>NC_047056.1:58078728-58715603 GCF_000738735.6 Corvus cornix cornix | reverse complement strand
GAAATAGGTTCTGTTGGTGCTGATACATTCCACATGTCTTTAGTTCAATGAAATGTTTGGTTCTTTGAAGGTTTTCCTTTTTTTATGTCAAAAATAAAAAGCTGTAAAAAACTTAGAGACAATAGTGCAGTCCCTCCTCTGAGGCTTACAAGTGTCAATTTGGCAGGAGACACCAGAAACTGGCAGATCCTTTACAATGCTACAAACTGGGAACAACTTTCTTGTTCCCAGCTGCATTCAGTTCAACAAATCCTGCCCCAAGCTTGTATCAGAGTTGTACATGGGGTCCCAGGATGAGATGCTGAGCACATGTTCCCCTGAAGATGTCCCCTCCTGTCATATAGGGCTGCCCCATAGCTCCTTCTGTGCACCACATGGTCTAGGACTAGTTCCTCACCTGTTGCTGGGTGTATGTAGAATTGTACATGTGGGGCAGGGATTGACTCTCTTCACCCAAGACATCAGAGTTCACTGTGTACATCTAACCTGCTGAATGGTCCTTTTCATTCATCTTGTCCTGAGACGCCTGTCTCAGATAAAGCAGATTATTTGCCTCATTTCTTTCTACTGCCCACAAAGGAGGCTTGATATGGCTAGCTAAGAGTTGGGCTGTGTCAGCATTATAAAATATATCCAAGTATCCTCTTGCTAGAGGAGTAGACCAGGAGAACAAAGCAGTTTTGGCGCTCAGCCCCCAGCATCAGTACTGTATGCTCACAGGATTTGCTGCAAAACCATGCCGCTGCCTGCAACTAAAATGCCGATGTGGGCACAGTCTTGACCACCTAGTTTTCATAAGTCTAAAATTACATCAGGTAAATCCTGACCAATGAACATAAATTTGGACCTTACCTAAACACCCGTCTCTTCATGGATGCATTTTGAGACAATCCAAGCTAAATGAAAAGAACATCACCTTTTTTTAGGTTCAGACTCAGCAGTTAAATGGCCTGACCTTGTCTTAATCAGCTGAGGGGATCTAGAAGCCATATACTTTTTGGGGGACCTTCAGGACCATCAATATTCCTAATGGTGAAAGAGAAGCAATGGAGAACTGAGCAGACCGTGCAAAAATAAGAATCCATTAAAAATGCTCCCTTATAGTTTGTAGTACCTGTTCTTACAAATCATCTGAGGGGAGGGGAAAATTTGCATTTAAAATTATGTATGGAGCACAGGTACTTAATGTACAGGACAGAGTACTCTCTGAGTAAACCATGGAGGTGAATATAAATTGCATAAACCCTTGAAGTAGCAGCTCTAATTTCTTATTCATCCTTCTCCACTGAATAGAACATCTTAATATAACTACAGAGAAGCTGTGAAAAATAGTTTGTTGGAGGAGACAGGCAGTTAAGATAGTGATATGCAGCCTTTATCTGGCTAAACTGTACTTTCTAAGCCTATACAGCCAGCAACTTCCTTGGAAACTGTGCATACATTTGTGTGGATTGCCTGCATAGCTGTATGTAACAGAGCCCTGGGTATTGGATTACATCTGCATATCCTTATCTGTCTGCCACGGCTTCTGCATCTTTAGAGTAGGAAGATGTATTCTTGTATCTCTTTCTAGTATAATTTGCAGGACTGCTCAGTCATAGGAGAAGGGCTTTGGTTCTACTTGAACCACAATTTTTTAATTAGAAAAGAAATCTCTGAGCATGATTTCATCTGCTCTAGCAGGCAGATCAGCTATTTATACACACAGACATACGTTTCCCTTTATCTAATGAGTATGCCATGTTGTGGTCTCTGGCTGCATGGCCCAGCCCAAGATTCTTTGAAGCTAAGGCAAAGACATTTGTTCATTTGGCAGCAGCAGGATCAGGGTAAGACATAAAAAGTAGTGAAAAAAAGGCCTTTCCTGTAGAATTCTTGGTCTCATCTGAAGGAAGTAGTGCTGAATATTTCACAAGAAAGCCTGATCCTGCAATCTAATTTTAGACATGATGTAATAGGAGCATGTACTAAACAACAGGAGAGAAGGAGGGGAATTAAGGACAAGGATAGAAGCAATAAGAGCATGTCTTTCTCCAGCCTTGTTATTCATGCATATTGGTAGCTCTGCTGAATGGGAAGATGTAGTTATTAATTTATTTATTTAGGACTTATTTTCTCTTACATAGTAATAATACATGGAGGCTATGCCTGTTGTTGTGAAACTTTTTTTCTCCTTTCCTGACGGACAGTTTCTTTATAGGTATAAGGAATAACATGTACAATGTGTAAAGTGTTCTGGACATTGGTGCTGACTCCCTCTGCTGATGCGATGAAGATTTTTTGCCTTTTCTTTTATACTCCTGTTATACCTTTTTTACAACTTCTGTATTCTTTAGTGCTTTTTGCCTACATTTTTGGACTTGTTTGTCAAGCTGAGAGAATAAACATTTAGAAGCTTCGTAGTTAGGGATCAGTGTGCCCCAGACCCCAAGGTCCTCTCCAGAACAGATTCTCTAAACCAAGATAGAACCATCCAGGGGAGAGTTCATGGGGGAGGGGGGCTCACTCGAGCCTCTCATTGGGGAATCTTTGATAGATATGCTAATTAGTAAAACCTATAATGTTATTCCAGATCTTTGGGGTGTGCATTTTTGGGCGAGGTGCATTGAGGTGCATTTGACCTGGACGTGTGCACCTAAAGATCCTTAAAATAAATACCAAGGTAAAATCCCTTTTCCCCTTCTAACCGTGTATGACTCTTGATTTTAAGACCAGGAAAAGGCATCGCTGCCAGGTCCTGTCCAGTACCCACCATCCAACAACATTTGCACCCAACAACATGGCAGATAGGAAGCAGTAGGCAGAGCAGGACCAAGCTTTTGAGAGCTTTTTTTCTCCTCTCACATACTAGGTCACAAAGCACAGCCTTCAGCTTAGTCCTGGAGGTGGGTACTGGGAGCAGGGGTTGCAGAGGACCTCACAAAAGGCCTGTGCTGGCTGAGAAGAGGGCAAGGTGTGGAAACTTTGCAGGCATTTGGGGTGCAAAATAGTGGCACCAGCACCCTTGGTGACCACTGTTTTTGTGTCTGCTACAAGGCTCTGTTTCCATGGCTTGAAGTGAATAACACCAGTTCCCACCTGAAAAATAAACCAGTTCTTTCTTCAAATGAGCCTGTGTTCCCTGCCCACACCTACAGCAAGTGTGTGTGCTGGATTAAGGGCTCAGCGTGGTTCTCGTAATGTGGGAGATGCTGCTTTGCACAGAAATCCATGAAACGGCATCCTTTCTTCAAGTGGATTTTGCAGTTCTCTGCAAGCCAAATCAAACATTAATAACATTCAATCAACATTTCCATATGTAGATATTTTTATCAAACCACAGTCTCTTTCATTGTTATTTTTCAGTATCGCTTTGGTCTCTTGCACGTATTGTATATTGACCAAAGTAAATAGCTGTGTCTTTATGAAATGTTACTTCACATTTATGAGCATTTTTAAAAGTTTCTGATTTTGTTACTCTTGCCAGTACCAGTAAATGTGTTTGAAGTCCTTCACATGTTGCTTTGTTTATAGTAGAAACACCACATTTTGCTGAGGAGCACATCTCCCTATTAAAAAAAAATTTAAAAAAAGAAGCTGAAGTTTTATTAAAGAAAAGGCTTCAGAAGACTCAGTTGCTCCAAAACATTTGTGTGCAAGAAAAAAAAAGTTCATGTCCATTTTTGTTAATGATCTCATGAGTTTTGCCAGTTAAAACTGAAAGCAAAGAAACCAGGACTGATGCTTAACTGGCAAGAAGCCAGTACGATGAAATTAATAACATATGTTGAAGAACCCATTTGTAACAATTTTTCCATTTAAAAAAAAAAAGTGGCAGCTTAAAACCACTGACAGGACTGTCTTTTCTTTTTTCCTTTCTTTCTCTTCTTCCCTTCCCCCTTTCTCTTCACTACATAGGACACTTTGGCTTATGTCCAACTGTGCAGTACCAAACTTGTCTCAGAGTTCAGATTAATGCTTTATACAATTTTAAGTGATCCCCTTGCAGCTGCTGCTCAGGGAAATATTGTACTGGATGTGTTTGCTCTGAGGAACCAGTGGCAAAACTACAGATGCAGCAGCCATCCTTTGGCAAGTAACAGATGTGGTGTATGCTGTGTTCAGCCCATCCTCAGCACTTACCTTACTCCTGAGCAATGTGTGGGGCACTGACCCAGCTCACTGCCATCCATACAAAAGTTCAGCTGTAAAGCACTTGGCTTGTGAGATTTTTGTCTTCATTGTTCTTTTGTCACGTGAGAGCAAATCTTATTTATTGATCCCTGAAATTAAGGTTGAGAAGTGAGGACCTTGGCCTAAAGAAGGCTGCCTCTGTCATTACCCTCTGGGATAGGCCACCTCCCTCTATTTTTATCTTCCTTCTCAGTCGTTGTGTGTTTTCATTGCTGCTGGGTTTGGTTTCTTTCCCCACTCCCTCTAGAGACTGTGTTGTATGTCCTTTGGGGCAAAGCACTCCCTCTTGCTAAGTTCTCCATCACATTTCTATGTGAAACTCCAAGCATGCTGGGGCTTTCTGGCCATGCTGGGATTCTCCCACTAAGAGGCTTGAGTGCCTTCAACAGGATGCACAAACAGAAATTGTCTTGGTCATTAGAATTGACAGGAGAAAAGCATTGTGTTTTGAGAAATCACTGCATGGCATAGGGGAGACCCCTGCGGTTTTCAGACTGGCCAGTGAGCTGGGGAGGTTCTTTAAGGATACCCTGGTAGTTTATAACCAGGCACAGGGAATTACAGGAAAATTCCAAGCTGTGGGAGTTCAGTGAGATTCCTGGATACAACTAGGGTGTGCGGAAGTGAGTGAGCTCATAAGGTAAGCGAATTAATGAAGCTGTGGATGTCCAACAGGTTGGAGGTATTGAATGACACTGAAGATTATTTGGGAAGTGAAGCATCACTGCACAATGGGTGAAGACACCAAGCAGGCAAAATAAGGAAAAAGAGACTTAAAATTGCCAGATACTACAAATGAATTTAAAGTTTTCAAGGCAATTAGTGTTCACAGTGAGATGGGATAATAAGTTAAAGCTTTTGTAATAATGAGCTGAATTCCTCTTTATGTAATTTGACTGACTTCAGTGGCTTGTACAGGGTGGTACTATTCTGAATTTGGCCCAAAAATCAAAATAAAGATAAATGCAGCTATCATGCTATTCCCTGACTTGGAAAGAAATTGCAAGGATTGTGAATAGGAAAATCTTCAGTCATCAGTTCATTGTATGACTTCAGTAGAAAAGGAAAACAGGTGTAGCAGAGTGGAGAGAGAAGGCTGACTGTATGAATGAGGAGAGAAATCCAAATTAGTTCCAGTGTTTGGAGACTGTATGAGGTGCTAGCTCCATTTCCTCTACAGAACTGGACATTTTGGGTCTTCCCACAGAAAGTATACCATTGCTCTGGAGATGGAACAATTCTTGGAAAACACTGGAGACTAAAGCTGTTTTCCACTGGAGAAGGAAATACAAGATAACAATGTGCAGTATTTCTATAACTGGTGGCCTGCATGGGCTTGGTTGACACCTACAAATATAATTTCTGATACGCAGAGTGGGTGTTTAAAATACATTTAGCACCAGGAAGAATGGAAACTCTTTAAAATGTTTGGATGATGAGAAGGTATCTAAACCACAGGATAATCACAGCAATGGCTAGCACAGCCACGTAACATTGTTTAATATTTACCTTGCACCCTGGCCAAGGTGACAGTCAGCTACAGAAACACCTGTGTGCAGAATTGCAGGAAACGTATAGGCTGTATACTGCATTTTATTAAAAAGTGGCTGTGAACTAGGTGCAAATATGACAATACAGGGAAAAAAAGAGGTTACAGAAATATTTAGAGTGTAAAGTAGTGCTGAGGATATTTTGAAAAGGTGTCCCTTTTCAAACAGGGTAGGCAGGGCAGCTCAGGGCTTTTAGGTATAATGTATTTACAAGTGCATATTTTATGGTGTCTAGGCATAGAAAATCACCTTCTATTCATTGTTATTTACCACACATACTCAGGATTAAGCCACATTCCTATTAATTTTAACCTCCTTTTTATTGTTATTTCATGGGTTTATTATTAAATCTATTATTCTGTCTTAATCTAATGTCTGAATTCAGTAGTCTTTTTTTTCCAAGTTTCAGTAGTAATATGAAAAAACACACCTCTAGGTGCATATATGTTGCTATATCTAAGTTGTAAGAAGCTCTGTGAAATCAAAAAGAAAAGTGGCTGAAATCTGGACCTTATTCAAGTCAATAACCAAAACCTCAGTGACTGCAACATAGTCAAAATGTTGTGTATGTGGTAAATTATTCACGAGAGCTCAGGTCAGTCACTGTCTTTTCTCGTGCCCTTCAGCTGGTCACAGAAAGTGCAGGCACTTCACTTGTTTCCGAGAAATTGCCTTCCAAAGTCAAATTAATCCAGCTTTTAAAAAGAACTCTGTAGAATAGCCTTTTCATTTTCAGGGTACCTAACTGGATGAAAACGAAACTGAGACTACATTATTTTACATTTTACTTCGGCAATTTTTAGTCCCTCTTTTTCTCCCTTTACTTGAAAAATGCATAGCATTAACTCATATTCACAGATTTGCAAATCTCTCCTTTTCTATAACCATTAAAGTAGTTTTTCTTAGACTTCTGCACATTACATAAAACTGTTTTTATAACAGTAATTTATTAGGTTAAGTTGGAGCTTTTACTGCTCTTTATATAAAAAGACTGGGCTGATTTTGGATCTCTTTAATGTGGCCCTTTAGATGTAGTAGCTCTGACATTCGAACTTACTTGGAATGTATGCCCAGTAGCTTGGTAATGGGCAAAATATGCCAAAGAAGCACCATTCCCTTCAGGATAAAAGGGCATTGTGTTCTCATTCATTATTATACTATGTACAGGAATAAAAATGCCACTATGAATGTCCACGGAAAAAGGGTCTGAGGCCTCAAAAGACAGTTTTTGTGGTCTTCTGTGCTGAGACAGATCTGCAGGTCACAGTAAAAAGGCTGGGTCAAACTGGGAAATGATCTGCTGAGAAGAAAGGCTGAATTTTTATGCATGCGAAAAGGCTAAGATGCAAAAACATGATCAGCTGTTGGAGATCTAGGGGGAGGAGAAATGTTTGTGTAAATGTGTTTTGCCACCCTCCCACAGGAATGCCCTCTGCAAGGTCAAGTCCTTTCCACCTCACCTATAGGATGTCATGCAAGAGACACCTCTATATCTGTCACCATGTTATTAATCACACAAAACCTCTAAGACATTACACACTGATGAGGTTAAGAGAGGAATTAAGTTTAAGGAGTCACTGGCAAGCACTGACTGTGCAATGATCCAGTCTTCATTTCTCTGCATACGTAACTTTAAGAACAGAATCCTCTCTGACTCAAAAAAGTTAACTTGGTTCCACAATGACTTAGTAATTACAGAGTGAGGAGACATTTCCAGATTTTTTTATTATTATTGTCAGTTGAAGAAAAGCATCAATGCAATATGAAATGTTCTCCATGGTCAATTCTGAAATAAAATGTTAAGGTGAAAAAACATTATATATTCAAGACAACAAAAGTCTTATTTTGCGTAAGTCTTTATGTTTCCAGGCAAGTGTTTTGGCATTTAAGATATTAAGGTATTCTTTCTTCATTTCCCTCCTTCCAAGATGGGAAAGCAACATCTCTGTGATAAAATCCAGTACAAGACTGTCACAGGAATTAAAGGTCATCCTCAGGCAGAATGAAAATCCTTATATAATTGGAGCTGACTACATTGCCTTTAACAATGAGGTTGGCATAAAAGTTTTCCCTTTTAGGAATTTCTGCAGTATTCCAGGGTCCAGCTTTCCTCGTCTTCTTTCTGTTGTTTGTGGGGCTGGACTCTAAAGTTGGGTCAGTGAAGTGAAGTTCGAAAGAGGCCCTAAATTTTAAAGTTTACTGAGCTGTACTTAACTCTAGGCATGCCCAGATCTTACATTTTTGGGGATCTACTTAACCTGGATATCAAAGACACAATATGCCATCACTTCCTGTCCTGGAAAACCATTTCAGAGCTAAAGTTTTGCAGGGAGACGGAAAATGCAAGCGCACAGCCATATTTTCAGCTTTTGGTATTGTGTGTTGAATGACTTAATGAGATGTTTGTGGGTTACTTTTACTGGGGCTGAATTCTGGCTTGCACTTCTTTGTGGTCTGGGTTGTAAATATGGAACCAAGCTCTCCAGAAGCAGAAGTCAGCACTGCACAACATGCATGATCTAATATTAGACTTAAGTAATTTTAACTTTCACTGAACTCTGTTAACTAGCCATTTTAGGGCAAAACTGCTATAAATAATACAATTTTTTGTGTAAAAAGGTGTAAATTGAAGTTGCAAACGCTCATGTTAGCCATTCAGCCTAACAAGGAATCAACTGCTTCATACTCTAGCTCAGATGAATATCTAAATTACTAGGAATGCCCCTATGGTTCAGCCTTAAGGATGAGGTTGCCTGACAGGTACTAAAAAGCAAAGTGAAAGATTGAGATAAAATATGAGTATATATATTCTCTCTGGCTTTTGAAATTGCTGAAAATATGAAAAGTGATAATGAACTTTGTAAGCACTTCCCACAGTATTTCACAGTCTGTATTTCATTTTTGTGTTATAGTAAGTCTTTCAATACTAAATACTTGGTTGCTTTTAATTGGTGATTTATTTGCTTTTAATGTGAAATTCATGACTTGAATAATATGCCTCAACACATATTTCTAAAAAATGAGCTGCCCTTTAAAGAAGTACAGGAAGATTTATCATAGATGTTGTGAGATTTTTGTCTTTTAAAAATGAAGACATAGGGTGAGGGGTTTTTTTACTAGACTGAAATTAACAGTATGGCTACCTAAATGGAAAAACACAACACATACTGAAAAAGAATGCCTAACTTAGGTTCTGCTTGGGTATTTTTTAGGTCAGGAATTCCTTACATTAAACATCTCTTTGGATCCTCTGAATTCCTTATGAAGGAATCCGTTGAAGAACCAAAGTGTGTGAATAAGGATATTGTAACACTATCACTTTAGTGCCTGAAATGCTAACTACTGTTTCTCATGGAAAAGTGCCTTACAGTCATGGCATGTTCCATTAATTTGATTTGGTTCAGTCTTGTAGAGTTTAGACCAATAAAAGCTGTAGATTTGTTAATACTTTGTTCAGGTAGGTAGGCTGAGCTAATTATATCCCCCAAAGAAGTGTCTTGCCTCCTGCTGTTACAGAAATGGCCTTTCCATACAACTCTTGAATGTACCTGGGGAGACTTGTGATGTTTCAGGTAATATTCAGACTTGTTCTTGAATCCTAGAGTGGCAAAACAGGCCAGGGAGAGGGAGTTCCATTTGAGAGCTTTGTTGTACATTGCGCAAGGATTTACATGGAAATATGTAATAAAAGAGTAGCTTCTGAACTCAAAGCTATAAAGAAATGAATGTCAGAGCTTTTCTCATTTGCACCTTTGATGACATACAAAGACTTGTGGCACAGTTTCAACAAAGCACTTTGGCACATGGTCAGCTAGAAGAGGGCAAGTCCCCCTGCGCTCAGCCAAGCACTTGAGCATATGCTTAACTTCAACCATGTTAAATGGCTTCAGTGAAGTCAAATGAAAGCAAAATGATTTTGAGTGAGACTTGAAGTCTGTGTTTCATAGACTGATAGCATTTAAGGTCAGGAAGAATCATAATAGTCATGTAGCCTGACCTCCTATGGAATACAGGACCAAAGAGTTTTGCCAAGTGTTTCCAGTATGAAATCCATTGCTGCTGCCTGAACTGTAACTGTGCTTTCTGTTTGTAGCTCTCTTCTGAACATTTTTCAAATAGCCAACATCCTAAATTCCTCCCCTCAAATAGCCAACATCTTAAATTCCTCCCCTCAAAAGTGGAGAGAGGTATCCCAATAATTATCTTACTAGTTGTCAGTAATCCATAGTAGTAAAACTCCTTTTTTTCTATCTGATAGTCTCCTCCCATAGATGCATCCAGGACAGCACTTGCTGGCTCAGCCTCTTTGCTGCCCTGGGACTTCTTGTTTGTCTGTTTGTACAGCAAAACAGCTAAATCCTTTTCTGAGTCACTTTGTGCCTAAGGACTGTCAACCATTCTGTAAAAACAATCTCTATTTTTCACTCTTAATGAGCGGTCTTTTAACGGAGGCCAGCATTTCATGTGGAATTTAACAGTGATACAGGTGAAGCTGACTTACAAATTAGCTCACTCTTCAGTGCAATACTGGTATGTCTTCATCATTACATGTATTTTCCAATTTTGGTGTCATTTGAAATTACTCTATATCTTCTTCTACATCTTTTTAAAGAACTCGATCCTATTGAGCAACAAATTTATACTACAAATATTCCTATTTAATCATTACTTATTAAGTATATTTGCTTTTTTGAGATGCATTGCCTGCTAGAGGGGAGGAAGAGAGAATAACATTTGCTGTGCTTTTTGCATAGGAATAAAATCGACTGGTCACACTGTATTGAAAGTATGAGCGAAAAATATGCCCAATGAAAAGTAAAATAGACCATAAAAAATCTTTCTTATGAATTAATACTGTTGGTGGCAAATTTTCCATCCTGAAGTTAGTTGTTCTGCTTTAACATATTCTGCTTTAACAGTAACTATTTCCTTTGGCTTTCATCAGACAGTTTTCCATGAGAAAGTGAATTGGGTGACTGTGGGTGAGTTTTCCAGATTTAGATTCATGGAGATTCATGGAGAAGGACTCTTAAAAGTATGTGGAGATTAGAGAGATTCAATTGATTTCACTGCAGATTGCTGATTGAAAAGAGACAATGTAGCACTGAGATATTAAATTTAGCTTAAGAAATAGTTATGTCCTAAGTGGTTAGGTTTTAATTGCCTTCTTAAACGTGATTATTTCCCAGCTGGCTGCTCTGCCCTTTCTTTCTAAACCAGAACAACTGGCACAAGAAATGAAATGGAGTTTTACATCATTTGTGAAAAACAGACTCGAGCCTGACTGACTCAAGACTATTTATGCAATCCCTCTTTAACTGGTGAATCTCATCACCATCAATATATGAACAGTAAAAGCTCATTACTTGGCTGAGATATTAAGTAGAGCACCTTCTAAATAAAACCCTGACACTTGAGAGAAAGGAGTTTTATAGTCCTTTAACTCACTTGTCTCCTTACACGATTTGCTTTTCCTCCTTGTGACTGAGTTTTCAATTTAAAAATCTTGAGAATAATAATCTTACATTCCTATATGAAGTGCTTTGAGCTCTGTCATGGAAAAGTGCTTTGTCAAGCAGAATTATTATGCAGACCCCCTGTAGCTTCATTCTTCTTAGAAGGTAATTTTAGTTTGGCTATGGACACTTGTGTGATGACAGGTCACCCCATCCTCTATTGGGCTGCTTCTGGATGCTTCTGACCATGTACTTCAGCCACACAGAGGAAAACTGGCCTAGAGGACTGGCAGAAAGGTTTTTAATTTAAAAGATTAGTTAAAACAGAGAAGCAGTCATGTATTTCCCTTTCCAGGAGGTCCAAAACTGAGTGCAGGGGACCATGACATGCTTGGCTTAGTTTTTGTACAAAATCCCCTCTATCCCTGAGTAGCTGTGTTTTTAAATAGAAATTATTATTCACTGTGGGGGAAGGAAGGGGTGTGAAGTAGATGAACACCGGAGACTCACACAATGCCCAGAGAACTTTTATCACTGTAGGAGTGCAGGGTGGAAGGCAATAAAGATTGAAATCCTCAACTCTTACATGTACTGTAACTAACCAAGTAATACCTTTATCATAACCACATATCCCCAAACTCCCGCCCTGCTTCCTGCTGTTCCTCCAGCCTCCAGAGCTTCAGTGGCCTTTGGGTTTTCTTCTTTTTTTTTACCCTTTCTTTTTCTTTTTTTTTAGAAACATATATCTTAATGTGTTTTCTTTCTTTTTTAATAAAAATATCAAAGGCATACTTATCAATGACTGAGGAGGGAGAGCTGCAGTGCAAGCTATTTTTTAACTGGAACACGCACCATGCTGTGACACACTCATCCAGGAGCAGAAGATTGATGGCTAGACATGTGGAGAGAACTGCCACTGATTGAAATCAGACAACTGCAAGCTGTGAGGGAGATGCAGGGGAAACCATTTTAACCACAGCAGTCCAGTCTTAGCACACTTGGACAGGGGCTTTCCTCTGTCTGAAGTCTGCACTGCAGGACACAAAGAAACTAGGCAGTACACTGAGGCCAAAGGCAAAATATAAAACTATGACAACGTGGAAGATATATGTGTACATCTCTATCTATCTCACCTCAGCAAATTATTTCCTTCACTAACAGATAATAGATCAGAAATTTCATTTCTCAAGTACCACTCATCTTCTTACACCCTTCAGATTCTTTTCTCAAAGACCAGAAGAAAGGGGAAAAAAAAAAAAGCAAGCTTTCAAATCAGAAAAAAAGAAAGCAAATTGTACTAGAAACCTGATTTTCAGAAGTTCTGAGCACCTGGAGTGTCAATTACAGTTCCTGTGAGCTGGAACTGTTCACCATGTCTAAAGACATTTTTGTGCTGCTGCACAAAATCGTGATTTGCTTAATTCAGTTTTGGAAATGTAGCTCTTACTTGCTGCAAACCAGGGAGAAGTGAAAAGCATGATGTGGAAGGGCATGTTCCCCAGCACCCATCTCCAGGGCTGCCAGGGTGGGTGTTGGTAGCAATTGCACAGCCATGCACTTGCACCGAGACATTTTTATTTCATTACGGGTGTCAGTTTACAGCCATTAGCTAAGCAGATTGGCCTGGACCAAAATGCCTCCTTTTTTGTGTGCATGCATGTGTCTTATCACTAGATCTTACTTCCATTATTCAAGTCCTACAAAAAGAAAAAAAAAAAGAAGGAAAGAAAAGACAAGAAAATAAAGAGAAAATAAAGGCTTAACGAGCATTATGTTTTGTGGCTTGTCCCTGTCCTCTAGCCAGAACAGTCTGAAATGTGTTTTATTGGAAATCATTACCTGAATTCCAGCACTGAGAAGAATATTGATCTCTTGTACGTAATGGTTACCAGACTTTGGAAAGTAGCAGAGAGGGCTCCAAGCAGACTGACAGAATGTCAGTGACAATTCATTTTTTTTACCAGTTAGGATGCTGGTTTCATATCCTGTAAAAGGCACTTAATGCCAGCCTTTTCATAGCATCTGTCCAGCCCTGGTGGCAGCAGGGGGCTGCTCCTGGGGTGGTGGGCTGGCAGGCACATTGGCAGAGCCCCGGCATTCCCCCAGCACCCCGCACACGCTCACCAGCTGTCCCAACTTTCCAAGGCCCTTCTCAATTTTCTAAATATGTGTCACATAAAAATAAAATTTCGGACAGTGATGCACTGAGGAACCCCGTGCCAGCAGTGCATAATTCATTCACAGTGTCCATAGCCCATTATTCCCACATTCCTCCTGCAGAGCTATCAATTTCATCTCCGGCCAAACTGGAATCTGAATCTTGGGACAGCAGTGAAGTGGCAGTGGTGTGGGTATGCCACTTTTCTTTTTTTTTTACCCCACTCTTTTTCGATTGCCCTGCAAGAAATGTTACATTCATTTTGTGTTTGCAGACATGAGCTGCTTAGAAAGAGACACATAAGTAGCTCCAGATTCCTGGATTTGGTAGATTCCAGGGGAATAAAAATATGCGACTGTCCATTTGATGCTGAACCACACTGAGAAAAATATGATCTTCTTCCCAAAATAACACTGCCAGTTGTTCAATGCATCTTTCACCCACCAACTCTCATGGGAAATCAGTGCTTTGCTAATGAGGTTTCTGCTCATCTCACAAAATGTGTGAGGATTCCTATAAGTTTCCCTGTGTTAATTATTTCAGTAACCAGAAGCACACATCTTTCCAGAGATACCAGTGGCATTTAATTAACACAGTGCCTTGAACACCTGACCCAGTGCTGCAATGACCTGTGGAGAATGGTTTGTACTGCATTTAACCAAGACAGCAACCAGTGAGCTGTGAGGGCACTCAGAAGGGTAACAGCAAACTACAGGGTAAATTTGTCTCAAATCTCCTAGCTCTTTTATTCCCCCATCAGCCATCCTGAAAATATCACAAAAAAACTGTCAAGAGAAAGGCTAATCTGCTGCACTGCACACCAAAACAGCAAAAGGCTGCTCATATAAAAGAAATTATGACAGATTAAGAGATTTTAAGGACTAATGAAGGAGCTGGCAAAGCAATGTCATCATGGATTTCAAGTCTGTTATCTGTACCCCGACCGTCTCTCTACTTGCTATGTTTAGCAAAAAAAAATCCTTTTTTCCCCCAAAAATGAACATTCTTAGCTTAAGCTTTTCTACCTTTTTAAAAAAATTGTGGTAACTTAAATGTTAAATTTCTTTAGATTAAATTTCTTTATATTAAATTTATATTAAATATAAATCACCTTGTTTAACCAGTAATAGAAAAATTGATAGCAGTGACTCTATTCAAAACCCATCTGGACACAGTGCTGGGCAGCCAGCTGCAGGTGGCCCTGCTTGAGCAAGGGAGTTGGACCAGGTCACCTTCAGAGGTGCCTTCCCAACCATTCTATGATTCTGTGATTCATAGATGTAAATTAGTATTAAAGTGTTTACATAGAATCACACATTTCTAACACAGGAGCACTAAAAGGTCAGAGTAAAATGCAAATAATTTAAGAAGGACAAAATGTTCTTTTTATTCCTATTTGACAGTGTGAGAAGCACATAGAGATGTGGTGTTAGAATTCATCATGTTTAATATCAGCTGTCTCAAAGTTAGGCATTTAATCTAAGACAGGAGTCTAAGCTCTATTGTAATCATGTCTCTACAGAAGTAGCAGAGGCTGCTGGTGTGCAACCAAATACCTATTTCATGGAGTGGACCCTGGGGCAAAGCTGTCTCTTCATTCATGCTCAGGGTTTGTCTTGGAAGGAGATAGAGAAAATTAGTGCCTACGTAGAACATCAAAGGCATACAGCTAGATGAGATATAGTCCATGCGGAATCTGGCAAGGGCAGTGAAATATCTTCTATCTGTGATACAACGGACTGTGTGATTAGGTACAATAACTAGGAGAAGAAATTCCCTTTTGTGCTGGTTTTGGCCAGAGAAGAGTTAATTTTCTTCACAGTATGGGATTGTGTTTTGGGTTTATCCTGAACACAGAGTTAATAACATAGAAATGTTTTTGTTTTTGCTGAGCAGGGCTTACACAGAGCCAAGGCCTTTTCTGCTTTTTGTACTAATGCATGAGAGGTTGGGAGAAGATACAGGTGATCCCAATAGACCGAAGGGATATTCCAGACCATATGACATCATGCTCAGTATATAAAGTGGGGGGAAGAATGAGGAAGGAGGGACATTTGGAATCATGGCATTTGTCTTCCCAAGTCACTGTTACACATGATGCAGCCCTGCCCCCCTGGACATGGCTGAACTCCTGCCTGCCCATGGGAAACAGGGAATTAGTGCCTTGTTTTGCTTTGCTTGTATGCACAGATTTTGCTTTCTTTGTTAAACTGTCTTTATCTCAACCCATGAGTTCTCCATGTTTTACCCTTCTGATTCTCTCCTCAATCCAGCTGGTGGAGGAGTGAGTGAGCAGCTGTGTGGGGCTTGGTTGCCGGCTGGGTTTAATCACAACACCGTTCTAGAAGACAGTCAGGTGAGATGGATCTGGATCCTGATGTCTTGCTTAAGAAAGTCAGTCTCATAGAAGGTCCAGGGCAAAAATAAAACCTGCAACTGTGCAGAAGGTCCAGGGCAGAAATAAACCTGAACTATATTTTCCAAATCCCAGTCTGGCAAGACAGACTTTTTGCTACCAATGATCCTCCACTATGAATATCTATAGGTTCTTATCATTTTCAAAAGCAGAAATTCAGTAATTTAATGCAGTCTTTCCTGGTTTTCCTTGGATTTTCTTAATTGTCTTCCTGAAATTGAGAGGCATATAGAACATGTAAAGAAGAGTTCATATGCATTTTCCAGGAACAAACATATTACAGAATCATGACACTATTAATGTCTCTCGAGTAGTCCTCTAAAAATCATTACAGCTTTTAAAGAATTCTAATTAGGCATGTCTGAAGCGCCAAATCCAGGTGGATTTTCACCCACTTCCAATAATATGGCCACTCTGAGCCCTCACTGAAATAGATCATATCTCTGGAATCTAGCTGTAATGGAGATCAGGTTCTGACTTATCCCATAACCTCCCAAAATAAAGTTAAGTTGCTCTGATGCAGCGTGTTTTAAAGCTCTGTGGGGGTTACAGCTGCGTGCCTGTTAACATATCCTCCAGTTGCTTTCATTTAGTAGCTACGAAACATTGCCCTAAAGCAGAGAGGAGAATGGTGAGATGGGTCATTCTTCTCCTCTCTTTCCCCTGATTTTCTGAGTTTGCTGTGTACTAATATGGTACTTTCCTGTGCACAGCTATGGAGTAACATTATATTATCAGCATCTGCTTCTCACCTGAAGCAGTAGGGGACTGCAGCAGTGGAAGAAATGTCATGTCTATCCATGATTTTGTTTTTTCTTAAAAACTGTTCCAAGATGAATATTCTAAGGTAAGAAAAGTGCCATTTCCATAAAAAGGCCCTGTCATCAATTTTTACAATGCCTGAATCTACGTTGTATCAACAAGTCTCTGCTACTATGACATTTTTCTGATGAGTTAAACTGAAGAAGTCTATACATGTGCCTTCAACGTGGCCAGGGGGAATGGAATTCAGTGAAACAATCTCAGTGGTTTTGTACTTCTTTGTATTCAATGTAGAGAAGAAAAGATCCATTTCAAAAATCAAAATCGCTGCTTAAAGTTAGGCAAATTCTACATACCCTGCCAGTCAGACACAGTTTGCAATATTAAACAGGCCCTCACTTAAAAAGATAGGTCAGTACAAATGGAGTCAATCAAGACACAATTTCAAATATTATTATTATTACTATTGCTATTATATATTATTATGACAAAATAACATGAAATCTATGCACTTTGGTGTTCCAAAATCAAGTATATCTTCATATTGAAGTCATCTCAGGTGGACAAGAAGACAGGGGATTTTCTTCAGAAGATTGTTGTCTGATCTGATTCTGCTGTTGACTTGCTACAAGATTAACTGGGTGTAGGCAGAAACAGCTTGTTTCTGAGTTCACCAAGGATGTTGCAGTTTAGAAGAACCTGTGATGGTTCTTCCTGACCCTGTCCAAAATCCCCTTCCTACATTTAGAGAACACACATTTTTAAAACTCATGTGTATTAAATCTGATGATAAATCTGCAAAGTTATTCTCAATGAGGCAGCGAAAGTTCATAGTATACTCACACTCTGAATGCACTCATCATTGTTTGCTTAATAAAAGCGATTCAAAGCCACAAAAAGAAAAAATTACATTAGTTCCAAATAGTTTAGGTAAGGCCAAATAATCCTAAATATGATCATGCCTCTTTTTTATTTATAAACTGGCAAGGGCTGCAGGATTGTTAACATATGCCATTCACAGTGCTTTAATGAAGAATTACAAGTGTTTGGAGGTTGTCAAAACACCTGTTTTTGGATCAGGAATAGACTGGCCAATCTGAAGACATGTGAGCCTTTACCAAACAATGCTTGCAGGACAAAGGACAGTATGGGGAAATATGTCTGTTCCAACACTTAGATATTAAAGTTTAGGGGGGAAAAAAAGGAAAGCATGGAAATTATACCCATCCTTATGCTCCTAAAAATGGTCCTGTAATGCACACAGCTTAACCAGGAATGTGTAGTGAATCGTACTGCATTTGATTTTGGAAAAATTTAGTTATGATTAAAGACAGTAAGAATGATGATGATCATCACCATATCATCATATGCTAATGTTCTTGTTTCTATACTGTACAAAAGATACATATTGAGCTAACCCCTGGTGCAGAGAGAATCAATGCTCTAATTTAGACCTGTGTGGCCAACAGGTAAATGCTCTTGCACTGCTGTAGGTACAGTCTGTTTCATTGGAGGAGCCGAAATATATTCCATGCATCCCTATGCAAACTGAGATTGGAGATAATTTCCAGGTTACATATCAAGCTGATGTCCCTGCTATAGTCATGCTATCAGGCTAAACTGCACAGCCTGCAGAACTTCAAAGTATGGGGCCCATGGTTTTACTCTCAGCTTTGTGACTGTGCTACCGAAATCCAAAAACCAGTAGGGATGATGGTAATTGCAACAGGACAAACAGTTCCCCAGTGATTTTACTGAAAGGAAAGTCTGTGTTAACGCAAATGAATTAACATTTCCTGAAGATAAGGCTCAAGAAGTGAGAAAAAGATACTCCTTCAAGGGTAAAGACTTGAATAGGTAGAAACAAGGCTGATGACATATGAACTGAGGTTTTTTTGACTGAAATCAACAATGATTTTTAGGGCTGTAATGTTGTCACTCTCTATTGCTCCAAATATCATTAACCATTTGATACAAAAAGGCCCAAACAACTAATAAAATATGGTTTCTAGTGTATCTAAATATCCAGTTTTATTATTGCTTTTCTTATTACCTTGTTACCTTCAACCATAAGTTGAAATGGCATCATTTGTGGAAACATTATGAGCAGAACATCTCAGATTCCCATTGTGCGTAAAAGCAGCTCAGCAATTTTTAGAAGATCTGTCCTACAAGATCAGATGGCTCCATTTTGCTAATGAAGGGTCTCTGGATGTATACCTTCACAGTCCCAGGTCTGAACAAATGCAAAAAAAAGAAGCCTATTTTTTTCCTAAAATTGAGGTAGGCTTTTCCATGTGTCACGCATGTCAATACGATGAAGTCCAGAGGATGTCACACAAGTATTGGATACATTTCCAGTATGCCTTTGTTCTGTCACACCATGAGGAAAACTGTACCATGGCCAAGTGTCATTAGGCCGTTGTGTCCAAACCTTGCTCATACAGCTGCTTTTGGGCCTCACTGACAAAGCTATCCAGGCCATGGAAATTGACTGCCCCATCCCGTCAATGGCGCAACAGCTCTGAACTCTTATCAGCGAGCTCTAATGTTCAGGAGAAGGAAGAAGAACCCTCAAGAGAAAACATTTAGAAGGTGTTATACTACCATTGGGGCTAATACCAAAATACACAGGCCTCTATCATGTTGCTGTAGCATTCTTCCCATCACCTTTTTCACTACTCTTTTAATCCTTGATACTTTTACTCAGCATGTGAGATAACAGAAGGAAACTGTTGCTCAGATTAGTCTTTATGACCTTTGGCACAGTCACTAAATTTCTAAAATTGTTTTAAAAATCATGGTCAGTGCTGGGCATACCACTTCAAAAATGATCTAACAAGCAGACAAAGGTTATAAATGGCAGGCAAAGATAAGTACAGGTATGGAAACAGTTTTGCATAACAGGGGACTAAAAGTATATGACTGCTTAGTAGGAATCACATTAAAAATTTATGAGGCAATGAATACAGCAGAGAAGTAAATCAGAAAACCCTATGTATCTATT
The DNA here is from genome assembly GCF_000738735.6 of Corvus cornix cornix. Taxonomy (NCBI): domain Eukaryota; kingdom Metazoa; phylum Chordata; class Aves; order Passeriformes; family Corvidae; genus Corvus; species Corvus cornix. Next base: position 58,696,081 of record NC_047056.1, on the reverse strand, counting down.
CTTAAGATGGCACAACACAAGGAGAAACACTGTGAAATTAAAAGGTGCCAAACAAGAATGATTCTTCCAGCACTAAAAAGAAAAGTTTTACTACTTTTTTTCAGTGGGAGTAGAGCTGGTGTTCTATTTTGCCATTACTCTGAGGGATACCTTGTAAAAAATTACTGTGCTTACGGTAAAAAACGTGCTGAAACACACTGCCTTTGCCCCTAACACTTGTCTTACTGAGAAGAGTCAAGTGAAGAAATGACAAAGCACTGACTTTCAGCATTTTACTCTATAGTCTTTTGTTTCTTAGAGAAAATTGTATTAATGCATTATAAAAGATTAGGTTTTCCACAATAAGACAAATGAAACATTAAAATGAAACAGTGAAAATAGTGTTTTCACCCCAGAATTGTCACAGAAAGAGTTCTGTAGGAACAAAAGTGAAAGCGTGTTATCTTTGAAATAAAGACTTGAATGAAACAAAAAATTAATCAAAGGGGGTTTTAATAGAACAAGTAAAAATTGAAATAGGCTTCAAAAGGAAAAGATATAATTTATTATTTATTAATATATGCAATTCACAAAGTTACATTAAATGGGATAAAACTAAGCTGTGTGTTCTGAAAACATGCAAATCATTGTAAATTTCTACCACAAACAGATAAAAGAAAGTAAGTGAATTTCAAATGCTACACACACACTTAGAAGAGTAGGGTACATATCATCCTGCTTGTAAAACATCTATAGGTTTATGTAAATGTTAAGGTTAGCCTTTTTTCTTTCCCAGATTTTCAGCAGCTTGAGCTACAGCCAACAAGTGGAGCTTCTGCTCACACAGATGAGGTTTTAATGATGCCCAGCTCTCACTGCTCTCTTGCCACCTCTTGCCACTCCAAGAGTCATGCAGCCACTTGACCACTCCTCCACCAGCTGGATTGGGGAGAGAATCAGAAGGGTAAAGCATGGAGAACTCATGGGTTGAGATAAAGACAGTTTAACGAAGAAAGCAAAATCTGTGCATACAAGCAAAGCAAAACAAGGCACTAATTCCCTGTTTCCCATGGGCAGGCAGGAGTTCAGCCATGTCCAGGAGGGCAGGGCCTGCATCATGTGTAACAGTGACTTGCGAAGACAAACACCATCGCTCCAAATGTCCCCCCTTTCTTCTTTTTCTCCCCCACTTTATATATTGAGCATTCCATATGGTCTGGAATATCCCTTTTGTCTGTTGAGGTCAGCTGTCCCGTCTTTGTCTCCTCCCAGCCTCCTGTGCACCCCCACCCCCTTGCCAGTGTGGCAGTATGAAAGCAGAAAAGGCCTTGGCTCTGTGTAAGCCTTGGTCAGCAGTAACAAAAACATCTCTGTTATCAGCCCTGTGTTCAGCACAAATCCAAAACACAGCCCCATACTCATACAGTGAAGAAAATTAACTCTACCCCAGCCAAAACCAGCACAGTCCCATACTAACTTTCGATGCAAAGTTGCCTGAGCATTCGCGTAAGTCACTTATTTTCTTCGCCTTGTTTCTTCTCTCCTATTTGTCCCACCTATTTGGTGGACCACCTATGGCCTCCTATTTGGTGGATCAAATAGGAAAATGTGAGCTGTCACTAGAGCTGGAGGTGTCCAAAGGAACCATCGTGGGCATGTTATCTAGCACTATGAAGTTAAGTAGTCAGGTAAAGGCCCTGACCAACCATAAAATCATCCATTAATGAAATGCCCCCTTCAACCCAGTGGACAGGCTGATCCAAAACCTGTGGAAACCCACCTGGATTCAACTGCCTTGAGAGCATGTTTTCATGAGGTTCCTAAAACCTTGTCTTATAAAGCCTCTCTTGCAGGTGAGATTCTTAAGGGAATGATACTGGGAGATTTGATCAATAAGAGTTTTATTCAGATTTCCTAGCTGCCAAAATGTAGTGAATTGGAATGTCAAGGATTACAGGTCTGAAGAGCTTCAACTGACGTCCTTGTCTACTCCACTATACACTGTATATTTCCCATCAAGTGAGCTCTTAGTGGAACAAAGCACTGTTCTTGTTAACAGCATCATACAAAGAGCCTCTTATAAAGTGTGAATTGAACAAAACCAGTGAGTACTCTCAGAAGTAAGATGGCACATGGCAAATATTTCTCACTTCCTTGCTCTAAGTGTAAGTCAAAATAATTTACTGTGGTTTGCCTTTAAGATATATTTAGTCTTCAAGTCAGAAAAAACATCTATTTCTAACACTGCATTTCTAGTGTTTTTTAAGCATGTGAATTTAAAACTTCTTTATTGTTGCTTTTAAATTGAATACTTTATGTTTAAGAGCACTACATTTGAAATAGATATTTTTAGACATCTGAAGTGACATGCAATGCAAAAAAATAGCTCTGTCTCTTTTCAAATGAACTCCAGGTTGAAGAAAATACTCCATTGCCTGCCTATGAATCAAGCAATGAAAGAATAAAAATAAAGTATTTTCTTTCTCAGCTTTCTAAGCCAAATCTTGGATGTGTCTCTTGCACACAGCACTGCAGCAGGAGGAATAGAGGGTCTCTGTGTATTAGGGAGCATTTTTCATCTCATATATCACTGTCATTTTGGTGCTGTAATTCCAGAAAGTCAGCTAATCTTCTTCTACATTCACATCAACAAAAATAATTTAAAATAATAATTTGAGGAGTTGTTTTTTTTTTTATAATTTGTCTTCCCCACAACTCTTTCTGCCTTCCCTCCACAATAGATGGATAAAGCAGATGTGTCAGTAGTGAGCTTTTTTAGCCAAATGCCTTGTTGCGTTCAACCCACATGTGTCTGCCTAACAATGAGTAGAGTATTCCTTGCAGTGGGCTTGATGCATTAGAAAAGGATTTAGTGTCACCACTTTCCAAGCTGCATAACAAATCCTCATAAAATATTACAGCAAATAATAAAGGGACTCTCTTGTACACATCTCAGCTCAAAAGCAGCCATTCAAAAATGACCAGAATGACTGAAAAAGGAAGAGTTACTCAGTGAAATATTTTCTGAGATTTTTTTAAAACACCAACCAAAGTCCACTTGTCACCAGACATGCACAAATTACTTCTTGTGAAGATTTCTGGAAGAGGAAAGCTAAAATGAGAGCTGCTGGCAAGAATAGTAGAGAAACAACTGGTGGCTACCAAATCTGCTTAGGACTCTGAAAACAAAAGGATGGCAACTTTTAGACTCTTGTAGTCAAATGGAGAGCATAGAGAAAAGGTCAGTTCTCTGTGGCTAGGGAAAGCAGGATTGAAGAGCTGGCAAAAGGGAGGAGTATTCCTGAGTAGTTTAGATCTAAGAGGGAAGCTGTATTCTTAGAGGTATGAGAAGCATCAGGTTTGTCAGGCAGACAAAGATGAACTTGGATTCTTGTAAGCAAAAGGCTAACAGCAGATTTTTGTAGCTGGTGAATCAATTATCTCAGTGGGGAAGATTTAGGCAGTGAAGAGCTGGAAGAGATGACGAAGGGATTCAGCAGTTTTGACACTGGCAAATTTTAATTGCAAAGACTGGAAAGGTGAAACAAAGGAGTCTCAGATCAGGCACTCAGTGGAATTATAGCAAGATGGGAAATATACACTGGTGTGCTCCACTTAAGTAGAGGTCTGTGGACTATTTTATGCCTAAACACATTGCATATGATTTCCAGAACCCTGACAAGTTTTGCTTTGAAGACTTAACACTTTTCTAAACAGCACAAGTTAAAAATGAAAGCAGAAACTTCTAAATGGAGCAGCTAATTTGAACCTTTCAGGTAAGGGGGACAAAATAAATAGGGATAAAGGGCCTCATCCTTGGAGATGTGGAGATTCCATCACTGCGGCCTTAAAATGCACAGTCTTTCAGGGTTAGCTTTCTGCCTTCACTGTTGTACTTCAGAGTGTGCCGGGACTCTGCTGTGCACCTAACGCGGGGACGCCTCGCTCAGCCTGCACAGTGTGCCCTGAAGTGACACCCTGATGATTAGTGAGGTTCATATTATTGGACTCCTCAAGTGCATGCTGCAGACTGCAGGGGGTAGGCAGTGCTTGGACGGCACACATCTGTCTATGTGATCAGAATGACCGATCTACCTTTATGAGATTCTTTTAAAACAAAGAATGATCTTTGTTAGGCCCTGGGGGGCCCTTACCACCAGCGTGAAGAGTACTTATTAACCATAAAACCACGTTTAAACTGATAATATTCAATATTCCTGCAGGGGAATGAAAATCACCAGGCTTGCTTGGGCAAAGGTAACTCTGTGACACAGAACCAACAGACAGACCCACATCCCAGCCTGTGGCCCCAGGATCTCCAGACATGACTGCTAACTCCTAGCTTTGCTAGACTGGCTGCATCAGAAGTGGTCTCCCCAGGCATTTTAGGTTAAAGCTGGGTTCTGAATATTGTCAGTTAATTCCCTGAATTCATGCCTGCAAAATTTCACTAGGGATATACCCAATTTCAAAATCACTTCTGTGTTTCTATTTAGCCTCCACACAGATAATTACAGTGGTGTGGTATCACTATGGCTGGCCACTCACACTGGCTCCCCTGTGTTAAAAGGGAAGGAGGCTTTGTCCTCTCAGACTATTTATTTTCCTTTTTTATTTTTTCTTTAATCCATAGCTTTCAGTAGCATTGAAACAAAGGACTGAGATTTTTTTGAAAGTTACATGAAAAATTCAGGCCTTCTTTTACCAATTTCTCTGTTTTGTGATCTCCCAGAGCAGGGTGGGACATTGTGGAAAAAAAAGAGAAGAAGAAATAGGAGCAAAATGCAAATGTGATAAAATGCATCTAGAAAGGAAATAAGGAACAGAGAGTCAAAAGGAATGATTTCCAAAACGTTTCTAAATGTGTACATCTTTATGTCATACCAGCGTCAATGTGTGTTGACACAGCCATCAGAGCTGTCTCTCTGGGACTCAACCTTTCCCAAGGTTAGAAGTTATGTAGAGAAGATACTTGTGCCTGTCTCACTTTGCATTTCCTTTGAAGAGCAATACAAACATGAAGGCAGGGACTTGGATTCTGTTTAGAGGGAAGGAAGGTGAAGGAAGATACAAAAAATTATTTCACCCATCCCACTTAAATTTCTGATTATCAAACCTCCTACTTCTTAAGTTCTTGCACATTTAGTCCCACTCAATACACATAGTGTCTGGAAGGAATTAAGGATCTGAGTCCCAGAAAAGTGCATGATTTATCTGTATAAATAGGAATTAGGGAGAAGCCCCAGTAGCCATCCTCCACAAATCCGTGAGCAAAATGGTAAAACTCTACTTCATAAGCTCAGAATCAGAAACAGAGTGACACCATTTTACAGCACCTGGGAACATTCTGCAATAGACAGATCTGTATAAAATGAGTGCCTTTAATCTGAACCAAACTCCACTGGTGGGTTGGCATTTCTGTAGTATATTTCTTTATGAGTTTGTGTTGACTCTGACATTTTGAATTTTCTTTCTTCATTGAGGTCATATGAAGTCATATAGGAGACCACACCTACAATCTCCCAGCATGAGAAGGGAAATGAAGGTAAAACTTCCCCTGTTCTGTAACACTAGCAGTGAAGATGTATAAATGCATAGATATCTGTGAGTACTCCTTGGAAAATAAAGAGTGTAATCTATAACTAGCAGTTTGCTTTCCTGTGAGACCTCGGTACATGTCAGAGTCAGAGCTGAAGGTGACACGTAGAGGTTTCATGCTTATCTGCATAGTTTGAGAGGCTATTGAAAATACTTAACAGCCTACAGTACACTTTAAAATATTACAGAAAGCTGAGCAGAGGTGGAAAATAAAATATAATTATTAACCATTTAGGCACATAAAGAAAATGCAGTAACTATCAAATATAAAAGCACCAATCATAATGAAATCTAAGGTAAGATACTGAAAGGAAACAACCACAAAAGTCAAGGTTGACTGTCATCTGAATCCTAAACAGATTGACAGCTACAAAAAATTACTTAATAACTCTAGGATAGCTCATTTAGTTGTCTTTGTGCATGTAGGAGATATCCATTTCAATCCCTGAAATACTGGCTACTCTCAAAGCCAATTTTTGCATTAGACCTTCTTCAAAATGTGGACAGTGCCTGCTATTGTGCGGTGATGACACAAAGCACACAGGAGGGTGAAGGTGCACTTTTTATTTGTGCAATTGCCAAACAAAGTCAATGGCACTGAAGCAGCATAAATTAAATACCAGGAGTGGCAAATAGAAGAACTGGGACTGCAAGTGAAATAATCTATTCATAATTAAAAATTGATTCGAGACATAGATTCCTTGTGGTTCAAATAAAAGAAATCACTTCATGCCTAGCTTTGAATGGAGTTCAGTTTGGCAGTGACTGAAGACTGTCATGTCATTAGCCCTTTAAAATCCTAACCACATGCTTCCTCTCCTAGCTCCATCAAAAAGACCCCAAACAGGATAAGTATTAATTACCTCCTTCCTTCATTCATAGGTGCTACGAAGAATTCAGTCTCAAAGTAGCATCCACATTGCATTTTCATTGAACTGATGGAGCTGGAAACTGAAATACATAAGTAGGAGGTGCCATAAGAGTGGCACTGCACTGTACTGCAATGTTTCAGGAAAGACTAGAAGGTTCCCTAAAGATTTGTGGGATTTATGTAGGAGATTTTATGGCAGCACTTTATCCCTCAGTACATGGTGCTGCTGTCAGAAGCTCCTTCACTCACCAAGTGCTGGGCTGCACTGTATGCTGGAGACCTGATTTTGGCTGGGATTACATGGCTGCAGGGCCCCCTGCTAGGGCATGTGCCATGAGATGGGACAGGGTGGCCCTGGAGCCGTGCTGGGCCAGTGCCTGGCACCACAAGGAGCTCCAGCTGCCACAGCATGACTGTGGGCCAGAGTGTGAGTCATCTGGACACACCACAACTCCTCATGGCTGCCATTTAGGTGAGAGAAGGGGAAACTTGCTCCTCAGAACTTGGGGAAACTTGCTCCTCAGAAATGGAGAAGACAAATGCACAGTCACCTCCGGGTTTCTTTTGCGTTTCTTTTACATTTCTTTTCAGTGAGACAGAATTTGAATGAGTCCTCATCATCCCTGCATGCTACTAAAATCTTTTCCACATACCTCCCCTTTCCCTCCAGATTTAGTCCCACCATTGTGTCCACATGACATAAAAACCTACCTTCCCCAGTGCATCATTTTCAGATGCTCAAAAGGTTCTTTCTTTGCATAAATGCCTGGAATTCGGGTAAAAAAAAAAAGAGGATAAATAAATTTATTCCTAAAGCACTCCCCCTGCTGATGGACTCTCAGAGAACTGTGCTATACAGTTAAGTATATGATAAAATGTAGGAAAACATAAGAATGATCACTGAACAAACCTTGATAACCTATAAGAGGGATAAAATAAGATAATGAAAAGGTAATGAACCCCAAGAAAAAAGAGCAAAGACTGCAGTAGGGAGGCATGAATATGGAATAATCATACAAAGAATTTGCTAAGAGGTAAGAGAACTTTCTCACATTTCTCAGTTAGGAGAAAAAGGGATCTTTGAATTCAGTGCAGACTTCAGCAGCTTAGGAGTGCTCCAGCACACTCCTCGCTGCTGGAGTGTGGCATTCCCTGAGGTGGCAGTGCTTAGTGCAGGTTGCTGCATGAGAAGGGCTCGGTGTGTGCTGAGGGAATTCAATGGGTACGAGCCTCAGGGAGGATGTCGTGAATGCTGCCAGGGCTCAGACTGTTCCCAGCTCCTAAAAGCCCTTCCCTGCCTACTCAAATCAAGCAGTTTCTTCTTAGGCAGGCCATGTAAAACAATCCTGTAATGCACTAATGGCTAAAAATGGAGGCCTGAGCAAGCATGCATGTTGACAGCTCTGAAATGCAGAGAAAGGAGTGGAGAGCATGGGAGAGGTGTGGAAGGGGCCCTTACTGACAATCATGATAAATGTTTGTGGCTTTTCTTTCACACTTGGAAGTGTAACAAACACCAGGCTAAGCATTTGCAGGTAGGAATTTGGGCAATCTTTATTTAAACTCTATGTGTAATACTATTGTGTGGCTTTATTATTACAATCTGTTTCTACCTCTCCCTCTCCTTGCGCCTACTCCCCCCAGCTCCCAGTGCAGTCAGACATGGAAACTACGGATGACCTGTTTCTACTGACAACCTTCTCTCACATCTTTAGAAACAATCATGCATTTTTAAAGGGCTGTAAATATAGTTCTCCTAGTATTGCTTAAAAATCTATCCAGCTTTTCTTTTCATAGGAACTTTTTTTCACTATATCAAACATTCCTTCCTGGTGGTAACCTTTCCAAAAGATGGAAAAGTGTCACAATGGTAAGTCATTAGAAAGGAGAAAAAAAAAAAAAGAATCAGAAAGCTTTTCCATGGCATTACCCAGATAATCCAGTCCACATGTAGCTCTGCACATGAGCAAGTGACCCCACGGACTGGAGCAGGTCTCCACACACGTGTGTAAATCAAGGCAGCATAGCTCTGTTTGCAGGATCTGAGTTCTGCTTCAATTCTGAAACAGAGTAAGATTCACATGGTTGTGATTCACATTGAGTTTGAGCCTCAAATTTGAACATGCCAGCTTGTCATCAAGCTAGCTGCCTTTATTTTATTTTTGTGTTTTTCTTTGTCAGTGCAAGCTTCTTATATTTCAGACATATATATATTTTGCGAGGCAGCTCAGTCTGCTGAGCCAGGATCTTTCATCAAGGAAAGAAAAGTGCATTGCTTGATTCTTAGAGAAAGAAGAAAACATTGCTTGCTTTTTGGAATACATTCAAACTGTCTGTGACACCTTTAAATACCATACAAGTAGTGCAATTTGTCATAAATTAAACTATAAATGGGTTTTAAAGCACACATAGTCTGATTAGCATGTGACCAAGTATAGCAGTCAATAGCAGTCAGTAACATATCCTGATCAAATTCTACAGCTCTAGTGGTCTCTAAGGATTTTCCTGAATCTTCTGTGTTTAAAAAGAATAATGGATTCACTGTTTTGCAGCATAATTCTCATTTTTATTACAATATCCCTTCTAATTTTGTCCTCAAATCTTCTGGAAGCCATGGTTTGATGCTTTTTCAGCTTTGTTCCTCAGATCTTCAGGGGTAACAACCCCACCACCACGAAAAAATATTGCCAATCCCAAATTTTGACTCTGTCACTAAGATATTAAACAAGCAAGCAATTAGTATTTTCTTGTAAGGAAGACAAAATAGTTCAGATATTTCCCTAGTGATGGATGAGCAAAAAGACAGATGGTTACCCTTCCCAGTTCTGCATCACTTCTACACTTTTTATCCTCTCATTATGGGCCAAAGGCTCTGCACCTTGCATCACTGTCATGACTGTGTCTTCAGAACAAGAGTAAGATCACATTTGGACAATCGGATTAAGATTAGAAGCAGAGAAACTTGCTACCATCTCATGTCTGTGAAGATGGGACCAGTAAAGGAAGCTGTATTTCTACTTTTCTTCTCTCTCACAGCCCTATGAAATTAAGCATCAATTAAGGGATGTGAACAAAATCTGTGCTAGGAAAGCTTGCCCAGTTTCCTCCAGGTGGGGTTCCCTCCCCCAGATCCATATTCAACATCCAAGATTAGCCCTGGGGAAAACTTCACTGAATAGCAGTCATATTTTAGTATTAAACAGACATTTTTCTTTTTACAATAACTTTAAACTAGAGTGAAGAAAACTGAAAATTTCATCATGAAGTTGCAAACTGCTTTTCTGCAGAACTGTTTTTATTAAATTTGTCCACTTCTCACAATTACAGTAGAAATAAAGAAAAGACCATGACGGCTATTCTGTATTTTATTTTACTTGAAATTTCACGAGCAGTTTTCATTATCACTAGCATACAGACAACTAAGACCTTCTTCTTAAGTTACACTAATGTATTGGTGACCATGGAAAAACCGAAGAGTCAAAAGCAGAATCTGATCTCTGCATCCTCTAGTCAACAAAAATAATGCAGTAAGTACACATTGAAACAATAGCATTTTGCTAATTTAATAGTATCTATATGAAATGTCATATGTGGTCAGCATGTTTTGAACTATAAAATATCTTTATATGTTTAAAGGATAGAACCATACAAGGTATTTCATGTAGCATTTTATAGCACACCCATATATCTTTTAATACATGTGCCAGAGAATCAAAGAGATCTTTTGACTCCATACTGTGTGATGTTTTCATTAGATACTTTTATAATGTGGTGGTGATTTTAGAATTTATCTCTCTATAGTATAGTCCATTGCCTGGGTCTTTTTCTCAACAGCTTCCTTATGGCTAGTTGATGGTTTGAAAACTTGGGATTACTTCCAAAAAGCATAAGCAGAAGAGAGTTGTTCTAACTGAAAACAATTTTGCTAAATAAAGAAGAATGTTTCTATAAATATATATTAACTGTAGACTTCCTTAGTTTATTTGTTTGCAGATCACTTCTGCTTGTGTGTACTGGATACTGTAGAATACTGTACAAAATTCAGCTCTTTCATGACTGTGTTAAAATCAACACAATGGGATAATTGTGAAGAGCTTTCAGCAAATTATATGAGCTTAAATTAAGTAAAAGTAACTCTAGGATAAATCAAGCCACTAATTAGATAATCCAAACTACCTTTTGCCCTTCCCTTCCCTTCCCTTCCCTTCCCTTCCCTTCCCTTCCCTTCCCTTCCCTTCCCTTCCCTTCCCTTCCCTTCCCTGCCTGTGTAGAGAATGATCATGAAGTCTAAACAGTACTTGAGCCCAATACAGACAGAAGCCTGTCAGTTATGGCTGAGAAATTTGACTACTTCCAATTTAAAAAAAAACCCCTGTGAACTAGAGCAGGATTTGAACAGAGGAAGAGTCAGCAAAATCAGAAACGACTCACAACTTCTAACCACAGACACCAGAGAATACAAACAGCAAGCTTGTATTCCTTGGTTTGCTTTGTGTTTTGCTTTGGGAGTCTTACAGACACCAGACTTTGATTCTTCCAAACCAGGAGTAGGTATACATTTGAGTTTTAAAGCATATACTTAGGATATTTATGGATACCACTTCCATTTCAAGTCAAAACAACACAGATCCTTCTCTGCTATGAAATGCTTGTTTCAGAGAAGAAATGCCAAGTAACACTGGTGATTTTCAAGTCACATTTGGAATCTCTGCCACAGGTCAAACAGCTGTCAGATTGATTGGTACTCCAAATCAACAGACAAGGCACACATTTTCACATCTGTTCAAACCACCAAACCAATTGTTTTGTCTTTTGTTTGCTTGCAGACTAAGGCTCAAAATGCAGTTAAGGGTCTGTGCCTGAAGCATGTCAGAACTATAAGAGTTAAAAGCATATCTGATGGCAAACTGAGGACAGGCTTACAGAGATGAAAAAATGGGACACCATTTCGGTGAAGCTCTGCTTCAGAAAGAAGAAATCTATGATATACAGCCTGGCATCTGGCCTAAATTATTTAATCTGTTACAAGGTTCACAGTTTTGGCATCTTTGTCTTTCATTGTTCCTTACAAGTTTATAATGCCTAGGTTACAGCCATTCCTGGTAGGCTCTGGAAGCCCTTCCCTACAAGGAGGCCGTTCATCATTGTATCTCTAAGCAGTCTGGGGTCTCCAGCTTCAGAGCATAAAGCTGCCCTTGGAGCAAAACAGAGAGTGTGCTGTTAACTATTTAACTGTTACCCAAATGAAACTCATATATTACAGTCTTAGAGTAAAAATAAAACAGAACAACACAGTTTTAATTGCTATTTCTACAATAAAATCGTGGCTTATTTATAAGTTGGGATTTTATTACCCACTGCAATTTATACCCACTTTATCTGGAAGTTCATGGTGGGCAACAAAGGACTGCTCACAGTTTTTTTCATGATTTTTCCATGAAACCATAACTGCATCTTAAAATATGGTAAAGTAATTTATAAGTGAAATGAAAAAAGCTTACATGGAAGATTACATAAAATACATCTGTCTTTTCAAACCATTGAGATATATAAACAACTCATTAAAAACTGAAAAAGCCAAAGCAAAGGACAAAAGACCTTTTAATGAGAAGCTGTTTTGAACAGATATTTTTCTGCTTTTCAAAAGACAGGATGTTTCTTAGGAAGATGATCTCAAATGATCAGGGAAAATACCAAACATTTCAGTGAGCACTGTCCCTAAGAGGGCTTATGCTAAAGCTTACCAAAAGAAAAAACAGTTGCAAGTGGAGATGTCATTTTAAATAGAATCCAGGCTCTTATTTTTCCATTGCAAAGAGTTTTCTTTTATGTCAAATGAAATTTTAAGATCACCTATGAATTTGCAACTGAACCCTTTACTGCCAAATCTGATTCCAATCCCTAAAAAATCTGTTTCTGTAATATGGCCAGCAATGCAGTAACTTCTAAAAGGTAGCCAGACATATTGGCAAAAATATATGTGGTTAATCAACTAAAACTATGTAGTAGTTTGGGAACAATCAATCAACTTCCAGAACCTTTAAGGCATGCAGTTGTTGTGAGGATATCCAAGAACAATAGTAATACTAATGGCTAACGTACACAGATGTTTTTGAGATGGTCTTGTCTTTATTTTTTTATTTTCAAGATGCTTCTGCACAATTTTACGCTTCACTGTTAGACAAAAATAAACCCACCACGAATAAATTCCCGATAATAATACAAATGGAGAGGGACAGTAGGTGTCACTTTGCACCAAGATAAAATAAGCGCTATCAAAATGAGGTTTGTGTTCAACCAGTGGTGTTTTCTCAATCTGTGCTTACCCACATAAGGGCTTGGAGACTTAAACAGGGACTTAGGCAAAAATGCAGAGAACTGCATGCAGCACTGGAATTCTGCAAACTCTCTGAGTTAGTCCTTGAGGCATCATATCTGGTAACTTGAAAGATGCTTAAGCAACTTGAAAACCTTTCTTCTGTGTATATGCAGAAGATGTCTCATTCTTAATAAACAAAGTTGAGGTGCTCACTTCCACCTTCATACTTCAGCCTGCCTGGCATCCAGGAACTCTGCTAAATTCCTTGAGGGGCTCATTAAAATACATTGTACAAAGTCATCCCTAAAACACAGCAGCATGGAACAGTAACCCATAAAACATACTAACACTTTCTGAAGTTCTTTAGAATAGCTGGAGGAGGATTCTAACCACTCTTATGCTCCCTTTATACCGCAATACTGTGGTCTGAGCTCTGACCGAAGAGCTGTGTGACCAAGGTTCACTTCCTGGCTATATCTCAGAGGATTTTAACTCCTATTTCCCGCTTCCTGACTCTTTACACGGCAGGTTGCTGGCTTCCATCCTGAGAGAGGTTTGTGCATGTATATTACATTAAACTCTTCTTGGATAAGTTAGCAGACTCAGCAGAGGAACCAAGTGATCGGCGACACCAGCATCCATATGAGGACAGTACCTAATTCACCATGTGTTCTACCATAAATTATGGAATTGCCTTTAATCTCCTTAAAAACACTTCCAGAAATCTGTGATCAAAGTAGACATAATAGCTCTGCCACATGAAATGAAAGCCCATATCTTTGCACTTAAACTACCATAATCCTGTTTAGGTTGTCTGAAAAAGAAAAGTGTTTGGGTTCTACATTTGTGCTTTCCCTGATGAAACTAGCTGCTTTCCAGCTCTAGAATCCGGTTCTGATGGAGGCTACTTGCTCCATTGGCAACAAGCGCTGCGGAGACAGTCTTCTCTTGAATTGGCATCATCTAGTTGTTTTGAGGTTTTTATTTGGATCAGTGGCTACTGGATTGTGCCTTGCAGGAAGAGGGACTGAAAATGACTGAAGTATTTTCGTAAAAAAATCTGTAAAAAGTTGTGCCAAACACATAGCTTTAATTTTTATGCATAAATATGACAAGTTGCATCATTGTTAATATGCTGATTTTTAAAATCAGTTTAGGATATTTCCAAAGCTACAATGGTCACCCAGATCAAGGCGGAAGATTGGTTTAAACTTCACCTGACTATTTTGGAAAAACCCAATTATTCTTTTTCATGCTTTTTCTCTTGCCTAGGCTCCATTTGTTTCAGAGGTCACAGTTACAAATTTTGAAGATTTTCAGGTGATTTTTATTAATATTTCCTTGATAAACTTTAATAAAGCAGATCAGATTACTCTGCCCTATGAGTCAGTTAATTATGCTCCTATTTATTTGAGGACCATTTCTTGTTTTCAGGTATGCAAAAACATTTTATAACCTTGAATATTTTTTTCATTTCTCTTAAAGTTTAGCACCAATTCTCCTGTACATGGAACATTTGTGATCCCAAATTATTAACAGAATCTGTGTCTAGACTAAATACTACATTTTAAAGCAAAGTATTTCAAAAACCAGCTACTCCTCAATTTACATACCCAGGCTTAAATTTTAGGTGTTTGTTTCCACTGTAGCAGATGATGATGTCATTAACACCTAAATCAGGACAGAAAAATGCCTGGTTTTAGGTGTTGGTGACATCATAACTAATTCAGGGAGCACATTGCACCCAGAACTCGTAGGCCTGGCAAAAAAAAAGAACTGATGTCAAAACACACTTACTTATGTAAAAGATACTCATCTCTAAAACAAAAACTAAGATCTCACTGTGGAGATCTTAAAAACTTTAAAAAAGTTTAAAAAAAAAAGATTTTGCTGTTCACACAGAATAGGGTTGAAAATATGTGTAAAGCGTATGTTATGGTGTTTTGAAGTGGTTTGCTTCTAACAATAGAACTGCACACTCATCACTAGTCATGGGATAAATGTGGTTTGGGGAATTTGTGTTATGCCAAGACTCAAAGCATTTAATATGAGCTTTGTTTTGGAGTAATGGCAACAGGAAAAGTGAGCTGACATGCAGACAGTGGTGACTTCAAGCTTCTGGAAGCTGCATGATCACTTAAGATCCAATGCATCAAAAGTCCCGTGTGACATGAAAATATCCGACCCACTAACCAGCTGCGAGACTTTCCCAGACTCTCATCAGCAGATGTACCTTCACAAGCTCTGCTAGAGCCCAAAGGAGGGTAAACTCCCTTCCTGCACAAGTCTTTTGCAACTCTCAGTGGGCTGTGCTTCATCTCTTTGCATAAACTGGCTGGTTTATGTCCGTTACTGGCTTTGTACTGCATCTCCTGGGAGCAAAAGCTCAAGGGCTGCTGGTGCCTACAATAGTTAGCTGGGATAGCGTGCCAAGAAGCATAAGCACATGATTATTTTCCAAATGCAATGTACACTTTACACAGACTTAAATATTTTGTGGGAATGGATATAAATCCAAACACTTAAGGATATGTATTCTATCAATTAATTATTATGTCTATTTTCCATTTTGTGTGTCTTTGCATACATGCACACACTTGCAGAGCCACCCATGTTATGTGCACATTTTTCCCAGTTTCAGTTTTGTCAGGTCCCAATTCCTATGTGTAATGTGAAATGGTGTTCTACACAGACACAGAACCCTGAAGAGTGTTTGAAACCTCTTAATCCAGCCCCATCTTTTCCTCTCGAAGACTGCCTGCCCCTCACCCGTATGCCTTACAACACTGCAGAATATGGCCATAGCTACAAAGGCTGGAATAGACTAAGGGTCATCTGACAAAATGAAATAAAGATATCTGAGAGCCTGCTCTGCTACTGTCCTGTGTCACCCCTTGAATGTAATGAAAGGGGCCAATGTTATCTTGTTTTTCATGAGACTGACTCAAGCTTTGCTTCACATTAAATTCAGATGAAAATGGTAGGATTGACAAGACCAGCAAAAGCAGGTCATCAGCACAGTCTGAACTTGCTTGCCTTACTCAGGCAAGTAGATGCCATAATGTTAACACATAGTAAAACCCCATTATTTCTCATACATTAAGTGCTTTCAGGATTAGGTCTCCCACTGGAGACTCAAGTGCTTCGAAACAAGTAAACAGTGAGGAGAGACAGGGAAGGAGAGAAAAAGTCCTGATGAAGCATGAATGGAAAAAAGAGTGGAAATAACATCAATTGTTAAAGTACCAGTTATGTTCATGATATAAGGTGTCACCCATCTGTCATTTCATTTAAAGCAGAAGGTGGGGGCAGCCCCTACATGTCCAGTCCTGTAGTCTGCATATTTCTTTAACCTTTAAAATCACTTCCGCAATTTCTTTTAAACAGGGATTACCAAACTGGCAACAAACTATAAAAGTAAATGTGTTTACAATATGCTCTCTAGATAGCTTTACTGTCATGGAAATAGTTTTGCTGTGACCATGGGCCGTAGGAGCAAAAGGCTGGCGAAATTACATGGTTTACAAAGATAAAATTCAGGTTTCAGCCAAACATTTTGCTTCTAACCTACAGCCATCTCAGCTGTGAAGTGCTTATTAAGCTCCTTTCGTGACCACAGGACCTGCAATTTGTAAATGCTGCAGGTGTGAAGGCATTGTGTGGCACTTTTAGGTTAGTGAAAGAAGATTGTTATTCATGGGTGAAATATTCCATTTATTCAGTGGAAGAGGAGTAATGTGTGTGGGGGTGGAGAGTGCAAAGCTGATGATAGAAAGACATAAATAGAAACAGACTTCTACAGAGCACCTCAGCCATTCCATTGTATTCCACTGCTTCAAGCCTTTAAGTCTCCCCACAATGGCCAGGTACTGGGATTTTACTTCTAATGACACAAGCTTGCTGTGTGTCCTGCCATTAAACTATTTTTAAAAGTTTACCTAATCTTACTTAATTTTTATGGAGTAATAATGATGGTGCTAGACCGCAGTAAGCCAGTGGCTTCTCTATCTTCTTCTGTATCTTCTGTAGAGTTGAGTGTGGTTAGACAGACTGTCACCAGCTCTCATTCACATAAGAACACATCCCCTTAAAGTTGTGACTGAGAGTAGGCTTCATAAATAAAGTATTATTTTAGAGTGATATACTCGGAGATTGGTGGAGGACTTCCGAAGGAAAACTGTATTTTTCTGCATTCAATGAGATCCTGACGGTGTCTCTGATGTACCACTATGAAGTTGTTAAGATATATGAATATAGAATAGACTATATGAATGTTTACTGAACTTTTTGTTGGGGCAGCAATGTAAAAAATACGTTACACGTAGATATATTACATGCAGCAAAGGTTATAGACTCAGTACTGTGAAGAACACTGAAAAGTGATTCTTAAAAACTATGCTTAATCCCTCATTTTTCTATTTTCTTTTCTAATTTGGCTACAGGCATGTGCGAGTCTGAATTTTTCAGCTCCAAGTGTGCTGCATTTTTAAGTCAGCTGGGGAGGGGGGAAGCAAATACACATGGGTTGTAATGCTGGCTGACATACTGAAGTATTGACAAACCCCACCACAAAAAAAAAAAAAACAAACAATTTTTTCTTTAAAGAAAAGTTCAGAAAAGTTATGGGTTAACACTGAAACCTCTTCAAACTGAGTAACACAGCAGATTCGCTTGCTTACATCTCTTCTACGTTACTGGCAGCTGCTGAGTAGACAGTAATATTTCTCATTACTAACATTAAATGGAGAATATTCTATCCCAGTGAAGCTAGGAGAAACTTAAGCAACATCTGAATTCACCTAGCACTCAAATTAAAGGGGGGTTGTCTCAGCCAGGGCACCAGCTTATTTTCTGCTAGATCATGAAATCTTTACAATTGTCAGAGCCTCAACACCTCATTCATGAGACATGGACATGATTAAGTACCGACTCAAGGAGACTAATGCCTCCCCTCCAGTTACCAGCACACATCCCCCTGCAGAATTTGCAAGACCCTAAGCACTGATGGGAGCAAATACTGATCAGCTTGCAAGATTCCAGCAAATCTCCCGCAAGAGTGCTAAAGTTGGAAGCTAATAGTAATAGCAACAGGAACAACAATGGCACTTTCATCTGTTTTTTAGCAAGGGGTTTTTTTTCATCATTTAAATATATAACAGCACATTGCAATCCTGAATCAAAAGACAAGTGGAAGAGAATTTTGAACCCGCATTTCTTTCAGACACACATTACTTCAGACATTTGAAGAAAGTGTCGAACAGCTTCCCCACCCACTTTCTCAAAGTGGAGGAGAAATTGCTCTCAAATGTTGGTTATAAACTTGTAATCTGAACTCCAGCCACTCGGCAGGGCTGCAGAAGAATTTACGATGTGCTAAATATTTCCTTTGTTCTTCCCAGTGGTAGCCTGCTGTAGCAATTAGAAAGCAACTGACTGCACATGTAAACTGTGGCTCCTTTCTAAAAAAATTGTTGATAATTGTTAAAAGCCTTCCTAAGCAGGACTTGCCCTGCTAATACTGCAATAGTTTAAGTGTGCCTGTATTAATTGTCTGTAGAATATTTTTCTCATCTTCTAATCTTAGTCCTATGTCCTCTAGGTACCTTACTACTGGGACAGAAAGCAGACACAACTGTCGACCATGGCTATAATTTAGCCATTACCAACTGCATTCCTGAATCCCTCTTTCTTTATTGGCACCTACGTAGCCTCCATAGGAACAATGCGTTCATGTAAATGATCCAAACCGCTACAGCAACATTTGCTTCCCTTGCAGCATGAATATAATAGAAAGCAAAATGCAATTCTTGATTCCAACAAAGAAAGCAGTGTCCTAAGCCATCCTGTTGCATGCTGAGAGCACAGGATATCGAACCCCATGGTGGCAAACTTGGCGTGAACTTGCTATGAAGGAAACTGCAAAGAAATGCGCCTTGGAATGACTGCAGGTTTTGCAAATAGGAAAGATGGCTTTAGGAGATATCTCCCCACCAACATCCATTGCCTGAGCCATAACTACAGAGAAGGTAATAAGCAGGGCAAAGAGGACAAACTTTGTCCTAGGAGGAGTGCCATAGCAGGAGCACAGGGCACACTGAAGGTGGAGCCTGCTAGCAAGAAGATAAACAAATGCACTAAGCAGCGAGACAACTGCTCTCCTGGGAGTGAAAGCTCAGCGTGAAGAATAGGTTAGTTCTGCTGGGGGCAGCTTTAGCAAGCCTTTTGTGGTCAGTCACCTCCTGCCCAGGGCTCAGTATGCAGGTGCTGGCCAGGAGCCAAGGGCAGCCCCACAACCTTGCTGCCTGTGCTGCCTCTGCAAAAGATGTTGAGAGCACCGAGGAAGCCAGAGGGAAAGCTTCCTCTGCGTGCCAGCAGCAGGATCCATGGGATTTGGCCTTGGAATTCCTGTGGAGTCTTAACCACTACATCAAAGTCAGCTCCTTGGCATATGTGTGCTATTGCTTAGCCCCCTGGCTTTCCTAATCCTGGGGGTGGTATACCATAATTTCCCTCTGAAGCCTGAGGGAAACACAGTTCCCTAGTCGAAAAAGCAGCCAACATCCATCGAAAAGACAGCAAAATACCACCTCTGGCAGGTGACCTTCAATGTAAACCGCTGGACATACAAGTTGAAAGCAAGCTTTCACATACAGGCTTTGATTAGAGCACATGCTCCTCTGTGGTGGCCTTCGCCCTGTTGCGCCACCTGGCAATGCCTGGAATCAAGTTATTTATAGTCTATACAATGAGAAGTCAAATGAGTTGCATGGTTCAGAGTTTTGGTAATGAGATACAGCGATTTCTGTTTTGGGCTTGCTGGGTCAGACTCAGGCTGGACTGGTGTTAGAGAGTGGAAGTCATTGCCATCTAGTTGTTTGCATCTAGTTGCAATACATGTGAAATGGACTTTTTTTGGGCACCCTTCCTTAGAAGGGCCTGCAGACAAACCAAGGAGGAAGGCAGACTGACTACTTTCTTCCCCAGATTTGACCCTTACCAGGCAGAGCGAAGATGCTCCACAGCCAGTGCTTTAACACCTTCTTAAGAAATTGGTGAGACACGTTTTCCAGAGCAGATTCAAACTCCTTGTGCTGAAGTTGGTGAAATGAATCCCAACTTGTGCTACTGCCTTCTATACTAGTACATTTAAATGTAAGCATGAATAGAGAGACTCTCCAGACAGGACTCACAGCTATTCCCAATCTGCCCCAAGAACAAGTCATGCTTTTACTCTGTGCTATTGCATTGGCTGTGGTATTTCAAACACAGCCCCACCATCAATTCTTTCATTCAAGACAACAACCACTTTGCTTCTTCAACTGGCCAGCTTCTCATCACTGTTACGAACTTGTATTTCTTTGGATTTTTAGGGCAAATTAATAACCTCTGACACCAAATCCTCCTCTGTGCCCATGTGAGTGCTGTATATTGTTGCAGTTAGTTCTCACAGGACTAAAGGGTTCATCATTCTGACAATTCAGTCTCATAAGATGCCTGGAAGCATAACCTTCCCCAGCTGCCATGTTACAGGGAGAATCCTGATGATCCCATATTTTTGCAATTTTAGTGATATGAACAATAACTCAGTATTGCCCTCCTTTTGTGTCATCAGCCAAATATTGATATATGTGTCCTAGATAGCTTTTAATATTCAGCTTTGTCATATATAAAATAAAGATACACCAGGTGATAGGAAGAAATGGGAACAAGGAACAAAATTCAATGGGAGTTGAAGAGAAAGTTAACCCTTAGAGGCTATGTTCACAGAGACTGCGATCCACACCTGGAACCAATGCGATCTATTTGATACTCTTAGTGCTCATTTATTACTTGTTTCTTGGAGATGTATGCTTCTGTCTCGGCTTTATATTGCAGGAGCAATGACTTCACATGCATTCCCTCACTCTTTTTTTTTCTTGCTTTGACCTACTGAGAGGAACACTTTTCTGCAGGCTCTGCCAGTGTAAGAGGATATCACTTGTCTCCTGGACTCTAACTTTCCATCAAACTGCAGTTGTAAATCTAAGCACTAAATTGATTAATTTTTAGCACTATGTGTTAAGGCAGAGCCAACAAGGCCAAAATATGATTAACTCATTAGGTACCACAGACTCATTGCAGTAGTCCTTGCTGCAAAGAGCTTCTAATTCAAACAGATAAGACAGACCACGTATGTGAGGGAAAACAGAGGCAAAGTGAACCAGATAACATCTAAATTCTAGAAAGAGCTCCAAATAACACAACAACTTTTGATGATACATTACCAAAAGATCTAAATAAGATCCTACATTTTGGGTCTTTTTTAGCAGAACTACATGAAGATATTTGAAAGACATTGTGTTATGTATTTCCTCTTATAAATAAATGTATTGTAAATGTCATAGTAGTTATATAAGTAGCCTCTTACCCAAGGATTTTAAACAACTACCATTTAGTGCAACCTCCTCATTCTCCAATGCTTGGATAAATACTGATCTCAATTTACATACTGAAGTCTAGAAAGTCAGGAGACTGGCTTAGCATTCTTCTAGAGAATTCAAGCCATGGCAAGACTCCAGGGGCAGCATGTGTGGTTTTCCCTACTCACTAGGTGACATTTGCTTTGCATTCTACTGACCTATTTTGTAGTTATTCAGTGTTGGGGTCATCACGCTCAAGACTTAAAGCTTTTTGTTTTAGGCCTAGGTCTAGGAAGCCTGGATGGAGACAGAAGGAATAAGCTACTGTCTTTCACATGAGAGACAGAGATGTGGAGAGTGGCAGAGAAAGCACAGGTTAATATGACAGCAGTAATTTAATAGCTTGTGCAATGAAAGAAAAATCCTCCCCATTAGAGTTTTGAGGTAGCTCTGATGAAATGTGGTCAATCATTTATTTTTACCTCACTGATCACTGCATTTAGAACACTATCAAGAAGCATTGCAACAATGAAATTAAAGTCATCAAAGTGCTGTTAAATTTCATCCACTTGAACATCAGCTAGAGTCACAGTAACTTGTGCCAACAGCCTCTGATTATTTTTATACTTTGTTTGACAGACACTTCTGGAAATGTCTTCTTGTTTTACGTCGTCAGCAGAGCTCTCAGGCTAAGTTCCTTACGTATCTCTCAATGCTGCTAAGCTGATTGGCATTTACTTGTACCCCCTCACTGTAAGAATCATGGAGTCTGACTTGGCAAGAATCATCTCCTTTTTTTCTTTATTTTGTTTTGAACAGAACAGCTGCCCTCCAAACTTTAGCCCATCTGGTATTATTTGAAAAATGAAGGGGCAAAAATTAAAATCAGTTCTCACTAATTAGAGGAAAGTTGTGCATAAACAATTGAAAGGTCTTTTCATACTTATGGTCTGACATTTCCACAAAAAGTTTAATTGCTTACATGGGCCTAAAGGGTTATGTTCTTTTTTTAAGTTGCATGTGCTCTCTGCCAAATACTAGCTTGGACATGCTGTGAGTGATTTTTGGATCACTAGCAGCTCTTGCTATTTTAGGCTCTGTCACAGCTTGAAATTGTAATTAATTTTGAGGATCCTGACAATCATAATTATGACCGTCCTGGTTTCTGATAAGGCTCACTTTGCCTGGTTTCTTCTTTTTGGTAGGAAATCTTTGGGTTTCATATTGGGAAAAAATGCCATACTGCAGATTTTCACACTGCAATAAATTTTCAATTTAAACACCTGCCATAGGGTTGGGCAGGAAACATGGTTCTTATACCACAAAACTCGTAAAGTTTTCATAAATGTTCCTGTCATGAATTCAAGATTCTCTGAAACTCTATTCATAACACCAGGTAAAAGAAAAGCCAATCAAAAGCGACTTGTCATTGCAGTTTTGGATGCTTCAGATGCACAAAAGAGACAATTATGGGTTTATCCAAGTGGAACCATCCATGTTTTTGTAAAAAAGTAAACACTAACTTGAGCAGCGTCTTTAGTCAACAACTTTCTCTGTCCCTGATTAAGTTGCTTTTTGCTCTTCTGGGGTTTCTGTCACTCTCTTTTCATCATATCCTTCAGTTTCTCTCTAGTTTTGATTAGGAAATCAAGTTTTGGACTGGAGAGATCCACAAAGTATTGTACTGAACTGGTGTTCCAATTGAGAGTTTCAATTCCCTTGAATATTTTCTTGTGGGATAAAAAAATATAAAGCTTTGAAAAATTCTCAAGTGTTCCCTGAAACTTAAAAACCATTGTATTCTTTTATTACAGATG
The DNA here is from genome assembly GCF_000738735.6 of Corvus cornix cornix. Lineage (NCBI taxonomy): Eukaryota > Metazoa > Chordata > Aves > Passeriformes > Corvidae > Corvus > Corvus cornix. Next base: position 58,673,098 of record NC_047056.1, on the reverse strand, counting down.
AAAATCCATGATGCTTACAACTTCCAGTATGGCTTACCTTTTGACTTTACATCACTGGCTATTTGTAATAATAGCCATAACGGCAGGAGTACTTTTCCTTTCAGTTTTTTAGAGACATTGAACTAAAAATTCACCAGAGTTGGGTAGTGAAACAAGTAGAGAGTGAAAAGAAAATATTTGCTGGACCTTTGGATTCACTTCTGATGGCCCTGGGAAGTAATAGTGTCCCTCAGCTGTTCTGTGGCCCTTGAAGAGAGAAAAAGCAGACTGCATTTGCCTAACTGCTTAAGTAAGGACATGCGTCACGCTGTAGCCACTGTTTTCGGAGATTTATCCACCCTCTTTAGCAGCTCCCATTAATAGCAGAAGGAATGACACAGTTACAGAAGGGAGGATGTCCCTTCTGAAAGAATACTGTTGTGTGTTATTTGAAATACAACACTCAAGGCCAGCTTGTACTTTGCAGGTTTTGGCTGATTTAGGATACTGCAGAGACTCAATGTAAGTAAGGAAGCAGCTCAAGGAGTTTCCTAGGGTATGTATTCCTAGCCTGTGATGAGACATGGCTAAAGAAGTGAAGACAGGCAGTTCTGTGCAATCCCCTGCCTATGCAAGCAGACAGTTTGGCTGCCCCAGAGTTTGAGAAAGAGAGAAAAACAATGCCTACCTTCTCGTCTGATCCAGGGGCATTTCTTCCGTCACTGGGATCAAAAGAAGTCTTTTCTATGTTTCCTCAGCACAGCAATAGCAATTCTACCTGCTTTCATAGCAGGTACCTCTTGTTTGCCCTTGAGAAAGAATTAACCCTTACGACACATAACATAGGTCTGCTTTCCTTTTCCATTTGTACCATATTCAAACAGTTCTTCCAGGAACCATAAGCCCTAAAATCATACACATTTGAAAGTATTTTTTTTAATAAATAATGTGAGTTTCCAGCTCATCTTTCTTCAGCAAGAGTCTTCTGGTGTAAACTAGGTAGGTACTAAAAGCTGGGGGAAAAACGCCCTCAGAAACTAATGGGCAATGAAAAGATCCCACTACGTGTTAGGGTTTCTAAAGGAATTTTGTGATTTTGTTTGAATCCACATTTTTCAATGTCCAAAAGTAGTAAACCTTGTTAAATATTTACTAAACAGAATTAATGCAAAACTCCCCTCATTTTATTTGGAATGGGTAGGGGGGCTTGGAACTTACTATTTTTATTCAGTGAAAAACAGATCTAAACATGCTCAGCTTTCAGGTCTAAGCATGGATGTGAGAAATTCATAGGTGATGTCATAGATCCACTTCAGAGCTACAGCCATGAAGAACCTGTCTGTCAGAGAGATTTTCAACCTCCTTCTCAGTTTTTGTCTAATCCTATTTAAATGTTTTATTTTAAAATTTCTAAACAGCCAAAAATCTGCTGTTGGATATGTCTAGAAACTTATTTTTACAGGACTAAGCAGGTTGCTAGTTTTCTCATTCTTGAAGCCTCACTGGGTTCTCAAATGAGATTTGTAGCCAGTTTTTTAATACCCTTAAATATTCAAGCCCAGCAAAACTATGACCACCAAAGAGATTAATAGTGGTTACAATATTTAAGCAACTTTGGCTCTATCCTTTATCTGCCTATTTCATATACAAGGCTACTGAGTGTTCTGGAATATGAATTCCTTCCTCTTAAAACAACTCCAGGCTTTTAAATGAAGCCATGTCTAGTAATAATACTGGAAATCAGGGTTGTCTTTCTTATCTCAGGTAGCCTGCCAACACATCTGATTGTACTCAAACTTTTCCTTTATTTAGGCCAGTAAATTAAAATATTTATTTTTCTCTCTCAGGGTTGCCTCTAGACTGGCTGTTGTAACATTTTCTTTAGGATGAAAAAGAAGATACTGAACCCAGAGTGGGAAGTGCTGAAGCCACTGGGTAACTAATGATAAAGAAGGAATGAGATGCATGATAGTCATCAGCTCTAAGACGGCAGTTATTGAAATGCCTCTTTAGATATTCCACTTTATTTCATCTATTTTTACAGTGTGTACTTGATTAATGAGCAAGATAGTGAAGTTTCACAGAGATACTTCAGCGTCAATTTCTGGGTAGTTGTTCTCTTCCTCTTCACAGCCATCTAGTCTGTAAATGTTCCATCGGGACTGTCACTTCATTCTGTTTTATTTTGATTTCAGCCTCAAACTACTGCACTGCAGAAAGATTAATACAAATTCTGAAATATCTGAGAAGCTTCTGGTGTGCTAAACATCACACATTGTGGATCTTCCTCGCATATGTGTTTTGTCAAGTTTGCAGATTCTGCTGCACGCAGCCTCCGAACGTGACTGCGCAAAGCCTTTGGGGGCACCTCATCAGTAACAGCAACAGATGTAAAAAAGAAGCTCCTACACAAGCACAGCTCTAAGAGCAAATATCTCATTTCTTGCTCTTTCCAGTATATTTCCAGATTGGGGGATTCCTGAAATGTAAGGAGTACCATCAGCTCCTCCTGTGAAGTCTTCAGGAAGGATTAAAAAACTAATCCCTGGTTATTGAAAAAAAAGAAAGAGGAGAAGATACCTTTTCCAGGTACCTCACTCCAGTAGGGGAGACCAGCAATCCTGCTGCCCTGCAGCCAGGGTGAAGTATCTGTGCCCTAGAAAGTACTGATACCTACAACACACCATGGTCCCTGCTCATTGTGCCACCTGCTGTGAATTCCTCCAGGCACTGAGGCAGGTGAGCACCGCCATGGAAAGAGTTACAAGGCCAAAGTTTCTTTTTATGCTTTGGCCTTAGGGTGCATGAGATTAGGCAGAGTACCGCTCTGTGTTGCCAAGGAGCTCTTTGCGGGCTTAGCCTTTAGAGTACAATTTCCCTCCAGATGTAAATGTGCAACAGGCGACTTAGGAGGTAACCACTTAATTGTCCTTTAGCTAGTAACCTTCTGTCCTGGTCATTAAAACATTTTATATACTGCTCAGAGTATGTACATTTTAGTAGCAGTTATACTGAAATAGATAAAATGAAACAGACTGATAAACTTGATTGTTTGTTTTCTCTTGCTTTTCTTTCCAGACCTGCTATAATTGTTTGCAATAATAGAAAGAGTAGCAATAATGCTGGTTAATAGGGTTGTTGTTAAGGCATGGAGTGGATTCTGCTCAAAGCTCACAACTGAATTCCCCTATATCGTGAGACAAAGCTCCCAGTGTTTCTGCTCCCTTTTTGTTAAGGAAGAAGAACACTCCATTTGCTTCCTGTTTTACTAGTGCCTTGTCCAGTGAGAGGTATTGTGTCAGGGATTAATCTTCAGATCTGCCTTGAAAATCTTCTTTAGAACATTCTCAGATTGTTGAGAGCTCTGTTTGGGATCAGAACTTCACTTTGCATTGCAACTCCCACCAGTAATTCACTGTGGTTGCACTGTATGTCCAAAATCTATGTGGTACAAACCCAGATACAAAGTCTTCCCTCCTCTATACAAGAGTCTGCTTGGTATGTCCTATACCCACTAATTTGCTATAATTTCAATCTAAAATATGCTCAGCCTACTTGAAAAGTTGTGGAGAAATGCTAGCTGCATTAAAAGCATTAAAAAGGCAACCTATTTATTTTACTTAAGTTTAATAAGATAAAGTGGTCCCTCAAATAAAATGAAACAAACCAAAACATAACAAAACCCCTCAATAGTATTAATTTTTTTCATTCTCTAAATCTAACCATTCACTAAAACATCAAATTATTATTATTATTATCCATATTATCACAAATGTGTAAGATATATAGACTTTAAATCTAAAAGGGAAAATGATGGTTGATGACCCCAAAAGGACATAAATTATATATTTACATATAGCTGCAATTCATGAGCAAAATAATGCTTTTCGCTATAACATTGAGACTTGTTTAGAAGGACACAAAGAGATGGTGCAGGTTTTATTTCCTCAGGGAGTTTTTTCCAGGGAAAAACATCCTTTACATATAAAAATATGTGGGTTTTAACTTGAATGAGTTTAAATTTTACACATTTTTTCTTCCTAATTCTTTTTCCTACCACATGCAGCAGGTATCTAGTACTTCTCTTTACTCTGAACATCACCAAACATCACTGAACATCAACAACATGAAGCACACCACCAGTGGTCTCCACAAATGCTTAAAACCAACAGGATTTTCTGATGTGCACCTGCAAGGAGATCTGTTTCCAGCTAGTTCAAACTGTGCCAAAGTCCAAGGCTCTTGCAGAAAATGCCTTGCATGAAGTCCAGGACAATAAAAAGTTCTAAGATTTGAAAAGGAAGTAATCAGGAGGGTCAAAAAATCACAACTAAATAGGAATTAATATTTTGAATTTATGAATAAGAAAAGATAAAGATTAGAAAAGTATTGCAAAGGAGCCTGCGAAATCATTACTTAACTCCTTTATCCATTTATTAGTAAAGAAATAAATGGCGTTGCCCTTACTAACTAAAATTGGTCAAGTACCCTTGAATATTTGAAAATGAGAAACTTATTCCTAACTTCAAGCTGACACCAGAAGGCATCTAGTTTGTTCTCTGAAGAGGGATCAATTACATGTTTATTTATAGCCTGTGTACCAGGATTACAAAATGTGGGCCCGTAACTCGGATGGACTCCCAATGCTTACTGTTGGAGTATTGCGCAACAGCCTCACATAGAGCATGTGGTCGCCCTGCTTATCAGGGTAAGAATGAAACTGCTCCTCTGTGGCTGCTTCAAACAGAAAAGGTGTCCAAGCAAGCCTGGCATAATGGAGCACTTCAACTTCTTTTATCTTCTGAGAGCTAAAATTGAAGGTCTAACTAAGCAGCTATTTTATTTTATAAACATGATATTTATATTCAGTTAGCCTTTTAAACTGACCCTCTTTTTCTTTCATTTCCTTTAGTTTCCTTCCAATATAGATTTTTTTTTTTTGTTGGGCTGTATAACAGCTTCTACTTTCTGAATCATCTGTATATCATGTAGTCACAGAGCAATGTGAGGGAAACCCTCCAGCTTCAAGACCCATGTTTCTGACATTCCTGTCTAGCTTTCAGCTATAATTTGCTTCCTATTTGCACTTGGGAAATAGGGCCATGGTGAAGATTAAAGGGTGTGCTGTAGTAGAGACATACTGACTAGATGACACCCTGTACTTAAAGGGGTCTTGATAAAGGTAACTTCCAAAACAGCATCATGAATCCTCCCTTTTATGTGATGTGACAAAGAGTACCTGAAGAACCCCAATGTGAAGCTTGTTTCTCACATCACCTGATGCTACCTTACTCCTGCCTAAGCTTTTGTCATGTCTTTGATCTTGGAACCAGAATCAGGGCTCAAACATAATAACATTGAGCAGTGGCCTTACTAATGCTACTGTGTTCCAAAGAAGAAAGGTTTGAGGTGTCACTGCGCCTTTATAGGAGCACTGTTTTACTGAGCCATGGTTTGTCTGGTTGAATGAGGAATGAAATGAATGACTCATTTTGCAATCCTCACATCAGCAAAAGCCACATATTGATAATTACCCAAATCATAGAATCATCAAGGTTGAAAGAGACCTTTAAGATCATCCAGTCCAACTGTCAAACCAGCACTGACACTGTAACCCCAAAACCACTAAACCACATCACCCACAGACAGACCCAGACACGTCTATAGCACCTCCAGGTGGGCAACCTATTCCAGTGCCTGACCACCCTAACAAGGAAAATTTATTTTCTAATATCTAATCTGAACCTCCCCTGTTTAAGGCCACTCCTTCTGGTCCTCTGGCTGCCAACACAGCAGGAAAGACCAGTTCCCACCTCACTGCAGCCTCCTTTCAGGAGGCTGTAGAGAGCAACGAGGTCCCCTCCGAGCTTCATCTTCTTGAGACTAAACAAATCCAGCTCCATCAGCTGCTCCTCATAACGCTTTCTAGACCCTTCATGAGCCACATCGCCCTGTGCTGGATCGATGGTAGCTCATGCTTGGATTGTGTCAGGGGCATGTTTGGGGGAAAAATTATGGTATCCCTAGGAAACCTGCTTTTCCAGCAGCTTCATTAAAACCAGGAGTTTCAAAACCATTTGTTCATACTGAAAATTCAGTAGATGCAGGTTAACCTGGGGAAGGGATGTCAAAGGGTCCTGTTAGTGTGAGCTGCCTCTGCTTTGCGATGAATGTGCTGTTACAGGCCTGTACAGCCCTCCAGTCAGACTGGACCTCTGTGGCTGCAGTTCATTATTTTCCTAAAGATTTCTCTGCCTATAAAAGCTGAAGAAGTTTCCTGCCAGGGTCTGGTTTTGGTAGTTGAAGGAAAGTATTCAGAAGTGATGACAGTACTTAATTTTAAAGAAAGAGGCAAGGAAAGAGCACATAGATATTTTTTCTTAAATAAGAAGTGGGCAGAATGTGTGATGGGTCCCAGCCAGGTCCTTAATAAAAAGGATGAGGTCTGTGTTCCCCAGAGGGCTCATGACGCCACTTTGGAGTTTGCACTCAGCAAGAAGCAGCTCATATTGCACACCGCATGACACTGGAATAGGACTAACAAACATCAGGAAGTCCCCAACGGCTGTGAATTCTGCAGTGCTGTCTGAACTGGCCCATTGCAGTGCTCATGAATGTTGTGAGCATGCTTGGGCCCAGTTTCAAGCAGATAGCAGAACCCTGCTTTTTGATTTAAGGGACCTCACTGTTTCAAAGAACATGGAAACTGAAATAATACAGGTTGCCCCAGAAGCCCAAGGTGCACCGGCTAAATCATAGGGAGCTGAAACTTGTGCAATGACTGTCTGGTTTAAATAAGACCATTAACATTCCTCACTAGAATTCATATACATGCATTGATATTAAAATTCTAATAAAATATTCAAACCACATCTGGGAACTAGTATTCTAGGTCAGCACGACTATTGTAAATTTCCAGCTAAGCCACTGACTTCTCAAAAAGAGTTTCTAGTGGAAATGTTGATAGGCCATTAGCTAAGTACAGTGGTGAGAATGGCGCTGACCAGGAGACAGCCTAACAAATAATAAAATACTAGTAAAGAGATGAGGCTTTAGCCTATTCATTAGGTTCAGTTTCTGATGAGTTAAAACAGACTGCTTATTTCTTGTCCATAGATACCTCCAGGCAGTGGAAATCTGTCATGGATAGGGCTGGTGTGACAAAGTTTGTTTAGTTCTAGAATACAGTAGTCAGAAATATGCAAGAAACCACATATGGTGACATAGCGCCCTAAAGTCTGTAAAGTTGGAGGGAAATTTTCTGGTTAAAAATTCTGATATGTTATAATACTGTGTGTTATCCTACTGAAAATTAGATATCTGTGGGACTAGTTTAGCACAATGGCACTGCTAAGAATATCATTACTAAAAAGTGATACCATTGTCTGAAACAGTCTCCGGCTGCAGGGTTGTGTGGTGGGAAAATATTTTAATGGGGTTTCCTATTAGTGTGATTGTTTTCAAGATGTAACACTCGTATTGGAATACAGTGGAATGTTCACCATGTGCGTCTCTCTAATAGATTGTAAGTACTTCATGGTGATTTTGTTTTTAAAACCCCCTCTTTCTGATTTTTGCTCCATAATGTGGTTAATAAATTCACAGGCTAACACGGCATGTGCTTATATGATGCATTTACACTAAAAAAGCAAATGTTAGAGAGCTGGATAGGCAGATCTGGGGAACAAAGAGGAAGCCTCACAGCTTAAGATATACACTAAAGCAGCAGCCTGCATGGTATAGCTCATGAGATCCAAAGCCAAGCCCTACCCCTACCAACAGTTCTTAGCCATAGCATCTTAACCTGCAAACCCTGACAATTTGCAACTACTCACACAGAAAATATTTGCCATACAGCTCTGCAAGCAGATAAAATGTAGGTAAAACTGGCAAAAGTAGGAGGTGAAAAGAAGTCAGCTGGCACATTTTTATTAGTTCCATTCTTCTTCACTTGCCTATTGGTCATAGTATATAAACTTGTAGCAAACATGTTCCATTTGTAGGTTTATTTATACAGCAGTATATTCAAGCCCCATTTTATATATGGAGTGGATTTTTATATAGATGGTGTATTTCTGTGCAACATAGAAAATATATGTTATGATTTTGTAGATTTGGTGTTAATGAATGCTAAGATATTTCCTTGTTACAATACTTTATTAATGCCTAAGGCTTTTTATACCCTTACATTTTTTCCAGCCCTGTGAAAATATTTTTTTCTTGAATAGGAATGACAGAACTCACAGTTGGCTCAGTGGAGATCTTAGGTTAAGCTGTTACCCACTTTTACCACTTGTTCTTCTTACAAAACTAGTAAATTTGTGGGTTATCTTAGGTATGCTTTCAAGACTGGTGGAGATCCTTTTTATGACGGAGATGTTCCTCAAAGAGGAGATCTCTTTTTTGGATGACAGAACTGAGCAGTTTCATCCTCTTTTCTGAGCATTGGGCTTCTAAGTGCTCTGCCTCCACTTCTCCTGCATGCAAGTGTGCTAAAGATTGCCCATAATAGTGATGGACTTTGAGTTGTCTCTTCATATTTAGATTATAAATGCAAACAAAGGAAGATGAAACTCTTCAGTTCAGCATTGTGGAAATGCCACATGTGTACAGCAGTTCTGCACTTCTTTGGATAACACAGAATTTATGCTAAGATCTGTGTGAGCATAACCTGTTTGTGTCCTACAGAAACAAACCTTGACTGCAAAAATGATTCATGCAGATGTTTTGCTGCAGTTCTATCTTTGGTTGCATTTGCCTTCTATTTCACTATTCATGTAATTTATGGAGGGATCTATGTTAACTAAAATACAGATGGAATTTGCACTGTAAGTATGCTGATGCATCAGTGGCATGGCACTTTCACAAGTGTAAATTACAGTATCTTGGCCTAGCTATCATATACATAATTTAGTTTTGCTTACTCTAAGTTCATGTTGAGTGAAATTCTGATCCAGCAGAAGTCAATCATAATTCTGCCTTTGATTTTTACCAAGTGGCCCAGGACTTCCTATCCTGTGTTTCCAGTGAGGCTTTGATTTCTTTTTTTGGAGCTGCTGTGTTGTGCTAATTCCTTTTCTTGGATGATTGCTGATAAGTGGGTCTTGTTTTGGTTGCTTAATTTCTAAGTATTATGGATCATATACAGTGGGGAAAAACCCCACTGTTTAAGGTATTAGTTTCTCCTATAAACTCAGGTTTCATCAGTATTAGGAAAACTTAAAAAATAAGTATTTTTTGAAATGTTTCTAAGGTTCCATTCTCTGCCAGGATATTCTATTCTCCTTCTGCAAGCACATGCTAGTGAAATTGCCAAACTTCTCTAGCAGTTGTCTTCATAATTTCAGTGTTTTTTACAATGTGAAATCTATCTCCTTTCACAACTCAAAGCAGTTTCAGACTTGTTTATTAGAAAGAGAAAAGAGCAGTCCATCCATGGTGAACATTTTCAACATTAAGGATATGCCTTTGAAGTTTGTTTTCACAGTTCCATCATGGCATAAAGTTTCCTTTAATATAGACGTGGTCCTATGGTGTTAACACACTCCAAGAAGAAAAGAATTTAGCAATAAAGTGGAGATTTAAAAGAAATTCTCTCCTGTGCCAGATTCTGCTTTGCTTCTGGAAGACAGTCTGAGGAGATCCACTTAAATCTTTTTTTTTTTTTTTTACAGAAAAAGAGCTAATGTCACTAAAGCTATTGAATTGTCTGGCCTGAGTTTTGGTAGAAGATCAGGCTGCCTTACTGATCAGCATTTGCTCATCTTCCAATTGTATAGTCCTCTGTTGCTTTTTAAGTCCTGAGTACCCTCTTGTCCAAATAGCTGGCGAAAGATGACTGATCATCTTGTTACAGCTGTCAGGGCAGTAGCTCTGTACCTCACTACAGAAGAGGTATCAGACCTTTCCAGATCTCCTGGTTTTGCTGACACTTCTACTAAAAATACTCCTGAATCTTGGGACCTGATGGTGATGGTTGACAGGGACCGAAAGCATGATGTCAGGTTCTCATGCAAGGACCTCTGCCATATGAGATAAAAGTGGTCTAATTTCAAGACAAATGAACACTGAGGGCACTGCTTATGCAGCCTTTTTAGCCAATTGCTTAATAGGTGAAGAAAAATACCTTAGAAAAGTTCTTAGGCTAGTCCCATCCCTTAATCCCATGCACTTTTTGTTGATATTCATGCTCAATCTAATAAAAGGGCCACTCTCTTCTACATTGCAGAAGTGATTGAGAAACATTTTCATATCAAAGCACTTCCAGAGCCACAGCATAATTTATATATACTATTACTTTAAAGAGCCTGCCTCCATCATTTTTCCTTATCAAACAATCCATTTGTCTTTAGTTTCATGAATCATAGAATGGCATGTGCTGGAAGGGACCTTAAAGACCATCTAGTTCCAACGCCAGCCCCTGTGCGTAGGGATGATTTGTCCATAAGTGAGGCTGTGCTGGTTGTCTCAGATCACCTCCTTGTCTCCATGAGCCTTGATCTTTCATCTGTTTTTCTGAGAAATAATGGCAAAACATGAAGTTAATAGTGAGCTTATATACATAAAAACAATACCAGAAGCTGTTAAATAGAAGACTTTGGCTAGTGCATGCTCTGTAGGCTTCCACAGAAGTTCTTCGCAGGCTTCAAACTTCTGTACATTTACAGCTCTTTACACCCTCGACAGTGATGATCAACACTTTTGAGCTCTCATTTGTTTAAAAAGATGGCACATACTTTCTACATATAAGTGAAATGTGAGAAAAATGGGGTTTATTCATATTTAAACAATTCATGGTGACTTTACTAGTTGTACTTTTAAAAATCTCTGGCTTTAAATTGATGGGAAAAAAAAAAAGGCTAAGCACAAGAATTTATAAAAATCTTTTCCAGTTGGACTTTTCAGTGCATGGATGTAAATTAACAGCTTTTTTGTGTTGAAGGGCAAAATAGAGGTGCTGTGGTGATGGAAATAGAAAGAAAACAAAAGGCAGGACAGCCTTAGTAGTAAAACAACTTTTCTATATTTCATAAAAACAAAATAAGGAATTTCATGGAGGCTGAAAAAATACCTTGGGCCTTTGGTGTTAATAAAATTATGAATTATTATTTTACCAAATGAAAAATTAGATTAAACCAACAATTAGAATTGTATGTTTTCAAAATATTTTTTCCACATCAAAATTTATCAGTTACTGGTTTTAAGATGGTTTTTAATGAGTCTGTTGAAGGCTGGGGAATAGGAAAAATGCTCAGCATCAATAAGAATAGTACAGGATGTACAGAACATATCTATCCTACATATGGAAATCAAATATAGCCTTTCACAGTGCAGTGTAGATTTTAAGAACTAGGATGACTGGTTTACAAGATTTTTTTTTAAACAGAAACATCCGTATTAGAGAAAACAAAATAATATGGTACCAGCAATAATGGGGAAGAAGGTCCTAAAAAGTGTAACTAAAGATTCCTGGAAAGATTTTTAGTAGACGCAGCACTTAGACAAGCCAGGTGGAAAAGTTATTTTTTCAGTAATTCCAGAAGTGTGAGCTTCAATTATGCTGAAGACAATCTTCAAGTTAGGTAAGGCAAATAGGTATTTTGTCATATAGGGTGAGGAGCCAGATCTCACCAATTCTTTAAGTCTATTGTTCACTACTGATTGTACAGCACCAAGCCTGTCTTAGTTCAAAAAGTGTTTGGACAACAGTCTCAGGCACATGGTGTGACTCTTGGGATGTCCTGTGCAGGGCCAGGAGTAGGACTCGATGATCCTGATGGGTACCTTCAAAGTAAGCACATTCTGTGTTTGTATGACTCTATGACTCAACCTGTCTTGACCATTCGAGCCACTTGGGCAAGTTGGCAGTGCTTTGAAAAACTAGCAAACGTACAAACCCTAGTCATAAATTAACCCAGGGCAGAATTTTTTTGCTCCCACTATCTTCAGTCCTCTACCCTCATTCCTCCAACATTCAAGCAGAAATGCAAGATGAATGGAGACAAGTGCCCTAAGTTTTATGTTTCATGAGCTTTTATCCAGTTTTCAATCTCCTAGATAGTGATAGTTTCTCATTTTATGAGTTGTGCCATTGGTCTTCACTCTGACTCAAAAATGGTAAGTACCTCAAAGAAGGTACGTGAGAAGAATAAGGAAGAGGCCTTTCACGATTTGTGGTATTTCCTTCAGTTAAATGCTTTGAGCAGAAACGGAGATCTATAGTAGGAGCAATTCAGCTCTCTTAACACTGAAGTATACTGCAGCATGTGGCTCAAGCCATGTGGTGCTGGCTTGTTCATCAGCATAAATCACTATTGTTTTAGCCTTGTGATTTTTAAAATCAGTTAACACATATTTATAAGGCTACTTACAGCAAAAAGGTACGTGACTGTCTATTCATTTTGCTCGCTAACATGATGATGGTTTACTAATTTTAACAGAGCTGCAGTACTAATATCACAAACAGTCCTTGTTTTCTTCTACACTAAGTGTAGCCTTGTCCAGTCTATTCATGCTCATAGTTAATGGTAATTGTAACAGGAATGAAGCCTAGAGGGCCACGACACTTCAATAGGTAATCCAAAACAGAAGATAATTCTGCATTTCCGAAGAGGGGGGAATAAAATTTATTCTATAACTCTGAAAATTAGAAAAAAAAAAGCCTAATAATTTGAGAATGAAAATTCCTACTTATACCTCCCATATTTAGAATGCATGATACCACAGGGGCAATACAGTTTGACAGGAGGCATGGTTTCTGTTTCAGCTAATGGTACTGAAGAATTGTTCCACCCTGGGGAAGTACTTTAATTATTCTATGTTTGTTTTCCTGCACCCTTAAATCTGAAGTTCTGCAGGAAGGTTCTTTCATTTTAATTAGATGGTCATTTAACACCCAATATAACAAGAGCCCCATCCTAGAGACTGATACATATTTTATTTCCCAAAGCAAGAATAAATTTGTAAGTCTCTATTGTTATCCCACCGCAGTGTTAATTTCAGTTGTATAAATCTCTGTGACACATATGAAAACTTTGATGTGGGAGCTAGGGAAAAACAGCGCCATGTTTAGCATCCCTCTATCTGCCTCTGCTGGAATCATCCCATTAACCCTGTGGGGGCTTTACTTGCCCACCTTTGATTTTCCTTTCTTTCATTTAAAAGCCTTTCCTCAGGGCTTATGTAATATGTAACATTGTTCTATTTGATGGGGGATGACAGGGTTCTTTTCAGAGTTCATCAGTACTTCTCTTTACTTAGCCATCAAGATCACTGTTGAGTGACAGCAGTATATCCTTCCCACAGGTTCCCCCATCCCAGTTACTACTGGCCATATGAGGTGGGACCTGAAGGGCAGCAATCAATTTCTGGTTTCCAGAATCATGCTGTCAGCAGATAACCTCCTGAGGCCATGAAGCCAGTAGTACAGCTGATGGAAGGTTTTTCAAATTAGGATTTCTCATGCTGCAAACTTACTCCCCTCTTTCAGTAATTTTACTGTAACTATAAAAAACATGTAGAATGAAATAGCCACTAAACTTGTTGATATCTGAGAGATTTATTTTTACATATCTGTGATTTTCTTGTTCCTCTTTTCTTGACTTTTCACATATGTGTTTTCTCACATACTTACTATTGCCCAAGAACTAGGGCAATTGCTAACTTAGGATTCCCATGGAGGTGTAAGAAGTCTTGTTGACAGCATTCACCACCTGCCTCTTCTGTAAACAGAGGATTTGTTTACAGCCTTATGATATGCAGTACCTGGGTAACCAAAGCTCTCGGCCAAAGAACTGCAAACTCAGATTTTATAGTTTCCCGAAAATAATCATTCTTGCCTTATTTCCTTGTTTTCCATAAAATAATGATAGAAATATTTATGCACATAACAGGGGGTACACTTTACATCACTGATGTATAATTGTCAGAGAAATATCAAAAAACTGTTAAGTACTCCTTTAATTAAATGCAGCTTCTACATTCTGACAATACTAATGGAATTATTTTACAATGTGAGCGGACATGGCAAAAATTAAAATGAAAAAAAATCAGAGAAAAAAGACAGAAAATCAACTGGCTGAAATGTACTCAAGACACTAAATTAGGACATAAAGAATGGTGTCTTAATCTCAAAGGAAATTCTACTTAATGTGAAGTATTACTAAGCTATCTAATAATCTTGCTAAGCTGACACAAAGTTCCAATTTAAATGAAATACAAATATAATTTAGAGAATCAATATAATAAGGTCTATAAATCTCTCAAGCATTTGTATACAAACTACAGGTGTGATATTTGCAATACAAACATGATACATATTGAGTCACTTCAAAGAGAAGGTGATTACAAGGGGAATTAGTATGGGCCAACGTCAACACCTTGTTATGTCAGCATTATAAATTTCACCAAATTCAGCTGCTACAAGACTTAGTAATTCCTTCTTCCATGGGCATTTCTTGCAGATAATAATACGGGCTGCAAATACTACAGAACCTCAGTATAATTCAGGGCATGGACTCTCTTCCACCAAAGATGTTTTTTAATGTTGTTCTTTAGGCCTGTTTCTCCATCATTAAAATCTGCAAGAATGTAAATTGCCAGGTACTTCCCAGAATTAAAAACATGGAGACCACTTTTCCTTACTCTAACTTGCATCCAAATACAAATACTAGTGACAACAAGGGAAAAAAATCCCACCACATTTCTATTTACAGAGACTGAGAAAATTCTTTTTCTGATGGAGGAAATTGATCCCCTCTTTAGGGAACTAGCAGGTATGTCGGGGCAACATTGCTTTGCTTTTCCAGATTGTTCTACTTGAGAATAATTGCTGAAACAAACCCTTTTTTGTAATAAATACTTCCTTTAAGAACGTATTAATTACTTCAGCAGTTCTGCTCTCTTCTAGAAATCCTGTTTCACATTATGGTTCATTTAGAGCAGTATGTATGATACCAAATAGGACAAGTAAGAAGGATCCTGGATACCTGAGCAAACTTACTACCTCACTTGCCCTCTCTTCCTGAAAGCCTTTCATCACAAGACTTTTTTAAACTTTCGAACAGGTGAAAGCAAATCTGATACAAGAACATTCCTGATTTTCTCCTGGCACTCTGATATAGATGCTGTTGCCATTCATCTTCAGAAGTGAAAATTCCAGGAAGGAATGTGGGAAAACATCTCTGTCCCATTATCTGGAACCTGGTGGATGAAGAAAGAACTCCAGCACCAGTCACCCTCCTCCACACCAATTCATCAAAGTCAATTCATCTCTGACTTTGCATAACAAACTGTATGTTTTACACGACTGAAACAGCATCTCCTCTTGCTGCCAGCTATGGTAATGCCATGTCTTAACTCCTACACTCTAAGAGCAAAGCCATGATACCATACATCTGAACATCATAACTGTGGTTTATATTACCTAAGATATGAAAGCATTTATTTAATAATTCCCACCCCCAAGTAGGTAATATTAAATTCCATTCATAATACAGTGCAATTATTTTAAAAGTTGTTGCCTGTTTTCAATAACAAAACTTAAGGAAAATTGATATATACTTAAAAAAAAAGAAAAATATTATTAATAGGATACATGATGAGGAGAACTGCTATAAGAATTTTACTATTTGTCTACTAAGGTTGAGTAAATTGCCTGTAAATTATTCAGTCTTCACAAGCTCTGAGCAGTAAAACTGCTGTTACACTTTGCACATTATGTACCTCTAATATCAATCTGAATTTCATTTATCAACAACTACTCTTGTGCAAACAATCCATGGAGAAACCTGACTTGGTTTTACTTGTTATTGATGATCTTTCAAAACACAGAAATTGCCTCCTCTTCAATTTCCTACTGAATTCTTAGGTAATCAACTCATCAATAATTCTCAACAAAAATAATTGTTTCCAGAACAAAACTTTCCCCAGAATTTAGGTCCTTTATGCTGGTCCCTCTCAGAGCTTCAGAAGTGTGAATAATGTAAATGTGTATTTAAAAAAAATCTCAGGATGCATATATGCTTTTACAAAGTCAGAAGTGGAGAAAAGTTTTCCCAGAACAGGATATGGGGCAGTGAAAATGAAAGACAGGCCTTTTAGGATATGTGATTTTTTTTTTTATTTTACCATTAAGTTCAATCTTCAGTCGCCTTTACACAGCAGTACAGGCCATTCAAATGCTAATAAGGCACTCACATTCACAGTCAGTCCCAAGTGTAGTCAACTAATGGAAAAGGTGAGGAAGAGAACTTTGTATGCCTTTTAATGAAGTGGTGTGCTATAGGGCAAGGAGTGGAGATTTACACTAACTGCTTTGTTCTCATCTGAGGTCGACTTCCCTTGTGCCCATTTCCCCCACTCTCTCTTTTTCACTGTAGTAGCAAAGATGTTCTGAAACCAGGGCTGAAGTAGCCACTTGTGGGTCTCAGACAACTTAGGAGCTGTGGCAAAACCTACACCATTTGGTTTTAATTGCTAAAAAAAATGCAAAGTATTTGTTACTAGGAAAAGAAGAATATAAAGGGAAGGGTGAGGGAGGATAAAGGCTCAAGAGAGACATTTACCTTGATGAACGTCTGCCTCCTGTTTTAAACTACTCAGGACTGCTTTGGAGACTGTTGTCAAAAACATCCTTTTCCCATCCCAGAACAGCTGTTGCCCAAAAGCAAACTAATGGCGAGAAAGACGTGCACATACCGTTGCATCAATACTCAATCACACACAGCCTGACAAGTTCTTCTACCCTGAAAACGAAACTGAGAAGGCACATAATCTCTACTTGTCTGATTTGGGAAAATCAGCAGAGTGCTGCTCAGGTAACTCTCATAGCTCTTGATGTATCAACATTGTTATGTTAGCCGAAACAAAGTTATATGGCCTCAAGTAGTTTCACATAAGTATCTTCTTACCTTGCTTATAATTCGGAGCTGTTGGTTTCAGAAAGTACATCCAACAATTCGCTACTTCTCTGCTGAAAGACTCTTCTGTCATCTGTGCAGTCCAGTGTAGTTGCAGTAAAAATGCCCTCACAAAATCTACATGTATACATCAAGGCATGTTCCAGTTAATACTAGAACTGAAGTGCTGCTTCACATCAGCCTCAATCAGTGGACGACCATGCCAGAGGAAATTATTTTATTAACTTTCGTGTGCTTTGCATGGCGCTAGCTGGTAAGATCCCTGGGGCAGGGACTGTGTCTACCTCTGCATTTACCAAGTGCAGTAAGGACCTCCCCACAGAATGTAAAAATTATGAGTAAATGTTAATAAGTAACCAAATGTAAGTGTAATAACTACATTAATAACTACTAATATATTGCATAAACAGACTAGACCCACTGGAAGAATGCAGAAACCATGAACATTGCTGATTCATTCAGAGTATATTTATTACTTCACAGCCAGGATGAAACAAACTTTCCTCTTGCTGGATATCTTAAGATTTCAATGCATAAAGAATGATTTAATAAGAAGTGTAACCTCAGGATTAACTAACAGATATATACAAACCAGATTTATACAACTGTTGTTTAAATGCCCTAAAAACAACCTAACCACTTTATTTCTAATTGATATCTCTGCGATTCAGGATGAGGTCCTCACAGAAACCAACACCTAAAGAGTCTGGTCAGGAGTATTCCAATGCAAGACAACATTGCAATACTTGCTGTAAAGGAAGGGTAATTGCCCCTAAATGCTATGCCTGGCTTTCTGCCTACTACCATTCTGACAGTGCTGCAAATAAACTAGCAGTTTGAATCCATAAATACTTATAGATCATACTGAAGCTGTAACTTACACATTCAGAAATGTCTAAAGACTTTGAACAGAACATTTTAACAGGAGAAAGGAACTTGTACTTTGAAATAAAACAGGTTTTCTGAAAATACTCTTTGACATAATTTTTTTGAATCTCTGCTTTTCATTTTATAGTTTTTCTCTGTTTCCTTTCTCTGTTGCACACCACCTGCAAATAAATGAGTGAAATTGCCTGAGCTTCATTTAATCTTATGCTACTAAGAGAACTGAATTCAATCATGCTTCTGGAAGTAACAGAGCTATTTTTAGGATAATGGTAATATATAATGTCATTTGTAGCGTCATTTGGCAATGACATTTTTACTCCTATAAAACATGTTAAAAAACTTATGGCAAATCATTCCTTGGTGAGTATATGTTATTACATTGTAATGCAATACAGCAACAATATGATGTTACAGTGTAGTAAAAAGTTCTTGGTATGAATCTTTATTTGAGTTTTTGCATAACAAGTTCTATCCTGCTGACAACAACACTGATTAATGCTTTACTATTGGTTTCACTGGAAACCTCAACATGCCTGAAAGTTGACTAACACGCACAAATACTGACGTACGCAGACCATTTCTGATCAATGACAGTAAAATTAAGTCTCTGGTTTATGCTACCTGTATATGTAACCAAAAACCATTTTCAAAATGATGAGTTTTATGTCTCACAGATTTTGAAGCTGCTTTCAATAGATTTTTAGGAAAATTATGGTGGCCATCTCAGAGTTATTCCACTGAAGAATCTTGTAAATGGATAAAAATAACCAGAGAGAAGTTTTAAAAGATGGTGAAAATTCCTAGAAGTAATCAGAAGTGAGGAAAGTACATCTAATATAAAACTGATTAAAAAAGCAAATTTAAGGGAATTACACTAAGCAGCAGCACAAACATTTAATGGTAAAGCTTAAAATGTTCACATTTTTATAAATAATCCAAGGATTGCTCTTTATTTTATTTGTAGTGAAATGAAATCTGAAACGAGGTTCTGCAGCCAGAATAAACATGGATGGATGTGGGGCACACCCTCAGTCCTCCCCCAGTGCCAGAGGCTCTGGAGGTGAGGTAATGCCAGCCCTGACGTTTCTCCTGCCTCCCCAATAACCTGACCCAATGTTGTCTCTGGAACAGGTCTGAGAGTGACTTTCAGGCTACATCTGCACACGGAAATTTTCTGAAGAGTGCTCTTCTGACCTAGGGCCATCTGTCAGAG
Source organism: Corvus cornix cornix (assembly GCF_000738735.6). Taxonomy (NCBI): domain Eukaryota; kingdom Metazoa; phylum Chordata; class Aves; order Passeriformes; family Corvidae; genus Corvus; species Corvus cornix. The sequence continues at coordinate 58,654,099 of NC_047056.1, read as the reverse complement.
AAGTGTTTCTGTAGGGCCAAAATTCTCATTATCAGCTCTCTCATTCTCCAGCATAGGATAGATGCCTGGACTAGACAAAGCACCAGGGATGACCCATACCATACAATCATACCCATACAATCTGAACTGGACCAGGGCATTTTTTAGGAGAATGCTAGGTGGTGAGAACAAAATTATGACAAGAAGTAAGCTAACAGACCTGTGTGCTAGCTCTGATCAGTGCAGACATAGATTCTTTTATCCCACGGTGATCAGGGAAGACAGGGATCATCAAACAAGAATATATGGCCCAAGATCTTCCCCGGGTCAGCTCTGTAGATTGCTTAAATGAAACTTCCATGAGACATGATGGAAAGGTATCTTGCAGGAAGCAGAGTGGGTCTCTCCCAGGAAGGAAAAAAGGTCCTGGTGCAATGGCAGGATACAAATGAAGATTATCAAGCACACCTCATTCTGTCTGCACAGGCAGCTGGAAAAAAAAGGACTTAGCCAGCTTCATTTTAAGCAAGCCTTAGAGACAAAACTTGCACTAATTTCAGTGGGACCTTTGTATCTGTACGGCATGCAGAACAGAGCCCTCTCCTGGTAAGCGCCGAAGATAATTGAGGACACCCCTGGCACCGTATTTGGCACTGTCTGCAGCACATATCTCTGTGATGAAGTATTGAACGTAGGCACTCAAAATAAAATATTAGAAAAGCTCAACTATTTGGAACCATGGAACCTTATGATTGAGGTCAGATTTGTTTGGATTAAAAAATATATGGAAATCTAAGTAACACTGAAATGATGGCATACTTGAAAATTGAAACCAAAAAATAGGTTATATAACATACTTAAAGGCACAGTTGGCATTTCAAGATCACAATGACTATCCAGTTGTAACCTGTTTTTGTACCCACGGCTGAACCCTGCATGTCAAATTACTGAAAAGGGTGGGCCACTTTCTTTTTAAACCTGAAATCTGATAACCACGTCAAAAGAACCCCCATTCATTCTTTTTTTTATGACTATAAATCCATGAAGCACCAATAACAACCTCAAGTATATGGATCAACAGTCTTTGCCTAATTAACATGCTTTTGGATTTCATACTTGAACCTGAAAATAAGAAACCATATTTCAAAGCCCTGCTTTTGCAAAACAAAATTTGCAACAGGTACCTAAGCTGGAAGCAGGATATGGTAGGCACGTCAATAAATCATAACAATGATACATTGACAAAATCATGACTCTCTGTCATTAGCTTTTCTCAGAATAATTTAAGCATAATCCCTTTGTCTAAACAACAACAAACCCTTGTTTTCACTGAGATGCAATGAAAAAGAATATTGGCTTAATTTTAAAATTATTTATTAATATTCCAAATCCCATATTGTTTTTAGCAACATATGCAAACATTATTCTCTGGAGCCGTACTGCTTATGGCTGTAATCTCACTAGATTTCACAAGGTAAGTAGGGTTGGGTCTGTAGTATTTGCGTGGAAGACTTGAAAGGAAATTCCAGGTTACTCTATGAAATTATATTTGCACAGGGTGACATTCTTCTGCTGACACAGTATTGAACCAGCAGAAAGAATATGATCACAGGTGCTGTCTCTAATCAAGAGGCAAAACCAAGGATACTGAGAACTTGTGGGCATTAAACACCCTATAGTAATTTTTACCAGTGTAGGAGTGACCGCCCAAATACCAGTCTAGATAATTACAACCTGCCTACTTACATTCCCATGTTGCTTTAAATGGATAAGGTATTATTCTTCTATTCTGGTATAAAAGTGGATCCTGCAGCCCTTCCTTGGGCTCTATTAGGACTATTTCTAGCATGACCTTCTCCATGGTCACACAGAGTTATTCATGTGAACCAGTGCATTGTACTACATTTTGGATTTGCTGCCTTCTGAAATCACTTCCACTGAGCTCATTGGAATTTACTTCAGCCCAAAGACATTGATTTAACCAAAATCATCATTTAATTACTGCCTGTGAAAGTCATACTTACAATAAATCTCTGCAAAAAACTGTCTGATTATCAGATCAGCTTCTGTCAGACTCCCTTCAGTACATGCAACACTCATCAGTTTTGGCATGACCCTGCCTGCCCTCACCAAAATCAACAGCAACACAGCAGCATGGTTCAGTGCCATCAAGATCAGGCCCCTTGTGCGGAGATTTGCCTTTGGACCATACCATGTACCAGCAGTGCAGGCCTCCCATACCTCCTCAATTTGAAGCAAGTTACACTGAACAAAGATATAGATAATCTTTTCAAGTCAGCTGTACATTTTAAGAGAGAGTGCAACAGATGGTTAAGAGCTTGCTTTAAAGTGATATGTCTATTAAAGCAAACAATGTTACTACAGGACTGTTCCCTGCAACAGGAATTCACTTCATTGAAGTGGAAGGAAACCAGACTCCAGAAAACCTTCATTACCATGTTCAAGTACCTCACGCTAGACCACCGTGCTGCCACGCACAAAAGTCCCCTCGAAAGGAAGGAGTTGTTTCCTCGCAGAAGGAGTCTGTTAGCACGATGGGTGCTGGCATTAGTCACAACTTAGTCTGTGGCAGGGTTGTCAGTCATGATTACTTCTGCAAATCTGAGTTTTCTCCCCTTCCAATTACTCTCTAAACTCTCATTTTGAAAATTAATTTCCTATTTCTGGCTTGTCCTACACTATGTCAATTTGAAGGCTGGCTTTGGGAGGTTTTTTTAGTATAAAAGTTATTCTAGCTGTATTTCTGTAGGTCAAAGGAGTTTTCCAAGTCTGTCCTCTTTCTGAGTGATAACTCTTCCAAGACAGCAAATACAGGGTTTTTGTAGACTTGTTTTCATGAAGATTAAATCATCTGAAGTCTGAAATTATTTAGGAGAAAGATGACCATGTTAGTACAATTCATTCAATGCAAATTATGAAATGCAAAGGCTTGAGTAAAGTTAAATAGCTTTAAATAGTATTACCAAATGCAAAATGAGAAAAGAGAAGGCAGGTAGGAAAGAATCTTCACAAGGAAAGAATCTTCACAAATCAGTACTTTTTTCCCACTCATTTCATGTGATTTGCTGACCTCAAAAACTTCTAACATTCATGACTTCTGAAAGCCAGGACTTTTCTCTCACATCTCTCTCCAAATATAGGGCCTAACTTTTGCCTCCTCTTTTAATTTTTTTACATAGATCCTTTGGAGAGTGAAGTTAACTTGACAGAAAGAGGGTGATGCAGCTGGTTGAACAAGAGCCACTCAATCCACTCAGTGAAACTATAGTCAGAAGATAATACAAGGTGAAGGGTAAGAGTATGAAATGTGACTAAGCAATTAGGGATTTTCTTCCGCTTCCCCACACAAAGGAGCAATGAGGACCAAATGCAGCTGCTGAATTTCTTTGCAGAGAAGAGCGTTCAGTTTCAGAGCAGGAGAGGACTTCATCCACAATGACCAGTTTGAGAGAAAGGAGACAAATATATCCTATAAGAGGGTACGCCAACCAGTCCTGCTGTGTAGCACTTGATCAAGTATGAACTTGATCATTAAAACTCAGGATTACTTTATGATAGTGTTGGTTTCTTCTAGAAAAAAACAAGGGGAAAAAGTGAAGTGTGGACTTCACTACCTGTACCTCAGTGGACTGGCACTAATCAACCCCTGCCGTTCAGGGCTCCCTCCTTTGCTCCCATCACTACTAACTGCAGATGCCAGGGAGTACCGAGAGCAAAAGGTTCAGGCCCCGGGCTGCGTGGCCGGGGACCGCGGGAGGGACACTTCGGAGTTGTCTGGTGGCCGGGTCAGCCGGCGGTCCGTGCCCGCCGCGGTGTTCCGAGCCCGGGGCAGCGGCTGTGCCGGTGAGCTGAGCGGGGCAGCGGCGGGTGGGCAGCGGGGCTGCCGTGCCGAGAGGGGCCGGCACAGGGAGCAGCCCCGGCGGCAGCTCCAGGCACAAGTGCGGAGCGGCGCCCGGGGCTGCGCTGGCTCCCGGCTCCGCGCCCCTTACCTCCGCGCTCCCGGGACGGCCTTTTTGGGCGGGAGGGCGGGAGGGGGTTACCTTTTCTTAGGGAAGTCCCGTCCCTTGCCAGGGAAACTTTTTACGTTCCTGTGAGTGAGAAGCAACTAGTTGCACTCTAGTGCGAGGAGTGTTTGGCTTCTCCCGTACCAGCCTCCTCCTCCATCTACCTCCCCCCCCAACCCCCCCCGCCCCGAATTTCTCCTCCCGTTTTGCTCCGAGTTGCTCTTTATTTGTGTGTGGAGAAAAGGGGGGGGGGGGGGGGGGGGAGACTTTTAGAGGGGATGTTCTGTTTTTGCCAGAGGAACAGTGCAAAAGGGGAGCCTCGGCTCGGAGAAGGTACGAGAATAAATAAATAAGGAGCGGCCCTAAAATAAAGGTAGCGGCAGATTCCGGCAGCGAGAAGGTGAGTGTCTCTGACTTCCCCGTCCCTGCGTCTCCCTCCCACCCCTTCTGCTCGGAGGTGGAGGAAACGGGTTCCCTGCTTCATGTGCATGTGTTCGTGGAGGGGGTGTGTGCGTGTGCTTGTATTTAGCGTTTATTTAGGACTGTTTTCGCGTCGGTTCGATGACAACAACAACAACAACAACAACAAAGTTGCTGTAAAACAAATATGATGGGAGGGAGCATTGGAGCCGTCCATCGCGGGGTAGAGATGAGCTTTCACTGCCGGCTCCACGCGAGTTTAATTGCAAAAAACCAAACTGATCTCCCGTGCGGACGGGGTGATTTTTCCACGCCCAGCCAGACTTTCTGCCTCTCTCCAGGTGACATTCCCTGCCGTTTTGCCCTCACTGCTCTTCGGCTGGGTGTTACCGGGGCTGCTGGGGTAAGCCCCAAGACAGGAGCAAGCCGCGACGGCTGCCGTCTCATTGTTCCCCGCTTGCGCCTCCCGCCCACTCCCGGTGCGGCGGAAACGGGGGGCCCGGGCTGTGCCCCGCGAGCAGCCGGGGGCTGTCGGCCCGCCTGGGGTGGGCGAGAGGGCTCTGCTAGCCGCCGGGTCGCTCTGCCGACAGCCGGCGGCGGGGCCAGCGGCGGCTTGACCGGGGGCTGGGAGGAAACAACATTTCTGGCGGCGGGGGTCCCCTCCGGACAGAGCGGCATGAAAACACGCAGGGATGGTAGTCCCTTTCCGAAACTCCCGTTGCTCCAGCGAGGGTCCGGTCAGCGCGGGGGCGAGGCAGCCCGGCCGGGACGCGCAGGCACGGGCGGCAGCGGCGGAGGAGCCGGTCAGTTCCGCCGCCCGCCCTCGGCCCCGCGCTGCCCCAGCGCCGGCAGCGCTCGGGAGTCTCCGCTGCCCGCCTGCCTCGGGGCGGAGCGCTGCCACCGTGCCGCGGTCGGGGTGCCGGCGGACGGGGCAAGCTGCCTCCCACTGCCTCCTGGCCGGCAGCCGCCGGGGGGGCTCCGGGGGTCACTTTTTCCAGCGCCCGAAGGGAGCGGGGACAGAGCTGCCCGTTGTTTTTGTTCCTCTCCGTTTCCTCTCCCGGAGGGATGTCTCTTGCCTTTCCCTTCCCCCGCCCCGGCTTGTTTTTCTTGTGGTTTAAAGACAAAACGTTGCGTTTTCGGGTCGTCCCACGGCGCCCCCGCCCCCGCCGCGGTCCCCGCTGCGCCGGCGGACGGGGCACGGGGAAGCCCCGGCGCGGGGGTCCCGCCGCCTTTTCCACCGGCAATGCGGGGACTTGTGTTTTGGTTAGAAAGCTTTTCCACGTGGGTAAGCCTTGTGTGTGTGCGTGCGTGCGGGTGTGTGCGCGTACTTGATCCCCGAGGAGGTAACAGGATTCTCCGTGTTCAAACCCAGTGGGCTCTTAGCCATTAATTTCCTTCTCCTGCTGTCATTACAGACACTTCCAAAGTCAGATACCCGCGGAGAAACGCCATCTGGGTTTCACACGGCGGTTCTCCCCGAGCCGCGGGGTGTCCGCGCCGCACCCGGCCGGACACAGGGCTGCCCGGGGTGCAGCCCCGCGGCGCCTTCCGCCGGGAAGGGAGAGAGGGATCCCACGGCATCGCCGCTGCCAATCGGTAGTTGGCATCTAAAGTTTCATTTACATTTATGAAACTGCCGCTCCCAGCCAAGCAGGCGCGGTGCTGCCGGCTCCGTACCCGCGGGCAGGGCTTGCAGCCGAGCACACGGAGGGACACGCTGGGCTCGCGCGCGGCGGTGTGAAATAGCTGGTATTTTACAAAAATCCCGGAGGCACGCTGTACCAGACAAGGGAGCGCCTTGGCCGGTTCCAGTTTAAGTATGAAGTCATGCTAGAACAGTAAGGAACCAGTATTTACAGTTTTCTAAGTTTTGTTTTACGTGTTGCATTTGCGGAGACTAGAAAGCGTATCTAAGATAAACTAATCAGCAGTTTAGATCTAGAGGGAATTATACAAAGACGGCATCTTTTCTGTTTGGCAAATAGATTTTCTGGTCTGACCTCAGAGTTGGATGTTTGAAGCATGTACTTTGCATTAAAGCTCAGGCCATATCTTTGTTTCATTTCCTTAACACTCAAAAGGAAAATTTCGCAAAATTGCTGCGGGTCTGACTTTTTCTCCTAACATTTCTGAAAATGGTGCCAAATAACAAATGCCTGCATACTTGCAATATATATCATACTGTGAGTAAAGTGGAAATACAGACTGGCATTTCTCTCTCTTCACGGTGATTCTTTCTCTGTTTGACGTCTAACATTAGCTGGTCTGTATCTGAAACAGCTCTGTTTGCTTTTTTTTTTGAAAATTGTGGTATTTATGTTACCAAATGTTCTTCAACCAAATTTAATAGAAATGAAAGTGGAGTAGGTTGATTAATCTTTTATGTACCTTTGTTCAGATAATTTGTATGCAGTTATTAATTGTTACATGTATATGATGGTATTGATAATAAATTTAGTTGAAGGTTATTCTTGCCGGATTTGTCTTTATTAATGGCCTCACAACATTTTGCAGCATAAATTTATTCTGTATGGATTATGTCAATGGAATAAATAAATTCTAAACAAGCAATGTATTGGGTAGGGCACTAGTGGGTTCTCAGTTAATTGAAGTTCCCAGTTAAAATATTTCAAACAAGGCAACTGTAGAAATACAGCTATAGATAGTATCATGTGGCATATTTTTAGCATCTGATGCAAGTGTTAAAGTTTAACTCTTTAAACTTTATGCAACTCTTTTAAACCTTATGCAAGTCCTAGAATTAATGTTAATCACTGGCATTTGGTGAGGGAAGGTACCTGTCTGTTTCCTTGTTGAAGTGGTAGTATTGGACAATGTTGTGTGCAATCCACTAGTGCTAAAATTTAAACAGCATTTTACCCTCTTAAATACAAAAGTTACCACAGAAAGAAAAAAAGAAAATCCTGGAATTTCTGTTAAACACTCTAGGACACAGCCATTATTTTTTTTCTGTGTTATCTTTTTCCTTCTTGAAAGTAGGGATTTTATGAACTCAGGGTAGAGCAGGTCTCCCTTTTTATAAGGAGCGTTTATTCAGCATACTTCTATATTGCAGCTGCTGATCATATTTCATAGAGCTGTTAAAGCACTTAAAAACCTAAAATTAGGTACTGTCTGGTAGTAAATATTTCAAATCACTCCTTGAAAAACAGGCTTAAAAAAGAGACATTTTGAAATATATCGTTGAGGAAAAGTAATCTTGTGTTGCTCTTACTCGGTGCAATACTAATCTAAATCACTGATTTCAGCACAGCTTTTTCCTTAGGTTTTCTTAATCTCTCGGATTTTTATTGTGATTTTATGCTGGCTTTATTTGATATCATAACCAGCTACTTTGTTCAGGCTATGTTTATGACTGCAACGCTTGAATTAACAGGTGTCGAATTAACTTCTAACATACCTGTGCTTCTAGTGAGTATTCTTGTGACATTAAGAATTGAAACGTAAGTTTCTTCACTTCCTGTGTGCGTGTTTCTGGATAGTTGTTAGTTGCAGAAGGTGTACACTTGCTTTTTTCCCAGATTTAGGATGAGTTAATTTACAGATTACTATTTTCAAATTGAGGGGTGGGGTTAGGTTTGTTTTTCAGTTGAAGCATAGGAATAGGTTTATTTGCTCACTAGGTTTCATTTTGGTACTCTCAGGGTTTGCAGGAAAAATACAAACACAGGGGCATCAAATTAACAGACATATGTCGAGCTTGTCAAGTATTTTTAAAGCTTTTTGGAAGTTCACCGCTAAACCAAGTCTGGTAGCAGCAACACTCAGATGTCTTTGTTTTTTCCTTTGTACTTGGGAATCCAGTAGTATTTCTGCTATCTAATATATCTGTAATCTTCTTGATATTTTGTGTTAAAAAAACCCAGCATTTATGGTATGCAACTGGAAGAAGAGTGTTGAAATTCAGTCACTGACCCAGAGGTTTATAAGTACGCCTAATATGTGCTATTTTTCTTTTTTGGATTTGAATATTGTGCAAATGTATGTCCCACTTAACCTTTTTCTGTCATTGAAAAGTGCTAATTGATCTTGCTGACCCTGACATAATAGTATAGTTTGATATTCGAAACCTTTCAGCTTTGGCATGGCCCTTTTATCACCCCTGAGATTTCAGGGCACGGTTCTACTGAAGGCATAAACTGCTACTCTTTGAAAAATTAAATAAAAATGGTTATTAAAAATAAATTATGGTCTTTTAAAGCTAGTAGATGTCTTACCTATCAAAGCCTCAGGATTTACAATATACATTAAAAACTTTCTGCTTTACTTCTATGTATTAGGTGACATTTTAGATGTTGCTGTACAGAAATCAGATTTTTGTGAAATAACTTTTTGACCAATTCCACACTTCTGTGTTGCAATGTTATTAAATCTGTCATTAAATCAGAAGTGGTTAAAGGAACTTGGATGCATTTTGCAGCGCAAAAGCTCAGATAAGAAGAGTGCTTATATGTCAAATAAATAGTAAAATCCTTTTGAAAAGGCAATAAAACTCACGTTTTTAGTCCACATTGTAGTTTGCAATGCTGCCAGAAGGATTGCTTTTGGGATGCCTGTAATACAGGACCTTAAAGGCAAAAACTCTTTTACAGCAGTTTCTTCTTTTTGTCTCTAAGCCTGAGAAATGTGTCGAATAGCTGGCTGCCTTTTTGCTTTAATGTTAAACAGTGAAAATTACTTTGATGATTGACTATCCTATATTGAAATGTATCACTGGGCAGTCTCAGTCACAGGATCATATAGGCTAGTTATCAGGCTTTTGAGCAAAATGTCAGATGCTAATGGCTGTCAGAGGAATACTAAAGTTTAAGCATTTTATTTTCAATATGTTTAAAATTTCCTTATTTCTCTAAGGGAATATTATAATGACTAGTGATTATCTTCAGAACTTCTCACTCCTTACACCAGTGAGACTCTTTTGGTCTTAGGCTGTTAGGCTTGGGTACTACACACTAGAATTTTAGCTAGGCTGCAATTATCATGGATTTGAAAAGAAGTTTGGAGGATTTCTGTGCATGAATTCCTTTGGAGCTCTATGTCTTTTTCCTAGACCTAAATAAATAAGCACTGTTACGATGATTTTTCATTCAGTAGATGTTCGTAGATCTACAGTGGAGGGCAGTTCAGTTGGATGTAATTTAAATGCGGTCTCTGAAGACCTCTGTCTGTCTGGGCTGACTGAATACTCTCTTTGCACTAGGGTTGTGCTGGACTATAAAATTTGACCAATTTGGAGCAGAAAATTAGAAAAAAGACCTCCCAAGGCAACCTGAAAAATATTCACATACAGAAGACTGATTTTTGCATAGTTGTTAACTTTTTATTTATGCATTTAAGTTACTATGCACTAGATTTTTTGGCAGCATTAAAATTAACTACTATTGTGATATGACCCAGTACAAGTTCACATTCTCAGAAGCGTAAAAAATTATTGCTGCCTTTTTTTTTTTAAATTGGGTAGATCAGCGAGTAACTAGTCTGTTCTTGAAATATATATAATTAAACCACAAAAACTTAAATTAAAATACCATGTAGGGTCTGATTTAGACCATAAAAGTAAAAGAAATACAGAGCTGAGTTTGCAATTTTTCAAATAATTCTCCTCTATGACTGTGTGTATATAACTGTTGAAATCAATGCTGGTGCATGAGGTAATTGGAAACTTAACTTGATGTTTTGTGCCAGATCCTTAGCTGTTGCAAATTGGAGTAGGAATGCTGAAATTACTGGAGTGGTCTCACATTATGCCAGATGAGTATCTAGTCCTCTATTCTTAGTTCAGTCTGCTTTTTTGGTGGGGTATTGCAATATGTATTATATGTGTGAGATCACATGCAGAGAGAAGTAATCCTGCAATACTTAGGGAAAAAAATGGGAGTTAAGTATAAACATCCAAACTATATATTTTTTTCTTCCATTTCAAGGCATTTTTATACTCCATACAAGGCATTTATATGTTAGAACTTTTTTTTTTTGTAGCATTTTATAAATGACCACAGAAATGCCTTTTACAGTAACTGTATTCTTGAAAATGATGCAGTTAGAAATATTGCTAATTGTCTGTATTGTTTTAATTCTGTTAAGGCAACTTTGTTGCTCAAAGAAATGAGTAATCAGGTTGTGCTTATTCAGGGACATTTCATGAATCTATTCAATCTATTCAAAGAAAGGCATGAAGTCCGTTTACCGTATTAAAACCCATCTGGATGTTTCTTTTTATTTACTGTAGTATATTCCCAGAACTCCACAGAAAATGAAGTTTATCTTACTCTGAAGAGAGAGCAGCTACACCAGCCTCTGTACACTTCAGTTTATGCATCCTGACATCATGCTGTATGTGAGGTCCTTCTTCCAGCTCTCCCGAGTGTCCCAGCATAGACATGGTTTCACAAAGCCAGGCACAGCTCAAGGAGATTATGCACATTTCCTCTACCAAGTTCTAGCAACACAACCCAAACTCAACCTAGCATTTCTGTTCTGGTCTCCTTAACACAGCGAACTGGGAAGTTGACAACTAATAGGGCTGAATGGTATAGAGGTTTTCACAAATGCAGATATTATATTCTGGGAAAGGGTCTTGAAAATAACATTTCCTGTTACCCCAAGGCAAGATTTGGGACTGTGGCAGATTTTCCAAATGGGAAGATTAAAGTACTTTTCCACTCAGACACCTATTTTTTATGTTTATTCTAATCTGGCATGGTAGAAGGATCTAATATAATGTTCAAATTAACTTTTTTCAGTTAATTGCTCCTTCAGAGAAGCAATATTTTTGTGCTCAAAGTGCCATCTGAATCCTGAGCTCACTGTGCAGCAATATGTCTGGGAGTCACCTGCAACAGGAGGTTTTCAGCTGAAATGGCTAGATAATGTGTTTCCTAGTCACTTCTGGTAGCTAGTTATCTATGATTCAGTTTGTTTTCCAATTTTCTGATTAAATGATAGTCTGATTTCTGCAAGGGCTAGATGAGCAGTCAAATTTTTTGGCATAAAACAAATGAAATAGAAGAGTTTGCTCCCTGATAGTTGTGAAATCGCCCAGCTTTTTGAGATCTTGCTTAGATCTGCATTGAAGGAAGTCCAGGATTGGAACAGCAGTTTGAGAGATGCTGTCAAATCAGGACTTAGTCTGGAATACTTTGATAATAGGTCTGTAGGAAGAGATCCATCATTTTGCTGTTTTTTGCGTCATTATCTAGCAATATTGGTTCATATAAGCATCAAGAAGTAACCTCATGTGTGACTAACCCTATCTGCAGTCCTACCTCCGTCTGTTTCCTGTGGTAGAGGACAGAAAAGTGTGAAGCCATGGTTTCACATTTGGTGGCAGCGCTTCCAAAGCAGCCCCTTAACCCGCCTCTGCCGGCCACTCGTTTAAGTTGGATCTGTTCCTGCTGTGGTTCACAAACAGCTGTGCTGGCAACGAGGCAAAGGTCGGAATGAGTGGCAGCACCCGTGCTGCTGAGCCTGGCAGCGGTGCTGCAGAAATAGCTGCAGAACCACAGTCTCCGTTACCTAATCTGCCACCTCTATTAACTGAAGTGCAGGGTTCAAGTCTGCGGGATAGGTGGAATTTTTCAGAATGAAAACATTGCCTACAAAAATGATCCCTTGATCTTAATCAAAAGGTTGTGTTGATGCAGGGATTTTTGACTAAAACTGAAGTAGCTGCAAATAATTTGCAGATACATGTGCAAGTTAAAACAATAGGGAAAGTGCTGGGGCCTTTGGAGGGGACAGCTGTGATTTTCTTGAAGGAAGGCAGGAGTTCAGACATGATACCAGATGACAGAACTTTTCCAGATCTTTGCACTGCTGTCCAAAATGTGGGCTTGCAGGGAACAGGAGGAGCATAACCCCAGTAGAAATAGGACGTCACTGCCAAGGGCTGCAGCGCTCGTGACAGGCTGCATTCTTTTATCACTATTCCCGGGGAAAGAAGTGCAATAATTTCTCAGAAGTGGCCATTACATAGCTGTCACTGTAGACAAGTGCTTAATTTATGGCAACTATTTTTTATTAGTCTCCACTGTCACAGAGTATTAACTTACAGGCTATCACATTCCAAATGACTTTTTTTATGTTGTTCCCATATAACACTGGAATATGCACACTATTCCGCATCACGGGTTTATGAACACTCAGGCAAGCCAAACCAGCAATATTATTTTTGATGTGAGTACAAGTTTGATTTCCAAAGATAAGCGTAGTGATGTAATAAAGTTCTGTAAGTCTATCTTGAGTTGACATGACTTTTTGATTAATAAAGTTGAAGGATACAAAATCAACTTGGCACAAATGAAATGGATTAAGCAGCAAAATAAAGCATAGATTTCACAAATAGTTACTTGTTAACAAGTCTTTAAAAAGCATGCTATTACAAAGAGTTTTTCATGGGGCAATCATCAAATTAAAACCTATTTATTATTTTACTGGTGACACAAGATTAGTAAGTTCGACAAGAAGTAATACCCTTGATTAGAACAATTGCTGACCCAATAAAAGATATTTTTCTTCTTACAAACTTCCTTATACTTCTGTTGTTAGGCTGTAATGCCTAAAGTACTGCTACTACAAAGACTGAGGGGGTGGGTAAATAATGAGGAGTGCAGATTGATGAGAGTAGTCTGGCTCGTTGAGCAAACTGAAAGCAAGAAAACAGTATGTACTTCCCTACAAGCCAGCAGTTTATTTAAAAAAACCCCAAACAAATGGAGGCCATAGCGAATAATAATGATGGTATTGTAGCCAAAAAAAGGAGTACTAACTTAAACTAAGTACTCAGCAGAGTAGGAGGGGTTACATTATCTGTGTAGGTAGTACAGGTGCAGCTACTACTGTAAAGCTGTACCCTTTCTTAGCTTTAGAAAGGTAGTTTGAAAAATTGGAGGTTTCATATTTAAGACCAGAGGAGTAATTAAACAGTTGGAAAATGTTTCTTCCAGGGGATTAACAAATTTTAGTTGATCAAAGGAGAATCTAACATAGTTTGAGCACAGCTAATAAATATCTAAATGGGGAAATGTGGTAAAGGATGCACTGTCAAAACAGTAGTTTTAGTTAAAATCTGAGAACAGCTGTTTTTCACAATTACTTTGTGTGGCACACTTACTGCGGGCTCAGAGTAAAAGAGATTTGCCTGTAGGATTGCGAGCTGTTCCACAGATGTCACAACATTTCAGTTACCTATGAGGACTGCTGGTGGGCCAGGAGCTGAAATGAGTGCAGACAGCTCATGTGAGGATCAGCATAAAAAATGTAGATTACACAGGACATCTGGTATGGCGTTTTGCATTTGTGCTGGACAAAGATGGTACATGGAAAATTTTCTACTTTTCAGTCATTGTGTTCTGATGGTTTCAGTTTGACTTGATGGCTGGGGTGCAGCAGTGTTAGGTTTGGTGAGTAATAATTGTCATTCTGTTCTGTCAGAAGCCACCCAAGCTGCATGCTGACACCAGAAGGAGTTCCATATTCTGGGACAGTTCTGCATTCACACTTTTTGTTTCCCATTGTTCATGGAATGAAAAAATAACACTTTCTCAAATGCAATATTTAGGGGTTACTGTCAAATTTAGTTAATAACATTTCAAACCAAATTGCCCAGACTTCTTTTGGGTTGGTTAACTTTGTGTTTCTTTCTGACATTCAAAATGTTCCATTCAAGAATTTCATGTGAGACATTTGGCAGTAACAGGAATAACAGCTACTGGACAATGACTCTCACACGTAAAAAGGATGGGCATGCTGCGAACTTCCTCCTTCACCAGGATGTTTCTAGTAATCCTAGGGAGTATCTGAACTTCTACAGTAACTCTCATGGCATCCTCATACTGTTGAATACACTCTTCAAACTGTGGCATGGTTTTTAAAGCAAATAGGATCAAAGGTACTGTGCTGTCACAGCTTTCATGAATCCATGTGGCTGGGTTCTTTGCATCAAGTTTTTCAGCCTTGTAAAACTGCTGCTTTCTTTTACCTTGTGGATATGCTCATTTTTAGGTTCTCCTAAATTCTAGAGTGTTTCTGTTTTAGAAATAGCTTTTTTTTTGTTATTTTATACTAGTTTCGTGTCACAAGGTTTTTGAGGGGGCTTTTTGTGTATAAAAGGTAAATTTGACATGCTTTTTTGGGGAGAGGGAAAAATAATATTTTCAAGTTGACAGTGTGTTTTTAAATACTCTGGCTAACAAAGTATAGCCTTTTTCTTTCTGTTTTCAGTGGCATGTTTATAAAGAATTGAAATGTTTTATTTGTTTTATTTACAGCTATTTCTACAAAAAAAGAGAGAATAATTGTCTCAGAAGTCAACCAAAATACCAAATCATATGTAGTAAAACCCAAAATTGTTCCCCCTAAAAAAAATCTAATTGTTTAAAACATTGAAATGGCCAGCTAGTAGGAAAACAAAATTTTAATAAAAAATCTTAGCAGAGTATGCTTCTATCTGTGTCATCTTTGCGTTACTTGTTTGGGTTTTGTTTCTTTTCCCTGTAAACCACCTTTATATTCTCTTTATTTTTAGGGGAACACTGTGGGATTCTAGATCAGACTTGTTTATAAATCAAGGACAGAAGTCTCAGAATTTGTTTTATTTATTTCTATCTGGAAAATTCTGTAACTGATTAATTTGGAATGAGATAGATGAAGTCTGTGTAGCTGCATGCCTTCTCTAAGCATGAGTGATGAGGTCCTGTACAGTTGGGAAGCCCCTAAGCGTCAGTGGATTTGTAGCTCTGGTCTCAATCTTGACAATTTCACAGTGCTAGGATAAGGGAGGTACTGCTGAGTTTATAATTCTATATTCTTAAATTTAATCCTTCTTATTCATTGCACAGGTATGGGATGGGAGGGGTAGGAAGAGTAGGGGAATCAGTTTTAGTTCACATTTGAGTATCTATAAAGTTGGTAGCCAGAGTTGCAAGAGATAAATGCTGCACCCTGTTCTTCTACCTAAAGTAAATGAGATCCAGTGCTTACAGGTGTTTGCCATTTGCCAGAAAGCTTTTCTGTTTTCCCCATTTTTTTTGTGTTGCATAATGGTAATGGGACAGCAGGCAGATCTATTGTCATCGACACTTTTAGTTTCCTACCTGGTTTACGTACCTAACTGATGCAGGGACATCATGGTCTGTGTTGCTCTGCTTTGTTTGTCTTGGTGCCTGTTTTTGATTGGTACCAAATGGTTTTGTGGTGGTGTGACTTGTTTCTAAGTTGGAAGTACCTGATGCAGAGTGGGAATACCATCTTAATTTTTCTTGAATAAAATGTCCACAAATACTACACAAGCAATGCCACCCTCCAGCAAACTCAGTTCAAGGAAGAAAATTACGCAGAACTGACAATTATACAAATATTCATTGAAGACCATGCAGAAATTGCAAGACTGTGTCTAACAAGTGTATAGTGACTTGCATGGAAGTCAATAATTTGATCTGAACTTTGAGGAGTTTTCAGTGTGTTGCGGCTTGATGGCATGAATTGTGTCCGTTTTGATTACTGTGTTTAGTGTCTGGCATGAATTCATGTGCTCAGAAAGGAAGATGGAAATAACAACTTATATCGCAGTTACAGATGTGTAATTTTTCAGGAGAGGGAGAAGGTAGAGGGAAGCTAGATGAGCTCAGAACTGTAAATGTGTGGTGGGTGTTGAAGATCCCATACCTGTTCTTGACATGCATCTTAACCTAAGATCTGCAAATGACTGAAAATATCTTGTGTCAGCAGAAACAAACACTACTTCATCTCCAGCAGGAATCGTAGTAAGACTCTTAATCTAATAATGTCTGACATTGCACCTTGAAGTTTATGAACTTCAGAGGCACATTTTCTATATACATTAGAATATATACCATATGCCCAGTTTCGACATATGCATGTTCTTATGCATATCCACGCTGGATACATGCTGGAATGAGAACACTGAATGGGTCTTAAAAGGTGTCCTGTGCAGCCCCCTCCAAGTAGCCAGTATGCTGTCACCCAAGTATTTACTGTGAAAATGAGGGCTGTTTGTAGAGAAAGCAGATGGGTGGTTCTGCTCGCTTTTCGGGACATCATGGAAATTCCTCCCGTATTCCTTCCCTGTTTGCAACAGTGTGTGTGGTTAAAACAGGCAGGGTATTCATCTGTGTAAAGTTGCATGAGTTTTTCTGTGAAATCCCAGCATAATTAAGATTATTCAAAATAAGGAATAATCTATCTTCTCTATTTAAGCAATGCATCTGCAAATGAAAATCGATGTAGGCAGGTGCTCAGCAGAACACAAAACCCAGAGAAGATGATTTGCTTCCATCAGGGCTTGCTGGAAATGCCTGAAGCTAAAATTGGTGGTACATGACAGTATTGCTGTCCTCTCCACTGCATGCCAAGGGGCTCTGATGAGGACGGAGCTCAGATTTTCGGATGTCACTAATATAGAAGTGGGTCCTGGATGTGCTACAAAGGATTCCAGAATGCTCTAAGACTTCTCTGAGACTAAAATTCTCATCCTCAGCAAGTTAAAAGTGGTCTGCAATCAAACTGGTCCAAAGACAGCCATATTTAACCCTCTTCTGGATGATGGATTCTTCTTGGAGATCCATATCCGTGTCTGGCCGACAGGAGGGCCTGAAGCAGTCTCTGAAATACTCTTGGGAAACATGAAGATTTTTAAGACTGGTTTTCACCTGTGGGTCCCCAAACTTCACATTCTATCTTGAGCTGGTGGAAGTTGCAACACAGGATCATAGTAGACATCCCATAGAAAATGAAATTGTATTACATTTTCAGTCATTTATAAAGCAGTGTGCAGCAGATCCTCAAGTAGTTTATTTTCTTTAACTTATGTGTGTATCTCTGGAAGGAAACACATGTTTCTCCTCATGGTCAAGTCCTGGAAGTTGCAGTTTAAATTTGATGAAGTGTTTTATTCCCTCAGATAAAAATAAATAAATAAAAAATTAGATTTAAATGCATTTGCTGATGAGGAAAGTCAGGAATCCTCCTAATTAAGACATTTCTTAGAAAGGTAAAATTTTTATCTGGGAGCATAAAACACTTCATCAGTTTTAAAGCCACATCTGCAAGGAGTGGATAAAGAGGAGAAACAGGCATTTTTCTTCATTCTGGCTTGTCTGTGAGTTTAAGACTTTTAACAACAGTTTTAAAAATATTTAAACCCAGTTAGAAACACTTGCAATATAATAGGGATAAGAGTGCCCTCCCTCCCTCTGTTTTTAATCTGGTTCTCTTGATGGAATAAACTACAAGGTTGAATTGGTAACTGGATTATTGCCTCATAAAACAGCACGAGGTTACTATTATCCTTTAATTTTATATCTTTACTAGGGAGTAATGTTGGTCTTATTTAAATCACTGACTTCTCTAATGGTTTTTCTCCTCTTTTACAAATGTATAAAACTAAACCCTAAAGGATTTGGTCTAAGTGCAATTGGCATAAGTGCCATTATAAAAATCTTTGTGTTAGCAGTTGGTTATAATCAACTGCTTTAACTGGGCTCAGAATGCAGCAAGTTTCAGCTGTTGATAGGTAGAATAAAACTGATAAAATATTATTTCTGAATTTCATTTTAAAAAGTGCCATTTCCAGTGAGAATTCTGAATTTTGAGAGAGTATGAAGATGAACTTCATGGAAACTTATAATTTAGCACGTTCATGCAAACAATATATTTAACATATTGTGTATCTCTGCAAAGATTAAAAAAAGCTTGTCTTTGTCTTGCAATTCAGTAAAGTAACTTCGAAGATTCAGGAAAACTTAGTCTTTTTTAGGAAGTGACTAATACATGTGGGATATTTAATGATGCAATCCAGTGAATGCACCCATCTGAATTTTGGGACACAACACCTGCTGTGAGTAAATCATTGGCAGGTCTTACTAATAAAACTCCTGTTGGATTTGTGTCACCAGGATGTATTTAAAATATTGATACACTGTTGTTTTAGGAAAAATGTGACATCCATCTGTTGATCTCAGTGTGCTTTGATTAAGCACCCATCAATAAGGAAAGAAACATGGGTCTATCTGTTATGGTATTGCTCTGTAGTTGAGTTATAGTTGAGTTTTATACAGAAAGTGGGGTATCTGTCACCTTTGGTGACCTACTGACAGAATTACAGCATTTACTGTTTGAATGCAAGCCAGGTACTGACTTTTCAGTCGCTATACTTAGAAACTAGTCAAATAATTTGTTACATATTTTGTATTTTGACTATTTATTTCCACAGACAATCTTACCAATGCAATAAAGTGAACACACTACAAACTTTTAATTAAATCAAAGCAGATTTTATTTCAAGTTACTAATGGAATATCTTAGTATTGGTTGTAAAAATTCAACTCTGTGTTTGCAATTGCTTCCTTTGATTGGGACTGCTGCAGGCAATGCCATGTAGAGCTGCTTTCTCTTAAAATACCTATTGATCATGGCAGTCTTCTTTCTGAAATTTGCCTATAATGGGTGTTTCAAAGAAGCCTTTCAATTCTCCTTTTAGCTTCATCGAACAAAGACTGGAGGAGATATTTACAAACACAAGAGTGTGGGCTCCACATTGACCAAAAAATCACGGGAAGTGATTACAGTTTTGGTGAAGGTGTTGTGGGGGAAGACATTGATGTCTTGGATCCCTCTGAAATTGAGAGGACACTAAAACCATTTTGAAAAAGGAATTCTTTTCAGCTGTGGTGAAATACACGTAACATGATTTTCTTGCAATTTGTCTTTTCCTTGTCTAACATCATGGCAAAAATTAATGAAATGTGAATAATTTTGAAACTTCAGCAACAGGGAAGAAAGACAGGAGGTGGCAGGAAAAACTGGGGTGAAATTGAAAGCAAGGTAGACTGGGGCTGTGCATTTGTGCATTCTAATTTGATATTAGAAAATATCTAATGCAAAACAAAATTTTTGGGAGTTACATTTTGGGGAGTAAGTGGAGGTATGGCAAGTAAGTTGCACTTAAGAGAGGCAGTGTTCACAAGGCAATGCAGGGCAGTGGGTGAGAATATGTAGGCGCCGTGGTTTGTTCCATGTAGGTTCCATGGCTCTGGCTCCTTTCAAATATTCTGCAAATGCCAATACAGCTGTACATTGTTTGCATTTATTAGTGCTTGCTGGTCAGAATTTAAAACAGAGATCCATAATATGCTTATGATACTGGGCATAGTCCCAGGTAGTTCCTTGTTGTGCCTTCTTGATAAACAAATCTAGGTATTGTTGTTAAGCAAGTCCAGGATGTTTAGGTTCCTTAATGTATGTGTTTACATATTGATTTTTTTTTAATGTAACATGAGCTTTGATTAATTATATGATTATTGCATATATGAAATATTCCTGTCTTCTTTTTTTTGGTTCTAAATTATGCAAATTTGCATAACTCCAAAACTGATCCTTTCTGAGAAAGGAGATTGTAATATAATCATGTGGCTTTATAGTTAAGGTTACCATGATCATTCACAGGTAGAACTCTTAGAGAATAGAGTTTTCCTGTTGAGGATCTCAATATTTGATAAGAATGATTCACCCTATTAGAGAAGGGGTAGACATCGTAGATAATTAGGATAATGTCTGTCATTTAGCACTTTGTAGGGACCTGCATTTTATAAACCACTTTGTGAGTTTAATTTAATCCTACAGGAATTTAATGAACCTGAGAGAGGGGACTCCATGCTGATAATTGCATAATAACCTATTTTTCTGCCAGACACTTAATGGCTAAGAGGTTATCATTAAATGTGTATTAAGCAGTTCTCTTCTATAACTGTCTTTATAATACGTTCTCTCAAGGGTTTTCGTTTGTTGACTACTTAAACAGCTGCCTGTATTCAACATTTTAGCTTCTTTATTGGTTTGTTTTCATAGTTTTTTTTTTTCTGGCAGGAGTCAAAGACAAGTTCCTGTTTCTGTTGATGTATTTTAGATAGTTCCTAAAATAATACCGAAGGTGTTGAAGCACTTTAAATGAAATTAGTCTTCGCATGGGAACTTTGCTTCAGGTTTTTAGCAAACCACAACCTCAGTTAGGCTATTTGTTTATTGAAGATTTGGTTTTGAAGTGAGGACCATAGACTAACATGTCATTTTTTATCTTCTTTTTTAATTTAGACTACTGAGCTGTAAATTGAAAGGAAGATAATTTCTGCTTGTGGAGGAAAATAAAGGTGAAAAACCTCAATGGAAGACTCTCAGGATCTAAGTGAACAATCAGTAAGTACAAATGTTGCTAAATTGAATTGAATAAATTGAACTCTTTCAACCAAGTTGTGTGAAAGGATTTTACTGTGGATTTGAAAATTGTAGTAAGATCTGGGGAAATCTTCTGAGCTCCTAGTTTTAAACCTTTTAGTTTGTATGTTAAATGAGTGGTTTTAGTATTTTTTCCTTGTTGAAATGAAGAAGATCTTTGTTATATAAGTTTTTGCAGAACTACAATTGCTGGAGGGATATAATTAAGCTACATTGGAAGAATAAAATTTTAGAAATGTGCACAGTGGTATGCCTTTTTCAAATAATTGCATTAAAATGTATATCCATGGTGGTCTGTCAGTTTTGGCAAAGCAAGGGTTACCAAAAACATGAACAAAATATTTCAGATGGTCAGACTGTGGCAGATGACATACATAAAGTTTTTCAGCTTTCTCTTGGCTTTCAAGGGGTTTGTGAGAATTGGCAATCTATCTCCCTGTCCCATGTCAGAGGGAGATTCTTCTTGTTGCTGATGGCATTTCTGGGAAAAATGGGGTGGATATTTCTTCTCCTTTTTCCTTTCTTATTTTTCCTTTCCTTTAAGGATGTCATCTCCAGACCTCCTTAGCACCAGACTGCACCAGACTCCTGAGGAGACAGCTCCAAGCAAATTCAAAGCTATCTGGGCTTGCCAGCCAATGTATTGGCCTTGTTTTTAGCATTTTAATTTTCTACTGTTTCTTACTGGTCACAATAGGGACACATTTTGCCAGTACCGTGATCCCTACGATTCTGAGTTTGGGCACAGTGTACTAAAGATGAACAAAGGGATTTTGTCTTTCTGACTTGCTGAAAGAGGTTATCCATGCAATAAACTAGTTTGAATATATATATTTTTAGAGACTTTTATGGGTAACACAGGTGAAAGGAAGTGGGAAAAGTTGCATGTATTTCTAAAATGCCAGTAATTTTCTTTAATAAGGAGTACTTTTCTCCTGGCTGGGTAGCTCCTATCTGAGACTTTATCTTGGACTAGAGTTTTATTACTGATTTTAAATGGTACAGGACTGGAAAGTCTTAACAGTGTCTTAAGTCCCCATGGTGGTACTACTTGGGACAGCTGCACGTATTTATGTATTTAAAGTGTTCCCAACCAAAACTTTAGAGCCTGTAAAAGCTACATGGCTTTGTAATTTAATAAAGTTTTATAAAGGTTATAAAAGATTAGGCAGAAGTTCATCTCTTGCAGTCTGAGAAACAATTTTTCTGTTGACTATTCATGGTGTGGTTATTAATAGGAAGTAGATGAGCCAGTTTAGCTTAGTGCAAAAGCACCTTTTCATAGTAGTTAAAATGTTTTTGCAGCACTGGATGCCTGATAAATGCCTATTTCAGAAGGTATTTTACTACCCTATCATACTATAATCTCTGTGGTACTTCTCGTAAGTGCTACATAGCTTTATGTTGATATGTGAAAACAGTCTGCAGATTGCAAATTGAGGTGAAATCTGTGCTGTGTTGCATACAGAGATAGGATTTGATGTCCTTAAGAAATGTCACAGAAAATCGCGATTCAAGACAAGTTTATTCTTCTTACTCTTCAGTAACAGTGTCAGAACTTGAAGGTAACGGGTGGGAGAGCCATTTCATCACTCCCTTCATCCAGGTGGGCACTGAGACTAAAATCTCACCAAGATATTGGGCACTGTCCTGGGAAAAGGAATTGTGTGAGGCCTGTCTGCCTAGAGCAGGCACTAAGCCTTCATCTCCCAACTTGAAAAGCCATTTCACTGTTATATCTTGGTTAAACTCCTCTCTCAGCCAATAAAAAAAAAACAAACAAACCAGCATCTATGGCTTGGTTCCTTAAAAGCCACAGGGCATGTCTGTGGGCTAGAGATCCCAGGAAGCAGGAGGCTTCGGTGGTTTAAACGCTAAGAAGGTATCAGATGTATCTGCTTTTAGTATAGTTGTGGTATTTTGTACTGGTTAATGTGTTTTATACTGGTTAGTTCTGGGCAGTTTCTGCTCATCAGGCAGGATTTCTGGTTCTTGACAAGTTCGGGATGCATAAGTACTTCATTCCAGCCTCAAGATTTCTCTTTGGGAGCTAAAGGCGTAACATCATGAAAATTCATGGAGAATAAGGATCTATCCTCTGTTGCGAGTATATTAGATTGTGTGACTAAGCATGAGTGCAAGGTCTGTGTTCAAACTTGTGCTGGCACCTTGGCTTTGAATAGTTTAGTCCTTGGTTACTTTGAAGACTGCCTTTCTCTGCAGCTGAGATGCATTAGAAGGTGTTTGCTGTTGGGTAGAATGTTTGATGGACAGTTGAGTTTTCTGAAGAGAAAGATTCCTTTATTTGATTAATTTCACTGGGCATTCTGTTAAAGAATCTTTCATCCTTGGGAAAAGAAGCCAGGCACTGTTCCTTGGTACAGTGAACAAGATTAATTTTCAAGTTTTTATTTAAAGAAAGGAAATCATTCTAATTTTTGCCAGTAGATCATCCTCCTGAAGCATGATATACTGTGGTGTAGGTTTTATTCTGAATCTTCTCCGTAAGTTTGAGATCACTATTATTATTTTAACTCAAAAAAAATACACTAACAAGAAATTACTGATTTTGTGATTCCTATCCTGAAAGTACATCAGTTAGGTGAAACTTATATGAGCAATTCCACAACGTCCGTGTTGCCATATGAGAAATAAATTCTTCCCCATTTGTCTCAGAGCAATGACCACACACTGCTTCAGAAATCTTAAGTGCTCCCCTGTTCTCAGAGCCTCTAAAGAGCTGTTTGACTGAATTGAGCAGCTGCTGTTTTCTGAGATGCCAGCTTGATTAGATGTAATATATATACTATTTATTGCATTATGTCAGTAATTTATTTGTTTTTCCTATTTTTGACCATGAGTCAGTCTACTTGCCTAATTGTTGTACTGCAGAGGCTCTGTACTGAGAAACATGTTGTGACCCCTTTCCTTTGCCTTCTCCTGTGTGTCAGAGGTGGGGGAATCAAGTCTTAATCAAGGTCATTGAGCGAGAAAAAGAGTAAGAATCACAAGAGAGTTTATTACACTTTGGCTTTCCTGTCTTTACTCACAACTGAATAGGTAAATAGCTCTATTTTGAAGAGCAGCAGGAAAATGATGCAAGTTACTAGCTGATGCAGAGGTGAGCTGGGATCCATCAGGTGCAGCTGAGATCCAGTGGATCCCTGCAGCTGGCATGGAGCAGGGATGAGGCCTATCATAACACTGTACTTCTAGGGTGGGTGTGTCCAAAAAAGCTCATGACTCTCTTTTTATTTCCAGTTCAGATGCAGGATATATTTGTACATCCATGCACAGGAAGGAAATTTTCATTTATAGGAAGGCTCCATTTAATAGTATTTTGAGTGAAAAAGAGGAAAATAATAAGACTTGTATTTCACAGACAGAAGAAAATAACCAAATGGTCCTTTTCATGTTCTGGTGTGAGGTCTGTTACCATGAACAGGCTGCTACTTACCAAGCAAAAGAATACTTAAAACCGCATGAATTAGTCTTACATGGACAGATGAAGCTAGGTAAAACCATAGTTTTAATAACTATGTTTGCCATAGACTTCATGCAGGCCAAGTGAAAAAAAAATTAGAAGGTATAATAAAGCACATTAGATTTTTATTTTACAATTACTGCTCTCCTTCAAAAAAAAGAAGCCGATTTTTACTTTTTTACTGAATACTGACTAGAATTTTTTGTTTTTTTTTTTTCAAAAGATGCGTGTTAACATTTCTATTTGTTTTGAAATGGAAGAAGAGGAAATTTTACAGATCTTGTATTTATGAAGAATCTAGCAATAGGAAAACAAAAGTTTTTTAAGACTGAACTCGGAGATGGTTTAAAAAACAGTAATTTTTTAGCACCTGAATAGTCCTCTGGTGTGCCTTGATACAGCAAACACACTTCGGATTTTGAGAACTACAGGTTTACACTCTTTATTTTCTCTCTTTTAGTCATCATTTTCTGCTCAGTCTGTATTAGTAGAAGAACAATTTGGCTGCTAACTTGCTAGTTTAGGGTTTCAAAGGGCCTTATTGTAAACTGGTGTAATTTCATCCCCTGGCCCTTTTATATAACAGTGTGCATATTTAGATTACTTCATTTTAACCTAGAATTAGACAATAGATTGCAGTGCTGTAGGACAGGACACTAGCAGATGTGAAGCTAAACCTGAACGAACAGGTTTTTATTTTTGTGACATTTGGACAATCACCCCCCTTGTGCCCTGGGTAAGTTATTTGTTTTTTATCAGATTGTACAGACTGTTTTATCTGTTACTTGCATTTATGGCCCACTCACAGCTGGACAATCCTTGGCAACCTTTTTTGGACAGTGTTTTTTTGCCTGGTTTTGTTTTGTTTTAATGTGTGAAGCTGTCAGATGTGATCCCTTTGCAGATCAGTTTTCAGCTGCAGCTACTTCTTTGTTGCACGAGCCCTGTACCTGCAACCTTTAATGTTCCCCACCTCTGGGGTGGGCAGCCTACTAGCACCCTAGGAACTTTGGCTGGAGCTTATTGCAAAGAAATGAAAATTAGTTTGAACTTTTAACTGAGTTTTAAAATGTTCTATTTCACTGCTCTGCATTGCAGCATAGCATGCTGTGGTTCTTACCTCTGTTATATCAGGATTTGTAGGACTTGGAATATTACAGGCAATTCATCCTCTCAGGTTAGGGGTGTTGCTTGAAAGAGATGTCTGGAAGTTACCTGGTCTAGCTTCTGGTCATGAAATGCTGGCAGCATGCACGAGTACTTCAGTTATGAAAGCAAAGAACAGTTAAATCAGTAAGTGAAGAAATTATGGATTTAGTAAGAAAAAAAAGTTTCCTTAATGAGTGATTACATGCTTTTAATTAAAATCGGTCATTGAAGAAAAATGCCATAACTTCAAGTCAGCTGTAATAGAAAGTAATGAAAAACCAGCCTGTCTTTTGGAAGGTTTATTTCAGAGTATTTTTGAGAGTTGCTTAGATATTTTAGTGCCTCCTTTTCACAGACACAGCGACTGGCACAGAGAGGTGGCTTGCTGTAGAGGATCTAAAGTTATCACCCATTTTGAGTTACAGTAGATCAAGAATAAAGTGTAATACCATAATTTCTTCTCTGTCATCTAATAGGAATTTGAGGTAGAAACATCGCTGTTTTTCTCTCTCAGCTGCAAGACTTTTTCATGTGACATGACAACTTCTATGAACACATACTCTTTTTTTTCTCTTTCTTTTGCCCTCTACCACTTCAGCATTCTGTCATTTCTGTACAATAATCCACCAGTGTTAAATTTGAAGGCACTCTTTTCAAACTACATTAGTAGTTTTATATATATTTTATTTCTCTCATTTAGCAAATGGGACAGACCAAATGAGGCAACACTCAGAAGCAATTAATGCATTTTGACATGCAGAATAAATTGAGTTGACTTGTGTGTCGTATGAATTGCATATCACTGGAGAAACAGTTTGGCATCAAAAACACAAATGTTCACTGTTGGCATACATGCAATAGAAATTTGCATTTTTTTCTGAGTTAATTAAAATTATGATTTGAAAGCACTTTTCTTTAAAAGCTAAGTAGGCACTATCTTAAAAATGTATCCAGGAGAATGCAACAGCATAATATCCATGGCTTGTAAACTTGCAAGATGGGATGAGAAGACGGCACAGAAACAGAAATGCTTCTGTCATTGTCACTGGCACGTCTCCTCTGGTTCAGCTCTCTGCCTGTCTCCTGGAAGATGTTACCACGTCAGTATCACAGGTTTAAATGGAAAGGCACTGTATGGGCTTTATTTAATAACAAGGAAAACCAATAAAAGAAAATGTTTTGCTGTCACATACTGTCCTTGGACGGCTGACAAGGACTGACACATAGCTACTATATAGTTTGTTATGGCTGGTATTTCTGGCTCCAGAGAGGCCCCAGACCAGAATTTTAGGGGTAGAACTACTCGGGAAAATTGCCACTGCCATAAACTACATGAACTTTCCTCATCTTCTGCACAGGGGTCTCCAAGGTTCCTGGAGCATGAAATTTTCTATTACTAGTGATGTTATAGCCCTGATGCTATATGAATATCAGAGGTGACTTCTATTGTATTATAACAGATAACACCACTAGAAAAAATAGTGGCAGAAACTTGCAGGTGGAAGAAATTGTCTTCAAGGCCCAAAAACTGGGCCAGCTTAGACATTTTTGAATCTTCCACAAGGACCTGTTCACCTAAGAAAAGCTTTGTATCTATGCATGCATCATAAGATTTGGAACATATGAGTCAGTCTAATAAAACTATTAGCTCTCTGTATAAATGGTGCTTTTTTAGAATAAATCATCAGAATCGGACAGACACATTCCAAGCCCTGCAGATGAATTTTGCTTGTATGATATGACACTTGTTCAAGCATTTAAAATACCAAATTTATAAATGCTATGCTTTTAATTGATTTCAGTATTGAATTTTAACTTTGAATTGCTCACAAGATTTCCAAAAGCATTCATGTCTGTCCAATTTGTGAATGCAAAATGAAAATACAAGTTTCCTTAGCAGAAGGATTGTACATCAGCTTAAGCTTCTGATTTTGACAGTGTCCAGGTGAAGCTAATGTGTTCAGAAATACTTTCTTCTTCAGTAAAAAGGGGTCAGGGTTTTGTAATGCACACAAAATATTCAACAACATGACAGTAAATCAATCTTCTCTAGCTTTTTCATTTTGCAAGGGTAAAAGCCCTGTGCCTTCATGCCTATTAAATAACTAAGTCTACATTTTCACATGAAAAGCATGGATTACACCGAACATACATTTGGTTTATACTCATTTAATTATTGTAAAAAGTCCAGATGCAGCAGCGTGCTGAAGAATGCGTGGGACTTCGGGGATGTGATTAAGCCCACTTGAATCAATGGGATTTTTCATGTGCTTTAAGTTAGGCAAGTGCTTAAGTACTTTTCTGGAAAAGGCTTGGAAATACAGTACAAAATAAAAGCAATAATTTCAGAAATACTTCACTGGCAAATACATCTGAATGATTTGTGGCTATGGCTAATATTTATTCAGCATCATGTAACAGTCATGGTTTCTTTCTTCTCCTTATAGTAATTTTTATCTGAGCTCTGCCTCTGCATCCAACTGGTTGACTTGCAAGTAAACTGGTATTAAAAGAGAAGAATGGCAGGGAGGAATGGAATGTTAAATAATTTTTAAATAATAAAATAACACTTGGCAAAGAATCTAATTTCATATTTTATAAAGCATGTCTTAAACAGATTGGGCATATGCAGACCCATTAAACCACACTCTCATCCTTGTCCTCTTTTATATTAGGTTAAATCTTTAGCAATGTGAAGAAGAAGTTAAAAACATGGAAATATTTTGGCTGCAGTAAATGGAGAGAGTTTTGCCGTAATATAACTTAAGGCAGAATTTGTTCTGGAGGATCCCCTTGGGATAACAATGTGAAACTCATATTGTTTATTTCTTTATTTATTAATTAGTTAAATAATTAGTTTTAAGATTGTTTTCATCCATGCTCTTGAAAGCAACACCTAGTGCTCTATGGGAATATTGTCACAGTAGAATGCTTTGCTTCATGTCAGCACTTGGACTTCAGTGATCATGCTTTAGTCAAAGAGGTCACCAACCCAAATATGAAGCAGCTTGCATCTAAGAGATCCAGAGTTTTGTGTTGGAGTGTTACTCTTGTAAAGGCAAGCTCTATCTGAGAAACCAAGAAATTAAGTGTGTTTAAGTGAAGACTGAACAAACCCTCTCTTAAATGTGGCAGCAAATATAGTTTATCTTATCTCTCCCTTTCTTTTTCTGTGTTATGTTAACAGCAGAGGAATGCAAGTTAACTGACCATGATTTTTTTGACTTTTTGGTTTGGTTTTGGTACTAGGAGCAGTGACTAAAGGGATTTCTGTAATGAAAAAGCACATCTTTTATAGCACAGGTCTTTAGTGGTTCCTGCTTTTGTGAAACCATACTTGGCTTTAAATTTTTAGTCTTCGGTCCTGAGCCACATGAAATTTTTTTTGTATGATCCAGTCAAAGTATACAAGAGGAGGAACTAAAGCAAACGTCACATTTCTGAAATGAAAAAGAATGTTTTTCTTTTTTCAGTTACCAATGCTGTTAAAAAATTATACAGGTTTTCAAGTTTTGGTTTGTCATGCAGTCACCTTCCCTGTGGGAGTGCTCACGGCTTGTAGTAAAGTGTGTTGGGCTGCCACCTGAGCGCTTTGGGGATTTACATAGTAAAAGCCCACAGCCTGGGAGCTTGTGTTGCTGGACACGGCAGTGTAGATACTAAATTCCATCCATTAAAAAGTCAAATTATGCTTGTAGTTTAAAAACCAGTAATCAGTGCTTTAACTGTTTTTCAGGGATTCTTTTTACTGACTCTGAGCAAATAGGATTCGTGCATTTACCAGCCCAGATAGGATCAAGTGTGAGAAAGAACTTGATCACTAAATAGTGATCCTCATAGTAGCTCTCGAGCAGTTAGGAAAACCTTTTCTTGCTCTTTTTTCCACCGATTCAAAGATTCATACTCTGTTAAAATTCTTCCAGCAGCACATTGAATGCAGCACATTTCTTTCCCAGCAATTCAGGCCTTTGCTTGGGTGGAATGGGCTGTCATTTCCTTTCCTCCTTTTTAGTTTGTTTTCTTTCAGTTGTGAAATAAGCTTGATAGTATGACAATTTTTGAAACAGTGAAATTAAAATAATTCCATAATGAAATGTGGGGAGTATTTCTATCATTCAGTGGGTTTTACCATCAGAGGGAGTAATGTGTTCTATAGCTAATGGTTAGTTATATTGGTATCCTACTTCAACCACTATTAAATGCATTTATATAAACAGCCTGGCCCTGACAGGCCCTGATGCATTTGGTGCATCCGAGCTTCACATGCTTATTCTTGCTTACCCTGGTTGCCATGGACTGTTCCAGGATGCTTTTAATTTCATGAACTGGATTCACTCAGCCTTCCCTGCACTGGAGCCTCTGTTTTCAGGGAAGTCCAGCACACATGAAGACTGAATGCTGTGCACAGTCAGTCAGATGCTGCATACAGGGTTATAAGTGTTCAGGAGCCTGAATCCAACTACAATTTCCCTTTATATACAGTTAATCATTTTCTAATACACACACTGAGCTACTGGTTATCAGCTTCCATTACGTATTTATTATCTACTTTTCAAGAGATTAGTTACTCAGGCTAAGCTCAAGTTCAGCTTATGCTAAATAATCTTTAGAGCTGTATTTGTTTATGTCTTTCTGTATGTACTTTTTCTTCCATGTAGTAATAGTGGTTGTGGTGGTACTGGAGCTTTGGTGGGCTACAGACATGCAGATATCCTGCTGCTTATCCTGTGATCTGTCTGCTGTCTGTCATGTTCTCAAATACATTGCCCAGGTCAAACAGCTTTGATAGTGAGTTTTCATGGGTTTTTTATCCCATCAATGTAAAACTAATGGTTAACCTGTAGCCTCTGTAATGTGGCACCTGCACCTAGAAGTTTCATAAAAATGAAACTAATTTTATGCTCATCCCATAGCTTTGAAGGTGCAAGAGTGAGTTTGTCATTTCAAATGGAATGTTTATTAATAACTGTAGTAAATGATAATTTAAACCATACTCCTTGGGGCATCACAAGTGAAAATCATAGGCTTTCAAGAAGCTGATACCATATTTCATTTCATGCATAACTTGCTTTTAAGTCAAGGAATCCAGAGTTTAATTAAGTGAAGGAAAACTATACATTTTCCTTGCAAGATAATAGATTTAGTCTGAAGATAACTGCAAATTGAAAGTAGAATTAGAGGAAATAGTCTCTGTAGGATCAAGGGCAGTTATGTGATGCCTCATTGGGTGATTGTTCATAAACTCTTCAGTTCTTTCTTCTTAGTACTAGAGTTCAGTAGTACTCAGTTTTGATAAAAGCAAACACATAAAGAATTAAAATTGCCCTGAACTTCCCAGGCTGAAATAATACCTAATTATTAGGTAGGTAGAATTAGGGTGGAATTAGCTAGCATTTTGAGAACCTTATACTGAACTATTTACTGAAAATCTCTCAGTTCATGTAATTTAAACTGCATTTTATAATATGTCTATGGAAGCAGATGTGTTGCAATAATAATGATACACTTCATCTGCTTTTCTGATGGTGCTGGATATGTTCTGTTTTGGGCATTAACCATATAAAGAGTTCTGGTGTTGAGCTGTGGTAAATAAGACTGAATAAATGCGTAACAAGACATCCTATCAAACATAATAGGGTTTGAAGAAGTGACTTGTTTCCAGTTGATGGTCTACTGATCTGCTTTGTATTTTTATCTAAATACCTGTGTATTGATGAAAGAAGACGTAGAATTAGAATATTGGCATTTGAAAAATTTTGTAGCAATGGAACTGTAGTTAACCACTTACGACTACAAGAATTGAATACATATCTAGACCCTGATTCCAACATAGTTATGCAGCTGTAAAATTCACCTATTGTTGAAAGTCTATCAGTAGGGTATCAAACAGAGCTACTGTCCAAAAAGCTTATGTCAGCACTTAAAAAGAGTAGGAGGAAAAAAAAAAGAAGAATGTTTAGATTTTGCTAATTGCTACTTTCATGTTCTGTAGTGTATGGGAAATTGTGTATTTTTTCAGACAAGGAAATCCAGATGTGGTCAACATGCTAAAATATAGAATGATAAAAAAGGACTGTAATGGTCAGCAAGCTTGTACTACATTCTCCTTAATAGAAGAATGAATTTCTCATGCCTACTGTGCAGGTCAAAAAGATCTCTGTAAAATTTTAGGTCTACATTGAGTTCCGTTTGTAACTGGTATTGCAATAATATTCAGTCAGTACTGCAGATATGACCCAATTGTGGATCTGCAAATAATGCTGCAAAATTCAACAAGCTTACCTGTAAGAGTATAGAGCTGAGAAATAACTGTAATTATCCCAGGGGCAGTGCTATATTCCTTGCTGTCTGGTTTCACCTAACATGATGTGCACTGAAGAGGAAGGATGCCAGATGGTTGTGAAAGGGTTCTTTAAAATCACCAGTTGCAGAAATCCATCTGGCATATGCCAAGAGCAAGAGCTGACCAGCTAGCTGTCCTCTGATTTCCAGCAGTCTCAAGAGACATTCTTGAGGCCTTGAGTGAATACATGATGCAGTGCCTAACCAGGAACAGTGCAGCATTTCAAAACATCTGAAATCTTCAGCTGAGTGCTTCACAGGTGTCAGAAATTATACTTGCTGATAGCATGGTTTCAGAAAAAGATAAGAAAAAGTATCAACCTCTGTAATATCTACCTCCATTTGTTTGGAAAATTTACATTTTCACAGGAGAAACTAGCAGTGTATACATAGGAAGGCGTGGGTTATGGGTGATTTTCTTGCAAAATTTTAGTGCTGAAAGAGAGCAAAAGATGTAAAATAACAACCATGGGGAAAAAAGTAACCAACTGTATAAATGATGACTGTGAGGATACTTTGACCAAGTATATATGATAATGTAGAAAAATGAAATGCAGCAAAGCTGCCTGCTGGGGTGAATAATAGAGACAGAGCTCCTTGCTGTTGGTTTCACTAAGCCACTGTGTTTGCTTTTCATTTTTTATACTTTTCAGTGCTTCTGATGTAGCAAAATATCAAAGTGCCATGACTGATTAATACTTGAAAAATGAAATTAATGTCATCCAGGGGAGGCTCATGGAGCATCATCTGATATTTGGAGCTAACTTTGTCAGTTCCTAGTATTCACTTATCCTTTCCTACTAACTGCTGGTATAAAATAGGAGAATCAGTCCCTGCTATTCTGGTGCTGCTCGGTGGGGGCTTTTGAGCTTAATCTTAACAAAAAAAATGTATCTCAGACATTCAGACCATTATAAAAGTCTTGAAGCTCATTAGATGCACAGATGTGTTAGCATATGCAGAGGAAATTTCCAACTGTTTCATCTTTATTTTTGGTTGGGGTTTTTTTCATATCTTTCCTTGTGTCTCTCTCAGGGGAGCATAAATATTTGGGGTTAGAAACAGTCTTTAGCAGATGCCACAGTGCAAAGCAGGCAGCAAAGGTTTGTGTGTAAATTTGTGTAAGTAAGGGGGTTTTATGGTGGTATGATCTCTGCAGTAATCTTTTCTCTGTTACAAATACTGCTACAGAGATGAGGCCTTTGCATTTGGCTACATAGAGAGCTTACTTTCATGTGAAGACCAAAAAAGTTCCTGCCATTGTCTTCTACTTCTTGGTCTACAGTAACCTCTGTCCAGCTGGGGAAAAAGACTGCACTGTCTTCTTATCTATAAATGTTAGTAATGTCACCTGGTAAGTTTGCATGTGGGATTTTTCTGCTTTTCCAGAAGAAAATGCCTCCATTCAAATTAGAAAAGCCCAATGAGTGATTTACCCAAGTCCAGACTAAGGTATGCTTGTGAGTTTGAATACAGGAACTCCGCTGCTACTTAGTTTTATTCCCAGAGCTTCCCATTTAACATCATGTGGTACATACTGGGAAGTTATAATGCCCTGTAAGGCAGAGACTTAATGATGTCAGATTAAAGGGGGAAACAGAAAAAATCCATCTTAAAAATTACCAGAAGCTGTAGCAGCCTTCCACATGGAAAGCAAATGACGGCATAAATAATTTTTGCATTCCCAGAACAGACAGGACTATTCTGCATTAATAAAAAGTGAATAAAAAAGTGCAATAATGGTATCGTGCAGTGTGTAGCATTTGGCACTGAGGTTACATAACTGGGTAGATGTCATGTGGGCTTCCAACCATCCTCAACTTTTTTCTGCTTTTTGTACTTCTCTTAGTTGCTTGAAGAAAGCTATTGATACACATTATTCTAATGACAGTATGCACTAGAACACAAGAGATTACCACTGTGCTTTCTCCACTAAGTACCCACACACGGAAGGTGTAGCAAAAAAATGTGCCTTTTTGGTGCCCAGAAGTAGAAATCATTGTGGCACAATTAGCATTAAAGAGCTCCGGTTTAGGCGCTATAAGAAGAAAGCGTGAAAAATATGTGTCTACTCCACCCAACCATCTTTGTATCCACATCTAGCTCTGTAACATATAAAACCCCATATTTTTCACACTTGCTGTCAGTGTAAATATTTTAATGTATAAAATTTAGTGGAAATGGTTTGAAGATTGTTTTTTATGAATTGGTTTTAACATCTGTTATATCTCCAACAAAAAAAGTCACCGTTTAAATACTGAAGTATGTTAATATTTTAAATATTGAATTTTGATAAGCCACTAAACATCTACCAATTTGGTAGAAAATTCTTGCCTACCAAAATAACAGTAAACACAGAAACAAAATACATGGTAACCAAAACAAACCCTACAGATCCTTCGCTGTATTATGCAGCGGAATTAACAAGTGTGTGCAATTTATGTGCCAGTGTTTTGTAGTTCATACTGGAAATATTTGTCATTTGAGCAAATTCAACCCAAGGATGAGAGAAAATCTGGCACATTTTTGGAGATTTAATCAAGCATAATTGAATTGCAATAACGTGTGTGCCCAGCATGTATCTGTAAATTCTTGCTGTGTCTGTATTTCGGCTAGTAAGAGAAATTGGTGCAAAGAATGAGTTGGAGAGAATCATGAGGAAAAACAAAACTCCAGGCCAGAATATTTATAATTAGTATGGCTGTAGGATGTGATGGGCTTTGAAGACTGCAGAAGGAAACAATCTCTAATAGAGTAACTGTAGTCTTCATACTCAGAGAAGAGGTGTGGATTCAAAAATGTTGTTAACAAGGAATTTTCCTGCTTCTTCTAAACCATGGGATACTTTTCTCTCTTATGGAAGATAATAGCAGAAGTTCTGTAAACTAAGAACACCTGCGACCTTGTAGAACTATGTTTACGGTACAGTAGAAAAATATTTTGACAATGGAGGTTTTAGGATTTTAGCCAATCACCCCCAAGGACAAAATCCTTTGTCCAATTATACTATGAAGAAAAAGTCTATAAAAGAGTTTGTAAAATAATTAAATTAATCAATCTTGCTGCACAATTCCTGCCTGCTGGATCTTCTCTCCTCCTCCCTACGGCTGCCGGACATGGTAATATCGACAGTGGAAATAAAGAGGGACTTCTGCATTCTTATTTGCCATTCTAAAAGCACACAGTAAAGAAACTGCTGCATGATTGCATGGGTTTGTGACTTGATACGTGATCCTTTAGAGATCCTTCAGTGATTGTTGCATGATAAGTAAAGCCTTCGGAAACTCTTAAGTCAGACTATGGTAGCAATGCATTAATTGGTACGCAGAACTTGCAGCCCTCTGCTATTTTTGTCCTACCTACTTGTCATGTTGCTGTGACTTGAAAAGAACCTTGCTTCTCTCCCTGAAGTACATCTGCAGCCCTGGAATTATGCTCAGGTTGTACACATCTTTCCACTACGTAGAGTTGGGTTGGCTGTCAGGATCTCTGTTCATGAAGGCTGCCTGTTCAAAGACTGTTCTGTTGGTTTAGTTGCATGATGTCGCGATTTGATAAGTGTAACTAGAAAATAATATCTCATTATGGTGCTTTCAATCTTTCAAGATTAATTTGAAGTATGCTTAATAACACTGCAATTGAATTGCACAAAACCCTCTGCATTTTAATAGATGGACTGATTGCAAAAAATATATTAGTAATGTTGTGAGAGTTTGTGTAGCTTCTGGTTTGTTAACTACAAAGTTTAGAGTATCCAGTACTTAATAAAATTTCTGCTGTTTTTCAGTGTTAATAAAAATTGCCAAGAAATGAAACTGCAGCATATATTAAAACTATATTCCTCTTGCGTTGAAAGAGATTCCAAATCTATCCTTTATCTCTTTGATCAAAGCTTTTCTGGGCAGCAGCATATTTTTAAACTTTGCGGCTCTCGGTGTCAAGTTTTGAATGGTTCTGCTGTTACATACTTTTACTCAGCTTAAAATTATTTTTTAGTGATAGAAAGTCAGTATGAGCTAGGTGAAAAAGGTATCCCTTTTTATGAAGACAGTTGTTTGAAACTAAATGGGGGGTCTGGTATTCCCATACGTAGGCATAATTACCATTCTAAGACTTGGGTTTCCCCAGGGCAGACCGCAGGGTGCTCCTGCTGACTTATAATCACATGCAGATATGATAGCATATCTAAACTTGGCATTTTTCAGACCTTGCCAGTGGCTCTTAATCCATCCCTTGTGTGTCCTCTGTCCGCTTCCTGCTTTGCCCAAAGCAGCTGCTCAGCAACTTCACTTGCTGGTGGCCACCTTCTTTTCCAGCTTTGGATTTCTCAGAAAGCACCATTGAAAGGAGGGGAAAATGCAAAATTTTTGCTCTGTACTGCTGCTAGTGAAAAACAAATTACCTTCTTGAAGTTATCTTTCCTATTGCTTGATCAACACATTCAGAGCTCTTTCCTTTCTTGCCTCCCTGTTTGTGCTGGCTCTAACTGGGTGTGCATCAGTAGATCCAAAATATGTGACAAACAGCTCTTTGGCTACCAGCCATTTATCCCCATTATAGCAATATGCCAAAAGATGTCCATCTGATGGAAAATTAAGTAATGTGAGCAAAAGGTGCTCTGCATCTTTTTCAGCACTTTCTGCAGTGGATTAGGCATGTGAGATACCAAATGGGTCCTGGGATCTGATTATACTCAGGTCTCCTTTTGGCCACGCTGCATTTTACAGAGTAGTATGCTCAGCTGTTCTATGTTTTAAGCAGTGCATCATATCTTAAAAACATAAAGGTACATAAATGAAAGCTTATGCTGTGGAGCTAAGTTCTCAGTTACTTTTACTCATGCATTTTATGTCTGTTATACCCATTTCCTATGGTACTGTGGACCTGATTCAGAAAAGTATATAAGCATGTGCTTAATTAAGTGCTTTCCTGAATAGGTATGCTTTTCTGAATTGGAGCCCATGAGTAACTGGCATGTGGGCTGTAATCTCCCACCTGGGACATTCTGGGGGTGGATATTAGAAGACAAACCAGGTTTTTTCTGCTTTCCTGCTTTCTGGAAGTCTCCTGCTCTAGATGACTTCAGTTTTTGATAAAGTGCATTCATCTGTAAGCTGAACCAGGCTTTATATTTATCATATTCATCATTTAAATCCCTTTGTTTTGAATAAATACGGGTTGTAATTGATAGAAAGTATATTTGCCTTTCATGTTAGAAAGCTAGATGCCATGGATACTCTTAAAAGAAATTAAAGAAAGCTTTCTTTTCAATCTGGAAATCACTTTCATAGGCTTGGTTTTGGTATTTAGTACTGTTTAGGGTTTTTTACAACAAAATTAATTTAGTTATTTTGAAGATCATGTGATCGACTGCCCAAAGTGTGTTCTTTGGCAGAGATCCAGATTCTTGTTCTCTTTTGGAAGTGTTACAGCTGCAATAAATTTGATTTCGCCCTTGATAATTTCTAAAATGTGTAGTAATAATGTATTGCTGATTTAGTGTTGTTGCCTTTCTACTAAGGAAAAAAAGTTCACAAATCACAAAATTGCAAATGTTATTATATTTACCACACTTAAATAGTTGTATATACATGAAATTCAAATATGCTTCAAGATTTGTTTGGTGTCTAGTTTTGGGAGGTTATTCAAATAACATAAACTCTGCAGTTTGCACGTTACTTGTTACTTCTGAGAGTTCTAGTAGGTTCCACTGTTTCCTTTGAGGTCTCTGTTGAGCACTTAATAGAAAAAATGCAAAATAATCAAGAAGATTTGTCTCTATATTCATGAAACACAAAATATTCTTTATACTTGGCAATGTAGTAGAATATTACAAAGTACATATATCAAAAAGGATCTTTAGAATCCTTATCTTCCCTTAGAGTGGGGAAAAGAGTTGGCTTTTTATTTTGGTAAGTAATTTAACTTTTTTTTTTTTTTTTTTTTTTTTTTTTTTTTTTTTTTTTTTTTGGTAGAGCTTTTCTGTGGTCTTGGTGAGGTTATGCTCATTTCATAGTCGTACCATTTCTTCCAAATTGCCTTTCTGTTGCATAATTAACAACCTATTGCATTGCTCAGACAGACACATCTTAATATTGTAAGCTTGTTTTTCCTTTTTCCTGGGAGAATGCTTAACACTTTATAAACTTTGCTAGAGGGATTGTCTTAGGAGGGAAACTTAGCCTGGGAGCAGCGGGGAAGACTACAAAAGGGCAAGTGACCAAACCACCCCTCCCAGGTCCCAGTGTCCCCTGTGGTAATGTGGGACTTTCTCCATGAAGGCTGGTAGTCCTTGCTGGTTGAATGTTACCACCTCTGTGTTTAGTCTCATTAAAGAAAGTTTTTGGCAGATAAAATGGGTTATGTGCTTCCCCTAGTAAGCAGTTGTTAATGTATGGGTTTGGACACTGCTTTGCAGCCCTGTGGAAAACAGGTTGCTCAAATGCTTGACACAGTCACTGGTCCTCCTGCCATGCCCATGTGCCACCCCTATGTGGTCACTGGCCTTTTTTTGCATATTTAAACCTGTCCCCTTCTACAGACTCCTGTTTGTAGCACATGTACCTGGTAGCAAAGAAAGAGCTTTGGATTCCTCCATTTCCGCGGTATTTCTACCTGCTACCTGTTTTACAGCTTTTTAGGAGGAGGTATTTGTAGAGAAGATACAGTTTCTTTATACAACCTTTAGAGCATGTGATGCTGTGGTAACACTGGAGCAGTAGCCTCATTTTTTTAACCCTTGAGGTACAAGAGCTACTAAATATGAAGATGATCATGAGACATTATAAGCCAACATAACCAGGAAAAATAATGATGTCCTCTCAGGAAGATGAGACCTCTGTGGCTTCTGTTTCACCCATTTTTCTTATTTCCCTCTTCTGGAAATAGAAAAAATAAGGTAAAAGGCAAAAAATAACCTTTCAAGGGCATCTTTCCTCAGCTGCCTATTCAACCCTACAGGTCTTGCGAAACCAGAACTTTCCTTTGCTTCATTAGCTGCAAAGGAAGGTCCTTCTTTCCTTTGTTGTTCAGAGCACATTTTAAATAATTTAATAAGCACAAGTGATTAAGGCATTAAGAATTAACGTAGCTTCAGAATGAGGCTGTGGTAATGGAGAAGCATTGCCTAAGCTCCCAGCTGAGCAGAAAATGGGGAAAAGCCTTACTTATTCACCTAACTCCTGTAAAACTGGCAAGGGATTAATGGAAAGAACCTGACTCAAAACCACAGTTTTAGGAAAAAAAAATCAGAACAGTGTTTTTTGAATTAAATTTTCATGTTTACTCCTCTGTGAGCTCATCCTTAGAAAGCAGGACATATTTTTGGCAGCATATATTTTACTAGAAAATCCTAAAATAAAAATATCAGTCCTTACTTTTTCAAGATTTGGGTCATCAGTGTCACCCTAATATACTTTCAGCTCTTTATTAATAAATAAATTTTTTGAATCTTCACAGAACATTGTTAAATAAGTAATAGAAAGACTGTTAATGAAAATGCTGGTTTTACTATTCAATGGATGCAAGAAAAAATACTCTGAGGGGAAAATATTTTTATCAAAATGTAAATGAATTATTGTTTCACTTTGTATCCAGTGGACGCAGAGCTGTGTTCTGTCTGTAACACTGAATGTCAAAACAAATATCTACTAATTTCTTGGCCTGCTGATGAATTGAGGTAATTTGAACAATTCTATGAAGATATAATTTGTGCTAAAATAACTTAACTTATTTGCTGAGTTGCTAGACTTCAGGAAAGTCAAAGAAAAACTGGTAAGAAGGCAGTCTATTTTTAGCTGTGGTCACATAACTATATACAGTATAAAATAAAATTATTCCCAGGGACACAAAATCAAAAGGAATCATAATCAATATTCATAGGGCATGGAAAGCTCCCAAGAGGTGAAATAAGCTTTCCTTTTTTTTAAAACAGAGCTTTGAGAGAATGAGCGGAATTACAGAAGCAAATTCATCCCCTTCCTTTTCCAGGTTTTTTGCTCTTCCTCTTCCACCTCTGTTCTTTCTAATTCATGACTCTGGCAGTATATTGGTGGAAAATAATTCTATATCTCATTTCTGTGAGAGCACTGTTTCCTGTCACTGGTGAGCATTGCTCTCTTGCCACAAAGGGCTAGTGGGAGGTCCTGTGGCAGGGAGATTAGAACTAGATGTTCTTTAAGGTCCCTTCCAACCCAAACCATTCTGTAATTCTATGATTCTAAAGGGAATAAAGGCAGGGAATGCCTAACAAACCCCAAATTTTCAAGTGAAGCAACCAAGCATCAGCTGCTGTTGTCCTTGTCTGACTGGTCCAAGAATTCACTCAGGTGTGTTGTCTAAAATGTGGCATCTCTCTTCCTTTGGATTTTCCTATTAATAGTATAGAATGGTTTCTGTGCAAGAGACAGCAGTAGCTGCAATTACCTATTTGAAGTCAGGGTGTGGGGTCTGTAGTTCTTCTCCCTGTGTCCTTGCATGCTTTCTGCTTATGTTCGGTTGCGTTCATTCCTTGCTGGTGTAAAGGCTTTTCCATCAGAAAAACACAAGTGTAGATAGAATCAAGAGTGAACAAGGTATGTAAAGGAGAAAACAAATTCAGCTCTACTCTACCTTACAGAGTGTAATTTCTGATACACCATTATATTAATGATATCCATCCATTTTGATCTATGCTAATATGGAATTGACTGAATTAATAGTTGCTGCTCTCTTAAACCACCAGTACAGACTTCTGGAGATGGTGGGCAACCACTGATTCATGCAGGCTCAAATAAATGGGATTAATGCACTTTCCCCTAACTGTACAGCAGTTAAGTTGGTGTTTAAGTATCATTGTCTTTAAAACTCCATGATAATGCCTCAAAATGTTTTCTTAGTTTAGTGTAAGGTTACCACAGGGAGCACTCTATAATTCTTCTAGAAAATAGGACGGCGTAGCTCTGAGCACAGAACTATACATCACATTTTCATTTCTTTTTCCTGCTGTGCCAGAGGACAGCCAGAAGGTGTGTAGTCTGGCGAGTACAAAAGCACTTTGCCAAAGGCTTCTTTAAGAAAGAGAGAATATAATTTTATCTGCTCACTGCTACCTTATCTTAAAAGCACAATAAGATGTAGAAAACCACTTCTCCCTGTGCATTACCTTTATTTGCAAATGCTCTGTAATAGATTTTTCGTCTGGGTTTGATGTCAATCCAGAATGTCAGGTTTTTTTTGCCTTTATTTTTCTCCTTTGTAATGACACTTTTTCCAAAGAGTTATCTCCTGAAAGAGCTGGGCATGCCTGCACCACGCAGTGGTACAAAGCAGGAGTACATGGCGGTGTCTGTGGTAGTTAAAAGACTGGAAGCAGTGTGCTGAGCCCTTCCTGGTAGAACGTGTGGAAAGGTAGAGAGAGTGTGAAACTGGAGACATGAAGAAGCAGCTTTAACTGCTTTAATGACTTTAATTGTGGTGAAATCCCAGAAATGCTATGTTATGTTTTTTCTATAAAACTTGTAATAGCTACTAATAAAATTCTCAATAAACATATAGAAACCAGAAGAAAAATTAAGTGGGATTTTTTTTCCCCCTCTCATTTTTCAGATGAGTAGAGCCATGGAATTTCAGAAAATAAAGACATATCTGCCTCCCATCTCCCCTATTTTTTTTTTTTGTGGGCAGTATTTTCAGCAGAAAAATTGTAATTTTGAAAAAGAGATTCATATTATAATGCTCAAAATTTGATGGGGATGATAATTTTTGATGAGCTATTAAATGAAAATGTAAGTGAAACCAGTGCTTCAGAATAACTAGAATGTAGGTCTAGGAAAAGAAAATGGTACAACATGCAGCGGAGCCATGGGACTGACAAAAATAAACAGCAACTTTCTGTCTTTCCCATTTTAGGTAGTAGTTTGTTGTGAGAACCCAGTCAAAAGGTTTTGAAGGACTGACATATTGATTTTGCAAATGGTAAGAGAGTGATAGAACAGATTTGGAGAACATAGGAATTTGTTTCTGTAATCTTTGAATAAACATTTTGTATGACTGCTTTAAAAATTCATATTGATATTAAATTATTTAGAAGATATTATATATACATATACATCTATACATATAAGCAGTTTCCAAAGCTGCACAGTAGTACTGTCATTTCCCTTTTACTTTTTTTTGTAATAAGGAGAAGCACAGCAGTAAAATGTTCTCTACAGTTTTGATAAGGAACAAAGCAAAATCTGTGATATTTGTAAGAATGCTAAAGATGCACCATTCTGTGATGCTCCATGGAGATGAACCATGAGAGTTTTAACTGTTTTTCAATTTAAGACATTTCTGGCTTTGTGCAGAATAAGAGATACAACATCGAGCAAAATAACACCTATTAAGCAGGGGTTTTGAGCAGCACAATTTTAGATGTTGGCAGGTACTACTCCGCTCACTACCTGTCTCACTTTTGCATAAAAGCCATCAGAAGGCTAAAAAGGAGGGCAACAAAGACAGTGAAGGGCCTTGAGGGGAAACTATATGAGGAGCTGCTGAGGTCACTTGGTCTGTTCAGTCTGGAGAAGAGGAAACTGAGGGAAGACCTCATTGCAGTCACAACTTCCTTGTGAGGAGAACGGGAGGGGTGGACACTGATCTCTTCTCTCTGTGTTCCCAGTGACAGGACCCGAGGGAATGGCTGGGGTTGTGTCAGGGGAGGTTTAGGCTGGGTATCAGGAAAAGGTTTTATTCCTGGAGGTTGGTTGGGCACTGGACCAGGCTCCCCAGGGAAGTGGTCACAGCAGCAGCCTGACAGAGTTCAAGAAGCATTTGGACAACGCTCTCAAGTACATGGTGTGACTCTTGATGTGGTTCTGTGCAAGGCCAGGAGTTGGACTCGATGATCCTTGGTGGTCTCTTTCAACTCAGGATATTCTATGATTCTATGGCTTCATGGGGCATAAGACGTTAAGGCCCTTGGGGGATATATCTGTATGTGTGTCCATCTGTGAGATTTTTTTCATTCCTCTGGGATATGAAAATTGAACACCCTTTATGACAAATATCTTGCCACATATCAGTCAGACTTAGAACTTAAATATGTTTATACCTATTGCAAACCACCTCTTTACTATTTTATTGGAGTACACTATCCTATTCATAAAAAAAAAATGAGAAGGCGAGTCTTCCCTAGGCACCTAAGTGGGCCAGCTGGCTTATAGCTGAGAAGCCAAGCCACAAAACAGTGGATCACTGATTTAATTGGTAATTAGCAGGTTAACAATCAAGCCCATTTCACCTGATCAGTATTTCCCACCAGGTAGATGATTGCAGCATGTTGACCACCTTGTCATTTTCTTTCTATATCTGTGGATAGTAGACGGAGTCCAAAAAGTAAATTAGGGCTCTACTTAATTCTAAATATCTAAAACTGATAGTCTAGATTTAGCTCTTGGTTACAGTTTTGGCAATAACCAGCAGGCAGTTCAGTAAGATTGCCTGGTGATCAAAACAGCTACCAGATCTATCACCTCTGAGTGAGTGCTGCCTTATTTACTCCCAAAAAGAAACAGGAGCAGTGATGTTCTGTCCACTGAGGGCTTTAACAGCAGTCCTGTGGCAGAGTTCAGATGGTTTGAATGTGTCAGGGACACCCAAGGGAAGTACAGCTTCCACATTTAAAGTATTTTGGGTGGTTTTGTATCAGTACCAAAATGCTTCAATTCTGAAGGATAACTGGCACCTTTATTTGGAGCGCTCTGATGTGAACAGAATACTGCTTGAAGCGGAGACTTTGTGCCTTCTCTGTGCCTTATTCTCTGTGTCTGATGTATTCAAAGATTGTTTGGATCATGAACTTAAACATATGTGGTGCTTTTCATATTCTAAACTGTGTTTTGGTAGAGTAGTAATATGTAGCAGATTGAGAGCAGGCTGCTGGTCATGCCTTAGGCAAATGTAGTTGCCTAAAAGCACTGCTAGCCCACAAACACACACATTGGAGTGGTGCACTCTAATAATTCAGCTTCATATTTTCTCATTTTTCCTTACAATTAGAGTTTTTAAAAAGTTCTGTGAGGTTTTCTGAA
Organism: Corvus cornix cornix; assembly: GCF_000738735.6. Classification (NCBI taxonomy): domain Eukaryota; kingdom Metazoa; phylum Chordata; class Aves; order Passeriformes; family Corvidae; genus Corvus; species Corvus cornix. Next base: position 58,610,378 of record NC_047056.1, on the reverse strand, counting down.
ATGTAAACTGTCACTTTGAAATATAGGAAACTGGAGAAATACTAAAGAAAACACCTTTCCACTGTTTTGAACCTTCATGTCGCAGCATTTTATGTCACCACTTGGCCTTGTCTCTGCTCTTTGTTTTGTTTTCTCTTTAGCTTATGAAACACCCTCATTATCAGGCCTGTTCTGATAGTGCTGATTCACTAGTGGCTGCTACTCCACCAGATTATTTTTTCTTTTTTGAGTTAATTATCAAGAGAAACCTGCATAGCATTATGAAAAGGGTAGTAGGAAGTATGGTACAGCCAGATTCATCGTCCTCTGCTACCAGTGACAATTCTCCTTTTCACTCATCTGCTTTGGTTCTTGAGACACTGAATTTGGAAATTTAGAGAAATTTTCTGTTAAACTATCTGAAATAATTTTTTTTGCAGCTGTCTCAGCTGCTTTGTGCGGCAATGAAGAAGTTACTTACAATATTGGTATGTACGATCTTCACAAGTACTGAGGTTAGAGTTCTTTTTAACAAACTTGAAGCCAACCTTCTTGTACTTCCTCATGCCATACAGAGTCAGCCATATACTTTTGTTTATACTTGGAAGTGCCTGTCTCACCTTATCTGAATTATATTTCATGTTGTGTGCTTTGCTTATGAAAATTGCTACAAATCTGTTAAATAATGTAGTTTTTCAGGTTAGGACTAAACCCTTATAAATCTGTGTCATCAGCAGCATCTTTTAAAAGATGGCGCAAATGGTGACATCTGGGAGCCAATTCATCATTTAATTAAATTATCCTGTAATGAAATCTGCCTTAATGAGATTAATTTTAATTATTAATCAGGAGCTGACATGGACACAAGGCACCATAAATAATAAATGGGAGCTGTGTCTGGTCTGTTTCTAAGAAAAGACCTACTTTAGAAGAGCAGTGCTTTTCATGAAGCTCTGTTATGGGTTTTTTTGTGCTATCATGATGTTTATTTTGTTGACTTTAATTTCTGTTTCAAATTTTAAGGCAGAATATTAGTCCTCTTTCTGTTGAGTAACTGTTCTTTTAATATTTCATTTGATTCAAACTACATATAACCAGTCACCTTCATTCTTCCAGAAATAAATTCTTATTTCTGTAGTTAATTATCAGAAGTATATTTTAGAGGTAAGCAATGTAGGTATGGTTTATTGAGGCTCTGCCCAAAATGTGTGAGATTTTGGGCTAGTCTGTGCTGTCACACCTATGTTTATATACATTCATATGCTCACACCTGTGCAGCTTCTCCCACCTTCTGCTGTAACGTCCATCCTTCTGTGGATTACATTAGTGTTCGTATTATGAATGCTGTTTATAAGGACTCTTGTGCTTGGCCATAACAGAAGTTTATGAAGGAAGCATGGATGGCATGAGAAATGAACCTTAAGGGTACCAGCCACAAATGCTCTACAAGTCTTACATGAGGAGTGAATCTTTTTGCCTTTATCTCCATTAACAAGCAGAACAACACTGTGCACTCACTTGCCAAATGCAAATTGGTTCCACAAATCCAGAGCTGATTATTTGCTGCTCACAGAGGGTTTTTTTCTTTGCTGTCCTGGGCTGGGCTCACCTGCCATCTGCATTTGTTTTGAAGGAAGTGCCATTTGTTTTAGTTCCAGCATTTCATGAATATTTGGTTTCCCTTCATTGTCTCTTGTTGAAAAATCATTTTGCTTCAGAAATAATCAAAAGACTAAAGTTAGAACAAGGGCTGTTGATGCTGAGGAGTGTCAGTAACAACCTGCCACAGAGCAGCTCCTGAATGCAATTTTTGTATGCTACCATCAGCCTGATAGCACAACCCACGTTTGGGCCTCATTGGATGAGAGAAGGAGCAAATACATAATCCCAGAATGTTCTCAGCTGGAAGAGACCTGCAAGGATCATCAAGTCCTAGGCTGAGGTAACTATCATATTCTTCAGTGGCACACAGCACTTGTCCCCAAAGAATTTCACAGCTTTGTCAGCAGTGGTGACTGGAGAAGGTAGCGAATTCTAGTATCACCTTTATGTAACCTTTCCTTCCTAGAAAACTGCACAGTCACATGTTAACTATATGGCTTTTTAGAAAGGGTAAAGGGATTTGTAATCAAGTTCTTTACACTGCTAGGTATGTGACAGAAAGTGGCTTTGTTTCTTCATCCCTCCCAAACACACATAAACATACCATTACAGCAGTTGGACCTTATGATGACTTATCACTTGCATCAAACAGTGGAAAGGGCAGAAATAGCTAGAAATAATAGACTGAAATTACTTCCACTCATTGTAGGACTGTTGAAAATTATTGGTAACAGGAATTCTTTGCATTCCAGAGATTTTCTTGTCTGTGTCCCATATAATTCTCAAGTGCCAAGGATTTTGGAAAGGCTAGTTTTCACTCTTTTGTCAACTCTCCACAGATTCTTAGGGGACATAATTGTTTACATAATTGGATTGTTTGTTCTGTAGAGTCTATGCAATATGATTGAAGTAATTAAAAATATTATACAGGATAATTATATTATGCTTTAAATAAGTACAGTATGCGATATGATTCAGTAAAATTTTGTAAGATGTGCATTAAAGAAAGAAACATAGCCTAGAGGAGTTCTTCATCTCATTTAAAAGTAAATCCTAAAAATTCTGAGGAAAAACCATCAAAACTTGAAGCATGTCAAACTCCTGACACAATTTTTATTTATTTTTTTACTAAAAGCGGAAGATTGATTTTTTTTTTTGTACTAAAAATCTTACAAATTTCTCAGTATATGTGACATATAGCATATACTTCATATGCATAATTCAAAATGAACTTTTCATCCAGTAAGAATTTTAGGTCTCTCCTCATCCTCCAATTCCTCTTTTATGGAATTGTATGGAAGAGAGTTCAAGGGTTTGCATGCCTCACTGTTGTCTTAGAATTCTCTCAGGAGAAGGAGATCTGGCTGATCAGTTTTTCATGCAATTTCAAAAGGCATGCAGAAGTGTTCTGCATGGAACTATTTTTTGAGGACATTTGACAGGCTTGGGAGGAGAGAGTAGGTTCTCAAATGGATAAAGTTTTAATTTGAAGATTAAGAAACAAGTGAAATGATCAAAAGAGATTGGGTGACATAATGGAAAGAATTACTCTTTTTAAGTGTCAGTTTAAATAATTAACATTTGAAGATGAGAGGGTTAGAGAATATTTTAGACAAACATCATTATGTGATTTCCTTGTTACACATTTTCAGCGTCTGCTGAAGGCAGGATGTTCAGCTCACTGCATATTTTTTTGGTATCTTGAACAGATCTCCTTAGGTTCTTAAACAGAGAGTTGACTGCAGAAAAATTTATGTTAATTTGGATCATGTTTGAGAAGCTCATGGAGCAAAATGCAATAGCATGGTCTCCCAAGCAGACTGCAGGGAGATCACACATTCTAGGAATGCAATGTGACTCACTCTGCTAGAACAGTGTGTATCCATTTGGGATCTGCATGTGCCTTCAAAAAGAATACCTTGTGCCTCATTAGAGGGGCCCATTTTGCTTGGTTCTGAGCCACTGAGCTCAGTGGCCAGTTGGCCCTTGTGTCACTGTGTTCTGTTCAAATGCAGGATGTACCACTGTGTGTCAGCAGACAGGTTTATTATTCCGCATTTGGTGGATTCCTGCATACATGTGTGCATTGCAGTCAAACTTTAAGCTGGCTTTGTTTTCCAGGAGCTGATCCAAAGCTCACTGGTGCTTAGAGGAGTCTTCCAAGTAACTGCTGTAGGGTTTGGAACAAGTCGAATATTATAATATAGGCTGGGAACATTCAAAGAAAACTCACCATTTTGCACATGCACACACACACACAAACTTAGATTTGTTTGAAGGATTCACTATGCAAAGGCTATGGAGACTATTTTGTTCAACAAACTGCACATAAAAATAACACTATCCAGTCAGAAGAGAGAAAACTCACTTCTGGCATGGTGGCTTGGCAATATCTGGTTTGGAGGGTGGGTATGCACCCACACCCAGTGTGTCTGTGTTTGCAAAGTTATCTGCTGATCCAATTCATTTGCAGTGTCCAGGGAGAGCTACTATTGCAAGATTTCAGTGATCTGTGGATTTATTTTAAAGGTTGTAGTTTTCTGTCCAGCTTCTCCCAGATGCATTCAATAGATGACAGATTTGAGGGTAATACTGGCTAGTCTTTATATATTTAACACTCCATCCCATTCTTTCATCAGGCACATACTGAGATCTGGACAAATGTTTAATATCATTGTTAAGTTGCAAAATTAAACCTTGGCCAGTGGGACATCTTCTACTTGGAAGAGTGCAGCTCTGTAGAACATTCTGGTGTTCTTCTTGGGCAGGACAGCCGTAATGCTGTGCAATCCCCTAATTGCCTTGGCTCAAAGTCAAAACAATCCCCATGCTGTTAACTTAGCCTTCCCTTAACTGCTGAGAAGTGCCTGCTTTCCACAGTTTGTACGCAGATGTAAACCCTCTGCATTTGGACTTGTCCCTGTTTACCTTTTTTTCCATGTTCTGAAGTCCCAGTTGGCTCCTACTGAGTATAAAATATGCCATTTGAAACCATGCTTTCATTAGGCTTATCACCCTTGCATACTGATCTGCTTTTGATCTCATGGGGTCTGTGTCTGTTCCATAATTGGTATGTCCACATTTCCTAATGTATAAATGGATAAGGAGATTTTAGGTGAGATATCTAACTTGCCAAGAAATTGGAATTTGTTAGTTCAGCCAATCTAGATTTCCACCCAGTTTCTGCTGTATACATGTATATGTAAATTGGTTTCAGTCACTTTAATTTACATACCAAAGAGCCAGAAGAAGGTGTAAGTTACTATAGGAATGGATAACTAACTTATTAATGTATGCTCCTTTTAGTTGCATTACCTGCTTATCCTTTCTCCTCACCCTACACTGTGTCAGAAACACTTTTATAAGCTGAAACATATTTAGTAACTTGAATTCAGAAATGATATGTATAAAGATGTAATCTACAATCTGTGAATGAGTACGGATATAACTTTGCCTATGTGATGCTTCTAGATCACTTATACCCATCACTTCACTTATACCCATCTTAAGGCCTGTTCTGCCATCCCAAGAGTCAAGACAGGATCTGGCCTATGACATCCATGGTCGATCTGCTCTTGATTTTGGTGGTGGAAGACCAGATGTTAAAAATTTTAGTCTTTTTGTCCTTGTAAAAGACTTTGTAGAATTAACTCAAGTCATTCAGGTTCCCAGGGTTGCCTGGTTTCAGTCAAAGTGTTTTAAACCACAATTCTAACTTCAGTTTGAACTACCCATCAGAAAAAAAAGCCCAAGAGTTTCTCTTGCTTTTTATGAGTATTTTAAAATTGGATTTTTCCTAGAAAACTTCTCCTTGACAACATATTCATGACATGTGTACCTGTCTCACATGACTCCTGAAAAAGAAGTAATTTTCTGGTCTTACTAAACCTCTGATTTTCAGTTTAAATATTGTTAAAGGATACTACATTTGTTATTTGGTAGAAATCTAAATTTGAACTAATTATTTAGATCAACCTGCAGTTAGGATGCAAATCCGAGTTCCAGACAAATGCAGGAAAACAATATTAAATTTCTTTTGTTAAAATATGGAAGTCTTAAATAATTTGAATATATAAGAAAAAAATACTTTCATGCAAGACTAAAGGATTTATTAGACAAGGGAATTATTAATGGCAGATACTAAGTGAACTAATCATCATATTTAGACAGATTTTCAAAGCCATCTGGATACATAAACATGTTGAAAGATATACAGAAGGATTTTCATATGTTACAAATTAAATTAATTGCTGACCTGAAAGAATGAGTTTGAATTGACAATTAATTTTTTTCCTACTTAGATGCCTTTGAAGTTCTATGTACCAGAAACCTTTAAAAAATTAGTTTGAGTAGTAAAGCTCAACTCAGCTTCTAATTTTTTTTCATTATATGGATTAGAAAAGGAAAAAAAATTCCTGCTTTTGAATATCTTAATTCAATTCCTTTACATTAGAGGTAGAAGAACTTGATTTCCTTTGCTTTCCTGCCAGTTGTCTTAACTGAAATTAAAAGTGTCTAGGAAAACTCATTTCTGTGGAGGTGACAAAATATTTTTCTGAAAAACATATAATTGCAAGGCTTCATCCATTATGAATTGTAAAACGATTACCTATTGGGTATAGTTAGATTTGTAGTTTCCTTCTTAGTCTTGGGGTATACTAAGACATTTTTCTTCCTATTTGTGTCTGAGATTAAAAATGGAAGTTCTTGTTTATATATTTAATAATGTCTCATTAACACTATTTTTTTTAAAATCCTATTCACTCAGTAATTGTAGTAAGTTTTGGTGTTGGTACAGAACTGTGTAATTACAAATATAATTTAAAATACTTGAAAGCAAATACAAAATATTTAAATGGTAGAAAATACCTGTGCTTCGAAGTGTGGCTTCTCTGACAGTTTTGTATATGGTAGATACAAGTCTTTTAGAATGTTTTGATACCTTTCATTATTTCCTCTACCTTTCCAGGTACTTTAATAGCCCTTTGAAGATACTGGCCATCACTTTAGCAAGACAGACTTGTAGAAAGATAGCCATAGTCACCACACCTTTGGATAGTTTTAAACTAAAACTTAAAGTTGGAGGGGCACGTGAATCAGCTCATGAATCAGCTTTTCATAACCTAGTAACCTTCCAACCTTGTAAAATTTAAACATCAAGACAAAATCTGGAAGGTGCCTCTCTGTAACCTGTTGTGTGTCATAATATACCAATCACCAATGGCAGTGGGGTAGGGGCTGGGGGGTTGTTAGGGTCCCTTCCATTCTTTGATAATGGTTATCCTGATTTATGCTCAAAGTTAGTGAATTTTAGTTGTATTTTATCAAAATATGACATCTTTGGGGTTTTTAAGTCACTCTTCCTCTCTATTTCTTTTGTGTAGATTAAATTATTTGTATGTCCTTTTATTTAGCCAAGAAGTTACTATGAAAACTCTGGTTTAGTGACTGAAATTTCAAAAAAACTGTGATTTAGTGCCCAAAATTCCTACCTAAATTTTAACAGTCTTGCAGACTGTAACATTTTTGTAGTAACCATTTTCTCTCTTTTTTACTGTTAGCACAGATCCTGTTTATATTCATTCTCTTTTTATTTCGTTTGAGTTGATTTAGCCATCTGAATTTTCTCTCTGGCCTTCAGAAAATGGCTTCTGTTTAACTTAATTTTGATAAAGAACTCCTCAGCTGATTTATTTATTAAATTCTGAAATTAAAAATCTGTAATATTTTATTAGAAAAACAGAGATGTAATGAAAATCTCAGTTTTCCATCTTCAACTTCTAAGGACCCCTGATTTCATCTTTATCTGTGCTGAGGAGGTACATATGATAAAGATCTAGAGAAAGCAAGACACAGTTTTATCATGCAGTAAGAAGCTGTATGATCCTTTCACATAGTGTCAAATGGAAGGCAGGAGTTAGTGTTTTCGAAATGCTCAAGGTTGATTGTTCATTCACACATATGTTCTTTGAAACAGTCCTTCAGCTCTTATTTCTGTTTGATTCCCTACATTTTGTCGAGGTGGTAGCTGTTTCAAGCTACTCTTCCGCCTCCAGAATTCCTCTTTGAGCGGCTGCTCAGGTTATTCTTAAACTTGGTGCACCTCCAGGTCCTGTTTGTATTCCTTTCTCAAAAACCAGCTCTGAGATGTGTCCTTCTGAGCTTGAAAAGCTAACATAATAATCTGTGGTTTTCACTCCCTTTTTGTCTATATGGTAAACCTTATTATAGAAACCAGAAATGTAGGTTTTGTTTGACTGAAAACTAAAGTATCAGCCTCAAGGTTCACAGGGTTTCTTTTTCAGTAAAGAAAAAATTTGGTAACAGTACAAAAATGCTCAGCTTTTAAAATCTAATAAAAGAAGAGTTCATATAACTGCTTCAGCTGTCTGACTTTGTGTAGATATTTAGCAAATAAAAATTAAGGTTAATGCAACCTAGTTGTAACTTCTCATTGAGGAACCCAGGTTAGAAGTCAGCTGAGGAAGAGATGTGGCTTCTGCCACAGTGGTGCATTGGATTTTGTTTTCCTGAGTGTCATGGAGACAGAGTCCCAGGGAGTCTCAGGACAGGACTGAGAAGTGTGCTATTCAGAAAAAGCAGTGGAATAGAGTTGTGTTGTAGCTCCCTAAAACGTGAGTAGACCCCTGCGCCCTGCCACCCTCCTTCCCTGATACTGCTGAGATAGGTAGGAGGGTTGGTACCCAAGGTGACAGCAGAGGTGACCTCACACAAAACATAAGAAGGGTTACCCAGGGGGGAGTTCTGAGTCTCTCACAGTCTTTCTGTGCTGACACAGGAAAGTGCAGAGGGACAGAGGGAGGGAGAGAAATCCCTGCCTCATGTTCAATTCTATTTGCTCAGCTTGTTAAGGATTTGGAAGAATTAAAGAATTCAGATATGGGAAATGGAAATTAATAAAGATATTCAACCCCCCAACCCTCCTTTATGGACTGTGACAGATATAGTTGACAGATGAGTGCAGTAATGTGTGTGCAATAATGAATACAATAGAGGCACTAGGGCAAGTGATGCAATATAGGGAGTATTACGGGAAACTGAAATATATTTCAACCTAATAAAAAGGGATATTTTTCTACCAACTCATAATAAAGATTTAGGATTCACTGCCACTAGAGAACATGAATGTCTCTGTGACTGAAATTATTTCATGAAAAATAAAACATTCACATATTAAATAGTATTTTCTTGGTCAGATAGAAATATTTGTGTTTCACAACAACAAATCCATATAGTATAGAGGTAAGTTTGAACTCCTTGTCCTGGCAGATTGTTCCATAACTTCACCAGACCAGGGGCTGACCCTTGGATCTACTTTAAAAATCGTCAGTAATGTCCACTTTCATAAATACGTCATTGTATCCTGTATTACCCAAAGATCTAATCTGGTAATCTAATTCGTAGTAGAGACTGAAGGCAGAGATATCACAGTTGATATCTTCTAAACTGAGATCTCAGCCAGCTCTGGAGTGCAGCACTCACTGAAGAAAAAAATAAGTCTATTCCTTTTCTGTTGGCATGGGTTCCTGCTCTGCTCTCACACAGGAATTCTCAGCAGAAGGACTTCACTTGGGACTGTTTTTTCCTACCCTGCCCTTCTGTGCAGGCATATCCAGGCATTTATTTAATTTTTTTAAATGCACTTGGGAGGTTGTTTCAAATTTCCTTTTATCCCTCAGTTCTTTTAATACAACATTTGTTCATTCACAGCAGGGACAGAAAACAGAACTGCAGTTACACCCAGTAACAGGGAACGGGTTAGGGTTGTGCCCTGCTCTGTCCAGATGCAACAATTTTGGGCCAAATCACCATAAACCTTGCATACATGTTTTTCCCAGTCAGCCACTCTGAATAGGTGATGCCGTTTTTCTTGTAGTGAAAGAGTTCTGCTTCATTTTAGCTACATATTTTCATTGCCAAGTTGCATATTTTCTCTCTCTGCTGTGCACCTTAAGTGATTTAAAATACTCCTTGGTATTTTCTAATATTCCCTTGAACTCTTGCTAAAACTGAAGATATTTATAACTGATTCATTTTGAATTAATATATGTGTGCTTAAAATGTTTCAAATCTCTGAAGTAATATTTTCATGCACTATATACTTTTTTTTAATAATATCTCAAGGTGTTTGTACATCTCTAGAAATGAGTGTGAGCAGTTAAGTCTCATTTCTAATTGCACATACTACAGTGTCATGTCTTTTTTGTTGAAAACAAGTATTACAAATCTGGAAAGGAGAATAGACTTAAATCCCTGGTAGAAACTTAACACTTTTTCAATTCAGATTCCATTCTTGTGGTGATTTACACATATGCCTAGCTGCACACTGTGAATTAAACACTTACTAAAGCCAGTGAGACAACTCACATGTGAAGAAATAATCACATGCATATGCTTTTTAATAGGTTATGCTGAATACTTGTATTGGCATAGAAACCAATATTTTGAAAGAAGTCATTTGCTTAAATGTGTATCTCCAAACCACTTTCTTGTATCTTAAAAATTGTCAAAATACAGTTATAGCTGTCAGAGAGAAGAAAAAGGTTTATCTGTACTCTCTTTATGGGGCCCATGACAAGAATCACCGCATTATATTCAAAGTTAAAGAGAAATTGCTTTCACGTACTATGAGGAAATACCATTAATAGATTTTACCTGTATTCCATTTGGGTTTAGTGCTTGTCTCCCAGTTTGGACAGAAGATTTGTTTACATGCAAAATTTACTAGGATTTATTCTTTCATATTGTGTGTTCATTCCTTCATTTCAGTTCACTTCTTTCTCTGCAGAATAAAAAAATTAAAGTCTCTATATTTCATTCTCAGTCTTTAAAAGGTATTGTTTGATTGATGGGAATGACGAAAAGTCCAGTTGGAGAAGCAGAATTCAAAGTACCCATTTAGACCTTAATGAAAATTTTTAGAAATCCATTTTAGTAAAATATAAATTTTAAAGCATGCAATAAAAACCCCTCATTGTGGGATTTTAATTTTTTTTTAATTTGAAGCACCATGTAAGTAGCAGTGACAGAAACCTGATTTTCTTAAAGCTGCTGAATCATGTTGCAAAATACTATGATTTGTGATATTTTATTCTTTATTTATGTATACAGATTCTAACTAGTAGATAAAAACAACTTATCTGCATTTCTGCACTTGTGTCCAGAAATAGAGATGACGATGTAAAACAAGTACTACTTCCAAATGCTTGTGCTTTGCTGAGAGATCTGTTATGATGATGGAGGATGTTTCCTCTCCAGCACTAGTCACTTGTAAGATGATCCACCTTTGAAGTTGCAGTAAAAATTCTGAAACATTATATTTTTGAGTAGGGTGGTGTTGAAATCTGTATCCTGATCCAGATTTTGTTCTCAAAACAGTGCAACCCCATTGACTGTAGCAGAATTGCAAGTGTGATGAGAAGGAAACCGGATGCAGTGAAATAAAACTTCATACATAGAAATTTAATTATTTATACATAGAAATACCAGGTAAAGAAAACCACAACAAAGGCCAAATTTTGCTACTGTATAATGGATAGTTTTAGATAGATATTTTACTCAAGGAGAGTGTTGTCAGAAGAGGACATTAATACTATTGTATTTCCAATTGTAAATCTATATGTTTGAAAAATACTGAGGGAGTGTAGAGTTTTTAGGTGTTCTACAAACTTAAAACACTTTTAGTGTTTAGTAACACTAAGTTAGTTACTCACTACACTGTAGTGATCAGTTCAATGCAATGATATTTTGGCAAAACTATCCACATTCTGCTCCTGATTACTGGGGCGCATTCCACCAAAAAAATTATCAATGCCTCTAAAGAACAGAATATGCCCCTGTGTTTTTGTGTTTCCTAGGAATAAAAAAATTAACTGAGGCTTCAGCATGGAATAGCTTAAAGCAAAGGGTGAATTTAATAAAATTGCAGAGAGGGAGGATTGTATTTTGCAGTATGCTGCCACTGGAGAAGAAAAGAATAAAAGGCTATAGTTTAGCACAGCAGAAGAAGGAGCAAGCTGCTGAAAGCTTGGATAATTTGGGGATATAGAGATGTCACTTCCTCCCTTTGCCAGGCTGTGAAATTCTTTGTAATTCCCATTGGTAAAGCTGCCAACACAAACAAAGGCAAAAATGGAAACTTCTGTCCAAGTCCTCCTTTGATGAGTAAAAAGACATAAACATTCAAGGGAACAAATTTGTCAGCACCATCTTACCCAAATCAAGAAAGAATATAGATAATTTATCAATTAATTATGGTGAAAGATTGTTAGAATTATGTTTTTAAGAAATTAATATAGTATCAGAGGTATGCCTAAAAATGTAGAGTACTGACTTGTCTAACAGTTACAGTGTCATCTGTAACTTTGGGAAAAACATGGCTTTGTCACACAAGAGGACTTTTTCTTTTAACTAGCTGTTAGTCTCTTTATATGAAAAGACAGAGACCTCAATAGTTAGCATGGCTCAGCAGGACTTTCAGAGTATGGATTCTTTATTAAAACATTTGTAACATTTTGAATAAAATCTATAAAAACATTGTACCAAAAAAATGTTAAATTTATTTTTCTTATTTTTGATATATCTTTTGTTCAAAATGCTAAAAGACATTGGTAGGACAGTGTTTCCTAAGTGCCTGAGAAAAGCTGTTTCCAGTAAAGATGAGTTAACTGACCAGCAAGCTAGATATCTCCCTGGAATGTCCTTACATAGCGATGGAGAAAACCAAGAATTTTCACCATGTAACTCATGTTTGTGTTACTTTTTACTTACGGCTCCCTTCCAAGTTTTTATACAGGGAAAATCATTTCTTTATATAAGCTGACTAGCTTCCCTAAATTTATGAAAGATAAGCTTCATTGACTCACAACCAGAGCTTTTGTCTGGTTGTGTTTAAGGGAGTTACTCTACAGGCAAAATTTTCTTTTTTTCTTTCTTTTCTTCTTTTTTTTAATTAATTATTTTTATGGGTTTAGTTTTAGTGCATGCATAAATTTTATCATGTTTCTTTGAAAGTTTATATTTTTTAAAAAAGGAAAATGGAATTTTTCTTACATACTTATGTATCAAGGGAAGTGTCCTCAGTAAAAACTGCTGACTTTATTAATCCTTTAGACCGAAGAAGGCCTAAAAGAGTTTATTTGCTAGGAAAGAGTCATATAGCAGATCTTTTTCAGAGTAAGTCAGCCATTCCTTAATTCCCATGCCTCCCAAGTCAGAACCTAAACACCATCTTTTCCATCATGCATAAAGCACTTCCCCTACCACACTAGATTTTGCTCCAGGCACAAATAAACAGTATGAGTCCTAGCACTGTGCCCAGAAAGGTCAGGATCTATTGCTGCTGCTCCCACTTTTCCCTGCCCCAGCACAAAAGCACTGCCTTGAAGTGGTTTGCATACCGCAGTGTAGGAATCCCTGCTTTGGTAGTCTCCAAACTTATATTGCTCCAACTTTCTGTTGAGAAGGTCCGTGGTAATTATGGAGGTGCCAATCAGCCATCAAAATAAACAGTAAGCTAAAGCAAGGATACAACCCCTGTTTTATATGAAAATTCTATCATGCCATTCTTCAGACCATCACTTCTGGCTGTGTACACTGTAGTAGTCATGTGTGCACGGAGGGAGGAGGAATGAGGGAGGAGAGCTGGTCCTGTCACAGAAGCAGAACAGAAGCTGAAAGAAGTGCTGAATACAGGCAGTGAAGAGCATTGTACACATCCAAAAAAATTAGAGATAAAAATGGATTGCATTTTGTGTACTCAAACTGGATGTTACCTAGAACGGGAGGCTTGACTAAGAGCAGTCAGATACGCAGACATTCTTACTGAGTGTCTTGGAACACATAACGGTTACAAGGATAGAAAATGGGGCCTGATGATAAGGAGCTCAAGTCAAAAACTCTAAATGGTTCAACCTCTTCCTTTTCTTGCAGCTTTTGAGATTCACTTCAAAAATTGCAACTCCTTCTGAACTTTTACATACAGTCTCTCCTGTACTTACTTAAATAAACTTTTTATTTGGTCATAAAAAAAACTTGGAAGGTTATACTAGAGCCATTAATAAAACTAACTTTAAGATTTCAGGGCTGAGATCGTATTTGTGCCCAGCACTGATCACTAAACACATTACCCATCTTGAATGTAACTCCAGAAAATACGGTGATAAAAACGCATAATAATTAGCAGGGGTTTGAATGAATACTCTTACATTTTTTTTTTCCCTTGGATGCCTTTGAGAGATAGGCTGTCATATATGAACTTTCCCTTAGGAGAAATTATATGAAAAATCTTTTCACAAAGTTTGCACCTTGAACTTGACATACATTTTGTAAAGCTCAGATTTGATTTATTTGTTTATTTCAAGTCAGAATTAATATCACAGATACTTAAAATGGCAGGTGTAAATGAGAGGTAAATGAGTAATTTTTACAAAAAGATTCAGTGAAACCAGTGGAAGTAATTGAGATGGAGACAAAGTACTTTGTGGCCAGTTTCCACCACTTTATTGTGTTGGTCATTAACACTTTGAGTTAAAGGCTTGATATTTCAGTTTAAAGGCTGAACTGTAAGACTACAGAAATAAATTGGAAATTTCAGGTGCTGAGAAAACAGAAAACAAAATAGAAAGACCTCTAAACTTTTATTTAAAAAGTGGTGTTTTAAAGCTCTTTCAGGAATGTTATTTGTAAATATATGCCATTTGTTGCTCTTCTAAATTTTTGTTTACTCTGTGTAATTCTTATTTATGTTTACAAACTTTTTCAGTTACCACTGAAAATCTGATATGCTCAGAGGTCTGTTTTTTCTTTGAGCTTAGAATTTAGCTGGCTTCCATCAGTTTTTCAATTATTTTATTGAGATTTAGAATCACAGAATCACAGATCTGCCTTTCCATGTTTTCAATCTCTTTCCTGATATTTATGCAGTTTTTAGTTTTTGGTAGCAGTTTCAATTGTGAAAAAAGTGCATGTTCTTAAATCCATCTAGTATCCACTGTTTTATTATTGTTCTCTGTATCCAAGCAGAGTCTCTCTGCAAGGCTGAGGAGAACGAGGAGAGGGAAAGTGGAGTGGACTGTGATGGAACCACAGACTTTGCTCTAAGAAGCCTCAGGCTGGTCAGTGCCCAGGCAGAATGTAACACAGCTTTAGTGGTGGCTGGAGAGTCTAATAAATAGTGTCATGTATAAACAGAAGTAGTAGAATAGGAATGAATTTGTTTTGATCCCTTGATTTTACAGACAAGTCCTGGAGCAGGCAGGAGGCACTCATGAAGTGAAATTCAAATGGTAGTTTTTCTTTCCGTAAAGTCTGATGAATTGCCACAAATACAGCTCAGAGAAAACAAACAAAAGAGAAGTTACAAGTCAACAAAGTCATCTTGGAGGGGGTTGTACATTTAAACCTAATTTAAATTTCTTTAAAAAGCACGGTAGTTTGGAACTGGGAATTATATCATTTATCTTTGAACTAAACAAACAAACAAAGAAGAAAAGGTAAAAGCAGTTCAGTTATTTTTTTTAAAAAAAGCTAGGCATGTTGGAGGCACTGTTATACCATCATCCATTCTTTGGCTAAAATTTGCCATCCCCCAGGGCCTGTGGTGATTTTCCAGAGCCAGCCAGCAGGGAAAGGTCGACAGACCCCAAAGAGGGGAGAATCAGAGAGTGGTGCTGCCCACTTGATCCAAGCCTCTTCAAACCCCACTGAATGCAAGATCCAACAAAGAATTCAGGAACATACTTACTTGTCAGTGAATTTGATCTTCGGTTACAAAACTGTTGACCAACTCAAAATCTCACAGGCATCCCTTTCTCCAAAAGTACCTCTAGTTGCATTCTCCTTTTTGTGATTTTTATCATTCTATTGTTTGAAAAATACCCTGACTCAAAATGTGAAGTGGTTGTGGTGGTTCCCAGGATATATTAGAGAAGGTTGCTCAACAGCAACAAAATGTGCTGCTGTTGCTGTGTTTTTCCCTGCAGTGTGCCTTGAGAAGCACTTCACGTCCTATGATGAAATCTGAAGGAATAGTAAAAAAAGAAGTCACTTGCAACTTGGCAATGTCAGTTTGTGACATTTCTTAAAATGCAAAGGCTGGCTTTTCTTTTTGGTTTGGTGTTCTCTGTATTGCAGGCAAACAGTGAACAACAGCATCTAACACAAAGTTTAGAACAGGAAAAAATAGTATTGGAAGTAATTTTCACTACTGTGACTCTAAACCAAGCACTTTTGGTTGCAGCACTAATTGAGAAATTCAAAATACTTAACATTTCATGCTTTCATATTTTCTGGAATGACTGCAATGTTTCTTTGCTAATATCTGCTGTTTTCCTTTTTGTTACATTTGTGTCCTTAGAATGATGTTGTAAATAAAGGGCACGAAGATGCTTCTGATTTATGTGTCAATAAAATACATCTTCCCTTTAGTAATCTCAGTTTGCAGAGAAGTTAATCCATCGCAGGGATGTTGGGACAGGTTTCCCTGTCCATCAGTCTGAGAAAGGAGCACATGCTGTAGATGCAATATTTTTCTCTGGTCATCTTTTGACAGTACCAGTGTGCACCAGACTATGGCATAGAAATTTTTTATCACCACTATGCGATAAACTACTTTTACAAGTGTGTGGGACTGTACTTTGCCTCCAGGCATCCAGACTTGAGAAACAATAAAATTGTCTTGTTTAACTGGGAAAAGGAGGAAGGCTGATGGTTGTTTCTTTGGTCCTTTCATTCTTGTTAGTGACAGAAGATGGGAATACAGAGGTGAGGTGGTGGCAGGGAGTGGCAAACAATCTGCTTGGCTTTGAAGCTGCCAAGTGAGGACCTCCTGCACACAGAGGTATTCAGAGGAAGTGTTGGTGTGCTCCTTAACTGTTAATGGAGTCCAAGCCCAGGCAGATTTTCCTCTGCCCGATGCCTGGTAGAAGAAGAGAAAAATTTTGTTCCTTATCTGCTACTGTGAGGACTCTCCACTACTGTGAAGACTCTCTGTAATTAATTGAGTAGGATTCGAGCCTTGGAGCCCCCTGTTCATGTACATCCTGCTGCTTTCAGTCTTCTTTGGCAGCATTTACTGCAACAGCTTTTTCCTTTGTTTCCCTTCTTTTGGTGGTGGAAACCCCAACTAATCTTGACTAGCCACCTTCCACATCTGATGTGTTGTTTCAGTAGTTAAGAATGAGGTTATGCCCAAAGCTAATGTCAAAAACAACATCTGAAAGCTGATTATGTTCTCCCCAGTACTTTATATATGCTTCAGTGGGTTTTCATTGTCAGAGAGGTGGGTCTTCATTATGCCACATAATGCAGTAAAATGAGGATTACTTGGATTTCAGTGCATGAGATTATAGCAGCTGACAGGCACCTGTTTAAGGAAGTATATTGTATTTCCAAGCACAAGTATTTTAGAAAAATTTAGCAAGATTTCACATGAAAAAAACTTTCATATTTAAACTTCATTAGTAGGTTTAAGTACAAAAAACATCATCAGGGAATCTGGATGGATGTATTTATTAGTGGTCCTTATAGTCCTGACAGTCCATTCTAATAATAAGGCGTGGAACCTGTCAAATGATGGCACAAATATCCTAATCTGAATAGCCATGGCTTTCTAGCCCAGTTCATCAATCATGTTTTATTAGCTTCAGCAGAGCCAAGCTGCTATCTGTCATTTTGATGCTGTAGTGGTGACAAAAAATAGTGCCGAAAATGTGCTACAGGTGTAACTTTCACTCAAAGAGCATTTCTCAGCAGTAGTCAGGCTCGTGTTTGCATGGGGAGAGAGTGCCATCTTCAGTTTCACATCCCCACTGAAAAAAGGCTGAACTTCCTAGTGCTGCCCGATGGCTAAGAAGTGAGGAAAAGTACTGGTAGAAATTTAGAATTCCTATTTTTATAAGACTTCTGGAGGAAAATACTAAACACAATTTTCTTGTTCTCATTTTAAGATATAATTAATTTAGATCTATCTGTTGTGATAAGCAACTTCCTGGAGCTTTATTCTTTTGGTTTGCAGTGCTGTATGTAGAAAACAACAATTGCCAGTTGGATCACAAACCTCTTGTAACCAGTAGCACTTGTATGCCTAAAAAATGAGAGCTAGGAGGCTCTACACTGCTGCAGATGTACTGTGTTTTGTAAGAACCATAAATTCCATGTATTCTTTCAGCCCAGAACGGACTTAGTGTTTTCACTGGGGTCCTGGCACTTGACCCTTGTTTTTCTTGGCTCTGTATCATTTTACAGCAGAGCTTGAGGACACTCCTCATCTCTTGTTTCCAGCATGTTAACATATTCAAGTAAATATTATCTGGCACAGGCACATGCATTATCCTTCTGGGGAGTATTTGTAGAAGTTTTAAATCCAGATCAAACAATGACATCCATCTTCCTTCCTCTTGAATTTCTTTTATTCACAAGATGAATGTTGCTGGCAAAATTCTTTGATCTTTAAAAAGATTTTCTGTTGCTAATATTCAGTCAAGGTAAGCACTTATAAATACCTGAATTACTTGCAGAATATATGCCCAGGTATATTTTCTGTATATTTTAACACTTAATAGGGCTTTGCACAATAAGGAGCAGATGTGTCATAGCGACAGCAGGCGAGCAGGGACCAGGAAGGTGGTTTCATTAAAAGAGCCTTGGGATAAATGCAGCACATTAGATACCCACTGAAAGACAGGAGCTGTTGATGGGGTGACCTCTGAATGCAAGTCATCTTACTATAAACAGGAGGGTGTGGAAAGCCATTGGACAGAGCCAAGCTTGTTTACTATCCAGATCTCCTCCTAGTTAACTTAAGTAACCGGACTGTGCTCGGCTCGGCATGACAGTTCAAGGAAGAACAAAGTGTCTTCAGTATTCCTGAGTTTAAAAAGTCCTAGCTGACTGATGCAAAAGCTTTTTGGTCCTGAAGGTCTGCCTGAACACCTTAGCTGCTCTACAGTGGAAGTTAATTAGTGTGAAACGTAACAGATATTCTCTTCTTTTTTTTTTGTCCTGGAAACTGACTTTGCATATCTGGGGAATTGGTTTCTGTTCTTCAGAGACTACTGAGGTAAGGTTATGATGGATTTTAATTTGTGATATTGATGCAAGTGATTTTTAGTGGTAAAATGGAAAATATAAATGGGTATTAATTCCCATTCAGATTCTGTTCTGAAAAGGAGATTTGATTTTAGTTTCTGTAGTAGCAGTTTCAAACTAGTTTTGGAACAAGGTATTTGTTCATGGTGGCTCTAGAGTACAGGAGTTTAGACAGGACTGGATTCATCAGGTTCTTTCAGGAGCAGCATTTTTTTAACACAGGAGCTTACTTGTTAAGTACTATAAGAAATAAAATGTGTGGTTCTATAACGTGCTGCAAATGTCACATTTTGTCAAATCTGTGAGCAGTTCCTTGGTGTGTTATTCAATAACATATTTATAAGAGACACTTAAGGGCCAGTATGCTGAGACAGGTGTCTAGACATAAGTTGAGTTCAAATTAATTAGCCCTAAACTACAAAAACTGTGGATACAATAAAATAATATTTTTCCTAATACTTCATTCAAATCCATTTAGTTAATTTCTAAGTTGATTAGACATACATTTGGAACAAATAATGCTGAAGTGTAAATACGCTAAAGCATCGGTCCTACCTGCTCCAAAGTCCGCTCTGTCTCTGTAACATTATCTACTTTTTTTCATGCACTTTGCAATTGAACAGACCATTTTTTTGAGAATAAATTGTGATTAAAGCTTTTTTCAGGGAACTCATGTGCATGTACTGCTGTTGTAGTCAAATGCTGTTCCCTGCCGTGGGGTCCGCGCAGCAGCAAGAGCAGCAGTGCAAAGGCTGCGGTGGGAGCTGGCATGGGGATTACTGCTCCTTAAAAGTCTGTTTCATTCAGGGAAACTCAGGAGGGGTTCACTCTGGGAGTGCTGTTTTATTAACCTAGAGCAGCAAGCAAAGTCCCAGGAAAGAAAGAGCAAGGGGATTTGGTCCAGCTGTAAGCAAGCATTTACAGCCATAGGGATCTGTAATAGGTAGGGAACCTCTTTGGAAGAAAGGTATGATAAATTCTTGCAGCCAGTAAGTTCTTTGATTTTGTGCTTGTGATCTGGTAAGCAGCAAGCAGCAGGATCCAGTTACATGTTTCTTTCCTTGGTCTGTTCACTATTTTCTGAAATACATTTCAGCTAAACAGGTTTTGACTGTCTTAGTACCTTTTGTGCTGTTACAATTTCTTCTTAAGTAAATCAAATGTAAATTTGAAAAGGGTATGTAAACCAATTAATATTTTAAATTCCTAAATTAAAAAATAGTTCTTACCGAAGCATTTTTCCAAAATAATTTGAGATTTATAAAAGTACTTAGTATACCTTATTAAATGGTACAGCAAATCAAATAGCAGCAATCTTGTGTGAATGTGGATAATATCAAGCAAAGTAACTTGAATTTGGCTTTAGAAAATATCTGTATGTTTGTACATTTGTGTGCTCATGCTTGCACATACATATGCATGTTAGAGTGGCCATACAGGGAAGCTAATTCATCTGCCACAGGAATTAGAAGTCAAGGCTATTTTCTAAAATGGTCGGAGAAAATGTCTGAACTTACTGTTAAATAGAAGAAGCAGATGAAAAAACACTCTACATACTGTCTCGTTCACATGCTTACCTATCATTTTTATATTTTGTTTTCTGTTGTTTTCTTTGCAAATAGCTATACATAAATTTTATTGAATTTACATTTACTTTGGGAGAATAGAGGAAATAATTAGCACTTTAAGCACTTTATTCAGTTTTAAGCTTTGAATTGTAAAACTTATTTAGTAAATGTTATTCACAAGGGATCAAAATTTAACATGTTTCAGTATTTTTAAATGAAAGGAGAGCATGGCTGTATTAAATTTATGTACAAAAGGCACGTGAGCAGTTTGCAGAATTTAATGCTGTAGCTAATATGCTACTTATTTCCTTTTTATATTTTATTTTATTAAAAATATTTTCAATCATATGACTGGAAAAAAATAAATGATATCTATTTCAGCAATAGCTTTACAGGAAAGATATTATCTATGTGGTTTATTTCTCTTTGCAATATTCAGTCATTACTCTGAATTAATACATAATTAAACAGTATTCAATTATAAATAAATACCTGAAGAAAAGGTGAAGTTTTTTTTAAAAATATGATTTTAATATGGATCCCATTTTAGCCCATAAGGATGAAGTTAAAAATAGACATTGAAGAATAACCTGGATTGATTTAAAAAACATAATTATCGTATTGCTTGCATTGGGTTGAACGAAAAGTGGTAGGCAGACACCCAGGACAGTAAAATTTCCATATGATTTTACCTAGGTACAATTTATGATTTGCTTCCTAGATATTGAAGAAAAGTCCTTTGCTCATTCTTATAGTGAATCTGTAATTGTTCTTCACATTAATTTCAGGGATATTTAAAAGTCATTAACAGACCTCTACAATCATGTAAGTTCGGCTGCTCATCTTCTATAACTCATAGTAAAACCTTTGGAGCCTAAAATAATCTGAAGTGATTTAACATAAACAGAGATTCTGTGTGTATTGTCTGTATTTATTTGCACACATACACCAAAAGGTGCTTTTGTGTGTTTACATCAACTATTGAACAGTTCTTTTTATCAAGGGCTTTCTCATGGATAAAATGAATTGTCTCATGATGAGAATTTTGATGTACTTGAAGTATTTGTAATGCTATTCAAGGTGAGCTCTGCATTCAATTAGAGTCACAGCTAAGAACCAAATGTCCATGTTGCTCTGAACATTCAAAATGTTAGCTCCACTGAAGCGCAGTTTAACTTGATTGATACTTGGATTTTAAAGCAAATAAGGACTAATTTTTGCCCATGGCAAAATATCTTTGAAGTTTCATGCCTGTGCCGAGGCTGGATTAGCTAAGTGATAGCACCGGGGCTGGGACTGTGACCCTGTTGTGCTTGGCAGGTTGTGATAAATGGGGGAATCTTTCTTAACCTCGTGGCCAAAACATTCCAGGGTCGGGTTGGGGAGACAGAAGAGAAGGGAGGAGGGTCGAAAGATGCAGGAGATTTGGCATGTTGAGCTGGAGACGAAGGACACTTGCTCACTTGTCTGGACTAGGGGAGAATGTGCAGACTCTTGTGGGAGAAATGGCTGCAGATGCGTTGCAAATACACTTTATTGCAACTCCTGGACACTGCCCTGGGTACATGAAATTCATCCGTCACTATTAAGAAGTCTCTTTATTTTTGTTTTGAATGCTTTGAGAGTTTAGGGAATCTTGGTTATTATATTTCCCTAAACTAAAGAGGTTTTTTTTCTTTATTACTTGAGATGGGTATATAAAACCATCCAAAATAAATTGGAAGAATTCCTTATTCCAAGTAACTGTCTGCTGGTTAAAGAATTTACTGGAAGACAGCAAATATAAACAAAATGGTATGAATTTGGAAAAAAAACCCTGACAAAGTTAATTAATTGCTTCTGGAAAGCTAGTTCAACTATTTTGTTTATAAAACAACTTTAAAATTAAAACATACTTTCAAATATTTTAAAATTATGCATTTTAATATAGCAGTATTAATACTACAAAATGAAAATCTCTTTGGATATACTAAAGATCCGTAGTGAGATATTGCCAGTCAAATTTTCAAACCTGAAAAAAGAGACAAAATTGGCCTACATGTGAGCTGAAATACGATCTGTCAAGTGGTTCCTTCTTGCGGCAGAGTTTTAAGAGCTATATTGCCTCTGATGTTGTCCCCCTTGGCTAATAACGAAAAATATATTATTAGCTGATAGTTTGGGATTTATTTACATACTTTATGCTATAAATATAACTATTCTGAGTAGTGCTAAGAACTACAGCATAACACAAGTGACAAAACCAAAATTGTGTACTTTCTAATTGTGGCTGTTGTTACTAGTATACAACCAAATGTATGCTGTATTCCTGTGTACAGATACAATTAATCATTTATTCTTTTATGATTAATTTCCCTGAATGATGTTTTAACCCTACCATATTAATAGGGTTTTTAACGAATGTTGCGTTGTAAATGTTCATTAATATTCGAATAATCAAATCTAAATCTATGAAAAGTAGTCTCACCACACAGGATTTTGCTTCTGTGGTGCTTACTAGCATATAGTAACTATAGCACACATTATGTGCAGTGTATTTTCCTATGTATTTATTAGAAAGTATTTTATCCATTTGCCTTTGCTAAATTATTATTCTTTTTCTTATACCCTTAAAAAAATACCAAAAGAACAAACAAAAAAAACACCAAAAAAACCCAGAAAAAAAAGACTCATTTCTTAGCAGCATTTTTTTGACTTTTACTGATATATTCCAAAGGTACTGAAAATTAAAGTAACCCGAAACAAAGTAAATTTGGCTCCCTGATGATCCAAACGCATGTGAATAGGTCTTTACTTTATACCCAGTGTTTGTGAGATTTTACACTGCAGCATTGTGTGTCCTTTTATCTTACCTCTAACAAATTATTTTTTCACCAGTTGGATAACATCTGGGCCACAAAACACTGATCATTTCATTTTCACCATCAAGTAGTTTGAACTACAAATAACTTTTTGCATCCTTACTATGAGAGAAATAGGTTGCTGAAGTTCTTAGTTATCTGAAGTAGTTTATAAATGTTACAACAGCTGCTAGAAATTGTTGCTAAAATCCTAAACAAATTAGCTTCAGTAATGTGGGAAAACACAAATGTATGAAGCTAGGAAAAAGCACAGCTGTTCACTGTAAATATACAGGAGATTTACTCGGTAATTTTCTAAGTAGAGTATGATGTGCACTTGTTTATTACCTTCTCCTTCCACTTTTTTCCCAGTTTTGAATACACTTTTTAAATTATTTGTAGCATAATAATTTGCATATGCTTTAAGCAGGTGGTTTTGATTGGAATGGCCTCAGCGCTTGTGCAAAACATACTAGTGTTGTACAATTAGTTAATGACTTCATCTTGGGCTGTTTTCAAAGACCAATTTGTTTGTTCATGATCAGATTCATAGATACTATCTGTGTTAAAGTCAGATATTTATAGCTGAATACTTTTGATCTACTACCAGGAGAAAAGCTACCACAGAAGAGCAGAACAGTTTTTATTGTTGGGGCTTTGTGCCTGGTTCTTTTTAGTTTTATTTTATTTTAGCACTGTTTTAACGTAATTCCTATCTTCCACAATGCCTACAGAACTCTGCCAGCTGTTAATAGGTAGGCAGGTGCTGGGCTAAAATCGTGTTCATAATACCTGCTCATATTACCTTGTTCATCCTCCCTCCAACCTGTCTTATTTCTCTGTCCACCTGTTGCTTCTTGGCATTAATTGAGCCTCCTGTCCTACAAAGGCATATTCAGACTTACCTTCATTATTCTGAATTGTTTCATTGACAGTAACAGGCCACCATGATCCAATTTAGGACTAAGCTTAAATCTTTGTGGGCTTGTCCCAAGCTTGACAACCGCTCGGCTCAGAGAATGCCTTTTGCTGGAGGAGTCAATACAGTATCAGCTCAGGCAGCTGTTGCTGTTACTCTTGCGGAAGCCCATGCAGAACTTGGAGGAACTGGATCACACTCCACAGTCATTGCAGTTGGTCACAAAGAGCCTGTTTGCATTCCCAGGTCTCCATACATGTATTCAGCATACATGCACTCCTGCCTTTCAGGGTTGTGAAGGAGCACAGTGAATGACGGGTATTTTTTCTGATAAAAACCACCAACATTTAGGTAATAAAGAACTCAGATGCTCTTAATTTTCTGTGAATAATGCTCAGTTATATTGTCTCATCTTTCTGGTACGCTGTGTCACTTACAACTTTGTCAATTGAATATGGTTGTCTCTCCTGAGAGATGAAGAAGGATCCAAAAAACACGGAACTGAATTGAGTCCTTCTTACTAGCTGCACACTAAGCATACTTAAAAGCTGAAGTAGTTCTTCTCCTTTTCTGAAGGAAATGTAGAATGTTACCTCTTATTCTTTATGACATATGTGTGATGGACAGGTCACACAGAATGCATTATCTTGGCAGACACTGAAGGTAATAACTGGTCTCCTACCATTACATCTGGCTCTTACAGCTTGGGTAAGACCAACAGTGAAGAAAAGTTGGCCAAAAAGTATGTGAGCAAAATTGGCAGCAGTGAACAAGTAGCTAAACTTGGAAGAGCCTGTAGGAAGAGCTTACCACGTTGTCTGGAGTAATTCAAACCTCAGCCTAGGAACTTTCCTTGGATTGCCAATAAATCAAGTTGTCATGTAGCTGAATCCATATACAATGCTTTCAGTGTACCCAAACTTTTCCATCCCATTCTGTCAGACTGTGACCCAAGTCAGGTATTCATTCATTGTTAAACAGGTTGTACTTCTATGAAGACTTTAGTGCTTGAAAACTAATTAGTACAGAGTTTGTGCAAAAACTACCCACATCAAGTGAGGGTACTGTGAACACATTAGAGCTGTTTTTCTTTTCCTGAGCTTTTTGAATATAGCTGAAAACCACAGTCCTTGTCTTTAAAGTCCCTTAATTCTGGCATGAAGAATGCAGATGATGAGTATGCTTCTTCAAGACTGAGAGGATAATGAAACTGATGGTTTTTCAGACGTTGCTTACTTAACACTGACCCAGCATTGGTGGGTGAGCTCTCAGTGGAGCTAAGAGACATAACATTTTTGACCAAGAATAAGGCAGATTTTCTGGGGGCTGATCTCTTTTAACCTTAGCACATGGCAATATGTATACTAAAAACACAGAAGACAAGCAGAAAAGTACAAGGGGAGTAAAATAAATTCTTTGCTAAATCAGGGTATTTTACATGTATGTATTTCATAATCTGTGGTGAGGATGAGTATTTGATAGATGTGAGATCATGTTTTTTACTGCACTGGGGTATCAATATGCTCTTTGGTAAAAACCAGGATAGTAAAGAGCAGAAAGGAGGAGATGATCGACAAGGCCATTTGTTTAAATTTCATCTAAGTGAGGGATGGAAAAGTTGTGACAAATGTTCTTTGGTCTCAAGGGGAAAGACAGATTATTTTCTGATGAGGCAAATAAGTCAGGAGAGAAGTTGTCCTTTGTTCCTGCAGTGGTCAGTATGTAAGCTCTTGGGTGAACTTAGGGAAAGTTGGATTCCAGTGAGACACCAGCAATGTCAGAACAGAGAAGTGCCTTGAGGCGGGGATACTTGACTTGCAGTGGAGAAGTCAGCATTAGCAGTAGAAATACACTGTACTGTTCCCCATACAAGTTGGTTTCCACATG
Source organism: Corvus cornix cornix (assembly GCF_000738735.6). Classification (NCBI taxonomy): domain Eukaryota; kingdom Metazoa; phylum Chordata; class Aves; order Passeriformes; family Corvidae; genus Corvus; species Corvus cornix. The sequence goes on along the minus strand of NC_047056.1, from coordinate 58,584,474 downwards.
AAAAGAAAACAGCTTTATGGCACGGTACTACAGGCCTTTAATAAAATAGCTTGAAGTATTTGCATGCTCTATTTGCAACATGGCCAAGTTAACACAGCCATAGGAACATTAACTTTTGAACTTCCTGACTTTCATTGCTTTAAATTTCAGCTTCAAAGTTTATCCTTTTTTTCTTTGCATTTGTTGGCCCTGGCTGGTTTTGAAAAGCAGGAGGAAAGAAAATAAGTTCAGGTTTTCTGAGGAGGCTCTGAATTTTATGCATATAACAGGAGATGACTTGATATTCCTTTGAATATTGAATGAAATCTCCAAAGCAGTTTTGATACACCTAGTTTGTTTACAATATTTCTGTGAAATTGAGGAATCACAAGATGAAATCTAGAAAGCATTGCACAGCATAGCTGTTTTCCTGCATTTCAGTATGTTTTTTCCTGAAAAGAGATCAATGGTATCTGGGAATGCTGATATTTAAAAAGCAAACACAAAAAAAAAAATGGTGTGACTGCAACAAAACTGGAAGAGATCATGGGGATATAACTGGAGTAAAAACAGTAAGCATTTTTCCATGTCTGGATTAAGAATGGTATCTTCTAGCTGATTTCCAGTTTGGAGGTACCAGGAAGACAACAGGAAGACACCAAGGGTATACTTGCAGAGTCAGCTTGACTGAGACATACTGCTGACTTGAAAAGGCAAAAAAAGGCCGAAGGCTTGTGTTTAGGTTGGTGTGGCATTTTTTAAGAGGTGGTAGGGGTGGGGAGGAGGGAGCGAGCTAGGAAAATAATGTGAGAGAAAGAAAAGGAAACGAGAATGAGAGAAAATCAGAGTTAGGACTTTAGTATTTTTTCCTGAATCTGAATTTGTTGATAAATGAGCTCCAGGCTGGTAGAGTTTCCAAACCTTTGGCCTTTGGAACTTATAAATGGGGAGGTAATGCCTTCCCTCTTCTCTTCTCTTTTCTTTTTTCTTTTTTCAAAGGGAGCCAGGCCCATCCTCCCAACTGCAGGAAAAAAGTGTTCTGTGAGCTCTGAGCTATTAGGTAACCCAGGCTGAAACAAAAAGTGCCATTGTAGTGTGGCATTTGCCCTGCCTGACCCACCAGTTAAGGGAAGGCATATTTCCTTCTTTCATTGTACACAAACAAACAAAAAGAAAAAAAGGATGCCAATTTTTCCCACAGTGCATGCATAAATGCTTTTCAAAATGTAGAAGTTAGTACTTTACAGGTTCTAATCACTTAAATTATGACTTGGCTGTTACACCCTCTGATATTTTTAGTGTGCTTGTGCCAAAGGCAATTTAAAATGTGTTTTAAAAATGTTTGCAGGTATAAAAGATTTTAAAGACGCTTAGAGGTCTGAACTGTGTGAACCCATTAGTCATGTTGCAAAAACGAACACGTAGGAAACCCTTCCACTAACAAGAAATTACCAAGGAAGGAATGTTTAGTCCCCAATGATAGAATATGAATAAGAAAATTGAGGCATTAAAGTTCTCTCAGATTTTATCAATTCATGTCACCTTAATGACACCTTCATTCTCTAAAACTTCTCAGTAGAAACACAGTTTCATACTGGATAAAGCTTTCCGATTTATGTTTTACAAAGGCTTATGCCAATGGTAAGACTGTGCAGTGTGCCCAAAAGAAACTGTCATTATAGTCTCACTGGAAGTATGAAAAAGGCATTTACCTGAATTGATTAAATTCCCATTAACTTCAATGTGTATGTAATGTGCTCTCCAGCAAGAGCTCTAGTGTGTCACTGCTCATCACTCCAGTCTGGTGAAATAAGATCAAAAGGAAATGCAGTGCTTCTTTGCAGCTTTTTGGGCTGTCCGTGGACTGGTGTCTCGTTCGTCCACACTGTTCTTGGCAGCAGTTTGTACAGAAAATCCAAAACGTTGTGAGAGTCATGAAGATTGTCCCAAAATTTAAGACTATTGTATGCTTTGTAAGGCATAGCTCCTTCTTAAAATTATTAGGATCGGTGACTGGTTCAAAGGAGCTGAGGCTCTGAAACATGAAACTTCATGGGAGCTATCTCTCTCCACTGTTATAATCAGTGTTTCTGGCAAAGAGGATTTCATGGAGGATGTAATGAGACACACAGGTTGTGTGTCTCTCTCTTTGGCAGCACCATTCCAATTCCTCAGTGTTTCCCAACTACCTGCATTTCATCAGGTAAGTGGAGAGTTGAAACCTTTAGTCACAATTAATTTGGTGTAATTCCTCTCTGTCTGAAATAGATAACTACTCTAAGTCAGCTGAAATACATCTGTATCTTTCTGTTGGATGTAAAGGTAGCCTTACATGACAAGCCTAGACCTATTTAGATTCCTGAACTGTGGGTATTTAATACTAAATATATTCCTTCTGGATTAGTTTTCCTTGCAAGTTAGGCATACATCTTAGTATGCATGCCTAACTTGTATACATAGTCGTGCAGACCAGAGTTACTACTGTACTGCTCTGGAAAGAGGAGGCAAAGGCAGGAGGGTAGCAATGATACATTTCATTGAGAACAAATCCATCTTAGGATGGGAAAAGAGAAGTGATGGTGGAACAGCAGTGACTTTCCTTGTTCCCATCCCTGGCTCTCACACCCTAGAGACACGGAAACATATCTGATGTCTTTGAATATGAAGTCTCCTCTACTGCGCTACATAAAATGCAAAGGTCAGCATCAGCAGTGTGCTTTCATACTCAAAACTTTTAAATAATTTGCACTTTACTTTCATAAAAAAAGAATTTGCATATTCAAACCTCAATCTTGTTGTGATTAGAGTTGTCAATTTTAGCTGATGGCATACTGATCTCATGACTATGAGAATAGAAGAGACCATTGATTAGCTAAACCCAGTTTAGGTGATGAGCAGAAATGTTTCCACTAGAGGACTAGCTCATACAGACTTGCATTAAGAAAAAACAAACCAACAACCAAAAAACTCCTTTAATAGTGAACGTTAAATTAATTAATGTAGCGTATTTTTCCTCATTCTTCCACTGCAATCAGAACTCTTGTTTTCAGACCCGCTGAAATATGACAAATCTACTTCAGGATGTGATTCAGTTAAAATACAGCTATGTACAGTCTTTGCATTGTGAAAAATAGGGGGAAAAAATCAATTTTCTATTGCTTCAAGCTCTTTCACTCAACAGTAGCATCAGTGTATGGGTTTTTAACTCCATCAGAAATGTAATTAAAATTTGATTGTGCATAAGTATGTAGCCTTACTTTTTCATATACATTTTAATTTCATTTAATATTGCATTTTAATAAAAAACTTTATATAATTTTATTATTATCACTAGGTTTAAGTAAGTGAAATCTTTATGAGATTTATGGAAGTGTGGCAGAATAGTGAATTACTGTGAAAAAATCAGTTCAGAATTTGGGATTATTTAGAATTCTTTTCATATGTTTCTCTAGGTCTACTCAGCATTTTTTTGATTTTGCACAAGTGTCACTGAGATTTTGTCTTCACAGGACGTGTAGCTGGAGTATTATTTGAATTTAGTCATCAAAAAACTGCTTCATTCTCAATAATATTTGTTCTTTCATTGTGGGGTTTTTTTAATTAAATCAAAAGCATATATATTTTCTGCATGGCTACAATTTGTGGCTAAATCTCAGCACTGTATCTGTGAGCAAGCCCTTGCCCTGTTTTGGTTGGTCAAGCAAATGACATTATTAGTTTTGTGATAGCAGTGATGTCATGGCAGCAAAGGAAATCTCTGGCAAATTATGTACACAAAGGCATTGTAAAGACAGTCTCTGATAAGGTTTTTGTTGTCAAGGTGGTTATAAAACTCCATATAAACACTGTCAAAGTCAGCATCTAAGAAACATTTGAGGAGAGCTATTCTTTATTTATTCTCATCACAGTGCTACAAATACCCTGAGCTGTATTCTTCTCATATATTTCCATCAAATTGTTCCCCTGCCTGTGCCATCCTCTCCTGGAGTTGCTCTACAGACATAGTCCCTTACCTGGACAGCAAGTAGAGGTGGGTCAACTTTTTCCAGAGTAATTTGCTGAGGGGACTCATCCAGGCAGTAGAAGTGCACTTCTTCTGCCTATACTCCAGAGCAATCACACAGGCTGAGTAAGCACAAAGATGTGCTTTTAGATGTCCTTGGGTCTGCAAAAAGTACTTTTCTTTCTTCATTCTTGTCTCCTTGGTGTTAGAGCCTCCACAGCTCCCCCATGCCTAGCTGCTTCCTCCAGGCCCAAAGCATTGCAGGCTCTGCTCAGCACTGTTGCACACCTACTGATTTAGGAGGGATCCTCAAGGCCATGATTGATGCAGTATATGAGGGAACGCAGCAGATTCATTGCCAGAATAATTTAGTGCTGATGTGGCAAGATTTTTCAGCTGTAGGTGTTAGAAGGGATTTCTCACCTGTGTTGCATTACAAGTTTAATACCTCCAGTGTGTGTGTGTGAGAACACCTCATAGAGCAGGACCATTTCATGGTTTAACATTTAGTGTAATGGGGTCCAATAAAATCATGTTAAAAGATGTTAATGTTGCAAAGAAAAACATCAGAAGCAAGGAAATGCCAGAATTAATATGGCCTGTGGAAATTCAGCCTCCTATGCATTATGGTGCAGATCTTATTACCTGACATACTAGGCTTTCCAGGGGGTGTCTTTTTTTTTCAGTGAACGCATAGTTAGATTTTTCTTTAAATGTTCCTCAGTCTATCTTTGTTAAACATGAAGCAGCCAAAGCCCATACTTAATAAAAAAATCCTTCATCATATAAATATTTATCATATAAAAATCATATCAAATATTTATTGCAGTTCTTTGGTGTCTAATAAACGCATCTCTTTTTCACAGTCCCTTCATAGAATCAGGCACTTTTAACAGTGTTCATATTTGAAATCTGTTGAACCAAGTCAGAGGTGAAGGTAGATATTGTATAAAACATTGATTATTTTTTCCCCAGTTTAAGCCAAATGAGACCTTCATTTTTCTGCATAAATGTAACATTTATACACAGTCTTCTAAGTTGAAAGTGTATTTTCCCAGCTTGGATCATTAATTAGTTCTTCATACAGCTGCAGAGGCAGAACTAGTCTATTGCTCTGGGCAGACTGGTCACTAATGACTTTTGTAATGAGTTTCACAGGTCTCTGACAAGTGCTTAGGCCTGTGTTTGTGTTGTTAGTCCCAAATCTAGAAGAGAGGAGAGCAAACTGTGGTGTCCCACTTCAACCAGTCCCCATATTCTTCTGCTGTCCACACCCTGCCCCTGCATCTGTCACATTTTTTTTTCCCTTGGCTTCTTCTCTCCTTTAGTTTTGCCACCATCAAGAGCTCATTCTTCTTTTGTCCCCTGATTTCTGTTCCCTCTCCCTGTTCTTTTTTTTTCCATTTTTTCCTACCTTAATTTGAGTCTACAGGATTTTTTTCTTTCAGGGTACTGCCTGGGTACCGTGTACCCAGGGTACTGCACAGTAAAAAGCAAAGAGGGACAGTTTTGATAATGTCAAATTTCCTCATGGCATGGGGTTCTCCTGGCACTCAGAAGTAATTCCAAGGCTTGTTCAGCACCAGCATCTTTGAGATGGAGACTATTCAATGCAGAAAGGATCTTCAGAAATTCAGGGCCCAAACTGTAGGAGTTCACTAACAGTGTGACAACAGGGCTTTTAGAATCTTACAAACTAAAATAAATGTGGGCAAAATTTCACAGAAATTATAATTCCTGGGTATCTGTACACCTCAAACTCTGCCCCTCCCCTTTCAGTTTTGGGATTTTGCCTCCAACTTTCAGGAGCTGAAGCCAATGGGCAGCATAATGATGTGACTTTTAAAACATGAACACAACAGTCTGTTCTCACAAATATTTGTATTTAAGGATTTTTTAGCTGAAACTCTTCAAAAATTTTGTAGCAGGCAACCAGAGCAGGAGAGTTCAGTGCAGCTTGACAAAATTCAAACTGAAACTTACTCTTGTGAATGACTCTCAACATTCATTTAACTAAAATGGTGAGAAAACCTGTGTAAACAGAGAGGGGGGAAAGGAAAACAGCAGGAGTAAAGAAAAAGGTTCTTTTTATCGCATTTACACATGAGAATGTAAATAAATGTGGTGTTAGTGAAAGTTAATTATTTTGAAAACAGTCAGCAAGGCAGATTAAGAGGTAAAACAGTGTAGCTGAAGACAAAGGAAACAATATTTAGTCTTTGATCAGAAGTTTTCACAGTGATTTTCTGTTCACCTTCAAGGGTGGCATAATTTTATGAATAACAGAATCTGTTTTGCTACTTGAGTAGCCTTGAAGAGAAATGGTGTTCATTCCATATGGCCACTTGAAAGAAAATCCCATGCCTGTTCCTCCTTTAAGAAATAACATTTTTATTTATTAAATCTTTTCTCTCAAAGAGGGACCCTAAAGATACGCAATGAAGTTTACATTTAGTCTCAGAGGAAAAGCCAAATCTGTACTCTGTGGTACTGCGCATTTCTTCAGGTAGTGATCATAGATGAACTGCATCATCTATATGCCAAGCTGCAAACCTGAGACATTCTCACTTTTTGAAGTATTTTACTTTCATTGCAATATTCTTAAATAAAAAAATGCCCACTTTTTTCTCCCCAAGTTTATTGCATCACACAGGAGGTGAGTCGTTTTGATACATTTGGTCAGTGGCTTTTTTGCTGTGACCTTTCCACTTTTACCAAACTTTATCAGTTGAGTTTTTTGTTGTTGGCTTTTAGGTTCTTTTTTTTTTTACTGTTTACCAAGCAGATAAAGCATAATCTTTCAATTGCTTTGTAATGTTAGTCAAAGCAAAATGCAGTAGTAGTGTGAGCTGTGGTAGGACAACTCATCTGTGAGTACCCAATTACTGCATCTCTCATCCCTGCCCAGGAAAACCAGGGGTCTTAATATATTCTGTATGTTAAAAGTGCTCAGATAATGTTAATATATGTTTGTACTCTCTTTGGGCTTCTGTGGTAGTTGCCCACCACTGGACATGCGATCACTTTGCAAATCCTGGGTGTTGGGATTTCTGGGTGACTGTCAGACTCTCCAGCAGCCAATTAAAGTCAGTGGTTGAACTGTCCTGACCTGGGGAGTGAGGTCTGAGCCCCAGTGCAAATGTGACAGACAGTGCTACTGGTGGCAACCACAAAACAGCAAAGAAATGGGAAAGGAATAAGTAAATGCCAGTAAATTTGAGAGCAAGTAGATAGCAAAAGTATGCTGGAAGTGAGTGTATGCTAAAGGGATATGGAAAAAGAAGCTCTACTAGGATTTATGTTTAAATAGCTACTAGGAATATACTTATTTTTTTAATTAATTTTAATTATGTTAGGTTATTGTATGTTATAGTTCTAAATACATTATGTTTTCAATAATTTTAAATTATATTTTAGATTCAAAATGAAAATATTATTTTTCTGGTCAAACCCTCTAATTCAGTTGAGACAATCTGATCCTGGAAGTACACACTTCCTGTCAAGGAGAGGCTGTTGTAATTTCAGTGACTTTAAATGATTTTAAATATATTTTTTGAACAGTTCCCTATGATATTGACAATCAGGAGACACTCAGTATAGCAACCTGAATAAATATTTCCCATGTTTGTGTATAACGCACATTGAAGGCATTTTTCATTGTAGGTGGTCGTCTGTTTATGTATCTGAAGTATTTTATTGTATTTCAGATCTTCACTACTTTAATAACAGCGGGGTTAACATAAAACTATAGCAATGATGTTTGCACCTGAATGTTTATGAAATAGTGCCTGTCAAGTTTGGGTTTATGTGAGCACTGACTGTGTCTCATGCTCTGCCAGTGGCTCCTGTATGACTGCTGCTGCATGGCATTCAGCTGAGGGATTTAGGGAAAATATTTAGCATTCGTTTAATCCTTTTTTCTGTTGGAGTGGGTAAGTGTTTTGTCATTTGTCAGTAACTTCAGTAGAAGTGACTCACAGTCACATTTTCTTTCTCTTAAATACTTTTATAGTAACAAAAAAGTATAGAAGAGTTTCTTGATGCAAGGTATCCTGAAACTTGCATGGTTTTAAAGGGAATGTTTTTTGTATTGTATCTCTCACACCAAGTGAATCCCAGTGAGTGATATTTCTAGGTGGCTTTAAAACTGGAACTTTGAAACCGCCCACAGAGGAGGTTTCTGGATTCTGCATTAGCAAGCTAGTGAGCAAAATATTTTTTCCGCTGCTGAAAACACAAGTAATTTAGATTACCAGAAGGTAAAATTAAATTTTTACTGGAAATCATGAAGATCCCAAGGAGATACCTACTCTGCAAGAGAGCAGTTTTCTATTTGACAATGATGGATTTTATCACCTCCAATCAGCCTACAGCAGTGTGTTGTGGAGATCAAGCTGGAAGCTGAAATTCCTTTTATGTACTTATATATTGTAAATATGAGTGAAAACAGCGTGTGTGTTCATTGATGCAATAGGAAAATATAGTTAACATACAGTTAGGAGATTCACAAAATGAAAAATACCATATGAATTATTTAACTAACAGTGCGCTTTGCCCCAGAACCTGGTGTTTATTATTGTGAGCTTTAGCAGGAAACAGAAGCAGTATCAGTTGGGAAAACATTTCTTGGCCAAGCTGAGAACAGTATGGCTTTCTCGTTTCAAAGAGGGGAACCTGGTTCTTTGGTTTCTTTGTTCCTAGTTAAGACTACTCCCCAAGCTATTTTAGCAGAACGCTTTACATACTAATGGAGCCTGGGGAAGTGCAGTTGGCAGCTGTTCATGGGATAATAATGAAACACACTGTTTAGTACTGCAAACTGCTGCTGTAAAGCGCGGGAAGTATTTTATAGAGATCATGGTGAGCAGAGCAGGATCCGCTTTAAGTTCTGCTGTAAGTGCATGAACGGAGAGCAAGGAAGTTGTGTTTTGAGTGAGAGTAACCAGCACTGCTTTGCTTTTGCAGGTGAAGAAGCCGTGTCCAGAGTCCGATGGTTCAGAGCCGCAGAATCCCAGGTACAGTACTGGAGGGCCGACGCCGACTGACTGCGCTGCGGTGGTGGAGCGCGAGGCTGAGCTGTGCTGCGGACTTGTAGCATCAGAGCCCCTTTTGCAAAGAACGAGTGGTTGGATCAGTTTTAATGGTTTTTACTCTAAAAGCGGTTTTTTCCTTTTCCCAGTCAAAGATGCAGCCTAGCGTCTGGGTTGTTGAGTTTAGATGATGCCCTAACACTGAACAGTCACCTTCAATCAAGAAAAAAACCCAACTATTAAATAGTGTAGGGAAATCTGTGTGATCAAATGTCACTTTCTTCAGTTATTCCTTTTCTGCGTACCTGAGTCCTGAAGTTTATTGAAAATATGGTTCATTTCCAGAGTGGAAAATTGATTTTTTATTTGGGAAAATTTGTCCTTGCCAAAACTTCTTTTGTTTTCACATGTGAAAAACATGCTGTGTTCATAAGCTGGGAAGAAGCCATACATTTCTTTCCAGCCTAGTCATTTCTAATTTCACATACATGGGAAAAAGGAAATGGGTTTAACTTCCATGCTTCTTGCATGTATGTATGTGTATGGATAATTTTGAGCAAGTGAAGTAGTAGTTGTTTTAGATGTGCATCTTCCTGGTGATTAGTAAACCGGTGGATAGTTTTCTTCAATTTTTAGTGAGTGCTTTTTGTCTTTGTCTTGCTTCCGTATAGAAGACTATTTCAGTGTCATAAAAACTCAGAAACTTTCATTGTGAGGGGAAAGACGCAAAATAAACCTGACGTTTCATTAACATTGTCACTAAAACTCAAAAAAGTTAAATAATTCAGGGTTTCCTCCCAAACCTATCCTTAACTATGTCTTAACTATGTTCCCTAATTATTGCAGCAGGATCCTCTGGGGGTCACCTGAAATATCCAAGGCCATTATAGTCTCTGTGTCTTGAGCTGCACTGTGCACCATCTGAATTTCTTTGATTAGCTCATGGCTGTTATTAATATGGCTTTTCATTTAGTTTGGTAAGAACTGAAAAGGGAAGAGATAGTTAAAAGTCCAAATATGCTTTCAGTGTAGTAAGCAGCAGTTTTGACCAGGACTTCAGTGGAAACACGTTTTGCCCTTCAGTACTTGTACCTTCCAAATGACAAAACATATCTGCTGTGCTGCTGTTTTGGACTAAAATTTATTACAAAGGTCAAGTTTTTTCTGAGTATTTTGACACCGAGAATCCCAGCTTAGCATAACGCTCATATATAAGTGCGAAATTTTAAGGGTCCTGATTGCCCAAATGAGACTATTGTGTCTCAAGCCCTGAAAAACTATGAATTCCAGTCTGCTGTAATTTCATCAAAGTGTGATGAAAACAAACTGCAACAAACCTGGGGACTCAGAGTGCAATGTACTGTTACTATCTCTGCACATCAGGAAACTTCTTACAAGGTGTAGTTAAAATCTTCATAATAAGTCTGAGGAATAAGATACTTTTTTCTCCCAAATGTGCAAGAGAACCCATGTTACAAATAGTCAGTCAGAAGGCTAAATCTGGTAGTTTTAAAGTGCATTTTCAAACAGAAACACTTTTCATTTTGAGCTCTGCAGCCTCAGTTTGAGGAAATATCAGATAGAGTTGAAATTAGTGTTCCTAGCCTGAGCATGTGCTCTGCTGCATATACAGCCTGAAGTGGGATTTTTTGGTCACAATGTAAGTTTGGTCTTGGAGGGGAATCTCTGACAGACCTCGGGCTGGAGCATCACTAGAGGGCTCTGTGTGGCGCATCACGCTCTAGAGCCTGGAGCAAGGTAATTCTTCTCTAAACAAGGCTTAAGTGAAAACACTGCACATAAAATGAAACATCAGCATAAAAATGAAGAGACACACAGCCTTACAGAATAGCTCCTGGCTTGGGACCTAAGGCCAATATCATTCATTTATTTAGCTAGCTTTATAGTCTGTTAGTTTTGGATTTGAAACTATTACAATAAATGCAGATGGAAAGTGTTTTTACAGTAGGGAAGTAATTAAATTGGGTGTGGGAACTTTGTCAGGAGAATTCTTGGAGTGACATGTGTGTATCAGCAGATTCTTTGTCTTGCTTGGCCTGGGTTTGTCTTTTAGAAAGAAACATTCATACTGCAGATGTGACTACTAAATTTTTTTAAGGGATGTACTAACCCATACAGCATATCAAAAAATGCTTTTCAGAAGTAACCAGTTATACATGCAGTAAAAATCAATCTCGCCAACATTTATTTATAGAAAATGGCTGTTTTCTTAACAAACAGGTAAAGTGCACAGAGGGAGAGGGAAGTGTAGTTAAGAATTGAAATTATGGTGGATAGGCGAGTTGTAAAGACAAAAGGAAACATATGACTCTTCAGTGTCACTGACAGGCATTTTGATTCACAAACAGCTTTGTCTTACAAATTCTGTCAGAGTTTCATGGGAGTTATTTTTATCAAATCCCTATGAAGGGGTTGTGAATACTTCACCTAAGTGGTGACATTATACCTTATAGTGGTGTTATTATGGCTGTATCACTATTATGGCATTCTTTCTTCATAGTTATGTAGTAAAAGTCAAACTCACCCTGCAAGACTGGTTAGTCATCCAGTCACGCAAAATGCTTTCTGGGGATATTGGTGTGTGACACAGAGGCAGTGAATACTTGGGACGTGCCAACTGTTCTACCACAAGTCTGGAGCAGGCAGGAGTATCATGATGGACAACTCTGACATGCTGGCCCTGTATCAAATTCACTAGCAAGGCTAGGGAGAGAAGTTCCTGTGTTCAGAGCCTACAAATACGCATTGCTCTTAATTTTCTTATGTGATGGGTAACTTTAAAATGGTATCAATCCTGAGTGTGCTGAACAGCTGCTACATGAAATATAATGTCATACAAGAATTGCTGAAGTCTAGAGCAGTCCTTGAAAGTTAACTCGTTTGCAGTTATCAATGACGTTCCTTTTTACTTAGATAATTAAAAAAGCCATTTTAATTTTAATAAGGAAGCATTGTTGCCCTGAAACCTGTAAGCTACACTTAAAGCCTCATACCATGTGACCTGAGGAAATGATAGAATATGTGATTCTGAAGTCTGATAAAATGATAAATACAAAGTCTTAAATTCCCGCTCACACTCAGCAACAGCATGTTCTATTTGGCCACACCTCCTCGGACAGCATCTTTCTTTGAGACAGTAGTCTGCTTCATGAATGCATCTCTGCTACCCCCAAATCCTCCTTTCCATACCACCAGACCTGCCAGAGATTCCACTGTAACACCAAAGTCATGTCAGTAACTGAGAAATGAGAGCAAGTATTGGTTTTTCTGGGCTATAAAATGAGACAGCGAGGAGAGAAAAGAAAGGAGGGAGAGGATGTTACTGCAAATGGATATTCAGCAGGGTCTTCTACTGCTTCCTCAAAGTTCACTGATTATAGGGAAAAAAATCATGGTATTTTACCATCTGGAGAGGATGGAAGACTCTGTAGAAGAAAGAAGAGATTTTTCTGACCGTTTAAATACAGTTTCTTTTTTTCCTGGAAAGGTAAAGGAGGACAGAGGAATAGTTCACATACTTTCCCTCTTTAAACTATGATATTTATATTGTGATGAAGATATCTATAGGAAGAAAGAGAAAACTTGAAGATTTTTGAGTATTTTTGTAAGTTTGGGATAAAAGTTAGCTGACAAATCAACTTAGGAAAATACATAGTGGTGTCAAAAATACATTACTTGTGTATTTGCAGAAGGGCAATGCATCTTTGTATTAGTGACTTAAAACTAAGCCCTGTAGAGCAAGAAGCCCTCCATTTTATTGCAGGATTTTTACTACAAACCTGTGGATCAAATATTTCCAGTAATACCCATTCTTCCTGGCTTTTCCTTTACAGACTTTTTAAAAAAATTCTATAAGCAAAGGAAAAGGGAATGAAGCCAGTCTTAAGCAAATCCTCACATTTAAAACTTTATCAGATGCTGTAAGAACAGTGACAATCAGAGGCACTATAGTTACTGGACTAACACCAGCTAGATAAGGTTCGTCCCCATGCATTACCAAACTACAAATTCACCAGTGACGATCACTGGTAAATATTGAATCATACACACAGGCTCAGTTTCCAGATAAAGCAGTTATCCAAAAAAGAGCACAGGGATTTTTTTTATGTGTTTAAAAAAGGTCTCCAATATTTCAATTTAATATGGGTTTCAGTGAGGTTATTAGCATAGATTGCAGTTGTTAATCAGATGATTGCTGTCCTGTTCTTCAACATCCATGCTTCTATGTGCATCACATAGTAAGAGTTAAAAGATACGAATTCATGTTTCTGTTTCATCTTAAAAGTCTCTCTCTTAAAGCTTTTGCATGAGAAATAGGCTTTCACATTTTCTCAGTGGTCTCACTTTGATACCCACGCATGATTTTTCATTGGTAAGGATATGAGTGCACATACATGTCCAGAGACATTATTGTCATTAATGCATTCACGAACAAATAGATGGTATTGAATGTCAGTGAGAGCTACCACACTTTTCTCATTCAGTTCACTTGACCAAAGTTTGTTTCCTCTGCAGTTTGGGCACACTGTTGTGGATGCAAAGCTCACTATGTTTACTGTATCTGAACTATGCTAATGCTGCATGTGTGCATTACCAAACAGTGTTTCCATGACCATTCATACACTTAAAAAAAGAAAAGTGACATGTATCTTCTGCATCCTATTCCTGACAACCAGATCACCAGAACTTCATTCTCAGCAGTTTCAACTAAAATACACCTGAGATTTCTTTCACCTACTAATTCCCTCAACAAGACCTTAACAGTTGTCTCAGAATGATTGCAGTGATTGTTCGTTCTTTCAGTCAGGCATTGGCTGGCCCATGTTTACCAGATCTAACCCTGTAGACTCCTCAGCCCGAATCCAAGCTTTACAGGCATCTGAAAGATTCTGTGATGAGGATTTCATGCTTTTCCCATGATTCTGAAAACCGTTGACCCTCTGTGTACCAGTTCCTGGTAGAGTGGGACCAACAGTACCTTCCCATTCATTTGCAGTACAAGAGATGAACAGTGTTATTGCTACATAGTTAAGAGGAGCTTGCAATTGAGCTGCTGAGCAAGAAAATCCAGTAATAGATATGGAAATTGTGATTAAAGTTTCAGCAGTTATAATAGAAAAAATAAATAGCACTGGTTGTGCAGTAAAAATGAGCAAACCAGTCTACCTAGCTTTCATATGTATTGTTTAAATGCATTAGGCTCCCTAATTTTCTTCTCATACATATCTTAGAATTTTTTTAGAAAGTGAGGGTTTGTTGCCTTGTGAACCATATGTAGCTTATCTTGGCCAGAGGATAATGCTTTTCTGAGTCAGTGGAAGTGTAGCTCCATTGTATTCCATAGTGAATAGTCTGTAGATCATAATGATGTAATAAATGGGCTTCATTTGAGGAAATGAGTTACTGAGAGGGCTCTGATTTAGACTTTGATGGTGAGATTCATCTCATCCTGAAGTGGACATGTAAGGTAGGCACTTCTGAAATGCCATTTATTTGAGCTTCTTTCAATTGACAGCTTACTGTGTCCCTCTGCTCCTGAGCAAACATGCAGACTCCACCAGCAATCACCTGTTGCTCTGCTGATTTATTTTAAGACCAGCTAGATACACAATATGAACCAAGGCAATGAAAGCATTTCTTTCAATTTTATAGATACAGTGTTTCTGCAAAACCGGTCAATTCCAGCAGGGAACACCTGCAAAAATAAGATTATTCTTTAGCCAGGAAAAATGTCTTTTTTACTAGCTTTTGGTATTTCTTGAGCTTGGGGTAAACTATAAGGAAGAACAGACACAGCAAAACAAATTTGCTGTGAAAAGACAGAATAATTAAATTGAAATATTGCCACAAGTAATTTTGGGGACTGGAAGGGGATGGTATATGCCAGAGTATAGAATTCCTGTCAATGAGGCCACTACAATTATAAACACTTCACCTAAGAGAAATGTTTGGCAGGATCAAGCCCAGACTTCTCAGTCAAGACAGTGACTGGCAAAAATCATACGACAATTTTCCAATTTTAAAATAACTACATTGTGGAATAAGATTTCTCACAAAGACTACATTCTGGGACACACAGGCTTAGCTTGCAGAGGACGTTTTATACAAATCTGTTACTTATTAAAGTTTTGGTGCACTCATTTAGTCTGCATGCCACTTAGGCAGTTGGAATCAATCAAAGTAACATGGTTGGGGAGATCACTCTTCACATACGTGTGGCTGAATGGCATACAGCAACCACGACAATTGCACTACAGTTCCTACCAGGAGTAGTTGCTTTGCTGTGTGAAAATTTTATTTTCAGGCATGTAGTTTTCAGGCAACACAAGTCTCTCCTATTTTTGGAATAGTCTGTGTGGTACCTCTCAGCCTTCTGAGCACTCATTCCTTAACTTTAGAAACTCAGTCTACTGATTACCCAAGGCCTATTGAAGCTGGTCACTGTCTGTCCATCAGTTTGTGTTGGCTCCGGATGAAGCCCCCAAGGAGTTCTAAAAATATATATGATGTGTTTACAGAAATTACAATAATCTATTTAGAGTGCAAATAGATGGTAACTGATGACATCACAGGGAAGTATTTTAATGGTTTATATTAACGGATCCCTGTGGCTTATAATAACAAAAGTAATGTATTTTTTATATTTCATGTCTGTTAAAAATTCCTCGGGTTTTTGGTTAATACTGGGCATAACATACTTTCTATGATATTAATAATAATTTATCCCTGTGATCCCAAGCCAGATCATGTCAGTGATAAGACTTCCATTAACCTGAGTCAATGGTGGGTCAGACTTTGGAGTAAATGAAAACAACAAAACCCAAGTTTTGAGACATTTTTTTTTATAATTTATATCACAACATAGGAAAAAAAATTGATAACCAAGATTTTAACAGAAGTGTTAGTGGAAGTAATTTGGAGATTTTGGAGATCAAAGTGCCTTGTGATTTTTGAGTTTGTTAAAGAGAGCAGGATTTCTGTATTAATTAATATATCCATCAAACTTTTATAATTGTTGAATCTTCAGGAATATCTTAGATAGGATAAATACTGGTTTTGAGTGAAAGAAGATAACCTAAGATTACGCCTGCAAATGTTTTTGCTTAATCCAGTAGTGTCTTAAAGTCTTATCCTAAAATTTAACTGGATTTTGAGCCATAAAATGACAGTGTTTGTTCTTCTTACGTGTGCAGCACAAGTAATCACAATGAGAAGGAGCTCTGTTTCTTTCTCCTGTGGTCTATTTTCTTCTCTGTCATATCACATTACAGCAGTACACAGGAGAACTAATTCAGACTCTGTTCCAGCTTCTTTGACCTCTTGTATACTCTAAATATATTTTACCATTGGTGAGCCTGAATAGTAAAAGTATTTGATTCCACCTACTTTGCACTGGAAAAATTCTGAGAAGAATGTAGACAATGAAAAGAAAATGGCCGTTGAGATCCAAATCACTTGTTCTGAGATGGGTGCAGGTTGATTTTTATATGAATCACATTTTTCCTCAAATATTTTTAAGTGTAATTTCTTGGCTAGATGTTTCATGTTTTAAATGCCATCAGTCAGTCTTATGTACTCAGTAAGCATTTAACTAACACCATGCAGTTAGTATGCTGTGCTCATATTTAACATATCACAATTCACCTCTTTGCCTTCCTGCAAGGCCTTGACCAGTCATTAGAGAAAAAATAAGTAGGAAATAAAAATAGAATTGTCATGGTTTATGCCCAGCTAGCAACCAAGCACCATGCAACCTCTCTCTCACCTCATCCCCCACACACCCACCCCAGTGGAATGGTGACAAGAATCAAAAGTAAAACTTGTAGCTTGAGATAAAACAATTTAATAATTGAAAAAAGTAGAATATGTAATAACAGTAAATAATAATAATAAATGATAATAAAAAAAACCCCAAACCCTAAACACTACAAAAAAGTGATGCAGAGTAGAGTTCCTCACTGTCTGCTGACTAATGCCAGACCCTTTCCCAGAACTCAGATAATTCCCACTTCCAGATAACTCCTCCAGTTTATATACTGGGCGTGATATTCTATGGTGTGGAATATCCCTTTGGCCCATTCAGGTCACTTGTCCCCGTTATGGTCCCTCCCAGCCTTTTTTGCATACCTCCTCACTGGCAGAGCATGAGATGTAAAAGGAAAAAGTCCCTGACTTGGGATAAACACGACTTACCAAAACCAAAACATTCTCATGCTGAATCCAAAACAGCACTGCAACAGCTACTGAGAAGAAATTAACTCTATCCCAGCTAAGGACAAGAATGAACAAAAAAAAATCCGGATAAAGAGACCACATGCAAATAAGGTAATTCCAAGTTTGCTTTCTTTTTTTCTAACATCTGCATCTTCCACATATTACACAAATGTGTGTTAAACCTGTTGTAATATTTTAGGCTTTGCCTCCCCTCCTTATGTTAAGACAGCCTTATCAGAGAGCAGTTCTGTACCTGAGCTCCCTCCACACGCAGCTTAGTCTGAGCAACAGTCAGTGTTGTTCTCCTCTGGGAACAGAAGTCAAAGGATCCATATGACAAGGAGGGAAAGAGGCTGCTCCATAAGCAGCATCTGGCTCTTTGGCAGATTTGTCAAGCACTTCTGCTAATGGGTTTGGATTTGCCCAGGGGTCTTTTATGTGGTTACATTGCAGATGGTCTGTCTGTTCTATCTTCTCCTTTTGAATACTTTTATTAAAAAAACTAAACTGATAAAGTTCTTTATGAGTCTCACAAGATGCCTGTGCAGGCTCCTTTCTGTTAGTCATCGCAAAGCTTTCCATATATTCTAATGTGTGTCTTGAGTTTTGTTGGCAATTCTGGACTTAGTTCTCCAGTTTAGCTTCCAAGTGATGTAATTTACTGTGATCTGAGTTCATATTATTGTCAAATTTCTCTGGGAATTTCTTAATGTCACTTGTAGAGCAGAAGTAACTTTACCTCCCCTTGAAGCATGAAATATACTTGCCTTCCACTAGCCATCCACCTTTGAAAATATAAGTTCAAATCCGGATTTGGTTAAATGTGAAAATTAGCAAGATGGTCTCAATCTAATTCATAGGGGATTTGTGTCTGCCATTTAAGAGAGGCCCAGGACTGAAGCAGCAAGTCTGTGGGAAGGTATGTTTGGCAGAGCTATGGAGAAAGGCATATGCAGTGCCCAAATAAATAAAGCAATTCCACAGATCAACTTTTTAACAGAATTATTTATTGTATGGCGCAAGCGCAGAAGAGGGCAGAGAGGGAGAACATCCTGTTTGATGAATTCCATTTAAGTTCTGTTTCAATTTACAACTAAATCTCTGTCACTTTAATTTTTAAGGGTTTTGGGATTTTATTTGCTTTTCAGTGTAGAAGTAATTGGCAGGTGACTAGACATAAGATCATGCTTTATTCCTATGTTATTTCAGGCTTATGTCTTATTTTCCTTCTAATTATGTAGATTAAATTAAATAGAAAATAAACCCCTGTGCTCTCAAAGATGTAGTGCTTTTCATGACTTTCTCAAAATAGTACCAGAGAAGAACATTCATCCCTCTTAGCATTTCATTATTATACCATGTTTCCCAACAGCAATACTTTAGCATTTGCTGAGAAACAAGAATAATTGTATCATAAAAAGCAATCATATTGTTATGAACACCTCGCACCCTGCCCTGTCTCGCAAACCAGGTTCTTGGGGAACCAGTGGGGAACCTGTGCTAAATGCAGTAAAGTTGCGGTCTTACATCTGCAACGTGGACGTGGGTGGACTTAAAAACCAACAGCACTGCAGGGCTTGTTTCCTGCCACCTTGTTTTTCTCTCAGTACTTGGACAGAAGTGGATATGTAATGATTTTAAAAGGCTAAGCATTATGTCAGAAGTCTTGTTGGGATCCAATCATTTGGTGTAAACTGTGTTTTGATCAGAGGGAGATATAAATGAGGGTTACCAGCAGACAGGCTGGTTCCCAGGGCTGCTCTGTGTGTGCTGAGGCAGTGAGGGCTGGAGCGGTGGCTCTGCTGGCGCCCCACTCCTATGACTCTGGCCAGGCAGGCAGGCATGCCCTGGCCTGGTGGCTGGGTTATCTGCATGCAGGCTGAGCTGGAACTGGAGGTGTTACAGATTTGCAGCTGCTACCTGCCCCTTCTTGTGGCCCCAGGGGATAATTCAGGGAAGGGGAACTGTGCCCCAGAGCTCTCAGCGACACGTATTTATTAAGTCTTAGAAAAGTCACCTACTTCACCCCAGATGAAAAAGGTGTGTATGCTTTAAGTTTCAAATTATAAAATAACTTGGGGAAATCAAACAGTAAAGCAAAATGAAGTGTAGTCATTTTATATCAATTGTAAAGAACAGCCAGCATTGGTGCATTTATCAGAGCATCATCCTTTTCTTGCTCAGAATACCAGAATTTGTTTTGAGTGTAATTAGTTATGGAAAGTTCTTTCAGATTCTTCCAGGCAATAAGGTCACCCTGGGCAAAATGACAAGGGATATGTGCAACACACCTAGTGTACCTTGCCATCCAGAATGGATGTGCTCAGCTATACCTTACAGCAGTGATCAGATGCTGAAGCAGTTAAGGCATCAGGCAGTCAGCAAGTTGCATATATTTGTTTTATATTCTAAACCAAACTCATTGTTGGGACTGCGATTAGAGAACAGAAATAATTGCTTTTGACACAAACTCTTTTGGAGCCAAACATAATGTGCTCCACATGAGGTAAACTACAGAATATTTGTCTTGGGAGCCAAGATTCAGATCGGGTTTAACTTACAAGGGGAACTTCACTGTTAAAAGTGAGATGTGTTAATGTTTCCCACGTTAGGACTGCTTGCCAGTAACTCTCTGCATTTTATATTTACCAAGAGAAGATTCAGAATGTTTGCATTAAAATATGAATAGAGAATGAAAATACAAGCTTTTGGCAACTCCTGTATTCTGCCTAGTCTGTCATCATAACTCGTCCTTTCTGGAAGCTGATGAAGTTCTTGCAATGCCCCTGTACTGGTGGCTAAAGAAATTACATTGAAATGAGGTATGGTCACTCTTAATACAGCACACCTGAAAGAGCTTCTTTCCCTTTGGACATTTCCTGCTGAAGAAGAACCATGTTACAATAACTAGTTTGAAATACAACAGACATCTCAATTTAGGGTGAGTCAGACACAACCTTCCCCTTGCTCTTTTTTTAATGAAAATATGAGCTCACACTTACATCATGCAGTCCAGGTTACGCTGAAGCCAACAGCAAAACTCCCAGCCCTTCATCCCTGATTTCCCAATTTTAGATTTGCTTAAATATTGTCTGACATGAATAGAGTTGACATTATTATATTTAAATTCATAATAATTTCACTGCAGTAAGCAGTGTCATTTTGAAGGCTGTGTTTTACAATGGATATATTAGCAACAGGCTAGTAATTGGCAGAGCTGGTCATCTCCACATTCCTCTCTATATATGAGAAACAGGTTTTGTTTCTCAAATCAAACTCAAAACCACCAAAGACTGTGAGATTCTTCAGTCACTGGGTTTGTTACCTTAGGTCCAGCCAGATCATCTGTCACAGATGTAGAAGGGATGCTGAAATTTCCAGCAGATTTTTCAGATGTGACTCTGAGCAGTTGTTCTGCAGAAGTGGTGGCAGAAGTGGGGGGAAGGCCACAGGCTTGCTGTTTGCATTCCAACCATCTCCACAGAAGTGTTTGTTATTTGTTTATGACACAGCACATCATGTTGTCAGAACCACATCATTTGCAAGTGCCCGTCACATCTGGAAGTGATCAGAAGCTGTTGGGTGAACTACTCTTTGAAAATGCGGCCCTGTGGTCCAAAGACTTGCATTTAGATCTTATGTATCTGTAAACTGGTAGTTTATATTTCATGTAATTTGGATACTTGACAAGCTCCCCATGGAACAGTGGTGTCATATTCATTTTTGGTTTATTTAAATACTCACATAAGGACTTCAAAACCCACTTCAGTATTTTTTTTTTTCTTTTTTTTAAGTAGCAGGTGCCTGTGTACCTTTATGTGTTTTCTGTTCACATGCCCAGGCTTGGGATGGGCCAGCCTCAGCCTGTACATGTAGTAAGAGAATTGACCACCCAGCCCTTCTGTCTGCCATTCCTTCAGTCCCTGGTCCTTGACACTTATAGTTTAGATGCTGTCTCTCTGGCTCCTGGACTGGTTTTCTCCAACCAGCTGCCTTTTTCCACAAGAAGATGGGAATTATCTATTCAGACACCACATTACTTCTTTCCAGATACTTCCTCCAGTGACTGGAGTGTAAACCACGAGCTAAAATTGCATCCCATCAAAACTGTGGCTGTCACATAGTCCAGAAAAGAGATCTCAAAGGCTGGGATCCAGCTGGCCGAAAGGTATTGCTCTGCACAGCTTTGCTTTTTGTGTGTGCATCAGTTTATTATATCACAGTGTAACAGTTTCCCGTATAAAACTATCATTTGCCTTCATCAACTCAAACCAATCTTAAACTTCAGAGTGGAGAGAAAAGGTGGAAGAGAAGCATATGGACAAAAAGTGCCTCCCATTACTTACCTTTTCAGTGTCAGCCTGCTTATTTCCCTACTCTGAATCTGTGTTTTGTAATTGAACAACCTCCTTAGAATAGAGAGGGTGGCCTGGAAGTTTATGCTGGGGCAAATAACTTAGTATGTTCCACTGATTTGTCTTGATTTTTATTTATTTATTTTAATCCTTGTTGGCTTTGGACAAGTCAGCTACATGTCCAACAGGAAAATCCAGAAATGGCTCCTAGATATTATTCTATGTTTTATCCAAAAGTGTGGAAATCCAAATTAATTTTACATTGTCTTTTAATTGTGACAGGGAAATGACATTCATTCCCAATAAAAGTGAAAGCAGTGATAAATTAATGTAATGTGGATTTGTGGCTGACTGAACTGCACTACAATAGACTGTTTTCTGTGGTTTTCTGGAAACCACATGAAATGACATTAAACTGAAATAAAATGTGTCAGTCAATCAGAAAGAAGGAAAACCATGCAGTTACTGACCTTTAAGCAAAGAGTAGTTTTCAGCAATTATATAGCACAACAATCTAGCCTGTCTAAACTCATTGGTGTGTTTAATCATCATGAGAGCAAACCTAAACTTTTCACTTCCAGGCACAAGAACACCAGTTTTTCTTTCTGGCAAAAATAAACTTGAATTTGTAAGCAATTATCTTTCACAGTATTTATTCATATCTTCTCATCTGAGTCACAAAGAACAAATACATATATCCCTTTCAGTAAAAAAATAATATCTTATTATTATAGCAGTAGCCATATACTAGATTAACAAAAGCTTCAGCCTTTGGCAGTTGTTCATGCAGTGAGAAAAGAGAGAAGCATAGATTTAATAAAGACAAAAAATATCTACACCTAATTGTTAGGAAGCACAGAGAAGCTCAAGGTGACAGGGTCAAAAAAGGGAGGGTGATAGCAAAAGCTTAACTGGGGAAATGGGCATGGGGGGAGAGGAAGAAGCTGCAGCACTGTTAAAATAGATGTCCTTTTTTCTAGCTGTGAATGGTGTGAGGGGGCAAGCTACAGTGACGGCCTTTGTCACCAAACCTGCTTGCCCACGTTCTCGGCTGAGCCCTCTGCCTCAAGTGCATCCCAGGCACTAACACTGTCTGCCTGTCAGACAGCTCTGTCTGCAAGAGGGTTTTTTCTCCTGGTATTAGAGCTTGAATAGTCAAGAGGACAATAGGCAGGAAAGAAAAACTGAAAAGCAATCACAACCTGTGCCCCTTTATGCCCCAAAGAATTATCTAAGGAGTCCCATCCTCTGTAAGACAAGCAGTTTATTTGGGATCGAAAAAGCTGTTAAACAAAATCAGGCACTTTTGAATTTTCCTCAAATGATTGTTCCTTTGTACTAGAAGGACCTTCTCCATGGTGCAGTTATTGCAATATCTGGGTATGGGTTCTTTCCCTGTGAGCTTGAACTCATGTGCTGGGAAGCTGCATGGTGATATTCCATATCCATTGTATTAAATAGTCCATAGAGAGTCTACTACAGTCCTTACTTTATACTTACAGTTTTGCAAAGTTCTACCTTGTGATATTTTTATTACCTATGTGGTATTCCTTAACATGGTAGAAAAACTTGGATGTTCTAATTATTTGTTTCACTAAGGTTGCCTCTCTTCGATACCCTCTGTCGGACTTTGGTTGTAGATTGACAGAAGTATTTTTATTTTTGGAATACCAATGTGACTTTGCTTTTGCCTCTTTCCACTACTTTTTTGATATGAATGCTGACACTGTACTTGCAAACACACAAGAAACAGAAATTATACAGCTGTAATCTACTTCCTATCCCCAAACGGTTGCAAAAAGTTTAGCACTTGTTTTCTCTACTGTTAAAAAATAAAAAGTAATAAAATAAAACTCTGAGGAGCATTTGCTGGTTTTATCAATATAACATGACATTATTTTACTGTTTCTTAGCACTGTATCGCTTTACAAGTTAAGCAAGGAGGCCTCAAGGAGAGTGGGAAGGAGGTCTTGCTAGTGTCCAGTCCTATTATTTGTTTTTAACTCTGGCAAGCTCCCAGAAATTGTGTGTTGGAGGGGCAGCTTTTGCGATATTGTGCCTAGAATAGCAAAAGTTCTGTTTTTTGGCCATCTACAAAGCTTAAGAAGATCTATAGGTGGGCTTGATGAGCCAGGGAAAACAAGAGAGGTAGTCATCTCAATGGAACAAACTTACCTCATTGGTTTTGCACTTCCTTCCTTACCTTTTACAGTGACAAAATAAAAAATTACAAAGGCTGTCAAATACAGTGTAAAAGCACCTGGAAAAGAAAATACTAGCTTGTATTTTGGGGTTGGTGAAATGACTGGAAATGTTACTCCTTTGAGGAATTTTCTTCAGCTCTGTGTTGTGTTGTACTATGTCAGAGATCTTCCGTGGAAAGGTGTTGGGAAGTTTTCTCTTGTGCATACATTTAGACACATGTCCATGTGTATATTGAGGACCAAAGAATTATTATAAGACTGGATGTATCTGTGTGTTGGTGTACCTGTATTTGTATACAACTGTATATTCCTTGGAAACTTGTTCATCATCCAGAATCCCTCTCTCTTCACCTTTCTTAGTGCCCACTGTAGTCTTTGAAAGGGTTGGTGTAACTTCTTTTTAATTGCATTATTTACAGTCCTTGCACGCAAGAGTAAACATGAAAAACATCTGGCTTAATTATGAATGTAATGTATAAATGCAGTTTTAAAAAAACCAAACAAAACAAAAATCCAAAACAGAAGAAAGCCCTTTATAAATATGGTGTTCTCTAAATTATTGATTGTTTTAAACTTTGTCGCAGATTTTATGTAGATCGAACAAATGACATTTGTGTTTGCGCATCCATTTTGATTGTTTTCATCAGAATAAAGGCTTGTGTAAGCTAGTTCAGACTGTGTATGAAAGAGAGGTGAGCTCACTAGTCCTGTTCAGGACATGGCTGAAAGATCTGCCTAAAAAAATTTATGTGGGAAATGGAAAAAGAAATTACTCCACTTGTCTTCAAAACAGTGCAGTAGGTCTGAGAGCTGAGCTGATACAAGTAGGAAGCAGAGTTAGCTGAGTTTGAACAGTTCTCTTATCCAACTTTCCTATTGCACTAGAAGTTGATTTTAAACAAAGAGAAATTCCATGTTTGTTTCATTTCAGAACAAGGTAGCTGCTATTTAACTGGACAAGACCCCAGGTTTCTGTGAGAAAGTATGGACTGTTTAAGAACTGGGGTTATGATGGGAGGGATACAAGAAAAGCAGGGGGAAACTAACCTAACAACAATAATAATAATAGAAGTAATAATAATAACAGCAGCAATAAAAATAATAATGTACATTTTTGCCACAATGAAGTTTAGTGAGATTCTGCTAAAGAAACGTATGTGGCAAATTTCCTATCAAATACTTTAAAATACTTTAAAAATTTTTGTTATGATTATTTATAAACTAAATTAAATTATTCAATTTTAAGTAGCCTCCATCTAGTCCTTCTTTCAGTTCTGCTGTAATTTGGATTTGCTTCAAATTCTGCACAGAATTGGTATTTGTAAAATGTCCAGTTAGGCTGGCATTTGAAGTACTTTGTTTTCATGTTAGAATATTTATTCCTTTATAAATCTTTGATAAATTATTTCATACTTTTGGTCTTGTTGGTAAAAAAGTTTGAACTGGATTATGTAGCAAAAAGGTTACATTTTAAAACATCATGTCTTTCAAGAAAATTATGTAAATATGTTCTACTTGTAGAATTAGTAAATAATCAAGCTAGTTACAAGCTGTGGAAGGACCCAGCTCTTAGGCCACCTTCATAATAGTTAAACTGGAAATTCAGATGGATAACAGAGTTATAACAACCCAGATTTTCTGAAAATAAATTTTATCTCTGCTGAAAAAATGCAGTGCACAAATGGATATGTGATTGTAACGAAGGGGGAAAATAGAGGAATTTTAAAAACACAATCATAGAAGCAAGGCTTAAGCTTTTTACCTTTAAAACAACACAAGTGAAAGCTATACAGAAGTACAGAGATGCAGTTGTCACGTGGGGCAATCATTAGTCCTAGTTACACCTTCCTGTGCAAGGTTGGGTTATGGTGCTGGGCTGTGCACTCTGGTGGTCTGGGGTAGGACACAAGTTCTGTTCATCCACACTTGTAAAGATGGGACAGAAGAGGGTGGAATTTGCCTCTTTGGATGCTGTTCCTTAATCCACTTCTGAGCATAGGCTAACCCTTGAAAAGATACAACTCCAAGCCAGGCAACAGGATATGCTCTAATGGGGAAGGCTCAGAATTCCCACACAGATATATTTTTGATTCAAACCGTCCTCAGTTGGGTAGGGCTGTCCACAGGTTGGAGTTAAAGCCCACTGAGATCTGGGAGACAGTTCTGTGAAATGGGATATTTTAGAGAGTTTTCTAGTAAGCCTCTGAAATGATCCACTAAGCACATGCAAATACCAACTTTCAAAGACTTTAAGCACAACCAAAGCAGAATAAAAGACAAGTCTGGCTTGCCAGGTTTCAGGTTTTTGCTCAGAAGCTGGGAATAATGCAAACCTTCTTCAAACAATCAAGATATAATTAAAACATCTTCTTACCAAGCAATCAATTTTCTGTCAAAATGTATCTTTTTATACAATGTAGAATTTTACTTAATTATTCTAAAAAGCAGTCTGAGACGTCACAGGAGGGGGAAAACTAAAGCTCAGTTATGTGCCTGGCAGAGAAACAAAATATGTAAAATAAAATTGTACAGTGTAGTTTTTTAAGCACCTTTAACAATAAACTTTATTCCATCTAAATTGGAACGCACCGCATTTACTAGAAAGCAGTTTTTAATAAATAGCTGCATGAACTTAGAAGTATTAATTACTCCTTCAGAGATTTCTTTTAAAATTTTTTTAGTGCAGGAAAGCACATACTGAACCTGAACCTGCTTCTGATTAAGTCAGTGAAAGCAGGACTCTGATAAACATTTAGTTTGACGAAATGAATTCAAGATGTTGGAATTATTTCATCCATTTTACTAAGCATTTTTCCTGAATCCTCCATTCACTGAAAGATAAGATTTTAGTAAGCCTGTAGCATCTTCCTGAGAATTTTTTAGGCTAGAGGTAAACTAAATGCATCCAGAAAAGTTAATTGAATAATATGTGTCACACGGAATGTAACGCGCACTTCTGTAAATAAATCACACAGGGATATGTAAAAGTAATCCCTGTACTTGTTCACACAGGATGGAGCACCCAGGATAACACAATGCATGCACATGGTTTTGTGAAACTTTTTATTGGTTTGGATATCCTTTTTATTCTTAATAGACTACCAATAAGTGCAAGATGTTTTTTACTTGTGCAGAAAAGCTATCTATTTGTGAATGCACTACTTTTAAAATAATTTTAGTTAATTAACTTGCCATGTCTGTGAACTGGGATGCCGTTTGTTATACAAAATAAATTAGGGCGATAAAAATACTTCTCTGCACAGAATGTTTCATGCTAGTTTGAAACAAAGAGTATTCCTTTTACAACATTTGATTGTTTATATTCTTTGCCAAGAAAATGAGACTTAGTGGACCTCATTTTCTGATTAAAAAAATCTGATTTGATTAAGAAAACCTGATTCATTTGACTGTGAAAAGTGTTTAAAATGGATACTTCTTAAATACATTAGGTAAGTGAGCCAGTGATTTTGCTTATGAAATTTGCATCTTTGGGAATGATATATGCTTGTCTGAAAAGAAATTATTGCAACTTTCATGCTAACCAAGGGAAAAAAGAACACGTGTAAACTTTCTAACCTGGAACTGCCCATTAGGCATCTGTGTGCTCATCATACTTCAACAGGAAATCATGATATTTAAAACTGCCAAGTGAACACGTGGGGAGCATTACGCTGTGTATGCAATGAAACACGCATTGTTTATTTTGTGTAGCATTCTTCTGCTCCCTTAAATACATACAAGATGGAAACTCATAGACTTTTTTTAACCTTTAGCTGCTATCCTTGGACAGAAACTGCTAAACAAGACCTGGCAGACTTGTAAACAACTTGAGTTCATTTCATCTAACACCGATCATATTTCCAGTAGACAATAAATATAACGCGCTGCTGACAGATGTGCAGAAATGTATATACAATTAGATGAAGAAATTTTGTTCAACACAGTTCAAGTCGCAATTTATGCCTTTGCATTTCCTTGAATATGGCTGTAAAATTCTTACCTGCTGATGCATGGCCTCCAGCAACATCAGGTTTTTCCTGCTCATCCAGAGTGCTGCTGGGGAGGCTCTTCCAGTGACTTAGCAGTGCATCTCATGGTTGACTCAGGTATTTACTTGAGTAAATGATATTCTTTGCTTCCTGTGGCTTCGGGTAAGGCCTTCATTAATTTTCTCAGTTGAGATGTAGTATCTTCTACATTTCCTTGTATATATTCAAGACATGAAAGGTCTGAATCTGTATCTTGGGTTAAATGAATGTTATGTGAGGGCATAAAGCATCCAGGAGATCAGCGGAATTAGGAGCACAAAATGCCAGATAATTTCATTTTCTGGAGGGGAAAAAAAACCAGTTTCAGACAGCAGACCCATATTTGATGGAAAGGTAATGTAGTTTTGTTTGTTTGCTTTTCCACAGAGGAGGATGTGTGGAGCACAGAAGATAGGCAGTTTCAAAGTGAAACTTGAAATAAATACTTAAGATGTTGGGTGTCACCTTAACAATTTGTCATTGATTGTCCTGGTCATAATATGAATACCTGGGAGCTGTCGTCTTAACTGAACCATTCCAACTGTTCATCTCTTTCCTCACCATCTCAGCCTTCTACAATCTAATGGGGCTTTTACAGCCCTGTAAGACTATCTTTCTGTTGGCCTTTGGACTATACATATGGTAAATCGTTCTCCTGTTACAGATGGGCTGGCAACTTTGCTTATATACAGCAAAATTGTTTCTCTGGGGAAAAAAAATTCCTGTGTCATTAATATATAAATGAAGCAAGGAATAGGCGAGCACGCACTGCAAATTGGATTGCAATTACCGGTCTAAGAAATGCTCCTTGTCTGCTCTGTCTTTGTCTGAGAAAGGCAGATCTGTTGTCACTGCATGAAAGACATCTACAGGCCCGCAGTGTAACTGTGATGCTGGAATTCATTGCAGTCTAAATCTGCTTGACATTTTGCAAGCTTCCCAGAAATTATGCAGAAGAAAATAAATATCAAGTGATCCAAGAAGAATATACACATATTTAGGAGTAAAGAATATTCCAGATGTACATGAAAGTTCTGTTTGTTCACTCGTATGGTCTGTTCCTGTGATTTAGTGTGGATGCAGTGACTGCTGGTGGTTGGAATACAGATAATGAGAGGCAGAAGTTCCTGTTTTGGCTTTCTATGTAACGCCTGACTTTTTACCTAATTTCTGTATTTTCTTCTAAGAAATACCTGTGTACCTGAATTTGTTCATTTATCTCTCCATCTGTCCACCCACATATGTACGCTACCTCATGCAGAGTTTCTGTAGTGTGTTTCAGTGGCAGTTTCATAAGCCTGTGTCACTTCATAATACCTAAACAAGAAGTGAAAAATAGTGGCACTGTTGCTGTTACCTACTTTCCTAGGTTTGGTGAAAAACAAAGATGTCAAAGGAACCTGTACTTATTTGTTAATCTGGCTGCCTTTCACACTCTCCATATTAAAACAACAAAAAAAAATTTATTACAGAAAAAGCAGTTTATTTTAGATAGTATCACAATGCATTAATACTGTCACCTTGGTTTTTAACAGGTCTATGGAAATGCAGGATCTAGCAAGTCCTCATAATCTTGTTGGAAGTAGTGATGCACCAGGTAGTTCCAAACTGGATAAATCTAATCTCAGTAGCACATCAGTCACAACAAATGGAACAGGAGGTAAGTATAAGACACAGCTGGCACGTAGAAAATTTGGCTAGTTTTTAGTCATATGCATTTTTACCATAATTTCCAGAATTACCATATACCCATTTATAAATCCAGCAGGAATTATGAAACATTGGCAGTCATACAAGAGTAAATTTCTAATTCCTACATCACTTCTTTGATTTGCACCAACTGAAATAAGAGGCAGAACTGAAACAAGGTTCATAGATGAAATAAGGAAAATTTTTGAATGGTTGCTTTCAACACAGTGTTAAATGTTTTCTCATGCCTGTTGGTAGTTTATGAAATAAATTGAATTTTCTGTGTCATACTTCCTTGATGAGTAGTGATTTACACTTACACCCTGAGCTACATGCATTTAGGTTAAATTAAAATCACTGTCAAGAGAAGTACATCAAAATTACACTTATGTAACTTTTTTTTGCTGATCAGTTCCATTTCTTGGGAGGCAACGAAAGTTTGTAATAAAGGGATCTTTGGATTTCCGTCAGCAGTAGCTGGTCATTACTGCTGTAGGTGATACTGCAGGGACAGCACTGCCATGCAGCTACAACACAGATATTCCAATGCTTTCAGAAAATCGGTTCTGCCGTAGCTGAATTGGAGCAGTGGGAGACAGGGTGCCACATTCTGAGGTGCAGTCCATGAGAGTGACACCGTGGATATGAGTCAAATTAGAGTTTCTTTTTTAGAGTTTATACATTGCTGTCTATTTTAGCAGTTGGCACTAAGAAATTTTTTTTTCTTTGTTCTTTCTGGCCACAAGGTAGAGCATTTAATCACTTACCCTGTTTAAATAAAAGTCTATCAATGTCAATAAAAATTAGATGTGCCTGTGAGGGTAACTGAGCTCACAAAGAAGGGCTGAACCCTATTTTTAAATAGAATCCTTACTCCACAAAGAGAAAACTTCAAGCATGCTATTGAAGAGCAGTAGTAACTCTTCTTCAATAGGTGCCTCTATATTATACAATGTGCATAAATAAACCAGTTAAAATAATACCCATAAAAACAATGCAGTTCCGTTAAAAGACTCGACCTAAAGTGTTGAAACACTGATTTTGATAAATGAAGACTGTTCATTTACGCTGAACAGACATTGGGAGAATGAACTGTTGTACCATTCCTGTTCTCAGGAGACAACATGACTGTGTTAAATACTGCAGACTGGTTGCTGAGTTGCAGTACTCCCTCCTCTGCAACAAGTATGAGGGACCCTGGTACAGTGCATGCGTGTGGTGTGTCTCCATGACTGCTGTGTGACGTTCTCTGCGTTTGCTCTGGTCTTTTGTTATGCAGTTTGAATGTTCTCATGGGGTTCCCCCCGACCCCTGCGCCTTTTTTCCCTATCCTCTCTCAAAGGCTTTTCCCACAGCCAGAAAACTGTTAGGAAGTTGCAACAAGTAGTTATCTTACAATGCTTTGAAAGTCATTTGATGAGCAAGGAGAATTTAACTCGCTTATAATTAGCTTAGCTGTCTACATGCTTTGAGTGGCTGGGATTGTCTCATGGTGTTCAGCATTGCTGGGAATTGCCAGTAGTCAGCATTGGTGGAAATCAGACCAATGGAATTTTCACAGAATGCCCATTTGCTTTTCTTTTATTTTTAAGCAGAGCATTTCTTGATTACTTGAGCGCAAGTCAAGGATGTCAGTATTGTTCTTACTCCTACTATGACTTTCACTATTAATCAAAGCTTATGTCTGATTTGCTGCCACATGTAACTTGCCACTTTACAAAATTTTGGTAAAATTTTCCAAGCTGTTGTTTTCATTTTTGGGTTTTCTGACATGTATTATGAATTTTCATAAGTTGTAAGGATCAATAATAACTCTATATGTGACATTGTTACAGATTAATCATAAGTGTAACCCTTATGGGATTAATCATAAGTGTAAACATGCACAACCATGTTTCTCTACAAGTCGTTATATGGGTGCTTAAGTTGTGCAGGTTTGGACTAAAGTTAGGAAGATTTCAAAAGCTTGCCTTTTTAAAAAATGCCTCAGAATTAGCTTGCCATTTGTAAAACACATATGCAAAGAAAATTTACAAAAAACCCAAAACTTGAGCACAAAAGATCATTTGCACTAGAATAACTCGTTCCATGTGAATGCTCGTGCTCAGTTACAAGAATTTAAGTTTAAGGAAGGACTGAGATAACTTAGTCTGTCACCTCATTTAACTGTTCAGCATGTTGAGGTAAATATGGAAGGTAACAATTTAAGTCCTCATTATTAGTAGTGAGGAAATACAATGTGTTACTTGAATTAAATCTGATTTTCCATAGGCAGTAGAATGTTTAGAATTGTGCTTCTAGTTGAATATATTCCCAGGAAAACTCTGTGACAAGCTGTGTGGTTTATTGTTTTACATGAGCTTTTAAAATCAGATTTGTTTGCTATAACATCTGTTGCACTTGCTTGTCGTCCTTCATGCATGATATTAGCACTGCTTGCCCCTAAAACTCTGCATTCATTTTCAGTCCTTAACATAGAGGGATGCTTTAGAGAAAAAAAGAACAAAACAGGGCAGCAGAGTAGCAGTCATTTTGGTCTGCTACATCCTTTCATCAAGTAAAGAAGGTATTTTGTAGAAGCTGTTGCTTGCTGGGAGCTGTATTCTGAGTTAGCCTTAAAATAATGAAGTTTGGACAAGATCCCTGGAGGTCATTTGGGCCAAGCACTGCTCAGAGCAGAGCCAACTTTGCTGTTAGATCATGTCGCTCAAGGCAGCACTGACTTTTCCTCCTACATCTAATTGGATTTTTCCCTTAGTGCAGCCTGTATCTGTTCCCACCTGTTGTTTCCCAGGGCACCTTTTGAGATGAGTGTGCCTTTGTTCTTTGTCTTCTTTGCACCTTCCCATTAGATAGCTGCAGGCAGCAATTAGGTGTCCCCTCAGCCTCCTTTTCCTAGGACAGAACAAGCCCAGTTTCTTGTGTCTCCTTGCACATCATGTGCTCCAGCACCTGATGATGTTGGTAGCTCTACTTTGTTTGTGTGTTGCTATGGTCTAAGCCCATCTGGCAACTAAGCAGCACACAGCTGCTCGCCCTATCCCGGCTGCAACTCAAATGTATTTCCAGTTAGAGATTGCATTTGATTTTATTTTCACTCTTTCGATATGTAAAAAGAACAGTAGTTCTCTTGAACCAATGTTAGAATTTTTTCTCCTAAGGTAGCTTTGTGCTTTTTACCTTCGTTTAATGACATACAACCTAAAGAAAAATAGGTAATAGTGAAAATCTCTAGCTACACTGAGGAAGGACCCTGAGGAATTCCTTACTGTAGTAAAATCTGAATGCAAAAAAGTAGAACTGTTTAAAATCAAGCACATTTAAAAACACTTTCTATATGTATTTTTCAACAAAACTCAGTGCCAATATAATGTTTTTCCTCAAGTTAAGTACAGGAGAGTTCCTTTTGGTTTTGATTCTTTGCTTTCCAGGGAAAGAAAAAAGATGGTGTCTATTTGTGCTGATGGCAGTGCACTGCAGCTGGCATTAACCAGAACTAGATACAATTCTAAAGTAAACATTTCAATTCATGACTGAAGTTTTTGTTCAATATAACAGTTAAGCACATACCGTCATCCTGGATGCAATACTGAATATTTGTATCTTGCTATGGACAATAGTGAAATACTTTCTTGAACAGAAAGAGATAAAAAAATACTTTTTTTCATGTAGGTAGAAGCCCAGACTTTGCAGGAGTGCATAGAGGCATCCATATGTAGTAATCAGCAAATAAATTAATTTAGATACTTTATATGTTCCTCATGACTGAGAGGTTTAGTGAAGGCCATCATTTTGTGACAAACGACCCTTGAACTTGTTCTTGATATGTGTTCTATTGATCTGATGAAAATAAAATCACATCCTTCTCAAATAATTATAGAAATGGCAATGACTGATTACTCTTACGAATTACTTTTTTTCATTTTGGGTAATTTTTGTCACAGCTTTTTTTTTCTTTTTTTATGGAAATATAATAGCTAGCAAAATGAGAAGGAGTGCACAAAAGCTTGAAAAAATGTGGCTAAAATTCTTTCTTAACGATTCCATACTGAATTAATATCCTGCTGCTTACAGGGAGACTATTTGGCATGGTAGTTTTATGAAAGAGAAACAATGATGAAAAGAAGTTTACATTCAAAAGACACACATTCAAAAATTTTTTAATCTCAGCCAGTAAATGGAAAGATACAACTGTATAACTGAAACCAGAAGGTGCTACTTGGTTTGGTTGGCACTGGTGCACTGGTAATGCTGCAGGGAACTCTACAAGTCACAGAGGCCAATGCATCCCAATTTCTCCTGCTTGATCTAAACAGGTGTCCCTCTGAATTCAGCACAGGTCACTTGTACAGTTGTAGATATCAGCAGCATCCCATGTGGCTTCCTGAAGTAAGGAAGGCACACATTAGGCAGTGTGACCGGAAATGGGATGTGATTTTGTAGGAGAGGTAACTCACACGGGGCTCATCAGAGGCAGCTTTACTGGTAGCTGTGCAATTCCCAATGAACAGCTCACTGCGCTCACAGACACAGGGATGAATAGCAGAATGCGTCTGTAGGTGTTGTTCTGGACATTTTCCCCATGAGCTTTATTTAGCTCATGCACTGCCTTTTCCTCTGCAGACTGTATGAGGGACGGTGAACTTGAGGGCAGCTCAGGCCGTACTCGGACTGAATCGACCTTTGGAAGTACCTCTCTGTCTCAGATAAACATAAAGGGAGATTAGTAGGCACCTTTTATATGTTTGATTTAGGTGACTTGAATCTGAGCCACAGTTTTTAGATACCTTGCCAGCTCAGAACATGAAATTCCCCCCTTTCCCATACTGCTGCCAGTGAAGTCAAACGTGGATGCAGTGATGTTGACAGATGAGAGCTTTGGTCAGCTTAGCTGATGCCCCTCAGAGGCATCAAGTAACCAGCTGGCAGAGAACACTTTTCCTTGGCATATGTTAGACCTGCTGGGGGGCTCTGCCAGGCTGGCTGTCACAGGAAAGGCTTCTTCACAAATCCCAGGCTGTGCCCTCGGAATTTGGATACCTGGCATGCAACTGTGGTAGCTGCGTGTGCAGGTCCTCATTGCCTATTCACTCTGTGCCCATGGACACTGACCACTCCTGTGATATCCATAAGCATGTGATGAATGTCCATGCCCAGCCTTTACTGACCTTCATGAAGAAATTGTGTTAATATATTGAGGCTTCCACATTTGCCAGTCAGACAGCTAATAGGAGCTGCAGGGTATTCTCTACTGCTGTTTCTGACCACATCAATTGGACGGGTGGTTCCCAAATTCCATTACAAAAGCCCATGCCAAATGTTCTGTCCAGGTAACAAATTAAACTATAAAATATTTATTGCCTCTGTGGTGCTTTTTGTGCTTTCAGCTACAGCTTGGACGGTAAGACTGCATGATAATCCCTAAGAAATAATATGAGTTCGGAGTAGATCAAACTGTTTTGTAACCTCTGAGTAAGAAGCTGATTTGTCATGGCTGTTATTTCTGACCTACTCTAGTTCTTTGGCTTTTTTTTCTTTCAAACTTCTCTCTTCATTTATGGAAAATTGCTTGCTATGACCTAGCTCAAAAAGGCCCCCACAGACTCTGTAAAAGGGGAAAGGGAAAGGCAACATGCTGGCACTGTGAAAGTAATTTGGTTCTGTATGAGCATGAAACCATATTATAATTGTTTTACTTGTCAGGAAAAAGTATTTTTGTTATGTGCTACATCCCTTGACAGCTAGCATTTCCTTCCTCTGTGCTACTCTTAGGGAATTGCTAGAATCCATTAGATTTAAGTTGAAATCTCCCCAGAAGATCGTCCAGTTGCTAAAACCAATAGCTAGGTGAATGCACAGATGTGCAGATAAATGCGCATTCCTGTCAGATTCCTGCCGATTGTCTCAGTATGGTGCTAGAGTGAAGGTTGAAGCTGTTGCACGTGTGCTTGTTCGAGCTGGACTACCACTAGTGAGGCTGGCATGAGGACTCCAGTACAAATCTAGAAGTAAAATCTCATATCTACTTATTCTTCTATGTAGTGTCTCTTCTTGCAGTCAAAACAGAACCCATGAACAACAGTGAAACAACAACAACAACTGGAGATGGATCGCTTGACACTTTTACTGGGTCAGGTAAAGCCATAATAAGATGACATTTTGTTAGATTCACATTAGTGCAACTTTTAATAACCTTCACTAATGAATATTTGCATGGAAGCCATCTTTAAAAAGCTACTATAAAATATTATAGTATTTTATACCTAATAATAATAATAATAGAAATAATAATAGCTTTTTCATTTTTGTAAATGCAACTCAGCAATTTACATGAGGTGTGATCTTAAAGAAGATTTAATGATGACTAAGACCACTGCTGTATGCAAAAGTCTCAAAATAATACTGTTATTATGGTACTGTAGATCTTTTTCTCAGTGTTAGTCTCATATGATATCAGAAAAAATAAGGGGATTTTATTTCTAACAGCAATTCTAATTTGAACAGTTTTAGATCTTAAGGGTTATACCTCAGTGCTAATCCTTTTGCTCCTGTGAGCAGTGTGTTAAACACTGACCAGATTGCCACGTTACTTTCTTTCCACTGCGATGAGCTACTTTCTTTCCAAGAAAGTAGTTTTACTTTAAATAATTGTAGGCTTCAATTATTTCTTAAAAAATTCAAACAAACAGTGGTTTAAGTAGATCCCTATAAATTATTGAAATGTGATGAACTGTGGAAAAACACAGATAATCTGCCTTCTAATCATTAAGTTGAATCCTGCTAATAATAATAATATTAACAAGGAGAGGAGGGAGAATAAGTTTTGGATCTGGAAATATCAGTTCAGTAACGACCTGACAGAAATGTCACCAAAGCCATGAATCACCACTCCACACCAATGCTCCTACTACTTTGGTAGACTTAGGTAGTCAAGCCCTATTTAAAATATTTTGGAAATCACAATGTTTCTGTGCAATTTTTTTTTTTAATCAGGTATATGTTTTTTGCAATTGTCTTTTAGCCATCAGTTAAACCCAAGAGCCGATTATTCAGAAGAGTATTTATAACTAATTTAATGCCTGAAGGAAAGGTATTTTGTGAGATTTAAAGCAAGCATTTGCTATTTCTGATTAGAAAAAATGAAAACATTGTCCTCATTATAATTATACTGAAAGGAACCCCATCAACTTAAAGGCTAAAAAATTCCATAAAAAGTTAAATAGTCTGGGCTAAAATTTAGCTTTTCTTTTTCACTCTGTTTTTACTCAATGCTAAAATTTTATTAGTAACGGTTACAAATCATAAAATATCCAAATCTATATATTATTTTTTTGATTTTTGGTCAAATTTTATCCACTTCTGCAATGTATTTAAGGCAACTGAGTTGTACTCTATGGCTGAGGCAACATTGGAGCGCTGGGAACTGCAGCCTTCAGCTCAGGTTTAGATAAATAAGTAACAGCTTGATTTCCCCAGGTGCCACTCACCCGTCAGCTTCCACTGACTTCAAAAGAAGTCTTGAGATCTCTACACTTTGGATATTTGGAAAGTTGGTGCCTCAAAAAAAAAAAAAAGAAAGAAAAAGCAGGAATTTGAGCCTTGCATAATCCTTTTTTGCCTGTTAGCCACCTGCATGCTCAAAAGAAATATGAACCTGATTCTCAGTTTAGTGCAGAAACTCAAGCATTAAATGAGTACAGTCATTCTCAGCGGGAAATCAATAGTCTGCCTGTCTGGGTGATGTGCAGTCTTCATCACCAGAGCGAGACGCAGAGCTGCCCTGATAACGCACTCAGCCTTTCTTAAAGATTGAATACATTACTTCCACGTTTGCCTTTTACTCGTACTCCCAAATCAGGCAATTTGGTTAAGTCTAGTTTTGTGGGAGAAGTACTAAAGCGCAGTAAAAACTCAACAAAAGTGGGACTTCTCTGAGATTTTTAACCTAATTGGTTAGCTGGGAAGTTTAGTGGATTGCCAAAGACAGTAAATGCTCAGCAGTAGACAGATGTCATTTCAAATGAGCCACCTGCAACTGTAAAAATGCATAACAAAGCCCAACACTGAACAGTCTGTGTTTTCCTGAAAATGAGGTACATATGTGTGTTACTCCCAACTAGGACAACGTCATGATGCCAGCACTTCCCTTTATTTTATGAAATGAGACATGGATGAAAAGATAATTCCTGGTGCTGAGAGACATTTGAGAGACTGCAATGCAGAAATCCTCTCCTTCAAACACTCTACCCATTAAAATTGATTTCCATGCTCTAAGGGCAGTCAAAACACATGACCTGTCCTGGAGCTGAGCAGAAGGCTCAACAAGCCCTGTGGGGTGTAAAGTAGTCATCTTTGTCCCTAATGACCATCTGTAAGTGATGGTCAAACAGATTGTGTGAGATATAGGGCAGGAGAGACAGATTAGACTTCACAGAAAACTGTGATTCTGTGAACTGTTGATTGAAAAGCTGAAAAGATAAAGCACGTATATCTCTTGAATTTAGAGTGGCAGTTCCCTGGCTGCTGCGATCAGGCAGGATCCTGTTCAGGGCTGCAGCCCATGTGTTGTAGCTCATGCTCAGGGCTCCGGTTCCCCTGTGCTGCAGAGCTGCCCCTGGGAGACCCTGTGCCTCTGGGCATGGGTTAGCCGGGTGAGGAGTCACGTTTGCACCCCCCTTCCTCCTCCTTTTTCTTTAAAGAAGAATAGTTGGTAATTAGTATCGGTGTACTCAGTTTGCAGCTCTGTGATTCTGCAGCGCACTCCCACTGGGGTGGGCATTCACAGGATTGGAAGAGGTGCGCAGCCCTGAACTGAGATTTTTATCCACTGTGAATTTGTTGCAGCTGATGTGCTGTAATACTGTGTATATATTGCTTACAATAGTGGATTAATTTGAGAACTATTTTATCATTTGAATGGAGTAGTGCGAGAGGTATTTCATGTTCTCATTGTTTTTACTTAGTATTTATTACACACAGGATATAGAATACAGTTTATAGATAAAGAAAACAATTTCTGAAGGCTATAAAGGTGAAGTTAGGGAATGTCACTGCTGCTTAACCTACATTTGGTTCCCTTGTGCATAGAGATTTTGATGTTACTTAAATGAGGTCCTTTTAACCTAACCTTTTTGCACAGAATTTTCCAGATGTGTAATGAAAAATTACAAAACTCCAGCCCATATTAGTATACTGAACCCAACACATGCTATTAAAACAGTTAATGGTCATTTAAACCCTCCACAACCACCTTGGCCAGTTGAACTAGGAGAGTAACTGGTAAGAGCTCGCTGTCGGCTTGTCCCTTCTCTGAAACAATGTTAATGGGGACTGAAGAGATCAAGGGTCTTATACCTGCCCTGAAGGGCATTCCTCTGGTAAATTTAAGTAGAGAAGCCTTAGGAATATTTGAGTTTTTTGGAGAATAAACAAATTTGATTTTTTTTAACTTAAGCAACACAAAAGAGCATTTAGCCCCATTCATTGAAATGGGTATATAAAGTGCTGCAGTTATAAAACCCATAGCAACCTGTCTCCACCATCTCCCTCACTGCCAACAGTCCTCAGAGAAGGGAGAGTTAGGAGGCTATCCAGCAGCCAAAGCTGTTAAAGCTCTATAACCCCTAGAATGAGCAGTCTCATCTATGAGATACAGGTGTGGTCATACTCTTATGGTAGGCCTTACACCCTGTGTTTCTCAAACATCTCACAGTCTACAATGTAGTGCACAAATTGCAGGGACAAGCTACAGAGAAACAGTGAAAAGAACAGATTTTTTAGTCTTTCCTCTTTCTCTTCCTTACAACTGATAGTATCATCAGGGAAAATTGGGGAAAAAAGCAAGGAAATTTAAAACCAGACACATTCCAAAAACATTGTATTTTCTTGTCTGAATTTTAAAAATAAGGTATATGCGGAAAGAATAATAAAGCAGTCAGGAGAGTTTTTGCTGAAAATTATTAGGTTTTGATAATTTATTTTGATTTAAAATGAATTTTGATAATTTAAAGTAATTTAAATGAATAGGAATTAGTTTTTTTGTAGTTTCCATAAGGTGGGGTGGCATGGTAAACGTGCTTTAATCAAACTGATTAATTAAGTGAGCTCTCATCCAGCAAATGATCAGACAAAAAGTGAAGCAGTATGGCAAAAATGATCCAATAAGCCGATAATGGATGACAAAAGTTCCTTTCCCTGAGAACCACCAAGGTCACTCTGCTGCTATTGCTTGTCTTTAGAAAGGTCACAGAGCTACAACAGGGAAGACTAATTACTCACCGAGCCTTAAATAACCAAGAGCATTCTTTAGAGTTCTATGGACCAGTTACGCTGATAGAAACAGCTATAGGTTTGTCTGACTCTGGGAATAGCTGCCTGCACACATACCAGATTGCTCTGTGGGTTGAGCTTAAACCACAGAAAGGCATTCTCAAAAAAACCCTCAAAAACAATATCCACACAAAATGAAATTTAGCAGATTTCCATCACAGGCAAACCCTCAATATCTTTTCAAACAGCAACTCTTTTATTAAATCTAATGGCACATGTTTTAAAAGTTGTTATCCAATTCTTCTTTACTTTCAAGCCATACTTAACTGCACATTTTAAAAAGAAGTTAATTGTTTTTCCTCTACTGTATTTTCCTTTTAAGTCCTACACATTCTAAATGCATTTAAACTAGCTTTAAAAATATGAAGTTCTGCATATGTTCAAAGCAATAGATCTGAGAGACATTAATTAGGGCTGGATGTAGAAATATATCATGTTTCATAAAATAGTTAGGAACCTAAACCTATTTGTCACTTATAAAATCCTGAATGTTCATTTCTACTACCATTACGAATAACTCAGGAAGAGGGTACACTTTGAAGTACAACTATGATTGATTAGACTAAAGAAATTCCAGTGCTTCATTGTGTACTACTTTAATCTTTTGAAAAGTGAATGAACAGCAGATGGCCTAATAAAGACACTCTGTATGTTTGCCCAGTATGGATTTGCTCTGAAGGGATTGGTTCAACACTTTAGAGTACATATATTTGGAATACATCTGTCTTAGTCAAGACAGATGGCTAAAGGAAAGGGAAACTTCCAAACACTTGGAATTAATCCAGTGTGAGCACTGCTTCTAGATGAAATTTTAATGGGTTATGACTATTGTTCTGTTAGCTTTCTTGGAAGAATGCAGCTGAGAATAGTATAGATATACACAATTTGGATGGCTACTGATCAGGACTGTTTATGCATCCTTTAAAATAAAAATGCTGTTGTTAGGGGATATGTGCTAATTGGCCTGTTTATAAAGAATGGTAGTTGCTTTCTAGTGCTCAATCCAGTATCTTCCATCACCTAAGCTAACTAAAATTAGTCACAACCATATAAAACATGTTTTTGCTATCCAGTATTAAAATTGAACTTGTTAATGTGAGACTATAAAGGTAAGTGTATGTTATTTCAATTCCATGAAATACCGTATGTTAAATCACAAGATTCTTTTTAACTACCCCTTTTAATACAACTTGCAAATTTGAAAGATTGACAGTGTGTGGATCACAGCTGATGCATGAAACACATGCCTCTACAGTATACTCAAAAATGTGTTAGTCATGTTGAGAAAGCATGACACACCCATGCTAACTAAAGAGTTCTGCACAACCATGAATGATTTGGGAGTTTTTAAAATTTTAAATTTTTGTATTAAGATGTTGCAGTTCAGGTGACATCTGCTTCCTTGAAAAGTTGTCCATTTCAATAGGCTTCTCTGTTAGTGTTGCTGCAGTAGTTCACACTGTTTGGCTGTGTAGGTCTCATGGTGTTTCTAACTGCTGTACTCTTGTTTTCTGTTTTGCAGTAATAACAAGTAGTGGCTACAGTCCCAGATCAGCGCACCAGTACTCTCCACAGATATATCCCTCCAAGTTAGTGTCTGCACCTCTTCTAGTCTTTTATAGACCTTGGCTGTGGGCAGTTTTGTGGTATGTTGCAAACAAGTGTTCAGCAGGAGAAACAGAGAAAAAGGAAAATTCTTAAGCCGCAGTACTGACTCTGGTACTGACTCTCTCTCCAACTTTTTTTCATCATGTGTCTGCAGAGTAAGATCCTGCTTTGTGCAGTATTGCTGCACAAGAAATACCCTTGAATATCAGCACACAACAGAAGTAAAATAATCAGACTATTGTGTTCTCAGACATCAGAATGTTAACAGCATATGCGGGGAATACATACAGATATATTTCGAAGAAGTCAGTTTATATATAGAAATCACAATTGCATGCACAAGTTGTATACTGGGGGGTAACCCTGCCCCTGACCCTTCCACAGCCAGCATTGCCAAACGCTTCCAAACATTCCACAATCGTGAACCACCCTTTCCTTGTCCCTCTCCAATATCATAAGGTTTAAAAATCAAATAAATTGGATTAGCTTTTAATCTTATTATTTTTAAGCCATCGGTTTTTGTTAGGAATAGAAAACTTCTTCACATTTTTTTTTTTTTTTTGGGGGGGGGAGGCAGGGGTGGGGACTGACTCTTGGGCAATCACATGAATACAGGAGTGGGAACTTTAGGAAGGAACACCAAAGGTGTTGTATGAAACTGCTGCAGTTGGCAGCCTATCAATTTGTTTGTCCTATGATCAGTGTTGTGCACAAGAGTTCTTGATTCCAGTATGCCACCTGCTTGTTTCTGTGTATTTGATACAGCTATTGGTGTGACTTTGGTACAGAGAAAATATTAAATCTAAAGATTCAAGAGCCAATTACGCTCTTTCAAGTTTTTTTAGCAAATTTGCATTCATATAATGGTAGCCAAAATTTATTAATACAGAAAGTAGGCGCTTGAAGTAAGAGCTCTCTTTCCACTTAAACCAGGTTTTGGCAAACAAAATTAGATACTTTTGGCCAAATACATTACAAGGTTTAATAGAATTTTTAATCTACACTTACAATTTTTTGGCATCTAAATTAATGAATAATCCTTTTCTGATAGTAAATGCTGCCAACTGTACTGAATTAATTAGAAAGAAAAAAAATTAAAAAAAAAATAGAACCTGAAATTT
Organism: Corvus cornix cornix; assembly: GCF_000738735.6. Classification (NCBI taxonomy): domain Eukaryota; kingdom Metazoa; phylum Chordata; class Aves; order Passeriformes; family Corvidae; genus Corvus; species Corvus cornix. Next base: position 58,541,893 of record NC_047056.1, on the reverse strand, counting down.
AGTCATGGCTTTTAATGGCCAGGTTTCATTTAGCGTAATTCTGCAGAATGTGTTTATTCAACTCTTGGTCCATAAAGTCTTATTTGACTTACAAAACAATCCAAGAAAAATGTTTCTTTGTATATTTTTGCAACTCTGGAGGGCAAAAATTTTAAATTTGATTTTATTCAATCTCTCTATAAAACCTCAGTATTCATAAATAAAGGACCATTTTTATTTCCATTCTATTTCCCTAGCCCATATTTTCCGAACATTTAAAGCCCATCTGGTTACCAAAGTACTGTTGTATTTTTTGTGCTGCTCTCAATGGGTAGGATCCATCTCCCATTGAAGCTAGAGGCTGCATGTCTGTTGAAGCAGAACCTATACAGATGACATAATGTACTAGCTTCAACATTCACCTCTGTGTTTCCTTTATCCTTGTAATCCAAGTTTCCCTCCACTGGATTAAAAAAGCATGGAGGCTTTTCTAATGGCTGATCTCAGCTGAAAGAGATCATATAGAGACACGCAGCAGTGGCACAGCCCACCTAAAAGTGGACACAGTAGATTAAGAATTAAATAATGGTGGGACAGCATAAGATATTCACTGTGCCTTGGGGAATGTGGGACAGAGTGTTTTTCAGCTTATTTCAGTGGGGGATGGAACAAATCCCAGAAGAGGAGCAGTTGGCAGAATAATGAACTGCCTTTGGACATCTTTAAACCTTTTTCTTTACTTTATTGCTTGAATCAACATACAAAGTATTTGTTGCCACAGTAATGCTATTTTTCCTGATATTTAGGCCCTATCCACACATTCTTTCTACACCAGCAGCTCAAACAATGTCTGCCTATGCCGGACAAACCCAGTATTCAGGAATGCAGCAACCAGCGGTCTATACAGCCTACTCACAGACAGGACAGCCCTACAGCTTACCCACTTACGGTATTTGACCACTTATTACTTCACTTTATGTAGAACTAAAAGCAATGCTGACTGGAATGTTTTTTTTTTTTTTGCTTTCTCTTTTGTTTTCCCAACTGTAACAAAATATTTTAAAGAATCAGTTGAAAATTAATTTCTTACACAGATTTGGGTGTAATGTTGCCAGGCATCAAGACGGAAAGTGGGCTCTCACAGACCCAATCTCCCCTGCAGAGCGGGTGCCTCAGTTACAGCCCAGGGTTTTCCACCCCACAGCCAGGCCAAACACCCTACTCTTACCAGATGCCAGGTGAGTAGCCACCTCTAAAATTCAAAGCTAAGTATTTCTTTCCAGTACTGATAAGCTTATGTGTATTCATCTTGATCATCTGTTATTTTAGATCTGGTCATGGAATGCAGTCCCTATTTGCACCTTCCTTTGGATTTTGTAGTGGAGTGAAATCACATGGCAGGACTGGAAGCATTCATTGTATTTACTAACATATACAAGTCTCTTTTCCTTGTTTTCATGTTTCTGAGTATGACATAATTTGATACTTCTTTCTCTTTGGATCAACATAATTTTTTAGAACTTCTCCTTAATTGATATTTATTCTTTCATTTACCATTTGTTAATAATTCATTTATTACCCTCTGGTCATCCATAACCTGTTGTATTTGGATAATTTTTAGGCTTCTTATACAATGTTTAATCTTCTGCATATTACAAACTGCAATATGAATCATCCGATTTATGTTGCAAACAAGGACATGCCTCATTACAGATTGATTGAAAACACACAGATGCAGTCTTTTGAAAAGGTTTTTGTTTCTCAAATGTAATACTAAAGTGTTAGAAATGAAGGCAAAAGAGAAAAACAGTACTTGAGGAGGGGTGAGACTGCAATAGACTGAAAAATGTTATCTAAATTGGTGAGATGACTTACTGCTGATCTCTTCCTTGCATGGTGTGAAGAGGAATGTATGCCTGTATGCATGCAAGTAGCATTTCATTTCTTTCAAAGTTTCATTACACTATTTCATACTTCTAACAGAAAATAAAAGTTGGGGTTTTTTTCTGATTTGTCTGATCTTAAAATGGAATATTCTAATTAGAATTTTATTTTGATTCACAAACAAGTTCTCACAGTTAATTGTATTTTTTAATTTTAGGTTCTAGTTTTACACCATCATCCACTATTTATTCAAACAATTCTGTTTCAAATTCTACAAACTTCAGTAGTTCACAACAGGTATGAATATTACCATTTCTATTTGCCAGTTACAAAAGGACTTCTATAGCTCCAGTGATAGCATGTTTTTTTAATTTAGATCTGTTATGTTGAATGAGACTCACTGTGGTTCAATGCTATTTTCTGTGGAAAATGATCAAAATCCTACTGGAACCCTAGTTACATATTTTAGCACTTAAATAATTCAGCAGCTTCCCTGTAGTCTTTAGTAAATATCTTTAAAATAAAAAACACTGAGTATTATTAAAGTAAAAAAAAGCTAAACCAAGACTTCAAAACACTGGTAAAAATTGTATGATTGTATACGTAGAAATATTTAATGGGAAAAAATTCACTCATTACTGTGTTTAATTGAGTGCTCTGCTGCATCTGCTGTTTCAGGATTATCCATCATACACAGCTTTTGGCCAAAATCAGTATGCACAGTATTACTCAGCATCAACATATGGTGCATATATGACCTCAAACAACACGGCTGATGGCACTTCATCATCATCAACCTACCAGTTACAGGACTCTCTCCCTGGCTTGACTAGTCAACCAGGTACAGATCTACATTCAGGTGAAAACAATTTTTGTATTTTATTCTCTACTTGTATAAAGACAGGATTTCCATATCCAACTTGCATTGATTGAATGGCTTGTTTGAATATTGATATTTTAATCTCATGCCTTTCAGAAAATTTTATCATGTAAACCACCCAAAATAAGCTTTTTTACTGTTTAGTTAGGAAACCTGTCCAGTTTGTTTGCTAATTAAATAAAGCTTTTTGCAGACTGAGATGGTTGTCAGTATCACTGGCAGTGGAGCATTCCTGTTTCCACCTACGAATTCTGAAGTATTGCTGTAAGGAATTTAAAACAAAATAGCATTTTTCATTTCATTATACCCCAGCCATGCTAGCAAGAGCACATGGGCTTTATTCCAATATGTACAAGCCATGCTTGCTAATTCACTAATTTAAGTAACCAAGAATAGACAAATTGGTTATTAGCACCAAAAAAAAAAATTGTGTTGAAGTAGTCGAATTTGCAAGAGCATTATTAAGAGACATGAGGAGGCTCCCTTTGCCTGCCCAGCCCTGCCCTCTTGTGCACAGCCACCACAGCACAGCAGCCTGTTACTTGTATTCCTAGGACACCTCTGGAGGGTAGTGGCAGTTCTTCACTTTTCTTTAGCACCCTTAGAGCAGTCTCTTTCAGGGGCACTGGCTTCACTCAGCCAGCATGGGCAGTGTCTGCCTTGCCCGCAGACCGTGAGCATTTCTTAAAAGACTAACAAACTGGCTTTTGGATTAGGCTCTGAATAGGGGAGGAATTTATGCTTTAGTCACAAAATTAGCTTATTGCATAAATCTTCCTAACAACTGCACCATCTTACTGAAAAATGCAGTAGAAAGACTAAGGTATTATTGTAATGAATTTGTACAAAGGAAAAGTAACTGTGTAGAAAAGTATAAGCAAGGACTCATACATAATATAAACTGCTTAAATTTGCTAAAAAACACTGGAATTTTAATTAAATTGGTTGAAATTTTTCCTACATAAATGTTTTCCTCAGGCTGATTTTTGAAGTGTAACAGTGTGCTGTGTTGTGTGTGTTTGGGGTGGGGTATGATGTGGTATGGATATGGATATGATATGGAATGGCGATGGGGAGATACACATTCCTTTGATTTTTGATGAAAAGTGTAACATTATTCAGTAGTCTCAGAATGTAAATTTAGGAAGAAGAACCTACAGGTAATGTGAAATCAGGTGAAATTTCATCAGGTGAAACAGACACGAATCATACATAAAGAATTTTTAGAAGAGTATGGAGTGTACTCAAGTTACAAGTTATGTTTTGATAACTGTGTATGTCCTGTGTACTTTTCCTTGCTGCTTTGTTATTCCTTCATATTCTTATTTGAGAAAATCAGACAGTTTCCATGTTGTCTCTCCCCTAGGTATCTGTGTTTCCTAGAAATGCTGTGTAAATGTATCATGTATTACAAGTACCATTAGTATTGAATAGAACTGGCAAAAGAAAAGGAATCTTAAGTAGTTTGAACAGGTAGAGAAAGTATTGAAGGCTTCACATCTGTGGAACAGTAAAGATTTTTCTTGGTTGTGGATTGTTTAAGCATATGAACAAGAGAACTCTTGTTAAGTAGGTTGTGCATCTGAACTTAACAAATCCGCCCTCATCTGCTCCTTATTTCTGTGAAGTGTTGCAGTGATCATGCGACCCTCTGCTGAGAGTGAAACGCCCACTTTGTGAATACGTGACATGCCTGTGCCCTTCTGTGTCACTGTAAAAATAAATTTCCACTGGTGAGGGGCAGTGTCTTGGAGATCATTTCAGATATCATAGATCATACTGCAGATCTTTAGCACTCACTGTGTTCACTTGCTGTCAAACAAGTTCTTACAAGACTTACTCCAACAAAACCTTAAGACTAAGCACAACAAGGCACTTCATTCTTCTGCCATCTCCACTAGCTCTTAATTCAAATATTTAATCAAAGCCTCTAGTACTCCTCATATATATAGGATTTCTCATTTTCATAATAAAGCCCCATCACATCAAGAGCTAATACCAGCTACAGTTTTATTTATTGACTGTATGAAAAAAATGAGATGAAAACTGAAATAGACTTTACTCTTTCTGCTATTCACGGCAAACAATAACACACTAGAAGTCAGGAAAAAAAGCAGGTTTGTAATGTTGAAGATGTCTTCTGGCTTCTCTGTCTGGTAAGAATATGTAACAAAAGTCAATCCATAAGGAAATTATGAAGGGGCTCAGAAATTCGTCCATTCCACATCTGTGTAATGCTCAGTTCCTTAAACCAGGGACTTCTCTTCTGAGCTTGCATTGTGCCTGCCTTATATTAAGATTTTTCAAAATGCACTTGTTACCACAGAGTATTTCTGAGACAAAAAGGTATCTCCTAGGGCACTTCATCTCAAATAGGGATAACTCAGATGGAGTGGGAGATGAGGTCTCAGGAGAAAAGTACACTTGAGTGTATTTGTTGAATACATGAGTACATTTAATTTAGGGCAAATAAAACTCTAGCAGAGGATATGGGCCTGGATAAAACTTCATGTGAAGGCACCTTGCTATCATATATCCAGGGTTAGGGGAGGTGAATTGCCATAGGATATTAGCTCCCATTCCGTTACTGGGATGCAGCAAAGTTTAATTTGGTACCCACAAAGAGGTCACCCTTTGTAGCTTCTCTGGGAGATGGCATTAGGTTTATATTCAGACTGCATAAACTCTTTTCTCCTGCTTAAGTCGTAGAACTGTGTTTTAACAAGGAGGAGAGGATGTTCACATCATTGAACTAGAGGTGGGAAACAATGTCCTGGATATGAAAGACCACCTCCATTTGTAACAGAGTGCTGTAATTCCCTTTGTAACATGGTGCTGTAATTCCCTGTCCTCTAACTGGAGCTGCAGCAAGGTCTCCACAGCGTGAAAGTTTTCATATTGGACAAATGTATGAGTATGTGTAAGAACATCTGTGATAAAGCTGTCATTCCATATTCTGGTTTTAACATTTTCCTACTGTTTTCTTGGATCACTGGTGCTGCTCATGGTCCCGGTGGGATAAGGCTATGAGGTATATTTATTAGGCATGTGTTGAATATTGAACAAGCTAAAAAAATTCAAACATTGTAATAAAAATTTCTGTCTAATATGGGCTGCAGTAGGAGTTCTTCATGATGTTAATGTTTTCAATACTCTTTGGTACTAGAATTTCTCACATCCTTTTACGTTACAGGGCTGAATTTTTAATAAATTTTCATTTAATCAGCATTCACCTCATTTCTAAAGCAAACAGAGGATAAGAAAAGTGTAGTTTCTCCTTTAGACTGTTGTTAGTAAAAAGCAAATCAAGCAATTAGGCCTACAGTTGTTTAAAAAAACAAGCACTACTGACTTCTGCAGTTCTAAAATAGATGCATACCTTGCTTTCAAGCAAGAGACAGCTGCTCATTCTGATTTAGAGATTAACGTAATGAAATAAAGTTGGCTTTAAATATCTAGATTTTACAAGGAACAGTGATTAGTTACAGTACTGATTAATAGATAATTATGCAATTGTGAACAGCATTGACCCAAGCAGAAGACTGGAGCACCAGGTCATGGCTAATGCTAAATGAAAATCTGAGTTATTTACTTCAGTTGTTGGGTACTTTCAGAGCAGATTTAGAACAGGTTTTTTTTTTTTTAAATTTTATTTTTGGTAGATTAGAATAAACACAGTCATTGAGAGCAGATGTTTTAGTATATTACTGCAGAAATGAGTTTTGATTTTGTTGTAATGTGTTGAAATGCTATAAATAAGAAGACTTTTATGGTAAGAATGTAAGCATTCATCTTCACTTACTTAGTTTTTGCCTTTTTGTTTCTGGGGGTTTGGTTTGGGACATTTTTTTCCACTCAGTCAGAAAAATCTAGGAGACTGTGTTTTTGTACAGAACTCTTGCCCACTCAGAACTTCTTTGAAAGCCATTGTATGTTTTTGCTGCACAAGGGTTCTGATTTGGATGCTTCTTGTACAGTTACACATTACCAAAGTACATTTTCCTGTTCTTATGAGGAAGGAGCTAAGATAATGTGATCCTTATTGATTGCTTCACTGCTTGCAGTGACCTTGCTGAGATCAACACCATGCTGGGAATAGAAATGATTAGTCAACAAGAACTCTCTCTCTCTCCATTCTGTAGGGATTTCTGTCTGTGTGGCTTGTCCTTTCTCTGCATACCTCTATGAAAAGTCACTTAACCTCTTTTACTACATGCTCAGTCCCCTTAACTGTCATGGTGACCCTCACCTGGACTGACTCCAGTTTGACAATATCTCCCTTCTACTTGGGGACCCAAAACTACGCATTTTTCCAGATGTGGTCTTGCAAATTCAGAACAGAGCAGAAAAATCGAACTCCTTCATCTGCTGGACACTCAGTGATGCTTTTTAATAAAAATGGAAAAAAAAGTCAGATTTCAGCTCAAAATCAGATGCATCACAGATGACTTTTGGGAAACGTTTGTACCAAATGTTAATTTATTCTGTAGATGTGCCATCATGAGCACTTTTAACAAATATTACCAGTGGCCCAGAAATGCTCAATTACAGGCAGCTCAAGGACTCCCTTGAATCAAAATCTGTAGTAGATGTCAGATCAAAGCTGTACCCTTTCCTCCTTTAGTGGAGAAAAATCCAATCATTATTAACAGGATAAATGATGAAGGAGTGTTTTTTGTCATTTAGCACTTGGGAACCTAGCCAAACTGCATTTGCTGCTAGAAGTTTTGAAAGGGCACTGTGTTGTGAAGAAAGTTATATTTTCCATATATTGAGCTGTTGCATTAAAGTAATTTGTAAAGAGAAGTTCCACACCATCCTCCCAGGAGATACTTACTTCTCTCAGTCACAGAAGTACACAGCTACTGGTTTATGGTCACCTCTAAAGCCCTTTGATATGACCAGAGGGAAAACAAGTTCAATGGCTAAGTCAGGGATAGGCTGGAGTGTGGCTAAGACCAGCTATGCCATACCAGATCAAAGACCCTTCTGGCACATCTCTGTGACAGCCCACAATCTTCACACTTGGAGAAAGATGATCAGAACACAGTAAATACAACTTCATCCTCTTTTAGGTACTAACTGGAATATTGCATTTAATATTAAGGCTTTCCTCTGGCAATTTATGGGCTGAGGTAAGGTGAAGAAAAAAAGTGAACTTTACTAAAGTGCAGGTGGCATGGGTGGAGGAGATGAAGCTGGAAGCTGCCTAGCTGTTCTGGGGCATGGACGAGTGCCAAAGTGTGTTCTGGTAAACGTAAAGCAGGACTTGGAAATAAGTCTAGCTGAACTGAAAACATGGGAAATTAACTACTTTAATTAAACAGCACTTCGTGTTTTGAGAAACCATTAGCATGACCTCTAAAATATATCTTCCTTGGAGATATGGATATTTTGCCTGGGCTTGTGTGTTTTTGTGTATATGCACATGCATATGTGTCATTTGAATCTTTCACTTACTCTGGTAAGGTTTATAGTGTTTCATTGGTAAAGTCAAAAGTGCACATGGCATCTGCTGATTCCATCTAGATAAGACAAGCCACATTATCATTCTTTTTATACAAGTTTTTTACATGTCTCTTGCCATTGAGTTTGCATACAGATGTGTTGAACTTTGAGAAAAAAAAGTTAATTATTTAGAAATCCAGCACTAATTTTGACATGAATGATTGACTTTACAGGGGAGTTTGACACAGTGCAGAGCCCCTCCACGCCAATCAAAGATCTTGATGAGAGAACATGTAGGAGTTCTGGGTCAAAGTCTCGGGGTAGAGGGCGGAAGAACAATCCATCACCCCCTCCGGACAGTGACTTGGAGGTATGTCTGCGGTAATTGATGAATATCAACGTGGAGGTTTCTTCTAAGGAAGTGTAAATTCTGAATGCTGCAGCTGTGAAAATAGCTTAAAGCACTTTAGAAGACATCATGGACTCAGTGTCACTAACTGAATGTAACAGAGAGTAGTAGCTGTTTTAATATGGATGTACAATGAGACTTTACTGTTCTGCATGACAAAATTAGGCAGAAAGGTAGAAATTCAGTCTTGTGTTTTTTAGCTCTTAGATTATGTGCCTGACAGTTTCTCATGCAATAGAACCACAAATCTGTATTCAAAATTGTCACATTTTCTTGTAGTTTTTTGAATAGGAAACCTCAAGTAGATCGCTCAGCTTAATTGCATGTATTTATGGATGCAGTGTAAATATGCAGGATCCTCTGGCCATAGCCTTTTGAATATTTAGGCACCTATTTGTGCTTGTGCTTGTATGTTATATCAGTGGATATAAATGAGGCAGCTTACCTCTGTGAAGTTGTGGCTGTGCTTAAGCATGTGCAAGATCAGTCCCTTAGCGAAGAAATACATCTGCCTGACCTATGGGATGACAATTTCAAGCACAGGTGACCTCTTAGCAACACAGTAGTTATAGTGGTGTCGCTCCCATGTCAGCCGTGCAGCGCCTTGCGGTGGCAGGAGCAGGAGGAGGACGCAGAGTGCCTGTGCGTGTGTGTGACCCTCCAGCTCTGGCACCAGGGACGTGCTGTGCTGCCTGCCAGTGCCGTGTGTCCCCTGCTGCCACCAGAGCAACGCGGCGAGCCAGCAGCCCTGGCGTGCCCCACTGCTCTGCCGTCACTGAACAGTCCAATTTATTATTTACCAGTGAAAATGAAAATGAGTGAAATCGAATGTATGAAACTGAATTAAAATAATCTGTTTCATCCTACAGTATTATTTGAATTCTAGATTTTAGTTAATCAGTAGAAATAAAGAAGAATCTTGAATCAATAAGACTCACAGAGAAGTATCTGAAAGTAGTTTATCCTTAACAATTATGTCTGACCCCCATCATGTTTCTGAAATCTGCGTTACAGAGCTTTTGTGAAAAGCTTTTTAGAGAACAAGTAAGAAATCATTGAAGAGTTAAAAAGTTACTGCCTTTTGACTTTTTACGGTGCATGATACACTCTTATTGATGATTTCAGAAAAAACTTGCTCAGTTAATAAGTACTTGGCTAACCTTTTAAGACTCAGTTTACTTTTAACCTCCCTGGGTGGTGTGGTGGTGGGACTGTGATGTTATTTGTTCAATAATATTTTCCCCAATTCTGTTTTCAGCGTGTATTTGTTTGGGATTTGGATGAAACAATCATAGTTTTTCATTCGCTGCTTACAGGATCGTATGCACAGAAGTATGGCAAGGTATGTGAGCTGTGAATTTTGTGTCAATTCACCGCAGCTATCTGGCCTGACTATGTACAGGTTTTTCACCTCTGTTTTCTTTATGGCTTGGGTGAAGTTAAAGTGTACAGTAAACCCCATTTTCAGAGGGTTAATATGAAGAAGTCAAGGAGAGAAATGAGACACAGACCCTAAGCACAGTAGATGAGGCAGGGCTGAAGCAGATGCTGCAAATGAGAGGAGAATTTATAGAGGAACAAGGATGAGGTTCCTGACGTGAGTTGGAAGAGACATTGCAGGGAGATAATAGATGAAGTGCACAAATGGAAATAACTGACAGTATCTGGAAGAGTAAAGGAAGAAATAAGAAACTGGGCTGGTGGGTGAATTTACCGGGAAATTTATGAATAGGATGAGTAAGAGTCTGACTTAATTTCAGTGCCAGCTGCAGATGTTGTTCTTTGACTCCCCATCTTTTTCACTGAATTTTTGATTCCCTTGGCTGGCTCTGGGCTGAGTAATGCTGGGGAGTGAAACCCTCTCCCAAGTAGTTTTAAGCATCCTCTCCCCTCCGGTGAGTCCAAAAGGAGTTCAGGTCACAGAGCAATGAGTGGGAGAGCAGGAGGAAGAGTGAGGGAGGCAAAGAGAGGCAGTGGCAGACTGGAGGAGCAGGAGCAGGAACTCTGGGAGCCTGCCATGCTGGTATTGGGAGTCTGGGGAATGGCTGCTTGGACAAGGTGAGAAGGGTCTGGTGTGTAACAACAGGAGCAGACTGATGGGAGAGGTAGAGTTAAGGCCTGGATAAAACAAAAAATCAAAGCAAATATGTGGAAGGAGGAAAATGGACAAGGGAGATGTTAGTATGTACATATATACTTTTCTCTGTGCTGTTTGTTCTATTCAATTGAAATTAATGCAAGGGTATTTCTTTTTAAGAACATAGTCATGTCCATACTGTGTCAGATAAGGGGCTTGTTTAGCATGTTTTCAGCATCATTATTCCAGCCAGAATCAGATGCTTGAGAAAAGGATGCGAGAAACAATACATCACAGAAATGCTTTTCACAACCCCCTCCCCTACCAGTGGGTTAGAAATGTCCGAAGCCAGAACCTGTGGATTATAACCAGAAACGGCCAGTCTTCCATGTGATCAACCTTTTGTGGCTACTAATAAAGAAAGTTAATGGGAAAAGTCACAGGCCAAGTGCAAATCTGAATTTCTGGAATGCTAAGATAAGGATAGTTACTCATGTCTTGTAAAGCCTTCCTTGCTTTGCAGCTTCACAGTGCCAGATCCGTGCACATTTCAGTTCTCTGTCAAAAAATCCTCTTCTGCTGTTTTTCAGACATTGCAACAACAGTGACTTTGCCAGAACCGTTTCCAACTAATAGTTATCAAAACAAGGGAGAAACCTAACTGCACACAAACTTTTGCATCACTTTGAGCCCACAGACAACCACAGGACTTGCTGAATTGTCACAGTGATAAAGTCATTCCTTTCATCCTTTTTTGATTGTGCCCTTAGGATGTTTCCTAAACCAACTGTAACACATAGTTTTAAAAATCAGAGCTCATTTGTAGCTCACAAAACATCTGTGGATAACTTTGAAAAATGTCTTGTAAACAGCAACAGAAATTTAATTCCTCTTGGTATATTAGTAATGGCATATTAACAGACAGTAGTACTGACAGCAGATAAAGTCTTATATAAACCAAAAGTATCTCAAGGTTTAGTGAAATTAATGTAGTTATACTGCTGAGATCAACATCAGCAAACTAATGTCATGGATATCTATGGTGCAAAAGATGCGGAGCTGTGGAATTCTGAAAGTAAAATCCTTTTTTTGTTCTTTTTTTGTTTTGTTTTGTTTGGGGGGGGGTTGGGGTTTTTGGGGGGGTTTTGGTTGGTTGGTTGGTTAGGTTTTTCTTGGGGTTTTTTTTTGTTTTTATTTTTTTGGTACTGATAGGCGGCATTCACACAAGTAGGGAAAGGTGTTCATTTCCAGACCCTGTAGAATAAAAATAGTAGACTTTTTCCTTGTTGCAGTGGCTGCCATTGCCATATTTACATAGAATTTTATCTTTTGCATGTAATTGCAGTGTTGTCTAAATTTAAGGTGGGATATGTCTGAGCCTAAGTGCCTAAGAGGTTAGAAATGGGAGAAGAGAAAGGTCCCACAGATAGACTTCACTCAGTCTCTGATACATGACATGTTCAGTACATGTGGTCCTTATCTTTTCTGTGTATGATTTCCATCTGTATAGAAGGTCTTAATCCAGACTGAAGATTGGATTTTTACCAGAATTGGGTTGCTATGAGAGTAAATACTCCAAGAATTGTGAGGTTGTCAGCAGAAGTCTTGTTAGCACATAGGTCTTTCAAAATTATTGAGAGAGCTGTTTATCCTGGAAAGGTGATATAAAATTGTTGCCTAACAATGGAAAAAGAAACAGGCTGGTGTAAAAGAGTGGCAATACTAAATTATTTATCTGTGGTGATTGGCTACCTGATTTTAAAAAGTAAAGGCATCTAATGTCACAAGATGCTCAGCTGTGCACAGCATGTTCTTCCATATATATTTCATGAGCTCATTTTGTATAACATAATCAGGTAACTCACAAAGAAAAGAATTCACACCAAAAAAACCCCTTTCAGGACAAGCAGAATTTTTCCCTTCTCGCGTATTTAAATTTCCTAAGTGAGAATAGTGTGTTTTTAATGTAAACATTGCTTTAAGGGAAGGCAACTTCTTATACCAAGTGTCCTCATTTCATACTTAGAAAGAGTGTGATGCTGAGATCAGAGCTAGTGGGAATATACAGACAGGCAAGGATATTCCCATCTACTCATTGACATGCAAACTTTCATTCCTCATTTTCACCAGCTCTTTTTGCTGTTTATTTCAGTACGAGGTGAAAAAAAAATCATAAATTAGTCTTTTAATCTCTCTATTCTGCTGTAGTTCAGGCTGCACAGGGATGCAGTGAGAGGAGGTGCAGCATATATAGCTCCATATATATAGCATATATAGATCCATAGCCTGGCATAGGGATCCACATGTGACTGCAGGAGCACTTGAGAGCTGCTGTTGTATCCAGAAATAAACACTTGCAAAAGATTTCTACAGTTTAACAAGTGGTTGGAGTAGAAGAGAAAAAGGAAAGTCAAACCAGCATTTCCTTAGGCAATTAGGGCTTTCATTGGCAGAGATTATTTGGCAGGCCGGGATCCAGTAGGCAAGTTTCAGGTTGTGTATTTGTCAAGCGAAGAGCAGATTTCTGAGTTATGCCTAAGGATTTATGAAGTTGAGAACGGACACTCTATTTGGTATATACTTGTTCAGCACTTTTCATGGTATGATAATTATTTGATGTCAAAATTTTATAATAACCATGTTAAAATTAGTGTTTTGCCGAAGGACACAGCAGTAAGTATCTCATTTAAAAAGGGGGCAAATTGCTGCTGCTGCTTATCTGGGCACCAGTAGAGTATAGCTTTAAGCCCGACTGAACTGGGAGAGATTTGGCCAGAGGTTGGCCAGAGTATCACCTCTACATTTAAAATACAAAGCTTTCACAGAAGAATATTCCATGCCTTGCTGTTTTCTACCTGTGACTGTTTCCCTCTGGCTTTTGGTGTATTGGTTATTTTATTGGGCTAACAATGAAAGAGAATAAAAACTACAGTACAACTGTGTCAGGGAAGCTGTGCTGCCTCCCAGCAGTAAGATCACCTCTCATTTTTCAGCTCATTTACTCATCTGCTTTGTACTTCATAAAACCAGTACACTTCTATTTTTAATTACTTACAGCAGTAGCCAATCGCGAACATTGGCATTGGAGCTGTTATACTGTGACTTGTGTGGATGATGACAGTTTTTGCAGCTGAGCACCAGTTGACAGATACGGTTTTCTACAATGCTGAGCTCTTAAGAGACCATTTGTTGATGTGACAGGACATATGTTAGCAGATGTCATCATCTCTTAAAAGTTTATGAGATACATTCTTATTCCCTGTGAACAGTGTGTATTCTTTATTCCATTGCATTCCAGTTATTCTTGCTGGTTAAAGGATGATTAAGCTGGAGTTTTCTCTAGCTCCAAGCATTTATATTTCATTCATTTCTCCCAGGTCAATCCAGAGGGCAAGGATTCCCAGATAAATGCTGTGACTCACAGTGCAACTGTTTAAAAAAAGAATACAATTCCTCTGTGAGCTTAGAAGAGGGAGAATTTGATTTCCAAGTGGAAAAATCAAAACAAATCCACACTTGATGATCATATTTTGCCATTTTTTATAGCACTGAGAATGACAGAAAGTTGTCAGGGAAGCCTCATTAACCTTGTGCACTTCTTTGGAAAGGGCTCAGAAGCTTTTTACTGCTCGCTGTCTGCTTGTCTGGTCATTAAACAGAAAAACTTTGTCACCATTAACATCCATGATGACATTCCCAAATTCACGCAGAAATATTCTCTTGTCCGCCTGTGTTAATAGTGTATCTCTCATCACCTCCAGTTGTCCTCTCCATTCACTCCCTCCTTGTCTGAGACCTCTGAGTTGATTTTCCTACTGCCTTCTAGAGAGCGTGGAACAGAGACTCCCTATGGAGTACGTGAGTTTTCCTTCATCAGCCACCAGCTACGGTTATTAAGAAGAGATGTGTTCTCTTCCTCCACATGCCACCCACATGAATCTCTCCTGGGACAGTGTCCCCTTTGAGAGCATGAGTGCTGAACTGAAGTCTCAGAATCCCACATACGTAATTTAGGGAAGTGTCTTCAGGTTAAAATATTGGTATTTAATTTGAGCATTTCCACTTTTTCCTGAGGTCAGTTTTGTTTTAAGTCTGTTCAGGACAGCCACCCGTTAAAAATCACTTCTTAAATTTTTGCTTGTTTTCTTGCTTATTTTTAAGGCTTCATGCATGCAAATTCCTGTCACAATGAATCTACCTGACAGTCTATTCATCTCTTTGTTTTCTGAGGTTTTGTTAAAGTCACTTTGGTGTTTGCAGTTTTTTCCCAAGAAATGAAATGATTTCGAACATGTGCTGAAACCTGACATACCAAGAGAGTATTAAATAGATTTCTCCCACTAATGGACACTGAGCTTTTGGGGCTTTATTCCAGTTGATCTCTCTTGATCAAAACATTGAAGTATTGGTCCTCCCAGGATATTTTTATCTAGTCTCCCAGGAGGCATTCCGATGGATGGACCAGTCTGGTACAGAAGTCCACAGACAGACAGTCTGGCTCCAGTTTAGTGCCTTCATCCTAACATAACTAAAGTAATTTGTATTTAGGTGTACAGAAGTGTTGTAGCTGGTCTTGATTCTTCTGCACACTAATGATATCTGGCTAGCATCATACCTCTGTGGGCCAAAGAGTTGTTCTTTGTTCTGTGAATTATCTGGGGAAAACGTCCAGATTCTTTTTTAAATAATTTTTTACTCTATTGTGTGTGCTTATGCAGAGTAGCACAAAATACAATTTTTCCAGAAGTTCAGTCTACCTCTTACTAAGTTTTTCAATTTGCTATGCTAAAATCTGTATCAACTGCAAGTTTCTTGCTTTCTTTTCAACACTCAGTTCTTTGTGCCGCTTGAATCTGTAACTTCTGCTTCAGGCTGAAAGACATTGAAATGATAATTGTCATGTTCCTCCATATTGTGCAAACACTATAAAGCCACAAGACCCTGACAAATCTGCTTTCTTGACTATTTTTGTATGTGAAGGAAAGAACTTAACATGGCAAGGGCTGGATGGAACATGATATTTCATTCTTGTTAAACAGTTGCAGTGCAAAGTTTTGGCCAATTTATTAAGGGAAGAAGGGAAGTTAATATCTTGAGAATTCAATTCCAGCAACTCTCCCTAGCAGAAGTTGTTATGGGGAGATCCCATACTGATTTTATACTAAGCTGAAATTAATTCCCTTTGCTTTGCTTTGCTTTGCTTTGCTTTGCTTTATTTTATTTTACATACAGTACCTAGCAATATCCTTCTCATGACTTTGCCAAAGCAGGAATATAGGAAATATAATTTTAATAGTACTAATCAGGCATAATTGGTTACAAAACTACTACTAATAAGAAAATCATAAGAGCTTTGTCACATTTACATCTTTCAACTATACTAGGCAAGGCAGAAAATTGTCATTCATAGTTGGTAGTTTCTGTAAAAATGAACTGAATTATAACAGAAAACATTATAGGAAACTTCCACATTCAAGTCTGCTTCTACCCAAGAAGGGGTAAAAAGAGGCTGAGAATTAAAAGTCGGAGATTCCAGTTTTGGAAGAACTCCAGTGAATGACTTAAATAATAATGAGTTACCACCTGTGCATAAAATTATGCACATGCCTTAGTGTTCATAGGATTGAGGTAAAAAAGCATATTACAAATACTCTCTGTTATATCATATCTACGGTGAAAAAACTTACAATTTTTTATAAATTTTACTGTGCACAGAAAAGAAATGCAAAAGAAAGAGGAGACAAACACATGTTTATATATGATGGCGTTTTGATAAAAGCATTATGGCTTGATGAGGAATCTCCTGAGTCAAGGGTATTTTTGTGATTTGTGTTCTAAGTGCCTAACATGAGTTTTGCTAATCTGTTAATGGTGCTCCTTAATCACCCTCCCGGAAAACTGACCTTTGCACTTGGTGCTGCCTTCAGCCATGTGACTTTCAAATCCAGTGAACATTACTACAGAAGACAGAATGGATGAAGTTCTTTGCCTGGGCACTGCATTTTTTTTTTGCTTCTGAAAGGTAGCCTAGACCAGTTCAAGGGTCAACATAAAAATATTTCCTTTCACGGCCAGAGAATTGGGTCTAACTTTGGATCATTACAACTTCTTGAACACTATTCTCCCCTTCAAGTATGAATTTTTCATGAGCAAGAGTCAAAATGTTAGTGTTTCAGATTTTACCATTAGTTATTAAGTGCTTGAGTGCAGAAGCCGTCTTTTATTCTGTCATTGCAAAGCCCTGGAGTAGTGACTGCCTGATCCTGGTTGGGAAGCCTTTGATCCTAATGCTAACAAATGATCATTTGAGTTTTTGTAAGATTTTGTTGCTACATGCTGGTAAACTTTTAGACTTTAAATCTCAAGGTATTTAAGAAGGGATTTCTGAAAACTTGCTGGTGTCAATCAGAGTTTAAATGATGAAATATATATTTTTTCCATATTTTGATGAGAAGAAGATCGCATGTGTATTAAAAGTCCACTGCAGTACATTAAGCATTAAAAAGTTAGAACCCCTCAAGATCAGGCAGATAATTATGGCAATAATCAAACCAGGTACCAGGTGTCAGCAAAGCATCAGGGACCATTATTTTAAACTAAATGTAAGGCAACACAAATCTGCTTTACCTCTCTCCTAGCAAACTTAGAGAAGTTAAATTAATTACCTTGCCTTTCTGTACACTTAATGCTCTCAGACAGTGTTGTTGCAGATCGGTAGATTTGTGGTGTCTTGCTGAGGCGGAGCAATTTGATAGTGTGAAAGATGACCTATGAACAAATGCAGCATTTTGAATGACTCTTATCCAGGGACAGGATTCCTGTGTTTCATCAGCAATGAAGGGATGATCTGTAGCAAAAGACAACTTACATAAGCTTTCCACAAGAGTGTATGTTCCTATATACATCTTTTATTAAAAGTGCCTTCCCTGTTTCCAATCTTCTCTATACTTGTTTATGTTTATATATGTATATATACATATATATATATATTTATGGCCACCTGTTTTTTTCCTGCCAGTTCAGACAGGTTGCAAATTGCTTGACTTTCAAAATATTTGATTTTTCAACATCCACAGCTCCCTGAATTTTCTCACAAACAGAAGTTCAGCAGTCTCTTCTTAATAAGCATTATATTAAAATAGCTTAATACTGAAAGGATTTCAGAGAAATTTCTTACAGTGTTAATGTTTCAAAACCCCTGTATACAGCAATTTTAAAAGTAATTCTAATATAACTTAGAGGTATGTAATTAGTTAACCTTGTTTTTTGTTTTTTAAGGATCCACCCATGGCAGTGACCCTTGGACTGCGAATGGAAGAAATGATTTTTAATCTTGCTGACACACATTTATTTTTTAATGATTTAGAGGTAAGAATCAAAGGAATGTTAGCACCGGTATTCCTGGTTTTTAACTTAGTGGCTTTGCTGTGCATTAGTGTTTATTGTGTGTGATATTTTCTGCCTATGTGGTCTTTGGGTTAGTCATGCTTTAATCAGAGAGAGGTTAGCCAGGTGGCACTGACTTCCTGTGGCACCAGAGTCCTTCCGTGAAACTCAGTGAGAGAGAGAACTGCAAACTACCCATTCTGTTCTTTGTCCTGTAGCCATCTTTTTGGTTTCCACCTATGTAAAGCTGTCTGCTGTCATCTCCACAACAGGAACATACATGCTTCACATTCTTCACTTGAAGTTCTCTATATTCATTCACCTTCAGTGGGTGCCCTCAACTGACCAGAAGAGACTGTTCTCTTGAGATACCTGAGTAGCCTTTTGGCCACAGGCCCCTGTTACTTGTTCAAATGAAGAATATTCTTCATTTACCTGAAAGAATGCAGCTTCAGAGAGCTGGAACTGTGATAGATGTTCTGGTCGGTGATGTCTCTTCCCAAGGCAACCAGGCAACCACATGTATTGTCACAATATACCCAGGGAGTATAATTTGGAAATTGGTCAGAAAAGGGAGAGACCTCTTCCTAGGGAGTGCCCTCTGTGGGCAGCTCACCTGTCAGAAGCACAGGCATGGACTCTCTCAGGGACAGTGGTCTGGGAAGCAGGCTGGTCAGCTGGGCTTCACAGGCTTTTAATTCACTCTGAGAGTCTGGATCTCTTAACATGGATGGTGACAGCCTACAACCATGTGTGTCAAGAGATGGACTCAAAAGCAGTTTTTAAATTAACATAGGGGTTTTTCAGACCTTCTTCTGGTCTAAAACAGTTGCTTTCCTATTCAGAGTAGATCCCAGACTTCCCTCCATGGATAGATACTTGCCATGAATGGGAGCTGGAAGACTTTGAGGTTTTGTTTAGAATCCCAGAGAAAGGTCTCTGGTGAGTGAATAGAAAAAATAAAGATAAGTGAAATTTTTCCATCCACTGGGACGTTGATTTTTTCTTTTGTTCCTTCATCAAGTAGGCAGTAAGAAAAGCAGAAGGTACCTGTCTGCAGTGGTCTTTGTCATCCCTTGCAGACCTCCAGAGATATTCTTAGCTCTTTTAAAGTCAGGAAACTGGAATCTACTTCACCCCACACCTGAACTGCACTTCCTCCTTGCAGCAGCAGAAACCTAAGAAAGTAAAGCCCTGGACACACCTGTCCCAGTGTGTGTTTTATTGCAGTCCTAGTGAGTCATCTCTTGACAAGTACATTCAGTGAATGTCTCCTTCTGATACCCTGTACTGGGGAGAGATTCCAAATAAATTTTTCAAAGCATTTCTTAATTTTTTTTTAGCAGACCTTTGCCCCTGCATGTTCAGATTTTATGTGGCATGAATGAACTTCAAGCCATTCTGTGGAATCTGTTCTTCAGTGTTGTAGTGAGTTCATGTGGAAGAGTTCAGCAAAATGGAGCTTTGCCCTCTTTCCGTACCTCTTTACTCTTGCTTATGGCCATTGAAACTTCATTCCTTTCTCTCATTTTTTATTTCCTCTGTAGATCACAAGTTCAGCTGTCATAGGTGGATCATTATATTTTGGCTAATCTTCATAGGATGGTTTTAATACCTTGCCCGAAAACTCATACACCAGCTCATTCCACAGCCTGAACCGTTCCCAGGTTTAGATAAATCAAAAAATACTACTTAGGGGTCTTAGAGAGTCTCGGAAATCAATCAGTTTGATTCAATTAAAAGCAATTAATATATGTATTTCGTCATCACAATTTCTATAAGAAGCTAAGTATTTTATGGCCCAGAATTCATCTTGGTCTCAAAACCAACTCTCTTACAAAATTACCAAAATTCCAAAGTTCACGTACTGAAATGAGTTTTGTGCATACATTCCAACATGTGCAAGAAGACCAGGAATTTTCTATCTTCTTAGCAATTAAGATAAAGTGCCAAAGTATGTAGTGACACCCTTTCATATGCTGATGAGTAAACCTGTCTGTTTAAATCTGTTTGCAGAGCACGTGACTATTACTGAATATTACAGTTCATCTGCATGATGAATGTATAATGAATTCTGAGAATTCCCCGAGTCTGACTTGGGGTCTCTTCCTCATTTCTCCTCTTCTCCCCGTGTCTCTTTCTCTGTTTTTCTCTCTCTGTCCTCCCCCAGGGGAGCAGAAATGAGTGCTGAGCTGCCAATGATCACAACCATCAAGACACGAGAACTTCAATTCTCCCTAGAGGAAGTGAGATAGGCCTTTATTCACTAGGCAGATAGATTGCTTATCCTTTCATCATGTCACTGTTTTAATGGTCAGCCCTCAGGTCCCATACCTTCTGTTTTGCTTTCATCTTCAGCCCACAGGAAACCTCATGGCTCTGGATGTGACAACTGCAATGTACTAAGGAACCTGTATTCCTGTAATATTTACTCCAGTCACTACATCCTCTAAACCTTCTTTTTTCCCTGTCTCTCTTCTTTACAAACACCACATAGCAGGTTCTCATAATAATAACCAAGTTACAGAAGTTATCACACACAAAAATAAAGTTTTCCTTCCTCTATGCAAATCTGTCTCACTGCAATGGCTGCTGATGCAGAAATTCCGATCTGCTAAGACATTCCCTGCTGACCCAGTAACCCATGTTCTAATCAGCCAAGCTGCACTTTTACTTCAGGCTAGGCTGCTCTCCAGCTGTTGCATTCTCAGGGTATGAATTTTAGTTAGCTTGAGAAGTATCACTTGGGAGGGTGGTTGGTGTTTTGCCACAAAAATAGGAGTCTGGTGCTCTAGAAAGTTCATGTGCCTAAACACTTAGAGATGGGACTCAGCTTTGTAATAATAGCCAAACTAAGGCATTCTGTTTTCAACCAGGTAAAGAATAAAATTAAGTTTTTCTTCATTTCTCAGTATTAATTTTAAGACAGCATTTAGAAATGTTGGTAAGACCTATTAGGCACACCAAAAAAAACAATTTCTGCAAATTGCAAGTAGTAATTCAGACATGAATCTTCCAACTCCATTATTCCACTCCACTCTCAGGTCAATGAAGAAAAAAAAAAGCATCCATTTCAAACAAACTGAATTATATTTCTATTTTTATCATTATCCCTCCATATTTTAAAGGAGATTTTGTGTTTTATTTTTTCTCATTATAAATAGAAATGAGAGATAAAAAATAGGATTTAAGTCTCAGAATTTGGGATGCAGGTAAAACTAGTTTTAACAGAGACCGAAGCATATATATTAAAAAAAGGTTTGCTGTAAAGCCTAAGAAAGCATAAGTGCTGAATATCTCCTCATTAATAACAGTTTTGTGTTCAGCATGATAAGGCAGTGTTTTTACTGAATAATGACATCAGTGTCCGTTCCAGGATAATAAGTTTTATGGATGATTTGTTGATTCTGTACTCTCAAATTTTCAGGCTCTAAAAATTGCTGCAAAGAATTGACTGCACTCAGATGTAATTTAAATTAGTATAGCTTCAAACAAAAGCTAGATATTACACCTAGACTCCTTTCCTGTATTTGCTCTAATAGGAAATGTATTTTTATGTTTCTTAGTTTTGACATTGCACTGACAGTGAGTCACTGTGTCTTGAGCTTAACCAGTACTATAGCTGATGTGGAGAGTATTTTACCTTAATATTTAAAGTGACACAGAGCTTGCTCTCTTTCCTTCTTTCCCATATTTGTTTGGTGTCATTTAAAAGCAAACTCAGACGTAGTGTTGTGCCATCAGTTTCCTGTTTCTTTTGAGAAAAGTAGAGAACTATCTCAAATCCGCTCAAACTGGGGGTTTTTTTTATGGCAAGTTTTTTCCATGCCACGTAAGTGAATTTGCAAAAGGTAAACGTTTTAGTTAAAATAGATAAGTAAACAAGAAAACAAAGTAAAAGAAAACAAGAAGTGATGGGCACATGAGCTTGTTTGTTGGTCAGCAAATACATATTGCCAGCATGTAGAGAGGAGGTGACCCATAGATCCAGAGGAGAACAGGAAGGGGGAAAATGAGGAAGCTGGAGAGTGCTGCTGGGTTTGATCTCCTATATAACATGTGTAATAACTCCTATATTAACAACCTTCTTGCAGGGACAAGGGGGTGAGTAATCAGAAAACTGCCTGGTCCCCTCATCCTTTTCCTGGAGTCAATCACAGAATCACAATGAACCAACTGTGAGACAAAAAAAATAAAAGTAAACAGCTGAGCCTTTGCCACCCACTCACATTTAACTTAATAATGAAATTATCAGCAGAACAGTTACCTAGAATTTTCAAGGCTGGAACAATGTAGCTGAAAGGCTTAACAAAACCCAAACAGCA
Source organism: Corvus cornix cornix (assembly GCF_000738735.6). NCBI lineage: Eukaryota > Metazoa > Chordata > Aves > Passeriformes > Corvidae > Corvus > Corvus cornix. The sequence goes on along the minus strand of NC_047056.1, from coordinate 58,519,505 downwards.
GCAGACACTCCTTATCCATCAAGGCTTTTGTGTGCCCTCCATTTAATTAGTACACCTTCGAATCCACAGGAATGATTACTGAATTTTTAAACTTAACACTTCTACCAGTTCCAGGGAAATCTGTGAAGGTGATTAGGAAGCCACATATTGCCCAGATATTGCAAAATATAGAGTCAGAATTTTTCCCAGAAGGGCTTTTTGTCTGATTTTTGAGTTCCTGTCCTACATTGGGTGAAGCATAGTTGCATTTTTTCTGGAGTGTAAATAACAAATAGGGATAAAGAAATTAATATTTTATATTAGCTGCCCCTCCCCCTTTACTTTCTCTCTTCATCTGCTATTTACATCCAAAAGTAGCTTCATTAAAATATTCTACAGCTCAAGATAATCTCCTCAGACAGAACTAAAAAATTTTATTTCTCTAGTGAGGGGGAAAATGCTTCATTTCTGTCCCTTGAACACAGCCCTATTATCCTGTCTTAATGGATTAAACCACATGAGCAGAGCTTGGCAACTCATTATTTTAGCTTTGACCCAATATTTTAAATTATGATTGCTTGTATGGTGCAACAAAATTATGTATTTGAAAATTAAATTGTATGGGGTTTTTTAATACAAAATTGCCTTGTTTTTAACAACTTACTTTATGTGAGTAAAAGTCTGTTAAGTTTTTTCTTTCATTGCAAAGCAAATACAGCAGAAAGATAAAATAACAATTCCCCAAATTCACGCTCTAGGAACTTGTGGCTTACACATTTGGAAATCACTCTTCTGCTCAGATTTATTCTTTATCTGTACAATTTAGCACTGTTATAAGAGAAAGATTGGAAACTTAGAACTGCATGCTCCTGCATATCACAGAGGGCCTGAATTAAGTGCTGACTGAAGTAGACACTGAATTCAGGTGTGTCTTTGGATTAAGGTGTTAGTTCAAGCAACTACAGAAAATAGTTATATGATGCATGATGGCTTGCTTATATATTTACTTTTGCTTTCCCCACAATTTCTTATCTTTGTGCTGTAACCACTGTGCAGATAAGGATATTTGATAGCTGTCTCATTATAAAACCATCTTGGAGGGGAATTCATTTTTCCTGTGTACCTCTGTTCCCTTGAGTTTCTTCCATCCCTTCCAAAGCCAGGAAATAATTAAGTTCTGTAGGACTGCTGATGATATGTGATTTTCCAGCCAAAGGCACTCACATAATTTATTAGAAGAACCTGATAAGTGTCCAAACCACTTAACATAAGTTTTATGCCTGTTGAGGTTCACCATCAATTGCTTTTAGGGAGTGGGAATATAAGGTTTATATTGGTATACAAGGGAGACTATGAATGAGACCTGCAATTTTTGAGGCTTTACAATTAAAATAATTTCCTCCAAAAATCACACCAAAATTGCATTTTGATTTTCTAAAGGTCTATTTTAACTAGTAATTTCGACTGTGTAGGAGTTGAAGGTTGATGGCGATAGAAAGCTGTGGGTGTGCACAGGCTGCCATCTTCTGGTGCAGTCAGTGGCCTGCACCGGTCATTTCTTCTGTACTAAGCCTGTGGTGAGCGCAGAATCAATAATTCGGGTTGGAAAAGACCCCTAACATCACCTAGTCCAACCATTAGCCCAGCCCACCGTGCTCACCACTAAACCATATCCCCAACTGCTACATCCACACGCCTTTTGGATGCTTCCAGGAATGGCAATTGCACTCTCTTACAAGATAAATTTGTCATTTGGGTTTGCTTTCTTTTCTTTCTAACAGGAATGCGATCAAGTTCATATAGATGATGTTTCTTCTGATGATAATGGACAAGACCTAAGGTAAGATACAGCATTTTTTCTTTCTTTTTTTTTTTTTTTAAGATTAAATAATTTGAGAATTTACAGGAATACATTGTATTTATTTTTACTGTATTTTGGGTGTTTGCAGTACCTACAGTTTTGCAACTGATGGCTTCCATGCAGCTGCAAGTAGTGCAAACCTTTGTCTGCCAACAGGTGTAAGAGGAGGGGTTGACTGGATGAGGAAGCTGGCATTCCGTTACAGAAGAGTAAAAGAGTTGTATAATACTTACAAGAACAACATAGGAGGTGAGTTCAGTTGTCAAAAACAACTTCAAATGCTGGTCAGTCTAAGCTGCATGGTGATGAACTCCCACCCAGGGAAGGAGCCTGGGAAGCCACAGAGGGAATGGAGAGTGATATGACTGGACCATGAGCTGTTGAAAGCTGGTGACTGTAATGGCAAGGCCACACACTGTTGTGCTGGAGAAACACAATTGGGAACACCAAGCAAGCTTCCATTTAGCTTCCACAGAGCCCATTTTCCTCCTTCAGACCCAGCTATTCTTACCTTACTGAGTGGTTGAACCACTCATTCTACTTCAGATCTGCTGTTGCTCTGGGAAAGATATTGTATAGTTTCCATAGCACAAATTGGTTGTGGATGGGCATTTCCATCCTACATTTTAATGATCTGGTTGGTAACAACACTGTCTCCTAAACTCTCTGCTCCATACCTGCTAGTCTGTTTTCATCAGTGGATGCAAGAAAATTCTATCACTGCTATCCCAACAGCCTCTTTTGTTGGCTCTGTAACTTACACAGTTTTGTCTCCAAAAAGTCCAAATCTCATTGGGACAAGAGCTTTGCTGGTACTGTTTTAATTCATGGGCTCACTCATGTCTGCACCAGTAGGTTGTAGGTAATCAAGCAGCAGAGCTGAAAGAATCTGTTCTGGAAAGTCCTGTGTGACTTGCAGAGACAGCCAGCCCTCTTCTGAGGAGGTGAATGTGTCAACTGACCCCCCCAACAATAGACTGTGAGGACAGGGAATACTTAGAAGTCTTCAATAATTGCTACAGTCACGTATTTTCACTGTTAATAGTTCAGTCTTTCCTTACCACAGGATGAAGCAATAGGACCAAAGGGTGGTAGTAGAGGGCTGACTTTCACTTGCCCTGCCTTGCCCTTCACTGGTGTTGTGAATAGAATTTTTATGTATTTATATAAATTTTATATACTTTTTTAATTTTTGAAACAGTATTAACCAAAAGCTTACTGGGTTTTCTTGTATCTCCTAATGCATCTAAGATTCTAAAGCTGCTGCATTTCACAAAACCCTTAGCACTGGTAAGAGCACAGGTCCGAGAGCACAGCATAGGGAAACACACTAGAGGAACAAAGCATTGCAAAGGCAGAGTGCAGATATGTGGTGCACTGGATTAAGGTTTTTATTGTCTCCCACTCATCCTGCATCTGAAATAGAAGCCATCCTTAGTTGGCAAGTTTCTTCATTTATCCTCCACTTCTTAGCCTTTTAAATAATCTTCTTAGCACATAATGTGTCTGTTTATTTCAAAATATCTGCTAGAAGGCATCAGAAGGCAAGATTAATCCATATATTTTTAGTTACTTCACTTCTGCTTTTTGAAGACAGTCATCATCATTTGTTGGGAGATAGGGTGTGAAAGAGAAGAGGGATACTAAAGGTCAGGAAGCCTATTTCCCTTCTCTTCCAGGACCAAATCTGCATTTAAAATACCTTGGTTCCAAAAAATTTATGTCTCAACATTTAATAGGCTGGGTATTTTTAAATATCTGTCAATTTATACCCAAAAAGAGATTTTGAGGACTAACTTTTAAGGACTAACTGAGATATGAGAACATAAGATGTGCAGCTGTTTCAAGGCTGCAAACGCTATAAAAGGAACCAACAACAGGACATGAAGAGCAAGCCATCAGCAAATATATTTCTGTATGCATAACCTAAGGCTCACACCTATGTACAGAGTCATAAGGAGGTCAGTTTGAAACATAAGCAGGTACTGCAAAGGCCAGTTTATTCTAAAGTATCTTCTTTCGTGACCATCTTCACCTGTGATCCTAATGGCATGGATCTCCCTGTCACTGCCTCTGATAATTTGAGAGCAACATATTTGGGAGGAGCTGGTTTAAAAAATATGTGTTTCTGAAAGGTATACTTTGAAATGCAGTAAAGCAGCCTGAATATGTAAAAAATTCTAATTAGTCTTAAATAATACCTGTCGTTGCTTGATATAGTGAAGTACAAATAAAACCAAAGATATACTGAGTGCTGAAGACAATAGATTTTCTCTTCGATATTTTTTCAAGTTGTAGTGGAATTTAAAATAGAAACAATGAGTATAAACTCTATCACATTCCATCTGATACAGAATTTAATTGTATTTTTCTCACTTTTTTTACATAAAAGGACTCCTGGGTCCTGCTAAAAGAGATGCATGGTTGCAATTAAGAGCAGAGATTGAAGCTCTGACAGACTCCTGGCTAACAAATGCACTTAAATCATTATCAATTATCAGCACAAGGTATGTATCTGGGTCTGCTGTAAAAAAAAGTTTCTAGCTTTGGACACGTATTGGATATTTTTTTACATTTTAGGTTACAATAAATTAGTGCCTTTAAAGAACAGAACAGGTCTAATATGACTTTTGAATAGGACACAGGAAAAGTGGAAAGTGGTTTTGTTTTCAGTGATTCCAGCATTTAGTAAAGATAGTATGAAATGTCTTTTCAGATGTGCGTACATTGAAGGGGTATTGTAGAATTCTGAGACAGCCTCTAATTTCATGTCTTGTGGACAGCATTCTCTGAACTCCACAGCTCTCTGTTCTGTCCTTCAATGTTTCTGCCTATTCACAGTGCTACCTAAATACTGTATAGATAGCAGAACACAAGGACATTTTGCTTCTGTCCTTCCAAGCAAACCAGTATATCTTAGTATATATATCTTAATCTTTCAGAAGAGCAAAAATCTCTTTCAACGAAGTTAAAAGTCTGGGTTCCCAATATTGAGACATAAAATGTATTGTTCCTTAGAAACAACAAAACTGTGAATGATGCTGCTACTTAGTCAGCCATGTAACATATATATTGCCAGTAATTCTAAAAAATCCTGGTTTTAAACCACAAAAAAGAACAACATTAGGTCATCTTGCTTTCTGAACATGTCTGGGAAAAGACCCAGTGTCAAGTGAAAAGAACAAGCTTGGAAAGACATGAAAACCTTAATTTCAGCATAACAACTTTTGCAATATGCTTATCTCCTAGTTATTGTTTATTTAACAGTGTGTGAAGCACTTCAGGAGAAAAAAAAGTAACAAATTTGTGTAAACTGTTGTGTTTAGCTCTGCATTTCTTTCTGAATTGTTAGTCATCAAAGAGACTTTTAGCAATGAAGGCCCGTTGAGCATTGGTGGATGAGTCTGGAAAACTGATATCATTCACTCAGGACTGTTAAATGATAGTCTTTTGTAATATCTTCAAAGAACTGTACAACTGTACAACTCAGAAGCTACCTGTGAGTCAGCTAAATATTACTGTTATGTTACTGTCAGGAAATCAGGATACATTAAGCTGAAAACGTAGCCTAGGGTCTCTTCCAGAAGGAAAAGTCACAACTGTTTGCTCTCAACTCCATGTTCACATCATGGTCATGCTCATGCTCATGTTCCAGCCTGTCAGTGCCTAAGGTAGCTCAGCTCCGAGTTCTCTGGCCTGCACACCTTCTCCATTCAACTTTTCATCCTCACCATTCGACGCTAACTTATTGACATCCCTCTTTTCAGAAATATTCTTACTCCTGAAACATGAAGAAAGTGATGCCATTGTAGAGAAATGTGTACTGGCTGTCTATTTCCCCTAGATAAAAGAGTAACAAATTATGTCTTCATATTCTCTTAACTCTTTTATTTGGCCAGTAGCTACTGACAATTAATGACCAGCATGAAAATTATGCTTTCAAAGGATTCAGATGCCTTGTTTCGGAGGTAGTTAGTGGTCTTAAATGTCTGTATTTTCGTAGACCCATCTTCAAAGACCTGGTTTGTATAAACCAGGGTGGAATATTTCCTACAAATCAGACCTACATATTTTTAAAGGTTTTTGCCAGAGGTTTTATGTACATTTTCTGTAAGTGATGATGCTGAGCAGCTCACTGTGTGAGTGAAAGTAAATGTTGAGGAATCCTTAATATGCTGTCCACAGCTGGTTCACCTCATCAGCATTTGGGTACTGTTTTAAAACTATTTAAACTTAAACTGTTTCTCTCATTTCAGGAGTAATTGTGTAAATGTGTTGGTAACAACAACCCAGCTTATCCCAGCACTTGCAAAAGTTCTGCTATACAGTTTAGGAGGAGCTTTTCCTATTGAAAATATTTACAGTGCAACCAAAATAGGTAAGAAAATTATTCTTTCATCCATTCTGACTACACTGCATTACTTTTGTTTTTTTTTTTTGCCAGTAATGGATGGATTCCAAAACACTTCCCTGACACTTAGCAGTTTTAGTTATAAGATTTAGGCATTGCATGTGTTCAGAAGTGTTTATGTCAAAGAATTCCAAATTCACCTTATTTTTGATGGTGCCTAAAGGAATAAAGATTCTGATTGAAAGCCTCAGAAACTCATCAGTATGGTGTAGAAAATAAAAACTTGCAGAACAGAATAAAGAAAAGTGTTTTGTGATTCAAACCTGAGCAGAACTTCTGTTTAATTAGCCTCTGCTCTGACCTTCATCTCTATGCAATCCAGGCCACAGCTTCACAAACCTTTTCCCAAGGCATAGTATGTCAGTGATGGGAGTGACAAGTGTTACTAACAGAACCTGTGGTGCTGCATAACAAAAGGGCACTTCCCCACTCTGTTCATAACTGTGTGCATTTCGTGTGTTATGGTTTGGAAATGTATGGAAATGTATTTCTGGAAATTGCACCCAAAACTCTAAACCAAGAGAAGCTGCCACTCCTGTGAAAAGTGACAATACAATGACTGATAAGTTTGCAGATTTTACCAATCATCAACTCAGGAATGTTTCATTTCTATACTTATGACAACATTTTTAGCACGGAATGTGTCACTTCATTGACAAAAGCACTGCAATATGTTTCCTAAATTATTTTCACAAGGGAAAAAGCGGTGCATATTTTAGCAGTGTCAGGAAAAACTGTTACCTCAGTCATCATTTAATTAATTTTTTTCATTTCTACATCACTCGTTGTTGCAGATACATTAGAACTAAAATTTCTACTTTCCTTATAAGAATATGATTACAATCATAAGGAAATATTTAAATTCAATTATTCATTCACTAACCTATTCGTTTTTGCAGTGCTGCAAATTCCTTTATCTCAGTGGCTTTCCTGCAATGATTAAGAGATCTAGTTTTACCTGAAACATCTTAGTGTCACTAAGGGAATCTATTGCTTCTTACCAGATTTGGCGCTAAATCTCAAGGCTGGGAACTTTTTAAAAGTAGTAGTAGTAATGTCTTACCACTGCAAAAATCCTTTGTAAGGCTTCACCATAACTCACTTGATAGCTTGAATAAATAGTGCGTTGTTTTTCAGGCAAAGAGAGCTGTTTTGAGCGTATAGTGTCCAGATTTGGCACTAACATAACTTATGTTGTGATTGGAGATGGCCGAGATGAGGAACATGCAGCTAATCAGGTAACTTCACTCTGAACTCTTATCTCATTTATCTTCCAGGAAAAGAAAGTTGCTTTGAACGAATAATGCAAAGGTTTGGCAGAAAAGTAGTATATGTTGTAATTGGGGATGGTGTAGAAGAAGAACAGGCAGCAAAAAAGGTAACCTGTCTTCTGAAATGTTGGTGTGATACATAGCTACTAATGCAAGCTTTTTTGTTTGCATTTCTGTCAGTGTTGCAAAAATGACAAATAATTTCAGTCCACAGATGCAAGACAACAAGAGCATGATGAGATCAACACTTAGAGTAAAATGAACCATTTGGATTCTAGCATTTGCTTCACTTCACTTTGGAAAAAAAAAAAAGCACAAAATTATTTTTAAAACAGATGGAAAAATAATTTAGCAAAAATGTCCGACAAACTTCAAGTAAATTAAAAGTTAAACGGAAGAGATAGAAAGGGCTATGATGTGATGGTTGGGTGGTGATTTTCTTTAAATGGTGAAATTGAGGATGCTTCAAGAGACGTGTTACAGAGAATGTGGAAAACATCCAAAGGACTGTGCAAATTTTTTTGCAAAGATAGATGAAGATCCATCTGGATTGCTTCATTACTGGAGCAATTATGATAAAAATATAATTTTCTTCAGGAAAGGCATATTTGCTAAAGGAAAAAGAACACAACATAGAGATTGTGCACCAAATCTGTGTTTCCAAAAAAGAACTGTTTCCTAGTTTCTTCATTATGATAATTCAAGTCTAATTTCAGCTGAAAGGTTTTTTAATGTTCAGAGATCAAATTAGTAATTTGTGCCATACTTCCCAGTAAAACCCCTGGGAGTGTGCAGAAATTGAATTTTTTTGCTTCACAGTGTCTGCACAGGACAAGTTATGTAAACGTTGTTGTTCTAGGAGTAGCAAAATAAAGCACTCTCTTAGCATTCTAGTTGGAGTGGAAACAAAATGAAAATAACCAAAATGCTCATTCCAAATGGTTCCTTAATATAGGTACAGTACTGGTGATGGGTCCTTTATAATTTTTGCTAAACAATGGTGGTTGGATTGTGTGCTTTCTGGTTTGGCATGCTTTTTCCTTAACATTGGCTATGTTGCATGGATAGATGTAGAATTCAGAGAGATAGATGAATATAGCACATTACAAGTAGATCTAAACACAACATGGAAGTGTGAAGTTTTTTCTATTCTGATGAATTATTGAAGGTGAATAGTGCATATACCTGCATCTCTCACAGACACTGATGCTTTCTGCAACACAAATTATCTATTCCTAAACTAGAAATGTGTTATTTACTTATCCAAAGAGATTTCTTTTTCCCCCTGGATGGAGAAAAAATGTAGTTCAACTCTGTTTAGAAGTGTTGAGTGAGAAGTGTCTTTTCATGGAAATGTTATAGCCCTTTAAATGATATTCAGTGTTTTGCAGTCAAATAAGTGGAGCAGCAAAGGATTTCCTATTGCTCCTTTGTATGGGCTTGCATGCTAAAAATAAGCAAGTAGCTCTTCCTAAGTAACAGGCATTTTCCAAAGAAGCTATTAAGAAAGGCTATCATCTAATTATTTTAACTTCAGTTGAGCTACTAAGCTCAGATCTATTTTGGTCTGATTTTTGTCAGTACTTTAATAGCAAAAATCAGTCCAGAAGCACGGTGGTGTAAAATAGGTGCTGGTAATCTCTAACTATCCTCGTGTGTCATATACCGCCCTGTGTCACGGTGTTCATCTTTCCTGACCTTTTCCCTCCTCTAACAAACACAGCACAACATGCCTTTCTGGAGGATATCCAGTCATTCGGACCTCTTGGCTCTGCATCAAGCACTGGAACTAGAGTATTTGTAACTGTGTTCTAAAGCTGGCAATCTTTTTTTTATATATATATATTTCAAGTACACTGAATTTTTATGTGTGATTCAATGCCTCTGGCTTTACACATATGAATTGTCTTAAGAAGGGAAGAAATATTTGGAATTAAAAATTCCAAATTGAAGAATTCAGATTGCTGAATGAAGTTAAAACATTAGTGCTACGTAAGGAAGCTCTATGGTCTTATATATGCAACGTTTTTAAATGAATTTAAACTGTGGAGGTTGCTGGTACACACCAAGTGAGCCCTGACAGGAGTGAACAAAGGACTCGAACTGGCAAAGCACCAAAACACATTTTCCAGCCAACAAGGTGGTGTTCAACAACATTCCTCAAAATGGGATATATTCTCAGCACTGAGGTTTGAACCAGACTTTAGCCTACCTAACCCAGAAAATCTGAATTGGAATGCACTCAGACTGTATAATGACAATCCTGTCTAGACCTGTAATTTGTGTAAATTATTGATGAAAATAATTTACTGTGACTTTATTAGCAGCTGATTTTGGAAGTGGATGCAATTTTTCTTTCTTTTTGTGGGGGGGGGGGCAGGGGAGGGAAAGGGTTATATAATATTGTCTCTTTTATAAGTTTGGCAAACAGAATGTGCATAATGATGTGTTGTGCCTTATGGAGAAGACTGTGTTTGTGTGTTATAATGTAATTTTGGTTAAAAACTATGTAGATAAACAAAAAAACCTTTGTGATAATTTTTGACATGACCAAATTTGAAATTCAAAGAAATCAAAGAACAGGGCTGCACCAAAGAATTTAAGTATTTGTTGCAGTAAGAAAAAATAATAAAGGAAAGTTTGTGTTTTTATTTGGATTCTGATTAATTCCACTGATTTTTTGAGAAAAGAATATATTGGGAGGTTGATACTGGGGACCGCTACCTTGAAAGGTAAAAGAAACAATAGTGTTTAACACCTTCAGCATCATTTCTTGATTCTCCAACAAGAGAACTAAGAGCCATATTCATTAATTACTGAGTCCACTGAAAGCCATACAGTGAGTGCATCTGCTGTGTATAAAAGAACAGAGTTCCACCCAGCAGACAAAGTCTTCAGGTGGCATTACTAGAAGGTGAAAATGTGGAGTTAATCCCAGATAGGAAATAAAACACAAGTTCATTAGGAATTAAAGATTGCTAAAGAAGCTGTCATCAGTCAGATGTGGAAATGATGCTACATTTAGCATATTCAGGATCAACAGAGGCTGTTGAAATTGCTGGCTTGATAGCATTGGCTGTTTCAGGAGAATAGTCCACTTTGGCAAAGAAAACAACATTTCGGTAGATTTTCCATTCTGTTCCACGTTTTTGTATATTTTGGTCTGGGTCAGCATGATTTTTCTCATCCATTTTTGATTGCTCAACAATATTACACAGGGACAACACTAGCAAGTCAGGCGTCTATGGAGAGGATAAGGAGGTGATTTTCATGAAGAAACATTGAGAAATATATCACCTTAACTTTCATAATTTCTATTAAAAGTTATGGTCCATACAGCAATAATTATCTTGCAAGATTTGAACATGCTACCTTTCAGCTATGGAAAATGAGCAAGATCCATATTGCACGCAGAGCCCTTAATGCTCCATGTGCAGCTTGAGCACTCTGAAACAACAGCAAGTGGTTTGTCTCTCATGGCAAAAGATGGAAACTACTTTTTCAATTTTTAACACTGTATGTGGAGACACATGAGGTTGCGTGTGCACTGATTGTGTGAAGAGGTGTTTGCAAGAGATGTTAAAGGCAAACTCCAGAATGTCTGCACAAGCACAGTAGTCAGCACTGAGGTGAAAATCTTCCCTCTCTGTGCTCTGAAGCCATCATATGTCATAGTTATCAGGCAGTAACTTTGTTCATTTAAACTTTGCTGAGGTTTTAATAAAGTTACTTGGTAGGTGAAAGCCTGGAGCCACTACAAGTCCAAGGTGAAACTCCTCTATAAATTCATAAAAATGGATTTCTTTGCTGTGTTGGAATTGGATATACAAGTCACCACACAACAAACTAACAATAATTTTTATCACTGGGCAGTTTAAAGCCATCACATGAGACTTGCCACACATGAAATCACTGTAGACTAGATAGATATTTGGGTGATAGATTTGTGTGTCCAAAAATTAAAATTATGCATACCTTCTTTATATTTTCAGTACCTGGAAATATATGTCATAAAAAGTTGTAGTACAGCTTTTTGTAGTTTTTCAGGTGGGAAAAGAAGTGCTTCTACTGGAATGGGAAAGAACTTTGAAGCCCTTCTCAAGTTCCAGCATGGCATAAAAATCTCAATGTAAAAGACATGGTAAAACAAAAAATTTGTATGGTTAACCAGCTTTTTTTTCTCTTTTTTTTTTTCTCTTTTTGACATGTCATAGTGTTATTTAAATGCATGAAGCAATATTATTTCTCAAGTTATTTGTTCAGCTTTTCAGTGTTCTTTTCCTAATCTGATGTAAGAACAAAAAGTAGCCCAGCAACAACCGTTGGTTCTTATTAAAGGTTTGCAGTGCCTTCATTGGAGTTGTGCTTAGCTTTCTGTGGCAGATATGGCTCAATTAATATATGGACTTCTAGAGAGGAGGTGGAGGCAAAAGGAGGGAAGTTTTACAGAGCACGACAAGGTTTCTGTGTGCTACCATAGCGGAAGTTAATTTTTAAAACAAGTAATCCACAAAAACATGCATCCAAAGAAAATTCAAGGATGCAGCTCAAAAGCCTTTGCAATACTAAAACTCTAAAATAAAATTTCAGAGCATGAATACTCTCTTGCTAAGCAAAAATTGCTGTATATCTTTAAATAAAAGTGTGTAGTAAATGCCTGCCTTGTAGAGAGAAATTAGTCTGATATATTTTCCTGCATGAACAATACAGAGGAGAAAATAACCAAGGCAAGAGACAGTCACGCCAGACTGTTCCAGATGGGCCTAAGAAGATTAAACTCAAGGTTGGTCACTTTGACATTGAATGCATTTTAATTCAGAAGCATATTAATCAGAAACTACCTTCCCTTCAGCCTCTCCTCAACAACCAAGATTGAGCACAAGGTCACATTTGCAAGTATTTTGGAGAAATGAAATAGGGAATAAAATGCCTTTTGCTGATACTCTAGCTGTTCTCAGTACAGAACCTGAACATTCATGAGTGCTCAGCTTGCAAAATACAAATATTGTGTGATTTCAGTCACGGGATAGTATCTTAGACATAACTCTGCGCAGTTCAGTAAAAGAGGGCAGAAAAAACCTAAAATATATGCTTGTTTTAGATGCCTGTGGAGATTGGGCACAAAGATATAGGTAGCAGTAAGCTCCCAGATCTGTTTCCATTAGAATCCAGTGTGAGCAACAGTGCTTGTGTCTGAAGCAGATGCAGAGTGTGTTCCAGTGTAAGCATTGACAAGGGAGATGAGGCCAAATGAAAGTCCTCTTTACAAGTACACTTCATCTTGGGCCAGGTGAAATCTTGCATCCCATCAGAACTGCAGAGTTCATGGAGAATACAGACTTGACCCACGATAGGAAGACTAGGTTTTACTGGTGAAGTTGTATCCAGACCCAGGGTTTCAGTTCAAAAGTCATCTCTGCTTTATAGGATTGACACCAGGCATAGGCTGTAAATGAATATGCTATTTAGTATCTCTGAAGAGGAGCTGAAGTGACATAAGCCAAAATCCCAGAAATAGCAGCATTTTGGAGATTTGAAGCCAAGGGTCTCTGTCATGTATTAGCAGATAATAGTTTATTAGGGCCTACCTAATTTAAGAAAAATGTAAATTAAAATTTAAAGCTTGTAAAATTATGTACATCTTTACTGTTTCTCAATAAATACACTTGGAAGTGTCATTTTCTGCACTATACAATGTTGTAAGTTGTTTGGTTTGTGGTTGAAAGACACAGTGTCTCTTACAAGATCTGAGTGTGAGCTGGGATTCTGACATCCATGCTGCCCTTGTTGTTCATGCCTGGAGTAGTCCTGAGCCCATGTATGGAGTCTGGCAGAGACTGGCTCACCTGTGGATTGTGTGCGGGGTGCAGCCTGTAGAGAGAACCTCCCCCTGCTCTGCACCAAGGCTTCCTTGCCAAGAACACCAGGTGTCTTGCTCCAGATGCAGCCTGACAGACAATTAGCAGCTCTGTTGCAGTCTCCTTGAGGCAAAATACACAACTAACCAATTTGATGATGTAGACACACAGTGTATGCATTTAAATCCCTGTGCCAGTTCACTCACTAATGCTTTGCTAATACCTTTATGGTCATGGGTTGTTCAGGAGACAGACTGGGCTACTGAGGGGCGAGTACCTTCCCAGTTGAAGATCACCCTCATGAAACTCTAAATGGTTTCGGGAGCAGTAGCTCATTTTTTTTAGTGAGGAACTGAATTTCATTTGAAGGAAGCAGTCCCTCTACAGTCTGCTAGCAGAGGCCAAAGTGGGATCACAGAATTGTCAGCACACTTAGATGTGATATTTTGATCTTGGGAGCTACATGGCAAGTGGCAGAGCCTTGGCAGCCACAGTGATGCAGCCACAGTGATTCAGCCACAAGAAGCAGCTTGTAAGTAGTGGACTTCTTTCTGAGGGGTTAGATTAAAGCATGTCTCTTACAAACACAGCTGTTCTGTAGGTACATCTGCCCCCTTCTGAGTTTTCAGAACAAAAGGAAGATCTATCAAAAATCAAGTGGACAAAATACAAAGAAATCCCATCTACTGAGCAGAGAGACCCATAGCAGACAGTAATTTTACAGTGTGACTCCCAGATGGGTTTGCATGTGACTCCAGAGAAGAGCCATTCAGTATGGTTTCAGAAGAGTGAGGTAGGCAAAAATGGGTGATAGCACAACATTACCTTCATTTCTCATTGCTGGAAACTCATGGTTCTAAATGGCTGTCATTGTGCCCTGCACATGATGTTCACAGTGATGAACTAAAGCAAAAATATACTGAGAGCATTTATGGGTGGACTCTTCCTCATTTGGGTGCAAAATTACTTCTTTGTCATTATCCGTTACCTCTAAGACTCCTTGAGAAAAATGCACTTTAGGGTTGACTTGTTTGATTAATCTTCTTTTTTTTTTTCAAACATATAATGGATTCTGAAACATTTTGGAAATGTTTATAAATTTGGGAGAATTTTTTGCATTTTCCAAAAGCCCAGGCAGTAGCAGGAATGCTGAGAAAGTCAAAACATCACAACAGTTTGTTTTTCCACGTTAGTTTCTCTACAAATTTCAAGGCGTGATTTTCAAATAACTGAATATCTTACTTAGATAAAGTAAGAATTTACTTTAAGTTAAAAAAACTAAGAATTTTTTTCTGGTTGGGAAGTAAAGATAGAAAAGAAGAAAACACCAGAAAGTCTCAGAAATTGAGATCAGGGGCTCACCACATGAGCCAGAAGAACAGTCTGAGCCACTGCAGGAGTCTGGTGACTGTGGCTCTCAGCTGACATATCAAGCCCCTGTTCTTTGCTTCCAACTTGTCTGGATTAGGGTCTTGGTTTTGAGCTTTCTGACTCGAAAAGGTTCTAATTTTGTCCAATTGGGAAGAGTAATGTTTCCAAGATCAGAAAAAAAGAAAGAAAAGAAAAAAAAAGTGAGGGAAAGATAAGGGAAGGGAAGAAGAAAAGAAAAAAAATAAGCGTAAGACGATCATGTCTAGTATTGTAAACATCCTGGGTAGTGGAGCAAACTCTTGGCACTTAGCAGTAGGACTTCTTTGCAGGTGTTTTTTGGGAGTGGTGTTGGGGTAGCTGTGGCTGGCAGCCAGACTCCCACCCAGCCATTCTCTTAGGGACTGCTCTGTGCTGGGGAGCTCTGGTGCCAGGGGAGACCTCTGCCTGTATCCCATGAGCAGCCTATAACGTTATTTTTATAAGGATGCATCAGCCTCAAATGCTATCCTTCTCACACAGAAAGCTTTTAGTTTGATTTGGTTTTATGGTACAAGCCATGACTGGAGAATGTGTTATACTTCTGCAGCTCGTGCAAACCAGAAACCTTTAATGAGATCTGTGCCTCATGATCACTCATGTTGAAAAACAAAACAAAATAAGGAGGAAAAAAATGGGGGAGGGAGAATAATGGAGCCAAATGTGGAGGGCTGCTCCAGTCCAATGGCATATACATACTGATTTATGAAAGGCAGTCCTATCCTCAATAATCACCACGGGCCACTGATCATGGCAGCTGATGGAGGTAGGGTAATTAGCAAAGCCCAGCTTCTCCAGTTACTCACTGGGAGCTAAAATGAGGAATTTATTACAAGCTCTGAGTAGTCTTGATGAGGAACATAGTCATGTTCAACATGGAACTGCCTGGTGGCCAAAAGAGATGCAGTGTAGCCACCTGACCCCCATGACCAGTTGAAAGGGGAAAGAGCCAATTCTGCACGGGTCCCTTCTCAAGGGGGCCACTCACCCCACTCACCTGGCCCCTCACCTTGCCACCACAACCTTGCCTGCCACCATTCCAGTCGAGAGAGGGCAATGACCCAGGCAGCATCACCTCTGGGTGCAGCCCCCAGGGAGCAAGGGGTGCAGCTCCCAGTGCTTTGCTGATTCTCTCCAAGTTGTTTTTATATCCTCCTTAAACCAAGTTGGTTCTCAGTGAAGCAGGTGTCCTAACTGGGAGGTATCTATTCACAGAGGAAAAGAAACAGCTAATGTGGGGCCTCAAGAGGTCAAGAACTGCTCACCCCAAAGGGTATCCAAGCACTTGCCAGTGTTTTTATTTTTCCTCTTTACCTAAATGTGTACAGTGAGTTTTCTTCTCTGGTTGAACTGCAGTTCCTTAAAGAAAGCTTGCTTATAATGGAAAGGCTGACTCAACCTTCACTCTAATAACCAGGAAAACACAACAGTAAAATGAAACAACAAATCATTGCTCTGACAGTAATGAGGCACTTGCTTAGACATTTATCTGCCCTTTTACAAGGCAGTAATTTTATGGTTGAAAAGTCTTGGGTTAAACTTTGTGTCTGCAAAGAAATTTCCAAGCCCTGGCCAAAATTGTTGCATTTAGCAGACGGTAATATTGTACATAATTAATGTATTCATTTTCATTCTTAAAACTAGTAAATGCAGCTTATTTGAACTTCCTCCTGAAAGCTAAATTTATTAGCTACAAAACATCGAGACTGTGCCAGCTGTTTCAAGGAGATTATGTTCTGTCTTTCCTCTGTTTTCTAACAGTTTTCCACTAATACCACCTGGGTGGCTCTTCTCTACAAGAAACTTCAGTGCAGGCAACAGCTTTCTCCTGTCCCTTTTGTTGCTTCATATGTTTTCACGATAAACATTTCTTTCCTTCACCTCCATCCAGAAAGCAGAAAGGCTGCCACTTGTTTGCTAAAAATGACTTTAAATTCATCAGCTCTCCCAGACCTAATAAAGTGACATGTTTACAATGCTAAAGGAAATCAGGTGTTTTAATGTTAAACAAAAAAAAACATATTTATGTAGTGTTACAATAATACTGTTTGCCTGGCCTTTCTCAGCCTATTCATCACCCAACAATCTCCTCACAAAATGCTGTGGACTCTGTGTGCTTCAATGCCATGCAACAGTAAGTGCAAATTCACCATAAATCCTGTATTGCAGCGGCCTCCCCCTTTGCTGCTGGCAACTGCTGCAGTGGGGCACATGTAGGGAAAGAGCCATAGCCCAGGCATGTGGCAGGGAGGATGGAGCAGAGGAAACACAGCGGCAGGTGGGTACTGCTGCTACCATCCCCCTTCTGCTTCTCAGGCAAATTGCATTCATGCTACTTGTCCCACTACCCCCCATCAAGAGCTGTAATGTTCTACCACGGAGCAAGCCTAGGTGAGAGTTTTTGGGGAGACAGGCACAATGTCCTTCTTCCCTATTGAGTGGAAAGATGCTGTTACTTTGTTCTAACATGCAGGTAACTGAGGCACTAAGCGATTTTTGTTGACACATCATGGCAGGATATGAATCACACATCTGAAATTAATGTAAACCCTTTGCCCTTACCTGTTGATAAATCCAGTATCTATTCGTCTCTGGCCAGGCCCCCATAAGACTTCTTTAATCCTTGTTGAAATTTTCCATTCTGTTCCATGTGCAGAGATTGGTGTAAGTTTATAATGAAAAGGATCTGGATTTTAAGAGGAAATAACACCCTTTACATATAAGCTGAGGGAGATACTGAATTTCTATCTAGTATTTCAACCACTTTCTTAGAGGTGGGTAGAACATATAATTAATTGGTAGCTATCTCTTGTCCTCACCCCCATTGAACGACAATCAGACTCTACTCCGTGGTTTTATGCTAGAAAACATCTGGAGAACATGTGGTTCCTTGCTTTCTTCAAGGAACTGGCTTTCTTTACTGAATTTCAATCTTCCTTGTAATTCCAGTGGTAGTTGTGAGCTTAAATATCTTTTCTTGCACCTGTAGATCTCAGAGCCAGCAGGTCCTTCATTCAAGTATGCAAATCTACAGACACTTGGCACTCAAATTAACCTTCAAACTAACCTAACTGGGGTTAGTAAAGGAATCTTGTCTCTGCTATGATGACTTTGTGGTAGTGATCTCTGCAGTGATGCAATAGCAGTGATCTCTGTGGTAATACAATAGCACCACAGAACAAAACATCTGGCTATAGAAAGCAGCCACTGGGCTCTGGAACAATAGCTCCTTTTAAACGGTTTTAAGATGAGGTGCGCAAAGAAGTGGATGACATTGTTTTGGCATAATTCTGAATTAAAAGAGGGTGAACCTCTTTATCTCTGGTAACCATGGATTTCAATATTGGGATGTATTACAAGAAAAATATTGTTATAAATAATCATCACTTTATACTCCTAGCCTTGTAACTGGAAGTCTTTCTTGACTGCCACAGCAGTAAACTGACAATCTGTCTCCACAATGTTTTGTCATCTGGAGAGGTGATGTTTTCAGAGTTTTTATCATTGTGGATTTCAGGATAACAAAAGGAATAGAAGAAGCCAGAACTCTTGTCACAGTGTCGGATTTATTAGAACAATAAAGTACAAAACAAATGTGTTGATATTTTCTTTGTTGAAAGCAGCAAAGTGAATAACACAGAAGACTCTGTAGTGTAATCCTGGCTGATATGTTTCTTTCGAGTTTCTCCACCTTTGTATTTACTCCAGAGTTCCTCGGTGGTTTTCAGTGCGTAGATGACCCCTCAGTGCACAGCTTTTCTCATGGTCCAGCTTACAATTCCATGGCTGATAGCTACTTCCCCTTTCACAGCAGCTTAGTACTATGTAACACTAATGCCTGGTTTAGAAAAGCCATATGCAGTCATTTATGTTCGGTTTCTTCCATGTAAAAAGGCTGACCAAAGAAAAGATGACTGTCTCATTTTCTACAGATGTAAGCAGATGCTTGGAGCACCGTCAGGAGCTCCAAAGTCGTAGCTGTGGGAAAGGTTACTCTCCACTTGCCTGCTTGAAATCATTTCTTCAGATAATCCTATCTCCCCTGCAATTGTCCTTATCAGATCTGATTAGATCAACTGTCCAGGAGATCTAGCCTGTCTACTATATCAAGTGGCATGTCAGAAAAGGGTAATTGTACTTGGCAATGACAGTGTATTTTTCCTGGTCCCCTCTTCCTACTCCCACCTTTCATGAGATTAATTATCTTGAATATTCTGTAGTGCATAGCTGCACATTCAGCAAAGATGCCTGGGATAGCTGAAATAAACATTTAGATATTTCACCCTTTCTTGCCATTTGCAGATGGAGTATCTCTGTTCATACCACATTTTTACAATTTACTTTCAGACTAGTTCCTAATGCACTTCCTAGTCTGCTTTGTAACTATTTTGCATTTAAAATTATCTTCATTATAATCAAGCATTTGCATTATTTCAGGATTATTGTTTTTCTTTTAAAACCAACGTTAAACATTTCATTCTATTGATGAGTGCGCTAGCTGCTTCCAGTCAACAGAGAACATTGGGTCCAGGTATTCAGACACATTTTCAGCTATCTCATGATAGTCCTTGCAGTCTGAGTTTGAGGGATGTCAAAGAATAACCTTTTCATAATGATTTGGCAAGTTTAGTTGTCAAGAGATGCTCTGGTTTTGGCTGAGGTAGTTAATTTTTTTCACAGTGGCTGGTATGGGGCTGTGTTTTGGATTTGTGCTGAACACAGGGCTGATAACAAAGATGTTTTCGTTATTGCTGAGCAGGGCTCACGCAGAGCCAAGGCCTTTTCTTTCTCCTTTTGTACTGCCACACTGGCAAGGAGGCTGAGGGTTTATGGGAAATTGGGAGTAGACACAGCCGGGACAGGTGACCCAAACTGACCAAAGGGATATTCCGGACCATATGACATCATGGTCAGGATTAAAGTGGGGGGAAGAAGGAGGAAGGAGGGGACATTTGGAGTGATGGCGTTTTTCTTCCCAAGTAACCATTGCACGTGATGGGGCCCTGCTCTCCTGGAGATGGCTGAACACCTGCCTGCCCATGGGAAACAGGGGATTAGTGCCTTGTTTTGCTTTGCTTGCGTGCACAGCTTTTGCTTTCCCTATTAACCTGTCTTTATCTCAACCCACGGGTTCTCCAGCTTTTACCCTTCTGATTCTCTCTCCAATCCAGCTGGTGGGGGAATGAGTGTGTGGTTGTGTGGGGCTTGGTTGCTGGCTGGGGTTACACCATGACAAGGGAGTAAAGATCCATTTTGTCTCAGGATTAGTCCACCTTTAGGACTACTCAGACATCACCCTAGGATGTGGCAATGATGTTTTGGAGGCCATTTGAAAAGAAGATTATGCTGCTTGACCCCTTAACTGAGAGGTAGCAAGTGTCTAAGAGTTACTCGAGAAAACCTCCTGGAATTGCTATCTCTACAGCTGATGGTCATCCAATAAACTGAGATTACACGTGTGTAACATTACCCAAGTGTCAGCTCCATAGCATGCTGTCTGCAGTGAAAGTTTCTCAGAGTTGTATAAGCAGTCTTGTGATTTGTTTGAGAGATGAGGGAAGACATGCACTGTAACATTTGGCCTCGGCTGCAAGACGATGACTTCAGTGATGGCAGACAATCCAATAAGTACATTTGTTGATACAGTACGCCTCTCGGCCAGGCAAATGCTTCCACTGCAAGCCAAATTTATGTCTCAGACAAACTGCATAATTTATCAGCAAACCAGACAAGACCTATTGTTGCCTACAGAGGAGAGCCTTCAGAGATGGCAGGAGTGTGGGCCAAAGGGTTTGCAGTGCAGTGTGTGTGGCTTTTCCAGCTCTCAGCATTAGAACAGGCAGAGATAAATGGACAGATTGGGATCTCTGCAACTTTACCACCCCGTGCTTAACAAGGCAATGAGTTGGCCATAGAGACAATGCCAGGAGACATTCCATAAGCTCCCTGGAGCCAGGACCGGATTTTCAAAGAAGCCAAGATTAAAACACAGTATTTTCCATGAATGAGTTTCCTTTCTACTGAGGTCATAGCATATTGAGAGTGGGTAATTCAGCTATCTGCAAAATGTCCCTGCACTCTCCCTGGCTTAATAAAAAGAGCCAGCATTCCCATGCTCTTCCTGCAGAGAGACTTTGTGCAAAACAGACTGCCAGCAACCTTAAGCAAGCTGTAGCCCTGTCTTTTTCTATACACCTGTTTGGGTCACAAATTTTCTCTGTATTGATTCTTTCTAGAAGAAACAAGTGAAATGGAGCTGGTGGGATAATCTCATAGGTATCTGGTACCCTCGAATTCCTTGGACCTCCACCATTTAAATAGGCTTTTTCATAGCATTATTTACAGCAGTTGATGGTCTCCAAAAGACTTTGCCAGTGCCAGTACATCTTTCAGCAAACTTCAGTTTGATTGATTAAGAGCATCTGTTGGGCTGAGGAGAGATGGGAGGCCATTCAGGTGTTTCCTGAAAAATAGGATACTACCGACTGCCTCCCTTCTCCAAAGTTTTCTAGCTATAGTGGCTTCTTGAGGTCTTCTCTACTACTCAGCATTTTGGAAAAATGGTGGAAAGAACAGCAAACCGATGTGAACTGCAGTGTCTCAATGGCAATCCTTCTGGGGTTACTTTACAAAATTCACAATTTCTGCCATGCTTTTCCATTTCCCATTTTATTTTGGAAGCTGACTGAAAATTACTGGTAGTAGCAGACACCAAGGTGTTCTGAAACAGTGAATGAAATTTGTACTTGTAGGATTTTTTGAGCAACTTTCTCAATGTAAGACATCCATACAAGTTTTGGATGAATGTTTTATAAGCCCCTAGATCGTCTGGCCTCACCACTGTGCAGTCTATGACACAAACACACTGACACAGATGGAAAACAGATTACAACTTTCCATTGTGGAAGGAGAATTGATCTTAATATCATGATGCTCAAGCACAGAATTTTGCAAAATGTTTTGCCAGCTTAGACATAAAACAAATAATAGTGAAAGCACAGACTAATGCAGCTGTTCACTTTCTGGGCAGACTAGTAGCCTCAGATAGACACATTACTGATACTGGTCAGGAAAATGCCAGTTCTGTTTCTCAAAGGTGACTTGTACTATCTGTGGAATCACAGAATATTCTGAGTTGGAAGGGACCCAGAAGGATCACTGAGTCCAGCTCTTCAGTGAATGGCCCATACAAGGATCAAACCTACAACTTTGGCATTATCAGCACCATGCTCTGACCAGCTAAACTAAGAGTCCAGAGATGTCTAAGTGGAGTAAAGGAACTGATTAAAGAAGACAAATCCAGAGATTAATTTCTTGCTTTTGAAACATAATTTCAGGAAGGAAGGAAAAACCTTTGCAAAAACCTGTTGTTATTGTTCTTCAAGAAAAGACAAACTAGAGGGTCCCAGGCACCCACCCACTTTCACCCTGTGAGTTTCTGGGACTTGGGGGTGTGCGGGGGAGGAGATGTGACATCTCCAGCTAATGGAGAAGAGTTTGGGAAGTGTGGCCCCTCCTTACTGCCAAATTGAATGAGGTGCACAAAGAGCTATGGGGATGAAACTGGGATGGAAAAAGCACAGAGTGGACCTGGGACAGGGCTGGGGGTTGGTACAGATCAGGGCTTGAGATCCATGTAGCCATTTTTTGCAGCAGCCATTGGAGTTGAGCTTAACATAATTGGGGTATGACTTCCTGAACCTCTGTGATGCTTGAAAGCAGTTGTCTTCTTCAGCCATGGGCTGGTGCTGAGATGGATAATGTCACCCTCGCTTTCTGCTTCACACTGAACCCCCCCAGAAAAACATGAGTTATTTCTCCTGTCACTCAGCCCCTGGTAGCAGGGGTGAACCACCATGGGTGACAGGTGAACAGGGATGTAATTGTTCCTGCCTGGAATAGTGAAGTCTATGAATGTTTGCAGTCTACTTCCCCTATTTTTTTCATATAGGTTGATCCCAAACAGATAGTGCTGCTTTGAGACAGTTTTTCATTCCTCTGTGTCACCAGCACAAACCTCAGAAGGAGTAATTTCAGCCTTTTTTGTGGCCTGTGTAGGTCCAGACCCCCAAGTGTGAGGAGCAGGGAGTGGCAGCAGGGTGGGCAGGCAGTCTGACGGCTGGAGAAGCGGGAGAGATGCTCACCACGACTCAGCTGATGCCACAGGCTGGTTCCATTGCTGCTCCCCAGCCTCCATCTATCAAGTTTCTCCTTCAGAGCCATCTTATCTAAGGAGCTGCACAAACGCTGTGGTTGTGGTTTGTGCTGCCGGCTGCTCGTCGGCGGGGAGACACTGCCATCTCCCGACGCCGGGCTCCTGCTCATGGAGCGCTCTGCACCCGCCTCGCCTAGGGATGCTGCGGGGAAAGCAGCGCGGGATGAGGTGCCTGGGGGCCCGGGGCTGGTTCACTCATGTTCTGGTTTCAGGGCGGGTTTGGAGAGCTGTCCGCAAACAGCAAACAGCAGTAGGAGGTCACGCTCCGGGCCGCGACGTCGGAGTGGTGCTGGAGGAGCACACCGAGGCGGAGATGGCACAGAGAGACAAGCGCGGATGGAGCAGGAGCTCGGGAGGCACACAGAAGTGCGGGGAGCTGAAAACTGAGCGGGCTGTCACAGGCCATACCTGGCACCATCATTAGCAGCAGGGTAGGCAGGAATAAGTAAATTGCGTGCGCCTCTGCCTGCCCACCCTCTCGGTGAACCTGATCCACCTTCCCGAAGGAGAATGCATTTAAAGGAAGCAAGAGCGTAATTTCACGCTCCAAAAAAAGACACTGATATGTGCTTGAAATCAGAAGAAATTCATGCACCTTTATGTTTAGCTATTACAAATACCATCCCCACTGAAGAAAACGAAAGCTTGGGAGACAGAGCTGGGAAAACGCGTCCAGCTGCCGTGCCTGTCGCTGCTCCAGCGCACCGGACCGCCTGTGGGACGCCGCTGGAAGTCCAGCTCCGTGCAAAACTGAAGGCCAGTAATTCCCAGCAAAAAGCACCAGGGGTCATTCCACTCTTTATCTCCACCTTAAACCAGCTTCTCATCGCACAAGCACTAGCAAAGGCCTCTCCCCTTTCCCTCTCCCTTCCGACTGCCTACGATAAACCTGAACTGCAAATAAGGTTGTGTTTAGACAGGAAAGTGGTGGGAATATTGTCTGAGTAAAGACAGGAGGATCTATCCCGGTGGAAAGGCTTTTGAATGGTTTACAGTATTTGCCTGTGATTGTACACATTCCTTGAACAAATCACATCCACTCATTCATTATCGTGCTAAACAACGCAGTAGGTCTAGCACACAGGTGTGTCACTCACCCTGCTTCAGGCTAGAGACATCTGCAATGGAATGGAATTTTTCCACACAGAGTTAAGTTATGTTAATGCAACATCAGAGGTGACTGGTTTGGGGAGATGAGAAGGGAATACAGGAGGAAAAATAATCTGAACAAAATGTTCACCCAAACGTGGAATAAAATTACGAAGAACAGGTGTTTGCTTTCTTCCCTGACATGCAAAATAAAAAAGTGATTTTTTTTTTACTAATAATTATTTTTAAAAATTTAAGTATTTCTTTAGCTGGTGATAGTTTGATCCAAAAGGCCTGATAATTAATGGGAACTTTCCCTAGGCTTTAGATCATGTCCCACGTGTCAGCTGGATTTATTTGTCATGTGAGTAGTAATGAGGAATAGATTGTTTGAGGCTAGAATACCCAGGGCTTTGCTTCTAGTTAAAGCAGGTTGCACATGTGAAAAATGTGTACCTCCTGTCAACTACTGTGAGTGTTTTCCATGTTAAATGCAAGGTGTTTAAGGCCCACAGTCCCACAGGAACAGAGGTGCAGGTTTAGGGGAAGGTAAAAGTTACACACGCACACACATAAACACATTTTGTGCCACTTTTCTATGGCTTAGTATTTCATCTCATACCAGAACAATGCAGTACACAGGACTGATGTGCTTTGGGCAAAGAGCGCTAACCCAGCCATACCCACCAGAAAGTTAACCCCTTCCTTCCTGACCTTCCTCTGTACTCCACCTCCCCACTCTAAGAAAAGGTAGGTCACTCTGCTCATAGACTACTTTTTCCCCCAGGGAGGAATGCAAAAAAAAGAGATATGCACTTAGTTTCCCAGTGCATATCAACATATGAGTTTTGCTGTTCTCACAGCCTTAACATTTATTTGCTACAACAGCCTCTGGTACCTCAGTCCATGTCTGTCCAGCACTTACACAGATAATATAGCCTCAAGTCCTTAATGGATGCCTAAGATTACACTATGTCGGCACTCACTCCCTGGCTTGTCTGAAAGTTTTTCATCATCTTGGCCAAGAGTTTCCATTCTCTTTAATCTCCAGAAACATCAGGCAACCCCTATGCAATTTATTGCAGTTTATAGTTTCTCTATGTGAACGTCACTTCCAAAATATTCATTAGAAAAATTAGTCATTTACAATAAATGTTACATTTTTACAAGAAAATGCAGCAATTCTTTATTAAGCATCTGGATTTTTTCAGCACCACTTCATAATGAGGATGAGCCTGAACTGGAACACCTGATCTAAACCCTCTTTTGACTTTTGGAGAATTTTAGATCCAAGTTTTTAAGGGCTGGGATTGTCTTCATTTTGAGTCTTCCACAGCTCTGAGCACATAGTTGGCACTTAACAAATAAACAATAGTAATCCAAAGCTGGACCAGAAATTAATGGCGAGACTGTATCTGTACTTTATAAAAAATGTATACATCTTCCACATTACCCATGCTACGTCAAGTGCAATGCCTTCTTTCTTTTGTAACAATACACAATTGCAATTAGAAATATAAAATCCAACCCACAGCTCATGGGGTGGCTAGGGAAAAACAACATCCTTCATGTGGTGTGAAGGATAATCCAGAGGTGTGATTCCAAGTGATGAAATGGTTTTTAGACAATGGCATTGTCGCAGAGAAACAATAACTTGAACCATGGCAGCACCTGCTACAAAGCTCACATGGGAAAAGGCCAAGTCTCTGACCAGCAGCCACACATATCTGGGAAGGAGCAAGCTGTAAATAATGGCACAAGGGAAATATGAATTAGTGACTGCGTCTTATCATGGAAATTAATTCATGTCTGATTCAGTCCCAGCTCTCAGGGAGGACAGAGAATTCTGGTGGCTTATCCAGGCTGGATTTACATGGATACAGGTTCACATCAGCACACTCAAGAGAATGAGGACTTTGTATATGTAACAGTCTCACGGAGCTTCCCCTTACAAATATCACCTGCCAAAATCTTCCTGCTAACATCACTGCTGTTTTACATGACCTGGGGTTTACATGACCTGGGAGGTGTCCAAAATTGTAAACTAAATAAAAGTGATTGAAAAGCATCTCAAATTGTCCTCCCTCAGGAAAGAGAAGTCCCCTTATTGAACAAGAACAGGCCAAAATGCAGCATTTGTTGTAATCTGCATTGCTATGGTCAAAAGCCTATACTACATTTTCCTTAGCATCTGCTTTTGGGTGTTTGGTCCTCTCAGTTCTTCACAGTGGAAATGAAGAAACTGTGAAAACTTCTGGCAGTTTGAACAGAACAGAAGGAGAGAACATAGATGGAAAAGTGCTCCAGCAGAGGTGGAGAAATGGCAACTGATATGCAAAGGGAAGTCGTAGGAAACAATGCAATCTAACTTGTTCCAGCTGCCTGAGCAATCACAGGGACAGTACCAGATGTAATATAGCTCTGGTTAGCATGAGCTGAGATCTGGGATAGCCTCCAAAAGCAAGGACAGGGAGAAGAGAAGCAGCAGCTTGTTTGTGAACAAAAGACTAAACTATTTGGTTGCTAAAATATACGCAAAGGAGGTATCCCTTCCCTTTGCCCCATGTGCAAATCACATCTAATCTGGGAAAAAGACAAAGGGAAAAAAATTCCAGTTTGTGGTTGTGCTAAATTCATTTGATAAACACTGGAGACTACACTAAATGGGGAGGAGAGCTTGGAGAGTGTTATTTTTGTTGGGCAGCAATTGAGTCTGATGTTTTTAACAAACTACTGCTGCTGTGTTTGAGAAACTGCATTTTTAAAATGTGAATCAACTGGGACAATTCACAACAAGAGAGCAGTTCTGAGAGCCCCTCCATGAAGTATGTGGTACATGGATGGTCAGTCCCTTCCATGATTATGCTGTGGGATGGAGGGCTCAAGTTACCTTAGGACTAGTTACCTAAGGTACAAATTACCAAGGACTATGGTAACTGAGTCCAGCCTATGTGCCAAGAAAGAGAACAAATAATCTTATTCTGAACTTCCTTCTATGGGTATTTAATCTAAACCTATCTCAAAGCACTTTATACTTTGTGCAGTCATGTCTATGACTTGAGTTTACCTTTCTCCTCGAGCCATTTAGATGATGAGGGAAACCTAGGAGCACTATGTAGATCAGATTGCCTTGTCCATTCCATTGCCTGCATGCAGCTGTTCCCCAGTCTGCAAGAGCATGGTCAGAACACTGTCAGTCCTCTCAAAGACAGCACCGAGTCTGCAGGATTGCTACCCAGTGCAAATGAGGCACAGATTGTGATTCGCTGCTTCGCTCCAGTACAAGAGCTGTGCAAGTACACGGGCAAGAGAGGCAGAAATTTGAATGCCTCTCCAGAAATGTTTTGCAAAAGAGCCCTGCTGTAAGGAAGGATCCTTCTGACTTGGTTTCCAGAACACATTAAGAAATACCTTCAAGATGTTTTTCCATTTTTAACTTGCTTGTGTTTTTCCCGTGAAGGTAGGACCCAGCTGTTCACGTTGCTCAAAGTATCAAGTCAATCTGCATAAAGTGGTTTGAAGAAAAGGATTCTGACTAGACTAAATTTAAAAACAACTAGACAGTAATTATCATTATTGGTTTATATTACATTTAAAAAGAGGCAGGAGATAAACAGCATTATTATCCCCGTTTTAGAGAAAGAAAGGAAGACCTGGGGAACTCAGACAATTTTCTTACTCCAGGGTCTTCATCCAGCTCCATTCTTTCTCTGATGCAGAAGTCACAGCTCTGAGGAGGGCAGCAGGCATTGCACTAGCATAGGCCTGCCACTCATTACCATTCTCAACTAGGAAAACGGGGCAGGACCAGATCACTGAGTTTTGTGATCAGCGAAAAAAATCTGAAAAGCAGAGTCAATGCTTCAATGTAGCAGCAGAGTGGGCTTCCACAGAAAAATCTCTACTCCATTCATGGTTTCTGAGCACTGCTGCAGTCATCCTTCCTGCAAATATGATCAATTAACATATACTTGTTAACATTTGTAGATGTTGCCACATAATGTAGATATGGCTGCTCCTTCCCCCGCAGACACAGACCCAGTCTATTTGAGTGATAAAAGCTGCTGCTTTCCTACAATCAAAATGCCATCAGTCTTATGAGTATCAGATCTGCGTAGAGTTCTAGTCACAGAAACATTTTACATTTATCACCTGGCATGTGCCACCTCTGTGCCCTTTTTCCCAGGGACACCACTTCTGTGGAAATACTAAAAAATGACAAATTGCATTTGTGTAATCTTGTGAAATGTTTTGACTACTAAAGTTGTTTTATAGCAGTTCATTAAAGCGCACATAAAGTATTTAAGTTTATGTTTTATAAAAAGATCAGGAATGCTCTGGCTGATAGCTTTCTTTCTATTGAGCATCTGTTTCCTATTTTTTTAACAGTTTACAGCAGTGGTTGTCCAATTCTGTACTAATAGTTGATCTTAACTGGATCAAAACATTGTAATTTCTTAACAAAGGTTAGAGAGTGTCCTTCTAACACAGCTTCCTATGGCTGCAACCAGCAATGTCTGTGCATCAACATCTGGTTTCAAAATATTAAAAATGATAAACACTTCCAGATACAATCCATCTGGTCTCACAAAATTCTACATCTGCATAATTTTGCTTTCTTTTTAAAAACCAAACACAGAGTCAGTTTGGCCCTGTTACATTGCTGAAGAATCCTCCTCCTTCTAAGTGTGGGGCAAAGCCCATGGTCTAGTTTAGTTGGAAGCAGACGTGTATCTGGCTCACTGTTGTGTCTAACATCGTCTGTGTTAGTAATCGATAAGCGGAAATTCTTTGTTTGATTGGCATATGGTATCTGAGTGAATCAAAAGGAAGCTGCAGTGAAGAAATCCTGATGAACTGAAGAAGCAGTGAAGTTTTCAGTGCTGGCTGCCATCAGGCTTTTGAAAGCTCTTTGCTTACTGCCCACCTGCATTGTGTCAGTCCCCTCAAAGACAGCACCAAGCCTGCAGGATTTTGCTACCCTGTGCAAAATGCAGTCATAGTTTGTGGTTCGCTGCTTTGCTCCATTGTCTCAGGATTTCCTGAGCAGCATATTCCTTGGCTCCAACACCTTGCAGACAGCTCTGCAGCACTGCAAGGGTCAGAGCACTGGAAGGGGGACCACCCCTCTCCCTTTTGGCTAGAGATGCTTCCTGTGGGATGGCTGCTGCCTCTGTGACTAAATAATACCGGACTACTTCCTCTGGCTTCTCTCCCCTTCCTTTTCATTTTACAAGCCAATTCAAGGATCTCTTGTCCCTGACTGTTTTACCCAGATGGAAAAATTATTTGTATTTCATATGCTCAAAGAAATAACAAGTCATTCTTGCACAAATAACTGTGTGTAAAGTACAAAATGTAATTGGTTTCATTAGTTTTTAATTAATGATTCTACTTAGTGTTCAACATTATGTATATAAAGAAATGGTGAAATGAAAAATAACATATGGAAATTAATAGAGGTGTGGGAGATCAGTATTCCAAGTTCAGTTAAAATTAGAAGTTCATCTTATAATTTTTGTGTCCCTCAGTGGTCTACTTTGCAAATGAAACAGTATTTTTCCCTGAGCTTTTAAAAAACTGTACAGGTTCCAGTAAGCTCTGAACACAGGACACTGAACAGGCAGATAGGGTGCTCCACCTTAAAGCTGAAGAAGTAATCAAGTTGGGAATTAACACTTTTTTCACTCTTCCAAGATTTTACTAGCTCCAATGAAAGCATCTTTATGTTAAAAACAAGAACAGTATTTTTCAGACCAGAACAATGTCCAAGAGAAGTCACTGCAAAGACGCCTACTTTGACTTGGTTCAGAGATAACTGAGACCCCAGGGTCTGTTGCACAATGCCAATCAAAAATACAGTAAGTGACATGGTCATACCCTGAATGGAACAGGTGAAAATGGCACAAAACCCAAAATATTCATTGCATTAAGGAAAATTTCCAGTCAGGCCAGCCAGACTAAATGCTTCATTGCACTGTCATGCTCATTAGTTGCATGTATTTCTAAGCCCAGTTTGAAGCCAACTTTCCTGACAAACGAGATGCAATGAACACCATCCTAACACCGTGCCTAATCTGTCATGGCTGGTGTGGGTGTTGTGGGTGTTGCTAATGTTTCCTGGAGTGACAGTGGCTTGCCAGATGCTGAGAAACAAAAGCATAGTCAGACCATAGAGTAAGCTGCATAAACAGAAGTCTCCTGCTGCAGTACTTACATATGTATATATATGTGTATATATATATATATATATAACATTAAAAAGCTTGGGAGCAACAAATCAATGAGCAGCCCCCATGGCAAACTACAAGCAGTTAATGTCAAACAAACCCCCAGTCACCCACAGCAGCCACCAAGAAGGCGGGCAGAGAGGGCAGCTCTTTTCCTTCTTGAACGAGATCAGACGCAGCTCCTTTTTGTACTTTTCACCCCTAGAGCTTCCTTCCCTTTCCATCCATATTTTGAAAGACATTCAAGCATATTTTGAAAGGCATTCTGAAAGACGTGATAGTTCAGTCTTGACGACAATTCTTTTATTTTCAATTTAAGCAGCCAAAATAGAGTTTGCCCTCTAGGGAAAATATAGGTGTTGCCTTGGGGTTCTTAATGACCCTGAGCTGCCAAAGTCACAGAACACAACCATTCCAGTAGTATTATTGTGTCTCACTAGAATTTAATTAATTTGATCATTTGATAACAAAACCATTTTATAACCATACATAATTTATAGGGTGACAAGTAATATCATCATATACATCATTCCTTGTTTTCACCTCCTACACTGAACACTTTTTAAATGTTAGTTTTTGAAGTCTTTTCATTCTTTCCTCCTTGTTCCTACTTTCATCTCCTCCAGCTTCATCTTCTCTTTTCTCACAAAGAACATTTTCCTCCATTGCAAACCCAGTAATTTTACTGTAGTAAGGTCATGTGGTTAGACAGAAATGGTCAAGAAACTTTTGTTTCTCATCATCAGCTGAGGAAAAAGATGTCTTAACATATATGGATTAATTTACTTAAAATTGTCTGTAAAGGAAATCAGAACCAAATTATGTTCTCTATTTCTTTTCTTGAGGAGGGAGTAGATATTCAGTACATTATAAGTTGTGACCATTATTTCCGAACACCTGCTATCCTGCCTCACTCCCAGGAGGTGCATAGGGCTCCACTCTCTCTGGCTTGTCTGGGCACTCATTTCAATGTAAGGGAAATTTCTATCCTTGAGCAGAGTTCCTGTGGATATGAGAAGCAAGTGAGGAGTGCAATGGCTGTTGTCAGCCCTGCCAGGGAGGGATGCTCGTAGTCCCTAAAAGGAAGATACAGAAGGCTGATACTAGGAATGAGGCTGCAAGATGAGTAAGGATTCAGAGTTCAGAAGAAACCAGAATTTTAAGCAGTTATTTCAGTATTGGTTTGAGGCTGAAGAGCCTGCCTTCCCAGGTGGAAAGCAAAGGTTTCGTCCTCTGATTCCTGAGAAATAACACTGCAGAGGTGAATCAGTTCTTGCCCTTATTTTAAGACAGTCACTCATCACAAAGAAAACCACCTTGGAGAAGGCATTTGGGTAATCCTAATACTTCTATCTGTCTTAAAATAGTGATAAAATTATTAAAATAAAATTTAAAAAAAAGATTACATTGAATTAATTAGTCTTATCCCTAAAGGTTGCACAGATATCTTAATCTATTTGGCATGATTTCAAAAAACTATGATTGACCTGCATAGATGCAAGTGCCCTGTGTTGAGACAGAGGGAGTACTACCTGAAGCTACAGACTTACTACCAATTATTTTGCTTTGCTACACACTTAAAAAAAAAAAAAAAAAAAAAGAATAAATTTGTGATTGTTTGGCCAATTTTATGGTCATAATTCTTTTTCTGCTGAATAAGTTTGCCACCATCCATGTTCACTGAGAAAAGGATGTAAAGGTAATATTAGATGTTTTATTTGATATCATGAAATAATCAACTACACTACATATTTAATTGTGTCGATCTTGGAAACAGGAGTCTCAGAGTTATTCGTTGAATCAAGACAGCTAAACTTTGGCATGATCTCTGTTAGAAGAAATGTTATTGCACAGTTAAATATGCCACAGCATCTCCAGAAGAGGCATAAATAATTGTGTAATTCAATGTAGCAAACAAGCTAAGAAAATAGAATAGCCTCAGCAAATCATTTGTTTTCCTAGGCAGCTCACAAAAAGGAAAAGAACGAAATCAGATATTTGCATTTACTTATTCTCTAGCTCTTAAAAGGCTTTTTTCATTTTATGAAACAGAAATAGTTGAGTCAGAATCTGGGTTTTTTTTCTGTTGAGACCAATAACAATAGCATGACTTCCGTAGTAAGGAAGCAAACCCTTTTTGCCAAAGAAATGCTGTAAGAACTTATCCATACTCTCTGACATGTAGATAACATTAGCATTTGGCTTTTCTGTCTGATAGCATTGTTTTAGTATGAACTTCATATTGCTTTGGAAGGTTCCTTGGTCTGACCTCAAGATCCCTGAAGAGTGATGGCCTAAAATTATTTCAAATAAGGCTTAATGAAAAGGAAAGATAACAATAAGAAAATTATACTGGCTTCAGATTTATCTGCTCAAGTTTCTAGGTTCCTGCAAATCAATTTTAAATTGTGCAGAAGCATATAAAAAATACATTGCCTCTTTGGCTGCAATTTTCCCCATCAACCTTCACTCAAACTTTAGCCAACCAAATGCTGGAAGGCAGACTAATATTAACACAGAGACAAGCAGGATATATATGCAAACATACAGTCCAACTCCTAGAAGACTTTATGGATGCTCACGAGCGTGAACAGTTAAGCTGATACTAAGAACTAAAGACCTTAGTTGTTCAGTGATGCACTTAATTAAGTTCCTCAGTTCCACTTAGTAACAGATTTCTGTCCATTCCATTTGTATTACATGTTTCTTCAATTGTGCAATTCAGTCTTATAATAAAGGAGTGCATTTCCTGCCCTGGGTAAATATGTAACCTCTTAGTGATCATTTACACTTGAAAATTAGCTTGGCACAAATGCAGGCAAGAAACTAAACATTACCTATTTCTGTGTAATTCCGCCTGTAGATATTGTTATCGTACATTGAGATTGTCTGCCTATGGATTATTCAGGAATCTTGATCCAGATCTTTTCCTTCAGAAGAACTGTTTAGGTGCAATATCACATTCAGAAAAGTCCTTCTGATCTATATTCAGGTCACATAAACCAGAAAAGGACTCAAGACAGGCAGACTGGCTGGGCTGACAGAAAATCACTAACAGAGATGCCCAAAGCACAGTCAAGCCTTGATGCTTTGATACCAAAGGT
Source organism: Corvus cornix cornix (assembly GCF_000738735.6). Classification (NCBI taxonomy): domain Eukaryota; kingdom Metazoa; phylum Chordata; class Aves; order Passeriformes; family Corvidae; genus Corvus; species Corvus cornix. The sequence goes on along the minus strand of NC_047056.1, from coordinate 58,486,080 downwards.
TTTCACTCATTTTTGCAGATTTACTTCAGTGAACATGTACCAGTGATGACATCAGAACCATGCTTCCTTGAAACCAGCTCTGCCCTTGCCTACTTGCATGTTACCTCTCCTCAGGATAGCTAAAAGAGGCAGATGAGAAGGCAAAGTCTTGTCTCTCACACACAGAAATTCTATTGACTATTATATTAAAGTAATCAAGAGATGCAATTTAATCTCAATTTTAAGGGCAATTGCTCTGAGAGGTGAGGAGAGAATCCTCTTGCAACACTCCACTGGTTCCAGTTCATGGTTTTGATTGCCTAAAGACAAAAAACTCTTTGTGAAAATATAAAATCTGGAAACAAGCTGGCTGGTGAGGTCTTAAAATATTGGCTGCAAATCAAACACAAGAAAGGTATTGGTGAAGGCCATGTCACACACAGAGGAACACACTGATACTCAGGTTTGGAACCTTCCTTGGGCTGTGGAAAAAAATCAAGCTTCCTTTAGACAAAATATATTCACAACTAGACAGAGTTCTGCTTTGTTTTTGTATCTTAAATGTAAGCATCGAAGTAAGAGGGCATTTTGACTAAATGAAACTGTACCTTTGCTTGTTGTACAAAATGACTGTATTTTCCTAAGGCCTATCCAACCACGTTACTCAACAACAGCCCTTACAAAGAGTGTCTCCTCTTAAAAATAAAAAAGGATCTAATAATATTCATATGGTCACTCTTGCTTCAGATGCTTCTTGCCCCTACAAAGTACAAAGTGATAGACCTATAAAACTAAGAGTTGTATGCTACATTGACCTTGACCTCTAAAGGTCAAATTCATCATTAGTTTAACTTCTCTGGAAAACATGCTCACACCAGCTATCATTTTAATTGCTGAGTTCTTGACTAGGTTGAGAATATGGCCAATTTTTAAATTTCAATTAGGTGACTCTAGGATTATCATGTAGGTAAATATATGCTCCAAATGTCATCTTTACTCTCCATTAAGAAAGAGTTAAACAAAATGTTTCAATGGAAAGTTTAATAACAAAAGACATTTATGATGTTTACTTAAATTTTCTGGACCACTAAGTCCAAATGACATGACTTATTGGATGCTATATCTGGCCAAAACATCTTTTTGACCAGTCTGAGTTTTACTGCGTGCTGAGCTGCCAGCATCCCTATTAGAAAAATAAAAAAAAAAAAAATTCAATATAAATCTATGGTCAAATCCTAGTTTTCTCAGTGAAATCTTGATTCAGAATAGCCATTCATGCCAGAAAGTACCTTTTGAAGTTTACATTAACATGGATATTTATTTATTTTCCCTCTGTAACAATGACAGTGGTTGAAATAAACTGTTTAATTCTAAATAGAAAACACATCTGCTGTTTCTGCATTGTTTGTGGTTGCTGGAGGGGTGACAATTTAAACCAAGTAGCACACATGACATTTTAAGTGAGATGTTGTATGAGGATTTGCAGCTGCCGTACTTTCCTATTTTCCTCTTGCCTGACGGCACTGCTCCTTTGCAGGGCCTGCAAACTTTTCCATCCCCAAAACAGCTCTCAAAGGGAAAGTTTATACATATCATTACATACATGCATGCCTCCTTGCATAGATGTGATATTTTTTTACATGCTTGTGTTCATTTCTTTTTGGGACAAAAGCATTTTCTACACTGACTGGGATCTCAGAGGTGAGAACATCACTGAGGTGGTCAGATTAGGCCAGACTTTGCTGATGACTAGGTGGCAAGCAGGAGTCTCAGAGCTCCAAAAGCAACCTGCAGTTGAGTCCTGACACCCTGGCATTGGACAACATGGCCCACTTGGAGAGCAATGTTTGAAGGACCCCTGAGTAGTGAATTTTTGGTGCTGGAGAACCACAAAGTAGGCCCTGAGCTGCCCCTGTTCTCCCTGGCAACATCCCCACTGTCTCAAGGCTGCTGCACAGCATTAAACAAACAGAAAGTGCCGTGTGATTGGACTGAAGAAGGTAGTCCAAGGTTAGAAAGGCTGGCCCTCCTCCAGCCAGGGAAGTCATGAGAATGGACAGAAGCCTTGGCTAGCATCCCATCTTGCCTGTGGAGGCTTTAAGGTGAGGTGTCATCTGTCCTCCACCCCAACTACGTGCTGGCTGAGTAACAGACTTAATTTGTGCCCAAGCAGCTCAGAAGTGTCAGCCCTAATCACAAAGAGTGATTTGTGCCTCTGAATGTCATGCTGCAGTCCTGACACCCAAACTACTGTTAATTTTTTTTTTTTTTTTATCCCTATAGTGGCTTAGTGTCAAGGACATAGCGATCCTTTCAGGTTAATGAACTTGGCCCTAAATAAATGAAGGTTACATTTCTAAATACTTTTGATAATCTTGAAATTCTGCCTTTTCACGAGGCTGAGACAGTGAAACTCCCTTCACTCCCCTGTTCCCACACTGCCTTAGGTTTAATAAACCCCTGAGGTTTGACAGTGCAGCAGTGCATAAAAAACAGTGTGGGCTGATATTTGACTCCTATATCATGGCTAAAGAGACTAAAATACTCTCGAGCAGTGTGAAAAGCTTAGGCAAGCACCTGAAGGAGGTCTGGAGCCTGTGAGTTCTCAGGTTCTCAGTACACAGCCTCCACTGTATTTCTGCTGATTTTTTCTTTACAGTTCAAAGAAGGGTGTTGGCATTTTCTTTTGCCAGAGCTTAATAGAGAGGAGGCTTCCTCTTTCTCTTGAAAAAATTCTACCTTGGATCTGAACGGAAATTTATGACGTTTACTTTACTGTTATGGGATATTGTGTTTACTCCTCTCTGTTGTCTCTCAGCAAAGCAAGAACTTCTCTTTGGGTCTTATGAAATGTCTTGAATGGAGCAAATTATTTCCCTTGGGAGGGACGAGATTACAACAAACAGCAAATATTAAAAAAAATAAAATTCCCAGGGAGGAGCCTCAGTATCAACCTCCAGGTCATCTTCCCCCACAGCCCTCTTGGCATCATACAAACTGAACTTTGTCCTGCCCTAGTTACTAATGTGCCCAGTCCAGTCTTCAGAAACAAAGCATAAACACACCCAGCCAAGTGCAAGCTTAATACAAAAGTGCAGCCGTTTCCTCTCGTTACACTTGTGAGAAATTGTTTGTGTTTTAAGAGGAGGGACAGGGAAATCAGTTCCCAGGTCAGGTCTTGCTATAGCCCTGCAGGCAGGGAGAACAAAGGCCAGCTCCAGGGCAGGAAATCTTCAAGCACTGATATTGCCGCACACTGACAGGGATGTTCAGGCCCATGTGCTCTCATAGGGTCATGGCGTGTTTGGGTATTTTCATAATGCTGGCCCCCACACAGCAGTCACAGAGAATGAGGCCACGGTTTTCTTTCAGTTCAAGGAATCACTGGACTGCCAAAGAAACCACATAACAGCTATTCCACAGATGAACTCAAGTAATGGCACAGCACTTGGGTGGCCATATTTATACTGGGCTAGCCAGGAATGTCAGGATTTCAGCATTCACGAAAAATGCACTTCTGGCACAAACTATCTCTGTCATTTCAGCTCCACTCCTCAGTCTCAAATGATCCATATTGTTAGGAGAGCTTTAGTGTTTGGAGTAGCATGTGTTTCGCCTCTCCATAGGTTTTGGGAGTAAGGAAATGAATCCTGCCCAGCCGTCCTCTTTGGTAGTTCTGCTTTCCTCTAAATAAGCAATGGCAAACATGAGATGGGAGAGAGATACATCTGAACTCATGCAATCTGTCACAGCACAGCATCTCCCAAGCACAGGCTTTTTACCCTTGGATCTGTCCCATCTCTGTCTGCACAGCCATATTTCAAGGATTTGTCACGGGTCACATCTGCCAGCAATCATGTGGAAGAAATACAGAAAACGAGCAGCATACATTAGCTCCACTCTTTTTCTCCCGCAGCACCTCCTGGGCTCTTGACAAATAGACAAGCTCCCATGCTGGAGACAACAAGCCTAATCTCCACTCCAGAGAAGCAACTGGGGAGTGACCATGAGCTTCAGCAGACATTGTCTCACAGGATCAGAAATCTGTGAACTGCACTCACTCAGATGCAGTTTAGGAGATGAGGCACAGCCTCACAGGTCCCCAGAAACATCAGCCCAGCAAGGAGACTCTGAGCACTGCAGCAAGGCCACCATGAAAATTTACTCAGAGGTGTTGCCTAGGAAAAATAGTAGTGAATGTTGGACTTGTTCAGGATTCCTGGGCATTTCTCAGGCCAGGGGAATCAGATCTGTGCTCCCTCCTACCTAAGTGCTTCGTGCTTCAGAGCCCAGGCCTCCTTGGCCGTGAAAGAGCAAATTGGCTGTACCAGTCCTCCCAGTGACTCCAACCACCCTCGGCAGTATCAGTTTAATTGCACTTGATCTATACAGATCATTTATACTCAGGCACAAAATCTGGTGTACTTTGAAAGCCTCAGATTTAATGCATGTGTGCAGTCTACCTTCAGATCAGACATCTCCTGAGAGAAACACGTTCTTTTGTACTTGGTTTCTAGACCAGGAAACCCCATGTAGGAATATAGATGCCCTGACTATGGTTAAAATGGACAACTAAATAACTGCTGTGAATTGAAATAGGAGTGGCATCAGCCTTTCAGAATAAGAGTATTCCTGTAGATCTTTCAATCTCGATGCCCTGTCAAGTTGGACTGTTGTCCCAGACTGTTTCTTCAGAATTATTCAATTTCTCTGTACTATGGGACAAAGTAACCAAGGAAGATTTAAAAACAAAACAAAACAAAAACCACTTAACAATCTTGGTTATTGGAGTATCAAAATCAAGCACTTCAAATGAAGATTAATTTAATCTTTGTAAGTAAAGTTTTACCATGACATAATACCAGCTCCATAAAATAGTACTGATGTTCCCTGTGACAATTTAGGAGCTTTAACCACATCTGGAAAAATCTCTCACTGCAAAGGTTTCTAAAGTATTAGAGGACTTGGTAGGATCTCTTCTTTGTGAGATCAATGAACAACCAAAGACACCTGGTGTTGACACAAGCATCTTTTCTTACATGGAGGCCTAACACACAAAAACATCTCTTCAGCCAAGGCAGTGGGCCAAATGTTTAAGATGCAAGATTTGCCAGAGTGCTTAGAGCTGAAATGGAAGCAAGACCAGAGAAACATTCGATCTCTTTGCAGTAGTTTAGTGTCTCTTCTACAAGTTTTCTCTTGTTGTTGTTGTTGTTGTTGTTGTCATTTTTTGATTTGGTAAATTCAGTGCAGAAGAGAAATCTGCATGTTTTACATTGAACACTTTTCCCAAAACAAGGAACAGGAGCTTAAAGTAAGTACCAAAGCTTATTAAAAGATTCATACCAAGGTATTATTTTCTTAATAGAAAATGTTCCATAGATATGCCATGAACAGGAAATATTGAACACAAATAATATATATACAAACAAAAAACCCACAAAATCCCAGTAATGGGAAACTGTTCCCAGCTCTATTCAAGCTAGTGGTTAGTTTGCCATATGTTTCCAGGGAAATCTAGATTTCATCTGCCTCATAAGGAGTCAGATAAATTAGTCAGACAAAAGATAATTAACTAAACCTCTGGGCATGAGGAATGACAAATGAAAAAAAAGGGAAATCCGTACACAGTTTGGTGTCATGTTTACAAGTGTTATTCTGGAAATAGGACAAGAATGGGAAGGCTTGTTGGTTCAAGCCAACTGTGATCACTAAAAGCCAGTGTTAGGCTCAGCAGTAACAGTCATGAGTCAGCCACCCAGCTGATAATGGACAACACAATTTGTAATTTGTGTTGTTTACCCCTCTGAGATGCCTTCTTGCAGTCAGTAATAGTATATTTGAAGAGCTGGTAGACAGAAAATAGAGACAGAAGCACTTTGCACAAATCATAAAGTCCTTTAAAATCAATCCCCAAGAGTGTTCAATGGTTTTACACATGACCCAGCCCCTTAGGAGTCTTAACCTGTGCAGTTCAAGTTACTCCAAGAAGACCTGCACCACTAGTAATCCATGTGGTATATGAAGCTGGAAAATTTTGAAACATTTGTACTTCTGTTAAATCTGATAATATTTAGATTAAAACCCCTTTGAGGTATGGACAATCTCCTGCTGTATTTATGGAGAGCCTAGGAAAACCCGTGAGGGAGTGGAGGCAACTTCCCTGGGTCTATTCCAGTGAGAATTTCTGTTTCTATTTCTGCTGTTTCTACATCTGAAGAGGGTGACTCAATTAGACTGAAAAAAAAGCCTAGGAGCAAAATTGGTTATTCATGGGCCTTTTCCATATATAGGTAGGATACTAATATGACTTAAGTTTTATAAACCCCTCTGAGTAAAGAGGTATAAAATAGAGTGGCTGCATGGTACCAGGATTATCCACAGAAGCTGTTTCTGCATGATACTTTTTTTTCCCAAGGCCCTGTAAATTTGGGACTACGCCAGAAGTAGTTGTTGCCTCTTTGCACTGGATAGAAAGTGCCAGTGAGAACAGAAAAAGCCTAAGACCTTCTTGGGGCTGCTGCTGCTGCTCTGGTGTGAGCAGATTTCATGTTGCACTGAAGTTGTGTCCCAGGTAACTTGTTCAGTATTCAGAAAAACTTCAGCTTTCACACTTGGCCACCCTGGTTTGGTACTGTGAAAGTGGGTTGCTGCTCCTGGTTAAAGAGAGTGGAAAGAGTGGGTGTAATCCAGGCTTACAAATTCCCCCATGCCTGCTGCTCATGTCTCCTGAAGAAAGCCTTGCTCAAGAGGTGCAGCAGTTATTTGCAGCTCCAGATAAATGGGAGCTCAGGGTATGCTAAGGAGCAGGCAGGGCTTCTTAGCCCTCATTGTTTCAGTTAATACAGAGGGCTCCAAGAATTATTCCAATAAATCCAAATGCTTGCAAGCTCTTTTCACCCTAGTACCTCCTCCTTGAGAGCATGTCTTCTTCTGTGCCAGCAGTATGGAAATACACTTTTTGAAGTCACATCTGTTGTTCTGATGATTTCATAATTGTCACAGAAGTGGTAATCCCCTCTCTTACAGATGATGAACCATCTGAGTGACACTGTACTATTGGGAGGATTACAACATTCAAGTTTGTAAGCCTCAGATTTTCTAAAACCCTTCAGTTTTACCTATGCCCCCCTCTATCTATTTCAGATGACAGTGTTTTTAAGTTTGGCTGGATGAATTACTGAGATGGGACTCATGTACAGTTGCAGTATCCAATGATGAGATTTTCTGCAGCCCTGTCTATTTGTCTCCTGTTCTGGTTTTCGTGAGGTACATTACACTACAGAGACTGTAGAGCCAGTGGGACTTAAAAGGTGCATGCAATCGTTTGGATATTATTTGCATGTACATGTGTATGCAATTGGTTAGATCCATGCCCCCAGAAATAGGCACTGTCATGGCAGTTAGAGGGGAGGCAAGACTTCCAGTGGTGGAGTTAGTACCCATCCTTTTCTCACCTGATCTGAATTGTCCTAGAAAAATCAGGAAAATTCCTTTGCACCGAGGTATTTTTCTGATAACTACAGAAATTTTACTCATCAATATATGCATCCAGTCAATGGAAGACATTTGCTCCTGGATGGATGCAGCTGCCAGAAACAAACAATGACACATGAAGCTCCAAGAGAAGACTTTTAATTCTAACAGAACATGGCCAGGAAATATCAATCAATTCATAGAGTAACTGATCATTTTCACCCTTAAAAACTCAAACTAACAGCTGTGCACTGTCTCTTCTTCCAGAAATGACTCCAGATCCCTTTTAACCTGGTGTACAATATTCACTTCTATTGTAGATTTTGGCAGTTTGCTTCATACTTTTAATTATACCCTCTGAGCAATGAAAGTCATCCTGAATAGTTTGCAGCCTGTGCCTCATCTGCAAGCTGTAACCTCTTTCTTTGGAATTAGCAACAAGTCACACAAACTTTTATTTGAAACAACCCATTCCTTTTCTGGTGTATACCGGACTGTATTTCCTGCAAATTCCTATCCATTCCAGCTGCAGTAGAACTTGTCTCCATTCATTTGAACTCAGTGCAGACATTTACTCTACAGATCCTACGTTTTTAAAGCCTGAAGAAGCAATTGCATTGTCTAGCCTAACTTTCTGTAAAATTAAGGTGTTAAAATTTAATTTAGCTCTTTGCAATTTGAGGCCTAATACACTGCACTGACTAGAATGCATATTCTTCTATTTTCACTAGAAGTTAATATGAAATACAGTTATGATTGCATTCCCCAGCTTCCGTATTCCTTATACAGGCCTGTAAATGACTCCACAAGGCATTGAAGAATCACATCAAAACAGTCAAATTGTTGCAATCTTTCCTGACCAGTTTTCATGTATCCCTAGAGGATCACAACAACCTATTGCAATGCTACAGTCTGGGACGGAGTGGTCAGGAAGCTGCTTGGCAGAAAGGGACCTGGGGGTGTTGGTCAACACGTGGCTCATTGGTGTGCTGAGGTGGCCAAGAAGGCTAGTGCCATCTTGGCCTGTATCAGAAGAGTGTGGCCAGCAGGACCAGGGCAGGGACGGTCCCCCTGTACTCGGCACTGATGAGGCCACACCTCGAGTGCTGTGCCCAGTTCTGAGCCCCTCACTACAAGACATGGAGGTGCTGGAGGGTGTCCAGAGAAAGGCAACAGAGCTGGGGAAGGGTCTGGAGCACAAGTCTTACAAGGAGTGGCTGAGGCGGCTGGAGTGTTTAGCTTAGATAAAGGAGGCTCTGGGAAGATCATATTGTTCTCTACAATTGCTGGACAGGAGGTAGTAGTGATGTGGGGGTGCCTTGGGGTGACCTCAGGTCTGTTCTCCCAAGTAATGATCTACAGGACAAGAAGAAACGGCCTCAAGTTGCACCAAGGAAGGTTTAGATCAGATACAATGAAAAATTCCTTCACTGAAAGCATTGGAACAGGCTGCCCAGGGAAGTGGTTGAGTCACCAGCCTCGAAGGTATTTAAGAGACTTGCAGATGTGGCAGTTCGGGACATGGTTTAGTGATGGGCTTGGCAGTGCTGTGTAAACAGATGGGCTTGATGATCTTAAAGGTCTTTTCCAACCTAAATGATTCTATGTTTCTGTGATTCTATACATAATGTTTTCATTTTCTCTTGTTTCAGGTTTCAGTACAGTTTTACTGCACTCTGTATGTACTCTCTGAAATAGAAAATTAAATAGATTAATGAGAAATCATATTATCATACTGTTTGTTTATGGAGTTTGGAAGGGTTCTTGCTAAATCTATTTTTAATAAAAAAATATTGTAGATGGAGTTTATTTTTCTGATTGTTTGGTTATTATTGCTCTTTATTGATGAAAATACTCAGCTTCAGATGGCAGAAAGTATATTAGAAGATTCATCTATTGGGAGCGAAAAAAAATTTAAAATGGTCCCAAAAATATATATATATTGGAGTTGCTTTTGGAGAGGAGTTTGATATCTTTCATCTGAGACCTTGCACTGTGGACAGCATCTGCGAGGGTGGCAGCCTCAGATTCTTGGACTGACATTACAGACCTCATGAGAAATTTCAGATTGGCTTTTGAAAAGCTACCTCACTGTGAGATATCTTCTCCTAAAAAGCAGAGACAGTTTATTTTGAAGACAGAATAGAAATACAAGAACAATCACTCCCTGTCCTGTATTTAGATCACAGTTCTCAAGTATCTGCCCTGAGTGTGAGAAATGAGGTAAACAGTCAAAAGCAGGTTCTTGTAGAATTTGGTATTTTGCAATACTTGTTGTAGAATTAGAACACAAAATATTCTTCATCATCCTCTATCTCCCACTCCTGCGTTTTATTTCCTACTTTGCCTAAAACTTGAATGCTTAGATATCAGTTAAATTTTAAGTTTGATTTTAGAAGCTGCTTCCATTTCGTATCATTTTCAATGCTTGAGAAAGTTGTCCCAACAAGTTGGAACTTTGGAGATTATCTCCTGCACAATTTAATAGACAAAACCGTGGCACAAAAAAAAAAATTGCTTAAATCTGCAAGAGAAGGAAATACACCATTCCAGCTGAGGGACCCAGAGGGCTCATTGTTGTGATCAAACGGGTGAATTGCACAAGTTATTTCCATATCTGAAAGTTGAGCTTGCCCTAATTTATTTAGGAACTTGGAGTGAGTAGGCAGCACTTTGGTATTAATTGAGGCATAACAATCTTTACAACTGTCTATCCAAAGCCACAGAAATCTGATGTAGGAGTGGCTTAGTCATGCAGTATTAGAACATTTTTTTCCCTGAAGAAAGTATCAAACACAATATAATCTGTCATAAAGATTCTTTAGAAAGACCATTTGCAATGCTGTTGTTTTTCTTCTTTCCCATATTGATATGAACTCCCCCAAATTATTATGTGATTAAAAGAGAAATGTAAAGAATCATAGAGTATTAAATCATTACAGACTGACTCTTGCCCTCTATCCTACTTGTTGTAAGCTCTGTTATGCAATTGAGTGTAGTGACATAAATAGGATATAGGCCCTCTTTATCTTTTTGGAAGAAGTTATAGTGTATTTAAAAGATTTTTGGTATGTGCGTCACTTTATCTTCATTATAAAAACAACTTGGATGTGGGCTCTGGGGGAATTTATAGTTTCTCCATGACACAATTAAATTACAAATGTCTCATTAGAGACTGCCAGTGTACCTCAGATAACGACTCTAAAGTATTCATCTTAAAGCTCATTTCCAGATTGTTTTTCTTTTGAACTTGTTGTACTTTAGGATTGTACTAACTTTTATGAATATGTTTTTAAGGGGCACTGTACTTTAGGGCATGCCATAAATATTGGTGTGCTTGGAAGAAAAGAGTCCAGAGAGCAGAATAAGGGTAGAGGCTGCAAAAGGGAAACATAAAATCAATCAAAGTAGCTAAGCTCAGTCATGAAAACTTTTGTCAAGCACATGATCAAGAAAAAGTAGTCTCGAATACATAGATACTTTACCCACTGCAAACTGTGGTTAAATCACAATTTCAGATGATGAAACAAGTAGAACAAGAGAATATATTTGCTGTGAATCACTTCACAAATAAAAGTTCAACACCAGTTGTTTCCAATACTGACAAAGTCTTAAAAAGTACCCCCTCAGTGAATGTTTCCTTATATTTTGGCTTTTTGCTTTTGGCATCAATAATACACTTGATTACTGAAAAAGTAAATATTAATGGATTGGAAGTTAACTCTTTTCTCCAAACTCCAACATTATGTAATGAATCTAAACATCTAACTGAATAGACTTAGATTACTTGTTGTTTTGGGGGTTTTTTTCCTAGCTCTTAGAAAATACCACAAAGCTGCATTATTCTGTCTTTCATGTATGCCAGGAAATGGATAAATCAGATCAATGCATCCTTTGTATGAAAGCTCAAGAAAAAAATTTCTGATCCTCTTCATATAAAACATCCTTTTTACAAAAACTGAGGCTTTGTTTGCAAAGAATGAACTACTGTTTAACATTAAGTAGAGGTAACCTACTTATATTTAATTGTCTTTAATGACTGCACTGGTGAGGGAAGACGCCTACTGTCCTAAGCTGCTTTCCCTTCGTGTGTCTATCTGAAGAGAACATAGCATATCATTTGTGCAGAAAGGAAGAAAGTAGTTCTAGGTTCTCTAGAGTGGAAGAGGTTCTTTATGTCTTAATGCCTCTGTTCCCTTCCTCCTGACATCAAATAATTGAGCCCAGAGCAGTATATTTCTATTAACTCCCGGAAAGAAAACCCAGCAGTCAGCAAGCATACCAAAGAACCTTCTCTCTCACTTCAAACAAGTGATGCCTCTATTTTTGTAATGGTCTCATGAGCTACAAACAGAAGAGTGTCTGGCTCTTCTGCTTCTATATTTCTCCCTTAAACTGCATTATACCATTCCCACTTGCCACTCTGGAAAAATTTGTTGTAGCGCAATCTATGTCATCAATCATTTCTTGAAACAGTGATAAATGAATGTGCGGAACACTATGTGTTAAAAAAACCTGCCAGGCCCATACAGCTGTTAGGGTTATGATGTATTAATTTTGCTTGAAATTTTCCATGGCTTCATACACTGTTCAGAATTCATGGGCTGCAAATTTTAGCAAAATTTCCAAGTGTTAACTCAGGTATCAGTTATTTTCTGAAGCAGAATAGTGTGAAAGGACAGGCACCGCTTTTTGCAGCAGTTTATGACCTCTGTTTTCCATCCATCCTTTTTGTTTCCGGGAACACGATAGGACACAAATGTTCAACCAATGTGCTAGGAAAGAGCATCAACACTTTTAAACTTACTCAGAGGGTATAGATATGAAAATAGAAAGTCAAAATACAAATATGTGAGTGTAGGGAAATGATTCAAGAATACGTAATACACAGCACTGTGTTATCCAGTAACTTATAATTTCTGGTGCACTCTAGCCCACGTGGCTGTGGAGAAGAGCTGATACATACAACTAATTAAATCTCAGAAATCAGCAGGCAAACAGAAGGAAATAAAGGTACTCCAGTGTCACAGCTATTTGTGAGCCTGACATATGAGTGCTGGAAGCCAGCAATACTGTACTGCTATCTCATAACCAAAAGATAGCTTTTGCTCCCCTCCCCTACATTTGCTAATTCCAAGAGAGGTTGCATGTGCTATATCAGATTGTGGCTAGTAGTGACAAGAATGATATAGCAGTAGGCTTTATTAAGGAAGTTAGGAATGTTTAAAAGTGCTAAGTAGGCCAAAAATGCATTTAAAATATTCCAAAGGCAGGCTAAGAGAAACGGCTTTTTGGATGCTTCAGAGCAGATACTCCAGAGACCTCAGTATTTAACAGCTCCTTAGGCACTTAAAGCAAGGCTGGGATTTGCAGAGCACTAAGCTCCACAGCCTGATCATAGGATTAGGAGCCCTGCCCAGCTAGAAGCAGGATTTTCATTTTTCAGCCCTAGATTTCTTTGCAAGTCCAATACTGAAATCTCAGGGAAATATTTTCCAATTATTTGTTTTATTAAGAAAATTAAACAACCCCCCTGTGTTTCCTGAAAGTCTGGCAGGACTCACACTGTAATTGTAGACAGATAATGTCCCTGCAGGTCAGTTCTTGCACTGTAAAGTAAAACTATACGAGGTGATAGTTACCTGTACTACGTGGCAGTAGTATGGCAGTATGATTACATATTGTAATATTGTATTTAAATATTCAGACAAAAGCAACAGTCTTTCCTTTACATTTAAGTTAAGGAAAGATTTATACAGCTATAAGTGAAACCATTCTTCTGGAATAAATATGATTCTAAAGTTTAGAAATCCTCAGGCTATTCTCTAAACAAAGATGTGGGAAACTATTACTGTTTATATTAAATATTCCCATGTGGCTCTTTTGGTCCTTGTGGAATATGAATGGCAATCTCTTGTAAAATCCCTACTGCAGCTGTCAACACTTTTTAAATGAGGCATCCCAGATACAGAGAGGAGTGGAGCATGTATGTGGGTGGGACATACCTGTTTCCTTAGGAATCCCTCACCTCTCTGGTGGCAGATAGGTTTTCTGAGGCAACACAGATATCAGAGCAAAGTCACTAAAGTGATTTTTCATAGGGAGGAGATGATAACGCTTCCTTATTACCAGCTTTTTGAAACAGGAGAACTACTCCTGATTTAGAGAGGAAACTTGAGACTAAAAGGTTTGCCCTGTATGACAGAGTGACTCTTCATTCTCACAAGCCCCATCTTCTATAGTCAGCACACACACTTACCAGCTTCACCTTGAACCTTCCCATTTTATCTGCTGCCTTAATGTAAACCTGACCCAGAAGCCACCTTCCTCTTTGAAGCCTAAATTAATTCCTGGACTGTTTATAACTATTTCTGCGTGTGACAAAATTTTCCTCTGTGTAAACTTCTCCTCTTCCTAATATTTCTCCTTCTCTTCCTTCTTAGTGTATTTGTGGAAAGTAACCTTGTCCTCCCTTAGGTTTCACTGTGTTTCTGACCTATGCCAAGCTCTTCTGGTCTCCTAAGGTAGGATTCCCAGTGGGCCCTTTGCTAGGGTTGTTCAATGAGCTCTTAATCACTCCATGAGCTCTTCTCTGCTCTTACTCCCTGCATGTGGGTCTGGTCACAGACAGTAAAAAAAAAAGATAGGTTCGAAGTATACCAGAGGATCTACTCACACTACCTTGGAGAAGGCCAGTCCCTACCAGAAACTGATAAACTACAAGTTTGCCTTCTCATGGTCAAGAATTCTTTACAATTTCCACAGTATATTTTCATTCTTCTATTATTTCCAGATGATGAGATCTGACTTTATCGTTTATAGCACTTATACAATTAAGTGAGAGGTGGATCAGGGCCAGGTTGTTTGCCAAAAAACAAGTAAAACTCAAACACTTCATGTCACTGTTTATTTTCACACTCCTCTTGAAGAAATATCCAGATCAGCTACACAAAGCTTTGACTTCAGCATGCCTTGTATAAGACTTATGCTTAGACTATCTTGTTAACACCTTTTTGGATGATTTTTCCAGATATATTTGTAGCCCAAAGTACACTTACTGGTGAGAATTAAAATAAAAATCAAGATTAAAAGTTTTCTGTTGCTTCTATATAGAGAAAAATAAAGCACTAGTTACACAGTGCATATCTGACATTATTATTTTACATCTACACAAAGAGGTGTTCTTATTTTATAGGAAATGTTGTTCCTTGTAAATCAATGACAAAATTCTGAATGAGTTCAGTGGACTAGGATTCCTTCCAGAGTCTAGTTTACTACTTCACTGCATGAGTTGTATGCCAGGGTAGCTTTGCTGAAATCACTGGAATTCCCTCAGCGTGAAAGCAGTGAAATCAGAAAAAAATCTGAGTACAGAGAATGACAATAATTTTTACTGGAATTAAAGGATTACAATTGAGGGATAACATTTTTGGTAAACATCAACTAACTGAGATGTTCTCAACTGGCTCATTAGACAGTAGCTTATTGCTAAAAAAGCCAAATATAAATACATTTCATATATTCATCCCATTTTATAAAACTGGAATATTGCATAGACAAAACAGGGGAACTGAAAGACTTACATCACTGCTAAATGACTTTCTCTTTAAAAAGTGTTCCACGTGTTTTAGACCAAGAGCCAAATTTTGCCCCTTGATATACACATATAAATTCCATCAAGTAGCTGGAACTGCATATTTGTGCTTGTGGGAATGATTTGGCAGTGTATAGGCAATTCTCGGAGCATTGACTGTGAGGGCTGCCCAAGAATTCACCAGTAAAAATGCATTTTTGTTTTATTTTGCTGTCAAAAACTGTTGATTTGTCAAAAATAAACATTTCTGCACAAATATATATAGCCTGTTTTACAATGAGCACATTTGTGGTCAAGGAAAAAGAGAAAGCTTATATCCACAGCACAGCCAACAAGCACTTATGCCAAATTGAGAGCTAATGTCCATATATAAGCTTTCCCAGACATACTCCCTTCTCTTCCAGTCCATGATGAATCCTTTGACCAGAACAAGTTGTCATCAGTCTTCCTCACTGGAGCTATTTCACACAGCTTTATAAAATCAATATTAATTGGACAAAGAGTCTGCCTAATCACCACTTCCCCATCTCATATCTTTGTGCTCCTGTTATTAAGAACAACTGCCTGAACTCTTCCTCCCTTCCAGGGGATTCTTCTCTTAACAGATACTTGTCCTTAATTGAACAAGGCATTGGCATATCTAATATCTGCCACAAAAGGAGAAGTCAGAAAACTTCTGACTCATCAGAAATGGTCATGAGATGAAATGTTTGTTTTCCTGTAAATTCCCCTCACCCCCTTAAAAATACTAGCAAAATAGTACTTGATTTTTGTTTTACTTTGAAAATGTATATATTTGTCTATATAAATAGAAATATATTTGCTTCCCACCTCTAGTATTTCAGAAATGAAATGAATACTTCACTGCGCTCTCAGCTTTCTAGGTGCTTGGGGATACAAACCAAGTGACAGACGTTTTACGTTCATAAGTGTAAGACCAACGGCAGGAGAGACACCATGCCTTTGCTGTGCTATTTGCCAAAGCAGCTAACACCATAGGTGGGGGGACAAGTTGGGAAGAGAGGAATTTAACGCTAATAGTGCATTTTATGGATGGCTTATCTGGCTGACCTTTGGAAGGCAGAGTGATGTATTAAAACACAACTTGTCAGGAGTGCAGCCAGTATGTTAGGATCTAAATCCATCCTGACGTCAGGGAGTGAGGCTAAAACAACGCCTGCATGCCAGTCCGGGTTAGTCCTTTCTGTAGGACTTTTCCATTGTGTGAGCCCCAGGGTGGTGATTTCATGCTCCCACAGATGGGAACCTCCTCAAGGGAAGTGTAGCAGACGTTACAAGATATGAATATCATTGCATATTGCAACACTTTTTTTGTGTGACAACTGCTGGTGCAATCAAATATGCCTCCCATTTCCCAGTTCTGGCAGCTCAGAAAGGAAGTCTCAGGCCCTGTGAGCTGCTTTTACTGCCTGCCAAACACAGGGGACAGGACTTACAAGATGAACAAATTTAGTGCTAGTTCTTTGCACAGGCTGAATTTCCCTCCATGACATTAAAAGTAGCAATAGCGACTTTTAGCCATTATTAACCTTTTTAGTTACCACTCCTTAACAGTTTTTAAACAAATCCTTACTGCTTGTAAATGAAGTTCAAATTAAACATTTTTCCCTCTCTATACTTCTTGCTCTGGAATGATGAAAACACTTTTTTGTACTTTGAATTTCCTTTCTTTCTTTCTTTCTCTTTCTCTCTTTTTCTCTCTTTCTTTCGTTCTTTCTCTCTTTCTTTCTTTCTTTCTTTCTTTCTCTCTCTCTCTCTCTCTTCCTTTCTGCATTTCTTCCGTTTTAACAATCTCACTTCTAACCAAAGTCCAAAGCTTGTAGGGAAATGCTTTCCCTTCAGCTGGGCCTCTTCCTATCTTATCAAATAATATTAGTTTGCACTCCATTGATACCACATAGAGCCTTAGAAATTCTCATAGCTTTTAACCTGTCATGCAGATTAAGACCTCATTAAATTTCTACTACCTTCAGCATGATTGTGTTACCTAATGCTAAAGATTTTGGGGCAACATAATGAGTACTGATACAGAATGAAAGAAGAGGGATCTTTCATCATGTGGCATCATTTGCTAGAAAGAGAATTTACTGTCTGGTAAATTCAGTTCAGTCTAGTCTGTGTTTCTGCATGTGTTCTGTCTGGACAAAGTATGCCTTGCATTTCCCCTCACAAACATTGCATGACCTGTGCTTCTGAGTTTGAGTGAACATGTCCATGTTCATAGGTAAAACATGGGTATTTGAGAATTAATAAAGTGTGTGTGTGCATGTACATATGCAGATATACATACACATGCACCTTATAAATAGGTACCAGATGAGTGAGCATACATAGGGACAGGAATAACATTCACCTACATTTTTTTCTGGCTCTTCTCACGTGTTCACAAAAAAAAAAAAACTGTTCAGAGAGAAATAACTGAAATCAAAAAGGGGAATAGACTCTTCTCCTGCTTCAGTGTTTGCAGCATAATAGCAGCTATAGGTGACTGTTTCCAGACTGGACATTTTGGTGGGAGCACTGCATACACAGTGCAAAAGACAAGCCCCCCACAGAAACTTTATAGCTGATGCAGGTTAAACAAGATAAAATACTGTTATTCCAGTTTTATTAGTAAGAATCAGAAATACCAAACGCCTTATTCTCAGTCTCATAGGAAAACAGCTACAAACTCCTGTCACAGCTAATGCCTCTGCTACTAGTTCTGTCTTTGAAGTCTGCTGTCCTGGCAATGTTTGTAGTCCTCTTTCAGACACAGACACAGTCCCCTTTCACAGATAGAGAAAATCCTGAGAAGAAGAGAAAAAAAGAGGACTCAGACTTACAGCATACATCCCTCAAGAACATGAGCATCTCACAACAGTTTTGTGTTTGTTCTGATAACAAGAGCCCCTTAACTGGGATGTAAGGCACGGCTGACATAGAGATGTACAGCAGAGGCAGAGACTATGGGCAGGAGCAGCCCATGGCAGTTGAGGAAATGCAGAAGTTAAATGCAAGTTTTCCTCAGGTTTGACCTGGAGCTCTAGCAATTGGTTCACCCTTTCTCACTGGGTGCTTAGCTAATTATCTAGGAATCCTTATCAGGGCATTACAAGACCTCCCTACAGGACAGCATCAATTAACCACCACTTCGATGAATTTTTCCATGTGTTTTCTTTCACCTTTAAAATTACTTTTTCTGTTCCAAAGTATTAGGCCACATAATAACATAACATAATTTTTCTCTTGAACATATACCTTGTTGGGTTGACAGACTTTTTTAGGGAGGGGAGCAATGCCAGCTTTCTCCCAGCACATGGTACAATCCCCTTGCTGGTGGAGGTGAGGGGGATTGCCCCTCTTGACCTGCCCCATCCTAGCCCCATTTCCTTCCCTGATGCCTGCCTGCCCAACACCAGCAGCCCTTGGACTGGGCTGGCCGAGACTCTCCCTCCGCCAAGCCCAGATAGCCACTCAAAAGTCTTCCCTGTGTCACGTCTGTTGTAAACTCCACCATGCTTTTCCTGTGTCTGCACAACATCTCAGCTCATTAGGAAGACACAAGATAGCAGAGGACCCGATAGGGAGCGTTTTGGATCCCCCCAGCCCAGTAGATCCTCCTTCCTTCCCGTACCATGCATGGGACCCTTAACTTTAACCCAGCCGTGCCTTTTGTCTGAAAGGGAGAGACTATTTATGAGGAGTCATACAAAATAAACACAGAGAGTTCACCATAAAATATGACAACCACTTTAAATAATGTTGACTTAATTAAACTTTAAACTTTATTTATATATTTTATGGCCGTAGTGTGAGCTCTTCTCGGATGTTTACTTCAGTGAAAAATCCATCATGTGAGGGCCTTGAAAGGAATTAATCCCCTTACCCCTGGCACAGAACTCAGCTCCAACAATTCAGATCTAAATATTTAGTGATGGATGATACATGTTTATAGAACAGAGGGCAGCATGACATTTAAATGGGATCTGGGGTTGCTATAGTGAGCGGACATTGTTGAAAAGAAACTGGAAGCTGAAGCCATGCCAGTTATCGGAAGCCAATAAGTCAGCCCCCTTGTTGCCTGATTTTTCCCTTCCGTCTATTCTTTCTGGGTTTTCAAAGGCTTCTTTGCAGAAAGTTACGAGCAATTTTCAGAAGGAAAAGTTCTGCTGACTCTTGTACATTTGGTAGTGCATCCCATGGTTAAACTAATAGCCTTGTTGGGTGTCAGCCAAAGGTTACAGGCCTCTCAAAATATTCTTGGAAAAAAAAAAGAGTTTATCACTGAACTGAAGTTTCTCATTAGTAACCCTGTGTTGTCTAATCTGTGAAATTACATGATTAACTCTTTTGCAGAGACAGCTTCAGCCAGAGTTTGCAATCCCACAGGAAGTTATTAAAAGTATCACCAAGATAATTTCCCTGCTTTGTACTTGGCCCTTAGGGTAAAGGAAATACATCATTAGATGAGTACTTTATAATAAAGCTATAGATCACTAACAATTATTAAATGGCTGTCAAGAATGATTATTATTTTAAAAGTTGAGCACTGCGCAATTTGAAAAAACAAATAAAAAACCTTGAAAGAAATTACTTCCTTTGTTTTTGTATAGAAATTAGGAACATGCCTTCCCCCCCCCCCCCCATTCTCTTTGAAGTGATTATTGGAATATAATCTTTCTCTGTACCCAGCCATCTTAGTTTCGACATTATTTTCTGAAACTCAAAAATACTCCTGGGGAAAGGCACCACTTGAGAGAATATTCCTCAGTGACACAGAGGATAGCAAGATCTTTTTGCACAAGCAGAGAACAACACCTCAGCTCGTGAGTCCTGAACCCCTGATGCCTCAAGTTACTCAAGCAGCGGTGGTGGTTCTCACCAAGGAGCAATGCTTGGCTTTTGGTGAAAGTTGAACTCGGGGCTATCTGGGACACAGAAAACCCTCCCATCATGTATTATGGCTGAAGTCACTCGCAGATGTTTTACATGATTTGTTGCACTTGGTTTTGGCTTTCTAATGAGTTCCTCCCAGATCAATGGGTGGTTTAGTTTGCATCTTTTGGGAGGAGAGGTAAGAGTTCATGTCTTTATTATCTTCCCCAGCTACCCAGCTGGTCACCAAGACCTTTTTTTGTTTTTACATTTGTGGTTTTTTTAACCATTAGTGAAAAAGCGAAATGGTGAGAACCAAGAGATGCTGACAATCTGACAATGCCCATGAAGTCAGTCAGGCTGTGATCCTCAGCCGGTGACACAGTTGCCCTGCAGGGATGGCCATGTAGCATATGGCTGGATTGCATAAAAGACAAATAGTTGTGAGAGGTTTGACAGAGGTAAAGAGTGTGGAAGCAAGAGCCAACAAGTACACCGTTGGCCCTCAGATCATAGTCAGCCAAACAATCCTACTTTATGGCTTTCAGCTAAGCCAGCAGAAAACTTAAGCTGGAATTTGAAAGAACATCATTTGGGCATCCAGGAAAGGACAACTGCTACCAGACACCTCTGAGAAATCTTATTTGTTCTTGTGTGAAAAAGCCAGATCTTTCAAAAAGGTTGAGTTTAGGATTTAACCATGCAGCCCTAAAGACGCACCCCTAAAGTGCACAGCAGGACCAAGCTCACAGGACAGTTTTTGTGATTGCATCACGTTATGGTGCCTCACTGTGACCAGTGCACCCAGTCATTAGAATGGAGTTAGAAAAATCAGAAGACATGAAACCTAATTTCAACTGCAAAAATGTGGGTGAAGGGATTTGCTCTTTCTAGGCTGCATTTTTTATCTCCCCTAATGACTTTTTCCTTATCTTAAATAAGCCATGATCTCCAAGGACAGAAGTCGGTACATATTATAAACAAAATATATGTCTATACATATTCAATACAAGCGCAGTTTCAGAAGAAGGAAGAACTTAGAGACCATCTTCATTCTGTATCCCTTGCACTGGTTAAGACTTGTATCCTCCTAAAGAGTTTAGAATAAAAATCATCCCAATCTGCTCATTTGCTTTTTTTGGTAATGTGGTCTGATAATGTCTTGAATTAATCCCTAATGCTTTTAATGGTCAACCTAAGATCTACATGTTTAACTCTTTTCTAAAAGTTTGAATTTGTGAGAAGATTTTGTCTAAATTGCTGCATATGCGTGAAAATATTCTTCTTATTCTAGTTCTAGTTTCTAAAAATAAGATGACTGGAAGCCATTCTGAAGTGCAGGGTAGGATAACCCAGTCTCTGCAACTTTTCGTGATCTTCAAGTGACACAGAAATATTTTTTTCTGCATTTTTTAGTAAAGAAAAAAAAGACTGATTCAATTTCCCTTACTGTTTTTTAGCCAATTAATAAGAGACAACCTATTTTTTCCTCAAGAACTTTAGACACAAAAGGTTCTGGTATATATTCAAACTTAAATAAATGCAATCTGAATCTTTTGAGATTTTTTTATTACCAGTGTAAGACTGAGTTTTAATATGAAATTAGAAAATTCTTGAAGAATTGTAGGGAAGAAGGTTACTGCAGCTATGAAAACCAAGTCTATAGCGAAACAGAACAGCTTAAGCTCTCTATGCAAGTATCCATATTTCTATGAGAGAAATTTCAGGGGTCCAGAAACTGGAAAACACTGAAAATATTGATGTACATTCCACATGAATACTTTCAGAATGGAAAAACATCACAAAACAAAAGAAACAAATATTAACCAAAAATCTCTTACTCCAGTCTCTTGCTTTGAACTGGAATGCTATAACATAGATATCTGAATTTGTAGAAAATAACCAAGCACCCACTTCAGAGCTGATCAGGAAAGCAATATAAACAAAATTCTGACTTGGGAAAAGAATGAAGAGTGTAATTTTCTTCATGTAGCTACACATTCTCAGGAGATGTGTTCTGGCTGATATTAATGTTAAAACACTGATATACGTGGAAATAGAGAGATCCACAACAGTATATGACAGAATAAATGCAACTGATTACCAATAAAATTCCAATTCTTGCAGAGAGAAGTTTGCCATTCTCACACAGCATGCCAAGTACCTAATTTTTCCATTTATTCCTGATGAGCATGGGGTATCTCTCCAGGAGATACATGAATTTTCCTTTGGTTTTACTGTGAATTATGCCTTTACCTCTCTGGAAGCAGGTTTTTTTTGGATTTATTTTGAAAACCAGCTTGTCAGAGATAAGAACTGAGCAATATGTTCTTTTCTGCAGTACTGACTTATTTTCCTTCTTGCACTACTGATTTTTCTTATTTCTGTCATCCAAGAAAGAAATTAATCTTTACACATAGAAAATATGACACCAAAATCTAATTAAATTTTTATTTTAAATAACTACTGTTCCTTTTTCAGAAGTCTTGTACAATGGTCCTTTCACTAATTAATGTGTATGGTGCTATTAATTTTAAATTGCCTTTTTTGGTCCCCATTCTAACGATTTTGAGATGCTGGATCTGGCTACTTTTGTCCTAAATGCAATTATATGAGCTAGTGAAAGCTCATGCTTTGTATGTACCCATGGAATCTGAAGAAGTGTTTCTTCTGCTGGAAAAGGAGGAGAAAAGCCCTTCTCAGACAGGGGTGGATGTTTCCAAATGCATTTTGTTTCCCCGTCACCAAGTGTCTGTTCTGCATCGCTGAAGGCAGCAGGAATGCAGCAGTACCCAGCTCAGGGTCAACCTCCCATCTTCTAATCACACTGCTTCAAGTAAAGGTGAAAATATTCTAATAATACCATGGGCTCATTCCCTAAAGTGCTAGCACCCTTTTTGCCAGAGAAATAGAAGAGAATGGCCTTTCTTCTCTGCTAGCAGGGACCTGGCACCTTTTAATGTCATGATTTGAGTGAGGCTTTGAAGATGAAGAGCAGTGGAGGAGGAAGATTCAAAAAAATAACAGCTAGAACAGATGCGCAAAAGAACCCAAAACCCCAAACTTTCATTGAGTATTTCCTTTACAGTTTTTGACTTTGCAGGCTACCCGTTTTCTAAAGCAAAGGTATCAGTTCATTTCTTCACTTTTTTGCCAAAGCAGAAAATAGAATCATGCAAAGCATGATCATTGCATGTATTCATATTTGTAATTACTCTTACACTTCAGATGTGGGGAAAATCCATTATTCATAGTATTGTGTTTTAGTTGGTAGAGCACCAGGTTCACAGATGATTAGTGATAGTTGATGAAATGAACTTTTTCTGAAGTTCAGGGGTCTTGCGTTATATAAAATTGAATTTCGAAAATCGGTGCCTTTGATGTCTTCCCAGTACAAATATTTTACTCACAATTAAGTACTTGGGACAAAAGTCTGGGAGAAGGGGGAGACAGAAAGGGGAGGGGAGATGTGGTTAAAGGCAATCCCCAGCAGGACAACTTAAAAATATGACTATGATTTCTCAATAGCTACTACTGACTTTCTGGTTTTCATGAATTTGCCAAATGTATTTCTTTGGGTCAGATCTTACTTATCTCGCTCACAGAAGTATTCTTATTGGCTACCCCTGAGAATAAAGCAATAAAAATTTTGCTTACTCTTTCTATTTTGCTAATTCTCTTAGAATCAGTTCAAATAAACTGGGGTCTATGTTACTGGTTCAGTTAACAGACTGTGCAACTACACTAGTGCTCACGTTAGCTAGAAATTTTTAGGGGAAATATGTGTCCTAATTTCCTTGGTTCTCTCAGAATAAAACAAAACAAAACAACAAAAACAACAAGAAAAGAAGAAATGTTTATCTGCACTTGGAGTGGAATCCCTGCTACCCACAGTTGAGGCTTAACCTCACACTGTGTCTAGCCCAGCCTTAAACAGATGCTGCCTCTGCAGTTCCTGCCACTTTTGCTGCCATAATTTTGTTTGGAGTTTAATAGCTATTTTTCTCTCTTTGTTTAGTCTTTGGTCAGATTCTTCATTTTCACTGCAAAAGCCGAAGGTGGTCTATGTGAAGGCTAACTCTGCATGTTGACAGCCACAGAGCTGTAATAAATTGAGCTTTTGTAAATTCCAGCAATGATACAGCCTCACAGTGTACCAAATATCTATCACTTACATTTATACCTGAACCTGTGTGTATATTGCATGCCTACCTGTACGTGTATTTTCAAAGCTCCTTTTGTACCTCTGTATGCTCTATTTTGCACATAACACTAGTCTCAGATAGTTCAGGCTATTCTGCTGCATCTCTTTGGGGTAAAAAAAGAATTTGTAAGGACATAATGTACAGCCTTCATTGCAAAGTAAACTAGGAGCAAGCATGATGGATGAGTTAAGAGTGCAAGACTGAAGAAAGATGTGAGTCCGGTCAAGGGGGAGCTGGGTTGAGATTCCTGGTACATGGGTGTTATTTCTAGTGCTTCTGGTAGGAAGGCTGAAGAGACTGGGTAAGTGGCTCCCCACATTGTTTTAAATCTTATTTTGCATGGAGTTTGAACAACCTCTCGCTCTGTAAGCCTGAGGTAGATGTCATGAACACCCAATTTCCAGTGTATGTCTTAAGTGAAGTTATGATGTAATTTTTTTACCTCAATATCACCATTCTCTTTCTAATGCAGTGTTTTCAGCCCCTGATGATTCAAAACCTTTTGAATTTTTTCTAAATTTTCTTCTTTTCTGTGTGTTATAAAATCTCATTAGGAGGAACTTTTCCTCCTTACGTAGATACAAAGCCAAACTGGTTAAGACATCAATTTGTATTCAAGGATATTCATCACTACCTGCAATTAGATCGGACCAAGGACTTTGACCTTTACTTGAACATTCTGTCTTGCCCTTGCCTCCCTTGCCTAATGAGAAGGTCTGCTGCAGACAAGTGCACATCTGGAAGAAGACCTCTTTTCCTTGGATGGTAGGAAGTTTCCTCCTAACATCACACAAATGGCCACATGGATATTGTCAAAATCCCACAAAACTTGCCCTGCAGAAGAAATGAGTTCAACTCCCAATCTTTTGCCTGGGGAGCTGTTAGTGAGCTCCGGGCAAAATAGTTTTCAGTCTGTAAACAAAAAGTTTGACCTGCTCATCTTAGCCAGCTTGTATAAACAGCTCAGTTCATCAGAGAAGTGCTGCCGGTTTCAGGAGGAAACAGGGCACTCTCTGCGCACCTGGGACAGATCATGCCTTGCTGCCCTGCTCCCCACTGAGCAAGTGACAAAGCCCGTAAGATGTCTCCTCCTCCAGGTGAGCCGGTGCACGGTGGGAGGGGAGAAAAGGGAGCTCCCCGAGGGTGTCCCTGGATCCATAGGCACCAACTGACAAATGGCAGGGTGGGGGAATAACCTCAGGGTACCTGGCTTTCAGCATTCTCAGAGGGAAATGGTCACAGAAGATGGAAGAAGGGGAGTACCTGATGCCAAATGGCTGTGATTACAGCGGTGGCAAATTTCCAGGGAAACGCAGCCTCAGTTCTGTTTTATCAGGACCTTTTGTAAATTGCTATTAAGAAGTATTTTTCAACAATCTCATTTTTATTAGCCGTTTGTGCCCATTATAGTTTTCTAGTTGCTAGTTTGTTATGGCTGTAACATAAATAAAGTTCTAAAAATGTCTCATTTGAGGAATTGCAGAGCTGGGCATGCCATTTAGACACAGATAAAAGCAGATGTAAAGGACTTTCTTTGTAATGGGTCTATTTTATATTTAATAGGACTGTCATATAAACCTAGACTACCATTTAAAATGCAGTTTCTAGGCTATAAAATAAACACCATTTCTAATATTGCTGTTGGCTTTCACCTATGGGATACAGTTCATTAAAAGCTCTATAAGGCATTTACGTGGGCTTACCATATGATTTACAGTCTAGGAGCCACCCCAGGCAACAAATGTGTTTCTCTCCCAGCTTAGGAAACAGTTCTTCAAAAATATTAATGATACCTGCAGAATCACGCAGCCATGTGTGCCTTGCACAAACGGAGGCACAGTGCTGGTAGAGACTGACACGCCTCCTGTGGCAGGAGCTCTGCTAGATGCAGTTGCTTCTTTCAGGAAGAGTAAGCCTGAGAAACACTTTCACATTCATTTCTCTTTACTGAAGTTTCTAAGTGTTACCACAAAAACAAATGTACCTGGCTCAGGCTTCTGTGGGAGGTAAGACAGGACTGCCTGTGCTGGGCTGAGAGATTTAGCTTGTTTGCTTGCCTGAGCTGGAATTAATGACTCTCTGGAGGAGTCCACTCCTCTTCTTTGGCCACAGAAATGGGCATCTGGGTGACATGGCTAAAATAAGGTGAAGCACCTGAACATAAGTTCTGCATTACTGATCTAATGTGAAGTTCCAAGACAATTTATGGACATTTCCTCACATGGCTTCCAGTTTCATCCTAGGACTGAATGCATTTTTCTTAGTGAATTACATCTCCAAATGCCCCCATGCTTTCCAGGAGGCACTTCAGATTTGGTAGGGAAGGGGTCCTTTATGCTGATCAGGTGTGAATCATTTTCTAACAAGATTCTACTGCCTTGAAAAATCAGACTAAGCATACTGAATATAGAGTTTGATTTTAGCAGCTAAAATTTCCTCAGAAATCCATTCTCACTAATTATGTCTGGTTGAAGGCAGGACTTAATGATCTTGGGGGTCTTTTCCAACCTAAGTGATTCTATGTTTCCATGATTCTATGACCTCTTCACAGAAAAATGGTCTGATACAGGCCAGGGGATCCCTTCACGTTACCCAGTAATATCAGGACCTTGCCCAGCAATGCTGCTCCATGACTGGTATGATCTGAGCTGCAGGTGGGGTCCATATTTGTAGGGTGGAACTCAGTCCCTTGGGCTCTCACTGTCACAGGAAGACTGGACAAGGATCTTGGAAGGGTAGTATGAGATTCAATGAACAGAAAATTGTTTTGGGATGGGGGGGGGGAGTCAGGGGTGGACACAATGCACAGGGACTACTTAGGCAAAGAAACTGGGAAGAGATTAGGAAGGTCTGAGAGTTCTGGATTGGGCAGATGTGCAGAATAAAAGTGAATGGTGGATGCAAGCAGTGCAGGAGAAAGAAGAGTGCCTGGAAGGAGGGAAGCAGCAGAGAAGAGCAGAATACTTCAGCAGGCGAAGTAGAACCTAAGCAAACTGAGTTTTACTATCCTAATGCCTTAGATCCCACTGGCAAAGCACCTGTCTCATCTTCTGCCAATAGTAGTCCACAAGGAAAATAAAAACAAGTTCTGTCTGTCCCTCTGTTAACACAAACAGCTTAAATACACACAGTGAAGGAAGTCTCCAAAAGCAGTTACACATCAAACTGCATTGGCCTCAGTGTGTCATTTCAGAAGTTTTGAAATCTGAAGCAGGAGTACTTCCCTAATTGAACATTATAAAAAGACTTCTAAAACTGTTCCTGTGTCAAGCAGTCATAAAGTAGAAAATGCTAGCAGTACAGTGGTCCAGGAAACTCCAGCTAGGGTACCCTGTGCTTGTACCTTCTAGCAGGTTGCTGAATACATGGTAGTGTTTTAGCAAGACTCTCTGAGTAAATGAGACTGGTCAGCAAGTGCATGGGTGGGTACATGTCCATATGTGAGTACATGGGGATCTCTATGCAGGTTCCATTACCCAGCAAGCAGTCCTTTGCTTTACTTGAGCTGTATATGACTGTACCTCTGAGTTTCACACACAGTTGCTGGTAGTGAATGGTTTCTGCCCCAGTCTCTAGCACAGAGATGCTTGAGGAGACACTGCAGGTATAGCTACAGGTGCACTGAGCAATTTCAGTCAGAGGGAGCTCTGGTGTGACAGAAAGGAAAAAGGAAAAAAAGAGGAAGAAAGATTGGGACTCATTAATTTCACACTAGGCCCTGAAGATGCATGGAGACTTATGTTTCCACTCCTAGGGCCTCGGTTCCCTATCTATCCATTAGATCCTGTCACTGAACAGGAGTGTTGCAAGAATAATTTAGTATTTGTGGGACAATAAACAATCAAGTCAATAAATGTCCAAGTTAATTCACAAAGGAATGCATAGAGGGAAATTCATCATTATCTTTCCATAAGACTATTCATACGTGAAGATAAATAGTTAGAAAGCCCGTTCACTTAACCTTAGACACTTCACAGTAATCCATATGCTAGGATCCAAGTTGTTTTCATCTCTCTTTAAAGTAGGTGATGATATCAAGTGGCCAGACACCCTCTGGAGATAAGTTTCTCCTCCAATTACAGAGAGAGGCTATGGTGACCAGACACCTCTCTGGAGTGCCTGAAGTGGGTGGGATGAGCTCAGAATGAAGCAGCAGCTTTCCAGGCTCTTCTTCAAACATCTCACAGATGTATGGGAAAAGTCTGGGCAGTGGTACTTGATGCCAAGTGAGAGGGAAGCAAAAATGGTTTCCCATCTGTCTTGCCATTATTTTTAACCTTTTCACTTGGGAAGGACCTTCCAAAGTCTCCTCTTTCCACGTGATTTTTGTATTATACAGAACGTCCTGAAAGCCTCCAGATCAATTGCACCAGGCATTGAAAAAACTGAGTTGGGACTTATTTTCCATCACTGATGGCTGCATATAATTCTGTACGTTTCTTTGGATTAAGTAGCTTCATCATAAATGGCCTAAATTTTACCACATCAAGCACTGTGAAGTTTCAGAAAACTTACCTGTAAAGATCTTTACAAAGTCAGGTCACTTTTATTTACAACTGTGTAAGCCAGGAGCCTAAGCATGTGCCACGGATTTGGCATATCTGTAAGTCTCATTGAAGTTAATGCACCATTAAGGGCCTCACTTGAGATGTAACATAGGACTGCCTGGCAAACAGGAGAAATGGTGCAGACCAGGAGCACTCACAAAACTGGAGAGAGTTGTAAAGACTTCCTTATGACCCATCTCCAAACTGCACTGAGTGGAGCTCTGGCACAGGAGAGAGTCTGGCCCATAGTTTGTAAATAATAACAATGAGCAAGTCAAAGCAAAGATGGAGATGAATGAAGTGATTCATACAGCACAGCTGTAGTTCTATGTTGTCTCCAGGCTATGGAAGGCAACCCATCAGACTTTGGTTTACATTCTCAAAATCATTTTTAGTGCCATAAAGGGTGACTTTTTTTGCTTGTAAATGAAAGCCCATACTCTGGAGGTGTCTTCTAAAAATAAATAGAGCCAGGAGGGATAGCACTTTCAACAAAAGTATTAGTAAGTGACTGTCACTACATGTGCAAATGTAGTTTTGGACTGAAAGCAAAGTATAATTCATTTTAAATTAATAGGCCAATCTTTAATTTGATTAATAATTTTTTAAAAGACAGTCTGTACATTGAATTTTTCTAAACTTGCATAGAAGCCTACTTTCTATCTAAAGAGATCAGGAATTCAACTGCCAGCAGGACTAAAGAAAAATTTATAAAAGGGTAGGTTTTTGAGTAACTGCAAATCAAAATTGGCAATTCATTCTTATGGATTGCACGAATTGCATGCTGTATTCAAAAACTCAGTTCTCAGACTACTGAAGTGGGATCCTTTAAATTTTGCTTGCCAGCAATGGACAAATTATGTCCAGACATCTTCTGTAATCTCACTAGCATGTCCAGGAAGGGTTAACAATAAAGGAATACACTTCAAAATGTTAGGAGGATGCTGAAAAAGACGTCTGTGGACAGTTGGCAGACAGTTCAATGGGCAGATGCTTGGTATCCTCCAGTGTGGAAAGAGGGAATATATATATAAGAGTCTAGAAAGATGGGTTGCAGATTCCTCTGTAAAGGAAAAAGTTATTTTAAGTTTGTGTTACCTCAGAAAAAAAATACTGAAAGAATGTCATGTCTTTTAGCTCTGGCTGAAAGAACATAAGGGGAATATGATAATAGAATCATAGAACAGTTTGGCTTGGAAGGGACCTTAAAGATCACCTAGTTCCAATCCCCCTGCCATGGACAGGGATGCCATCCACTAGATCAGGTTGCTCAGGACCTTGTCCAATGTGGCTTTGAAGGAATGGGGCATCCACAACTTCTCTGGACAACCTGCTTCAGTGTCTTACCGCCTTCATAGCCAAGAATTTCTTCCTAGCATCTGAGGTTAAGGAAACCTCCCTGTCCATTTTTTCATCCACTAGAACTCCCAAGTCCTTCTCTACATGGCTTCTCTCAATGGTTCCTTTTCCCATTCTGAGCCCACATCTGGAATTGCCCTGACCTAAGTGCAGCACCTTGCACTTGGATTTGTTGAACTTCATGAGGTTCTCATGGGCCCACTTCTCAAGGTTGTCCAGGTTCCCCTGGACGGCATCCCATTCTTCTATTACATCAGCTGCACTGCTCAGCTTTGTATCACCTGCAAACTTGCTGAGGGTCCACTCAGTCTCACTGTCTGTGTCATTGGTAATGATATTAAAGAGCACCAGTTCCAAGGCAGAGCCCTGAGCAACACCACCAGCCTCCATCTGGAAACAGAGCCATTGGCTGCATCCATCTAGACAATTTCTTACCCACAGAATAGTTCATCCTTCAGATCCATGTCTGTCCAATTTGGAGCTATGGTTGTTGTGTGTGACCATGTCAAAGGCCTTACAGAAGTCCAGGTAAATAACACCAGTTGTCTTCCCTTATCGACTCTTGCAGTCACTCCATCATAGAAGGCCACCAGATTGGTGAAGCACTATTTACCCCCAGTGAAGCCATGATGCTCCACAGACCATGTAGAATTTCACCTATGGCCCTGGGTGCTGAAATGTGCCACTTTAGGGGCAGGGATCTGGGCTCCATCTCCTCCACTCAGGAGTTCACTTTGGCGACCCTCTGGCTTGTCACCACACATCTTCTTTGTGCAGCTGGCACGCAGATGGAAGATGGGACTAAAACAAGCTGTCAGGTGTACAAACCCAGTCCTTGGGCCTAGAAATGACCCAGTAACACACAAACAGCTGCATAGAACCACAGAAAGCAAAAACATGCATAATCCAGTAGTCCAGATCCCAAATAACTGAGACCCCTAAAATTCCAGGAAGATATTGGATTTTGCTGGTGGCTGGACAAGGAATTAACTCAATAAGAAAAAACTATGAAGGTCAGCCAAGATAAAGAACGGGCTTCTAGGTCTTCTCAGTTTACAGAAAGGACTGTCTCCTTCTAGAGGGAGGACAGGCAAACAGTTCAGGGAAGTCTGCAGATAGTCTGGACAAGGAGAAGAAAATATAGGCACCAGCTGGCATTGGGGTCCTGATGGCTGGACTGGTAAATTCAGGGTAAAAGGGAATTCTCTCCTGGCTTAGCACAGTGACAAGCTCACCAGCACATTTTTTGTGTCTTTACAATCTCCATTCTCAGGCTGGGTGGAAGGTAGAGAATTTACATTTTCACCTGGTTGTTTTGGGGTTCTTTTGAGGAAGACTAAGAGAAATTAAGAAAAAACCTAAATAGACCCTCCCCTGTGAGCTGAGCAGTGGAGATGACTGAAAGGCTGGGCTGGAAGAAGATGTCTGCTTATAAGAAATAATGAAAATAATGAAGCACTAATCTGACTTGTCTGTACAGATGGAATTCCAGCATAAGGGAACAGTGAAATAGCACATTCCCCCAAGGGGAGCTCCTGAGCAGGGAAGCATAATTCTTGCCTGAGGGCTAAGTCTCAGTATGGCTCTTTGCTGTGAAATTACTGCACTGCTGAAAATACACATGCAGACACACACGCATACTGACACTGGAAAAAAAGCTGTGCTGGTATTTATAAGATTGTAAGGTCAAAGTTAATTTTGTCAGATTTACTAATTATTTTCAAACCGTGTCTTTTGTTTAAGCTTATTTAAAAGTAAATTCT
Organism: Corvus cornix cornix; assembly: GCF_000738735.6. Taxonomy (NCBI): domain Eukaryota; kingdom Metazoa; phylum Chordata; class Aves; order Passeriformes; family Corvidae; genus Corvus; species Corvus cornix. Next base: position 58,454,279 of record NC_047056.1, on the reverse strand, counting down.
GACATACTGTGATCTGATTTTAAATACCTTTTGGTATCAGTCATTCTGAATTATAAATAGCTTCATTCTTCTTCCTTCTTATCACACTTTGACATATGCAAGATAATAAGAGGGATTTTAGAAATATTGATGCAAACCAGCCACCTCTGAATCATGTCAAGTCAATAGTCCCCAAGAGTTAATGTTCAGATCATAGGGGGAATGTGTAGTAAGGAGTTGGAGAAGGGAGAGAAACTTCTATGGATTTTGAGCCTGAACTGATTCATTACTCACTCCATTTAAAATTGTTAAAGACATTTTTTGTAAGCATGCATCCGTTTCCCATCTGCATAGAGAGTTATATGGCAGTGTGACCACAAGTGAGCACAGTTAAATGAAGATAGACATGTCTTAGTGTGTGCTGTAAGTGGATTGCTGTCATCACTAAGGCTAAACTAGGGGCACTAGGGGGAAGATGAGATTTCATACTAGCATTTTTCTACACTTGTAGTCCTGTGGGTATTTCTGAGTTTTGCTTTGTTCCTTGAGATAATAATGTTTTCATTCTCTAAGTAAAGATTTGCTAGATTTTCTTTCCTGCAAGAAACCTCCCAGGGACTGGAGAAGGGCCACCCTGTCCTTAGAAATACTACAGTGGATTAACAGAAAAGCAGTGGCACAAGAGGCAAGAGAAATCCAGACTCCCATTTGGAGTTTCCCATTGTGTTTTCTCTGTAATATCTTGGTCCCAATCCTTCAATCACTATCATGCAACCAAATTTTTTACACATGAGCGTGGTCATTCATTTCCATGGGAACGCTCCCACTGGTACAAGAGTTCATATAACTTAAGTATTGGAAGGACTGAAACCTGTGTACAATGGTGACGTTTTCCACAAATTCTGTCTTTTTGCATGTTTTCAAGTCATGATCTGTCATTCTATTGTCATGTCAATCTTTTCCTTGGAGAACCAATGGAGCTAGGAGACTGCAAGTTTGTTCTTGCCTATTGAAAAAAGATGGGATGTTCCTGCGGAAATGAAATCTGCAAGATGTAAAATTACCCTCCTATCGCACCTCAGCAGTCAGTTTCAGCTGAAGCCTATAATTCTGGGCATCATACTTCAAGAAGACTACAAATCAAATAAAGAGAGAATCTAGAGGTGAGCAAATCAGATAATCAGAAGCCTCGAAGACACTACTGTGGATGTAGAGGATGTGGCATGAAAGGAATTTGCTTAATCTAGTGAAAACAGAGGGAGACATCTGCAAGCATGCAAGGGGATGTCACAGAGAGGAAAGACTTAACCTGATTTCCACGTAGACATAACAAAAAGAGATGAGGCTCACTTTCAAAATGGGAGATTGATAACCCTTAGTATTTTAATAATTTTCTAGTTTTAGAAATAGGATACCGGTCAGCTTTTTTTGCCTGGAGAAGAAAGATGGAGACAGTGGAATCTTCTTCACAGAAGGCCTTCAGACAAACATCTCCAGCTATGAATAGTCAATCCCACGCATTGGCAAGGGGATGGTTAGAAGACCTCAGGAGGCCACATCCAGCCCTATCTTCTGTTAACATAATCAACAAAATTCACAGCTACATACTAAAGGCAGGAGTCTTATTACTGCGTGTAGAGAAAAGGCAGAAAGCATCAAAACATTGCTGTCAGACCTCAAACTGAGTTTTTAAAGCATCAAAAATGCTCTTTTGATCAGGGAAATACAAAGACATGACTTGAAAAGAATAAGCACAAAACTCTAACACGACCTTCTTGAAAAATATTTTCTTCCTACTTCAGCATCCCTAAATCACTTTTTCTCCTGGTTTTTGGTTTTAATCTCAAGGTGGAAAATGGAAATGACACCTCCAAGATGGCATTAAGGCAGCTTCATACCTCAAAACGCTTTTTGCCAAAATTATTTACAAAATATTATTTGTAACAGTAATCTTTATAATGATAAAACTTATAGTCTTTTCTATGTCCAAAACACAAGTAGAAGACCTGAGAACAAGCAATACACACTGTCAAGCTACAATAATTTGGCAGGAATAAAACCTTGCAACTTTCTTTTCAAATGTGAGTGGAAATGGGATCTAATGACATTCAAGTAACCTACTCAGGTTGATAAGGTTGAGTGGAAGATACTTTTGATGAAGATCTGAGACTGAGTGTGTATTTAAAAATACAGAAGTGAAAATATAATTTTTCTTTGTTATTGGATGAATTGGCATCTGCATAATGCTTAGGGAGGAACACGGCTGCAAAAAATTAGGGAGAAAAACTAATGCAAAAGACTATAAAGAAATGGAGCTGTCTTGCTCCTAAAAAAAAAAAAAAGGAAAAAAAAAAGTTCAGCATGGATCCATATGGTGTGAGATTTCTCTTCTGTGACATTTTTATTAAGGTTATGTATATGACCGTTCATCTTCATTCTGCTGGTGCTAATTGCTGTCTATTGGACCCTTCGCTACTGTGTACAGAGAACACATGCTTCCCCTCGACACTGCCATCGCTGCGAGTGCACTGGATTGTTCTGCTGTCCTCAGATAGGAACCTGCTGCTGCTGCCTGACCGCAACAGCTGGGAATATTCTGCTTTTAAAAGCTTATCTTGTTGATACTTGAGTTGAGCTATTACACAGTGGAACAAGCAAACAGAATGAATGGACCCTCTGCGGGCAACTTATGGTAACAAAAAAAGCTTCCATGTGCTTTTGAATGTGTCTCTTGTCTTGGAATTGACAGTGATGTTTAGCATAGATGTTTCCTGCGACAAAATCATGATGGTATAGAGCCAGAAACAGGCTAAAAGGAAACATGCACAGAAGACATGTTCAGCACTTAAGCTTCTTTGCAACTCTAAGCAACATCTAGAGACCAATCTTGCAAAGGTTTACTCATGGGGACGGTCCCGCTGAAATGCAAGGGTCTGTTTTGTTCTCTAGAATATCTAATTTGATTAAGAGTTACTTTATGCACAAAATTAGTGTGTAAAGCATATTTCTTCAATCTTCTATGGGGCTTTTAAGCAATCAGCCTGAGAATCAGATTATTTATTTACCAGCAATAGATCCATACACACACATATATATTGCATGTACAAGCAGATCAGAGCAGAGAAACACAAATATTCCCATGTTGTTGACAGACCACCCAAGGAAATACAGAAATCTATTAATTTTGCTTATTGCTTAGACTCCAATTTAACAAAACATCTAATAGTGTCATGAATTTTTCTGTCATGAAGGAAGTGTTACAATCATCTAATCTGACTTCCTACGTAATGTAGACTAGTGTATGATTTCCCCAAGCAATTCTGACTTGCACATCCATACATTTTAGTTCAAACTGTAAAAGTTAGCAGTGGCAATAAAAATAATTATCAGACTTAGATTCATGAATTAGTGATTCTTCAACTGTTACCTTAACACATTGCCTTTTGTGAATGGTGCAGCACTTAGCCATGCCCTGAACTACACATCAGTCTGCCTACAGACTCCACATGACCTCTAGGCAGGAAAATCTCTCTTCTGAAGTCTTAATGGAGGTGTTGTCTGAGCAAGCACAGGCCCTGAGTGACATGTGCATTATTCTGTGCATGGATGAACATCTGAAAATTTGGCTCTGAGACCACACTGGGCAATCTGTGAGAGTTGAACTTGACACCTAACAGCCAGAGTAGTGGTAACTTTGGTCTCACAGTGACTCTTGCTATATGACCGCTGGTTTAACCCATTAACATCAGTTAAGTGTCCAGTTGTAACTGACACGGGCGATCCATGGGTGCATGGCCTTTCCCTGCTTTCTTGGTGGCAATTATGGCTAAACGAAAAGCTATTCTCTTCCCCTTCCCTAACACTTTTGGCTTATGCGACTTTCTCATTTGTACTTATGCAAATGTTTATGTGAAAAAAACTGGATGAAGCTTAGAAATAAATCCATGTATTTCCCTGTGCTATTAATAAGGTGAGAGATTTCCTTCAAGAGACATAGACAGATTTAAACAAAAAAAAGATAATTTAGAGTCAATGCAAAATGAATTCAGGTTTTCTGATTTTATCACTATAATGAAAAACTGAAAATTATTTGCATCTAAAAAAAAAATAATTTGAATGCATTTACCCACCACTTTCAGTCCCTGGCACTATTTAATCACTTTCTAATTATTATAGTTTTTTCATGTTTGAAATGAAACTCCAAAGAAAGTACAGAGAACACTTGAAAATGGAACATCCCAATTATCCTGCTATTTCTTTTTTTAGCTAAAAACAAATCAGTCTAATTCAATGAAAAATTAATAATTTTTTTACACCTTTTCTGAAAATAACACATTTGAAACATTTATATTATTATTATTACTATTATTTTCTAAACTTCATTAAGGGTAAGTAGCACCTCAAGAGGCTAGCCAGCAGTAACAAACACATCTATTTTTGCATATGCACATATATATAAATATAAAAAGACAAATTTTCAAAGGATACCTGTGTTGCAAACAACTCCAGGAATTAATACCAAAACAAAATCAAAGAAACAAACTCCAAACCAAATTCCCCCCCTCCCCCTAAAAAATCCCAAAACAACTAGAAATATAACAAGCTCCCCATTTTAACTGCCTGCCTGTGGTCAGTAGACCACCTTATCACTTTCTGTGCACTGCTCTGGGGTCCTGGCCAAATTCTTGGGTCACATTTTGATTTTCGGGCTGTGATGCTGGCCAGGGGGGGTCTAGATGCAGCATCCCACACTTCATTTACAAAGCCAGTGGTTTTATGTGCTGTCTAAATTCAGGTCTGCCCCAAAGTTGGTTGTATTTTACAAGATCGGGGAAAGTGGTTCTCATGTTCACATTTTTATTTAGTTGGACAAAATTGTTTGCCGTTCATCTAGGACAATGCCATGCAATCTTCTAAATGCTGTGGCTACAAATGCACCTAAAAGTTAATCTTGAGTAATATTTTGCTGTCCTTTTCTTGATCTTCTCTTTTTCTTTCTTCTCCCCATCATAATTCTGTCTTTGTTCTTATTTGAACACTTCTTGCCCCACAGGCTTCAGTCATGACAAGTCAAATTACTACTGCTCTTTGTTCTCATGTACAAGAAAACAAGGATGTTGTCCTTGCTCGGGGAAGGGAGGACCAGACAACACATTCCTATGAGCACCCTGCCAGCTTTGAAATATCTTGCAGAATCCTGTTAATGTTTCTCTGCCATGCATGAGGCTTGCATCAAGTGCCTTTTTCAACAGCATCACTGTAGACAACCATTTATCAGGTGTATATTGTATGGCAGCGTGGTGTTTGGAAATTCCATCTGCCATATGTTATTCATGATCCTTGCTCACAGCCTTCATTTGTCAGGGGATTTAGAACTCAGCTGTGTTTAGTTTTTGGGGCTTGAGAACAAGTTGACCCACAGGCAGACACCTAATGATATAATTTGTTCAGTGCAAAAGGTTTGACTGCCCTCTATCAACCTTTATGCAGACAACTCCTTTGAATACAGTAATGGATGACAATATCAAAAGCATAAATCTCGGCAAACTTCAAGGTTTCCTGGAAAACATGACTCTTAAACTTTAGGCACATAGACATTTGGCACGATGTCAGAAACTTTCTGGACTATTCATTTATCCAACTCTGGCCAAAAATAACCAAAGACTCTATGTGTCTGTTGATTTGTTTTGAAATCCATTCAAAACGGCAAAGGAGTTAAAAAGTAAGAGACCAGCAATTGAGAAACAAGACTTCTGAAGTATGAAAGATCTTTTTCTGTATCTTACAACATGTGGTGCTAACAAGCTAGGTCATGTCCCTCTTACAAAATGCTTTCTGTGAACTTAGTGTGGTTAAATTAGCAAGTAGAAATGACATAGTTCAGGTTCCTTATGGTTTTAGAAGGTAGTAAATAGAGGCCTTGCCAGAGGACCTGCTTCAGAGGAGAAGAAAGTGCTGATGACTGTGGGCTCATGCCCATGGGCAGAAGAGAGCAGTCAGGGTAATGGTCTTAAGCCTGGTTGACTTCCAGGGTCACAGTTTCCCTTTTTTAAAAAACTGCCCCACTCTTTACTTTATGCCTCCTCTGTGATATTCCCTATCTTTTTTATTCTTCCTCTTCTATGTATGCCCCTTCTACTTTCCCCTGCTCTATCTCTACTAGTGGGAGAAAGAGAATCTCATCTTCCTCTTCTCTACTCAGCCTCCCTTTGTCTTTCCCCTTGGCAAGCATCCTCCTTTCCTAAGCAGAGCAAGTTGTCAAGGAGCACCACAATGCTACACTTTCTCCTTCTGTTTTGTCTTGTCGTTCAGGCCTCTTGCTGTCCTGCCTGGGAGGACCTGTTGCTGTGCCAATGGATCTCCTCAGCTCCAGAATGGAAATGGGCCCTTGATAGTACATGATGTCACTGTTGGGAATTCAACCCTTCCACCACTACTAGGTCTCATTTTACACTATAAGGAAATGGGAGAAAATAAGATGATGATGATGATGATGATGATGATGATGATGATGATGATGATGATTATTGTCAACACAGTCTCTTTAAGCAACTTTAGTAGCACCAGAGGCATATGAAGTTGGCTGCACTGTTCCTCACCTTTCCTGCTACATATCCAGCATCACTTTTAACAGCTTGAGGTTTTCTTCATTAAATCCTTTTTCACTCTCACTCATGCCAGAATGATTACATATCCCAACAGGAGTGATCAGAAAAGAAGGGCAATTATTATAATTTATGAAAAACTTATTTGCTTTGTTACTTCTTCATGATATTCCTCTTGTTATTGAGCAGATGAAGAGTTACAGTATTTTGCATTTCGATTTTTATCTACGCAATGTCTACTGAAAAAAAAGCGCCCTTATTTCTGTATTTCTGTTTGGAGCCTTTGGCTGCACTGTATAATCCCTGCGCTAGTGCCAATAGGAGTAAAAATACAACAAAACATAGAGAAGTTTTCCAAAAAACACAGCACACAGAATGCACATGTGCTTGTAAGGGGTTTGTGATAAACCGGCTGGCAAAAGGAATTCTGATACCATCTTCTACAGGTGCAGATTTGAAGGTGCAATAAAGTTTCTCTCTGAAACCCAAGCTGCCTATGAAAGAGGAAAGGAATTGAAACTACACTCTGCTCTTGGAAAGAATATGTTCTGTAGGCAGCAAACATTGGAGTATGGGTTTTGGGTACCTTAAGGGAAATCACACCTTTTTTAGTGTGACAGTTCTACGTACAGGAAACTAAGGTGGCCGAGGAAGGCCAGCTGGCTGTGAAGAACAGGAAGTGGAAAAGATGTAAAGACAGAAGAAGAATGAAGGAAGATATGGAGAGAAAAGGGAAAGAAGGCAGCAAGTTTTTAAGACAGGACAGTGAATCCTGGCCTGAGTGTAGCTTGGAGTCTTCTGTGTCTGCCTTCGAAATACACCTTCAGTACTGCTGAAGACAATCTTTTGTCTCCAGCTATAGGAGCTCCTTTTCTATCAAATCAAAAATACTTACTACTACTCCCAACAAAAGATGAATAAAAATAAAGAGAGATTATTTCAATATTCACATAATGGCAATGCACACACATGAGAGATGTCTATTACTTTTCTCCATCAGGTGCTTACTGCAGCTATACAGTTGTGTTAACAATACATGAACACACAGGCTTATGAAGGAGTGTGACATCTTCACTAAAGAAATGGTCTGGGTCTCACACTGGGGCCAGAAGCAGAAGCATCCCGCTGCCAAACAAGAATATCTGTCTTTCTGAGTGGTTCTATCAGGTAATTCCCTTTTTTACAAAAAACTCAGATTTTGAGGTGGAAATATAATGAAAAGCATCATTTCTGCATTTTGATGTTTGCAAGTGGGAGATGTAGAGCTCCAGAATGTGGCTCATCTGAAACTGCTGAACATGTGCGTAGTTTGGCTCTGCTCAGAGCACAAGTTATCCCATCTTCTTCGGCGAATTATTTGGCAGGCCTTCTTCCCCCTGCCCCCACAAAACTGACAGTTTTCAATAGTAAATCTCAGCTCTGAAAACTCCATCCTAATTGTGCATCCAAGCTTGATATAAATCAACCAGTTTCTTCCAGTGAACCTCTGCTGGTTTCTGCCAGCTCAGCATCCGGCTCTGAGTATTTCCTCATACTCATTTTTCCTTCTGGTTTAACCAGTCCTTGCTCCCCTCTCTAACTAGGCAGAGTGCTAAGTTGTAGCAGACATGCCCTAATTTCCTTATCACAAATGAAACTCCTTTTCCTTTCAGATTGCCTGTACAATTTGGCAAGACCTCCCTGCCCTTATTCATCTCTGTCTCATCTTGAAAGAAGCACTAAGGCACAGTATTGCCAGGGAGTTTTACATCTTACGGGGAAACCCTACCCCAGAAAACAGATGACTCTGTGGTAATTGGTTCTGGGTAAAACATTTCTGCCCCTAGCTAATCCATGTTAGGGCAAACATGAGGTGCACTGGGACAATCCATTGCAGAGCAGTAGGTGCTAGCCCAATCTCCTGTAGAAGTCTCTGGTCCCTTCCAGAGAAAAGAGGAAAACTCACTAAGAAAAGAACCCATATTTATTCTTGTAAAAGTGAATGGGAAATATTTAAAGTGAGTCAAGATGAGATCTGAAAGGCTCTTGCAGTGTCTGGTTCATGAAAGGTATTAGAAGTTCACATTCATGCAAGGCTTCAAATACTGAAAGCTGGTGGAGTGACAGCTGGTGGCAGAAGAGATTTTGTCTACTGCCACTTACGGAGGTCAGGCCAGATCCTAGCACTAACAGTGCTTTCTTTGGGGCTTGACTACTTCTGTCTTCAAAGGAAAATGATGGCAGCTGCCACCTGAAACTTATAAGAATTCAAGAGAAGAGAAGAGAATCTTCTCTTGAAACAACCTTTGGGGAACCTCAAAGTGAGGGAAATGAGCACTGTGGAAGTGGAGGGATAAGACAAGAAGCACGGTCCTACTCAACATTTCTGCTGTAGACTTAGTCTGGCTAATGGACCTAAAAAATACTTGGCTTGGGGCCTATGTGCAATTATAAACAAATATTTACTCAGTCTTGACAAGTGCATTAACTCTTCATGTACATATCCTTATGCAGAGTACAGCCAAATCGTCAGAAGCTGTTGGCTGATTTTTAAAGTATATTTATATGTCAGGAACGTGTAAACTTTTAATTTCATTCAGTTTTTCCTTAACTGATTTGGCATCTATGGACTATTGTCTGTAAATTGGCACAGGAGCACTGCAATCAATGGACCAAGAAGTTCTCAGTAATGCAGGCTTTGGCTGTTCACCTTTTGGCTGATAGTTGCAACTTTAAATTCAAATACTTCAGATTGCAAAGATTGTTCCTTTGGCTAAGCATTTTAAGTCATGACAGAAATACAGCAAATGTGCCATTATAATCCACAGAAAATCACAGGAAAATATTTTAAAAGAGCCAGAATCATGCCATTTAATCATTTATTTTGGGTGAGAGTGCCTAGGAACAGGCTGTTACATTGGAGCCCAATAAAAAAGTCCTGCAAAGGAAAGATCTCATAAATTAGGACCTATCTTAATGACCTGAATCCGTGAAGAAGTGAGCATCGAGAAGCCTTGCTGTGAAAAGGACTCAGCACCTCACCCTGTGTAAGGATTCTCTACCAGAAGAATATTTATTTTTCTTTGAACTTACCTACACATGAATTCAATTGGGTGCTAATTTTGGGTGCTGTGGAGGGGGTGAACGTATTATGCAAGTACTTTCTACTGAGCACTACAATCTTCTACCTCAACAAGATCTCTAAGTTCAGTTTTTCTCCTGATTCATACAAAACCAAATAATTCTTTCCATCAGAAGTTTGCTGCAGGAAGGAAGCATGGCAAGGCAAATCCTCAGGGCCGTGGCACACAGTAGTTTACAGCCACTTTTCCTAAAGTAATGAACTATGGGCAACTCATATCCTTCCAAGGACACTTTGAAGGATATTCCATGGGGTTGACTGATGTTTCCTCTATGTCTCTTTTGACACAGAGATCTGAGCTAGATTTTTTTTATTATTATTATTATTCATCTTGTTTGAATTGGCTAATTCTGTTAGAAACAACCAGGATCAAACATTTTTTTTTTTTCTTCTAGAAGGTGTTCTATGTCCTGCTGTCCCTGAAGCCAAGCAAGTAATAGGATATGCACAAAGGCTGCCAAAGTTTTTGGAGCAGTGACTTTAGCCACTGTAGGAAATATAGTGTAAGTTCACTCATGAAGAAAACTTTCAGTGGGACATACAACAAACAATGGAGATTTTCTGCCACAACTCCTATCGCTCTCCAGCTGGTGCACCCTGCTCCCTCTACCCTCACTTTTTTAGAGGACAGCAAACGCAATTTAGAGCCCAGCTGAATAGGATGGAGGCAGTATTGCCATGCAATTCTTTGGGTGCATGTCACATCTAAAGGTATCAGTGGCAGTTAAAAAGGAATTTTTTTGGGGCTGGTTACTACAACTTATTTACCCTTCTAATAAATTTGAGGCTGCAGTATACATACATGCATAGGCATTATGATCAAAAGCCCTCTGGAAGATTCCTATGGCATTTACAGCATCTAGCCAAACCCATAAGAGGAGTTCTGTGTCTGTGTGGAAATGGGGAGGGTGTGTGGGTGATGTAACAAATGGCTCTGATTCTTGAAAAGGACAACTCCTCCACACAGGGAGAGGAAATATAATCAGAACAAAAGTGAGTAACCATGTACATTTAATATTTTGGGCAAGGTGGGTTTTTTCCTCATGGCCTTCCATGAGCCTTTGACTGCCCCCTGTATGTTTACAATCATCCCACAAAAAAGGCAGCCACCCTGCCCGTAAGCACCAAGGGCTCTGCCTCCTGAAGCCAGACTGAAGGGGATGGAGATGGGAAGACAACATGCTGATACAGGGGAACCAAAGGAAAACAGAGGGAGAGAGATGTGAAACCTGATCCATCTAATAACATTAAGACAGATAGTGATTTTCCACTCTATCTAGTAGGTCAAATGATCTTATAATGCAGTGTTAGAAAGAAGATGGAAATATTTTCATTTTCTCTTAGAGTCAATATTTCCCTAGCTGGAAATTAATCACTGTAAAAGAAGTTTAAGGGGAGTCTGTCAAGGTTTATTTAGGCTTCAAAATAACTTTTTAAAACACTAGCTTTTGTTGTTGTTGCAGGTTTAGAGGTCAGAGTTTCCCTCCACAGCATTCTTCTCTTGACAAATGATCTTTTCAGCAGTCAGCCAGGTATTTTTTTATTTTAAAGTGCCTTCTTGTGTGTCCTGCCATAAGGAAAACTGTGCAGATACAGTGGAAAAGGTAGAACAACCACAGTCAGCTCTAGCAGTGTCTCATGAATTAAACAAGATGTCTTACCTTTTTTTTTTTTTTTTTCTGAGTTTTTTTTTAATATAATTGCAGTGAATTCTCACCTACCAACCTGCTATCTGATTCTGAAGCAATTAGATTATGAATTTAGGTCATGCCTTATGAAGTGACTATTGCTAAGTTACGGAATCTTCCAGTAAAATGCCTGGATTAATGGCAGCTGGCCATTACCTGGGGACGTTCAGGTTATCTGTAAACCAGCTGTACATTGCAAGATGAGCCTGAAAGACTATATCTGAAGAAAGGGTAAGAAAGTACAAAATAGTACTAATCTGTCTTTTCACTAGACTCCCTGTCCCTTTCAGGAATTCAAGATTAAAAGATATACCAAAACAATGAGTCCCTGCCCATCAGTGATGTCTAAACTGGATTACTCAGGTGAAGTTTGGGCTCTGTCATATGGCTGCTTTTAGAAGCAGCCTGGATCTGAGAATGAAGGGAGTGCCTCAAGGAAGCAGCAAACAGCACAGCTTTCCTTTTGTCACTTCATTTGTGAAATTGGATCAGATTCTGTCCCACACACCAGAAATAGCTCTCAGAAATCTGAACAATTCACCAGGAGGTCTGTTGAGACCCACAGCGGGAGCAAAACTGGCTGCACCTCCCTGTGACTTAACCACACTGGAAGGCAGGAGCCTCACTGAGGGCCTGTGACTCTGAAATGTTATTTCTTCTTATCATACATCAGAACACATCTGTAGATGCTTTCTGGTAAAGATGCCAGATGTTTTGGTTCCCTTTATCATCATGCATTGATTATTTCTTGTTTGTTCAAGGCTTGTTTATGGTTTTACATTTTGTTTCTTCAGTGACAATTTTGATTATTCAGTGATAGGTACTTGTTATTTTGCTAGACATGTTTAATGTTCTGCTGTTATACTCCAGGGGAGCTTTGCAAGTTAGTAATAATAAAAATATTAATGAACAAATAATGTTTTATCTATTCTTACTGCAATTTTTTGGCACTCCTTACTTAAGGAACATCTTCCCCTAAGAATTTACCTAGGAACTACAGATTTTGGACCCTGACTATTATGGATTTGGTTCACCATAAACATAATGCTCTCTCTTTGTCCTACATACACTAGAAGATAGTAGATCTTTCCCTGGGAGGTAACTCAAGCAAATCACTATGACATCTCTTATCTGGAGGCTCAGAACCAAGCTGGGACATAAAGTGCCCCCCAGACTGCCAGAGACTCTCTTGACCACAGCACTGCACAACTTCATTCAGGCTGATATAAAATCTGTTTGCTACAATCGGCAGACAATGCATTACACTGAGGGATTAAAGTGTGACCTACCAAAAACCAGCTACACAAAAGATGACTGCATGTGCTTCTGTGGGTGCCTTGTTTTGTAAATACCCATCTATCAGTGAATTACTGACACCAGGCAAGGAGGGCTCTCTGTCTCATAGGCTTCAGCAGAGCAGTGCCTGTGGTTGCTGAATACACTTGGTGGGTGGAGTTCTGGGTGAGCTGCTTGCCACAAAGCGCTGTTACTCTGTAAGGAACGTGTTTGTGCCTCTCTGCAGTTGGGTGTGGGCAGGGAAGGGTGAAACGGGGAGCAGGGGAAGGGTTGAAGTGGAGGATCAGGCTGAGTTCTCTGGAAACTAGGGATCACAAGCCATGAATCATCCAGTAAATACAGAGCCAAACGTTTGGATGAACAGAGCCCTTAACAATTAATTAATTGTTGACTTTAACTGCCTGTGCTGCAGATGTGCTATCATTTTTACAGAGCAGTCCCTCACCAATCTCTTTAAGTTGTTTACAAAGTAATTGGTACATGCAAAAAAGAAAAAAAGTTCTTGTATGAAAGTTGCTTCCACAAATGCACGGATGCGTAGGCGTGCACACAATGAAAATAGGAGAAAGGTTGCAGTCTGCATGATGTTTGATTTTATGAGAGTTTATGAATGTCCCTTGGAAAAGACTTTATGTCTTATTCTCCCATGCTTCCTGGATTTTGATGTTTCCCATAAAAAAGCAGAATATCCCTTCATTTACAAAATGAGCTGGATTTAACTCCATAATTTGTAAATATTTATACATATTTCCAAAGAATACATGGGCTGAACTGCATTTTTTCCTGATTACTTATATGCTTCAATATATCATCTTAGCTCCCACATCTTGTACTTGCAAAACCGAACTTTCAGATGAAAAGTCTGTACAAGATTACAACAAATTGGCAGACTATTGCAAGAGGAACAATCAAAGTGGCATGCAATTCAGACCTGAGGAAATGCAATGTGAACTTATTTTCCATTACAGTTTTTCAGGTTTGTTGGTGCAGAAGAGGTTTCTGATATTAGACCCAAACCCCACAATCACTTACACACGTGCTAAACATTTTACACCATATTCAGAGATTAAGTTGTCCCACTGCACTTGGCAGAATTAATTTTATGCAAAGCTCTTCAAGGTTAAAGCTCAGTGGTTTGAGGCTTATGTGCAACGTGGACTACAGAACATTTTTAGTATATATTTCTTCCATTTATATTTCCTTTGCCACTACAACACTGAGTCATAACTGGTTTTTTAAACTTGAAGCATGCTTATGCAAATGAAAAATGTTACAAAAAATGGCCAGAGAAAGTTGAACCACCCAAAACTCTTTGAAAGGAAGCTGAGGCAGGTGTTCAGAATCAAAGATGTCACATATGCTCAATCCAGGATTTGTACATAAACTCTGTTACTTGAGAGGATGTCTGCTTATACCACTGGGTAGCCTCACTGTAAGATCTTAAGGCACTTAATTCCTTTTTCACTGAGACACTGCAAATCCTTCTGAATAGGATAGGACACGGTAATCAAAGCATTTACTGAAGTGCAAAATCATTTCGCTTTGACTTTTTACTATGACCCTTCTTTCACTCCAGGTTTTCTATTTCTTTGAATTCATGTGTTTTCCCTCACTCCTAATCATTAAAAGGGTATCAGTGTGCATAGACGTGCATTTCTGCTGGATTACCAGGAAATGTGTAGACATTTCAGTGTTGATTGTTCATCTTGAGGGGTATTCATGAGGCTGACCAAGTAGAGGCATAATTTAAAGAATGCGCTCAACATTTGGAAAGATCATATTTGCTGGTCAGTTTGGAGACATTTAAAAATAGATTAGAAACCTATATTTCTAATCCCTTCAGAGAGCACCTATCATTATCTCCTTCTTTGTCCCCCTGGGTATATGTGTGCACAGGAGGAGCTATCTCATGGCTCACCACACTTGCTCCTGGAGCTCTGGATTGCAGAAAAGTTCACTGATGTTTATAGGACGTTTGTGGTGACCCCCGGGATACACTCTCGTAATGAATTTCAGATTGTCTACCCAAGTCTTTCGACTATCTATCCAATCTCCCTGAATTCTTAACCTCACACTTCCTCCTACTGCACGTCCTTCTGGGAGACACTGGATACTCGGGATGAAACATTTTAAACTGCAACCTTGTCAGTACATCCAACACAAGACCCAACTTTGTTGTTTATTTTAGTGCGAATCTCCACCCCCTTCACTTGCTCACAGGAAAGGCTTTTTCTTACAGATTGTAGCCCTGCACTTGAGAGAAATGCTTCTTCCTTTCTTTTTCTGGGTCTTCTATTTTTCTCAACATAAGAGAGAAAATAGTCTGTAAGAACAGTTTCAGATTCTGTTTTGCTGGGATACAAGTTAAAATACACTTTTTCCTGCTGCTTTATGCATCCCCAGAGTTAATTATTATAACTTAAAAAAGAAATAACCCCTGAACCCTTACTTCTTCAGAAATCCAGACTTTAGTAAGATGACCTAATAGAAACTGGAAGCCCTAACTAACCCCTTGGCTGATTCATGATTTATCTATGCCAGGGTGAAGTGTTCCACATATTAGCTGGAGGAAATGCACTTCTAGTTTGTAATCTTGATAAATAGTTACTGAATTTATTTATTTTTTAATGCTCATTTTAACCATTTGTCATTATTTTGAAGATCTTTTACAAATACTGCCTTGAAACTTCCGACAAGTGACTATTTGTAAAAGGAAAGCTGCACAAATGAGCCAAGTTAGAAGAAACTCCCTCAAATGAAAGACCTGATGCCAACCCACCAGACAAATGAACATTAGCGCTGGACAAAACAGACTGCACATAAAATTCATAAACATTGCCGGTGGTTTGCTCTGACCACACTTAATGTTCCATGCTTCTTTTATGAATGTCTTATTGAAGGATTAGTGGACCACTGGAACAGCAAACCAGTGTAATTCCCCCCCAAACCCCAAAGCTAGGGGACAGGATCGGAGTGTGTGAAAAGGGAAGATAGGTGACTCTGGCTTTATGGAGAATAACTCATGTGGAAATGATTAAATGATTTCCATAGCCAGGACTGTTTTTTTCCTTAATGGCTTGTTAATAAACATTCTTAGAGTATGTTTATCAGCATCACCTGATTTCAGCAGAGTGCTTATAAGCATTAGTCCTCTGTGTGATTGATTAGCAGGTTTTCTGAACCTTTTAAAATGTGTTGTCCCGCAAAGCACAATTATTTTTTATGCAAAGATCACAGATTAGAATTGGTTCTACTACCCTGTTGCTTTTACAGCAAACGGTGCAAATAGGGATGATGGAAAGTGTGAATGATCCAGCACAATATTCAAGTCTCTGTTCAAAAATCATGTTCAACCTATTTCTGGATATGAAAGATAGAGTTCCTAAGCAGAAAGTAGTGAAGGGATTCTCAAGCCATTATTTTCAGGGAACACTTTGCTACCCAGTATTTAAAAGGTGGTGATAAATAACTCTAAATCATTCTCCTGTGATTAACTCTGCAATAATAGGGAGAGAAACTTAGACATTAAGAAGGACGTTTTTTCTCCACCACCAAGAATAATGAATTGGTAAAATGACCTCAGGGGCAAAGTTGTTGGGACAAGGCAAAAGGTCAATCAAGGAGCAATTAAATGCTGTCCTATGGGAAAACGATAAGTGCAGTCCCAAAGAGTGAGCTAGGAAAGGGCTGAGAGTAACAGAGGTAGAGGAGGAGAACATCCCCCTGACAGCAACATTATGTAGACTCATGATCTTTCAGGAAGAAGCCACAGAACAGGAGGTCTGTTAAGACTGTAATAAATACTGAGTTATCAGAGTAAGAGGGAATTTGGATATAAACTCCAGATGGATTTAAAGCATAGACTCATTACTCTCACCTCTCACAAAAACGTGCAATAAGCCAATGCACATGAGTCCTGGACATTAGTCAGCTGTAACTCTTTGTGTTAGCTTGCCACAAGCAGGTAGTTGTCTGCAGATGCTTGGTCTGTCTCAGTCCCTTCAATCTCAGGGACCTTGCCAAAGACAGCATCTATAAATCCAGAATTTTAAAGCATAGTGCAATGGCAGATGCTGTTTCTGCTGCAAGGGAGAGGCTAAGGCAAGTCAGCCTCATTTACACTGAACTTGCTTGCCCCAATACCAGACCTATACAGACAAAGAGCATGAGGACTCTGTAGTCTGTGTCCTCCAGTTGTGTGGCCATATCTGTGTCAGGGACCATTCCTACAGACACAAGTCTGGTCTGTTGTCTGTCCCTGGCCATTTGCAGGGGTCTGACCCAGATGTTACCCCTTTTCTCTCACCTTGGGTATTACTGGAAAGCCATTATGTTGGAGAGCACTCCCAGCCACCCTGGAGGGGATGGTGGTGGTGCACAAAGTTCAAGTCCTTGTGGGACCCATTCCCAAGGACTGGCTTTGCACACCTATTATCTACCTGCACATGCACAGTCAGAAACTCCCTAGGAGATAAGGCATTATGAATCCTGGTCTGAAGGTGATAATTAACCTCAACAAGAATGGAGAAATTACTCCTCTCTGTGATGAAAGACATAGGCCGAGAGACAAAACTTCACTTGGAGTTTGCGGGTTTGGTGCGATTTCTTTGTTTGTTTGTTTTTGAGGGTTTTTGTTTGTTTTTCAAGGACATTGAAACACCTGCAAATATTTCGTGATGGTAAAACTCTGATACACGACTATTTTTGGGAAAAAAAAAAAGCCAGCAACACAGCATTACTTTAAAGCTGAGGGATAGCAGGATGGGCAAGAACACCATAACTAGGTACCACTGTTACCACTTTTAGATGGACAGCAAGTCTAGCTTCCTCCAGCCACCAAGTCTAGTTATATCCACAAAAAACAAATGAGCTGTAAAGCCCAGCTGAGTAGAAGCACATACACAGAAGCTGTGACTAGTCCCCTTGTGAGCAGCTAGCAGGGCCTGTGTTACAGTGTGGATACTGCAACACACATATCAATCAATGAGGCCCATGGAAAGAAATAGATATGGACAGATTCTTGACAGATGTTTCAGAGAGATGTTTATTTCTCCAGCCGCATGGCCGGAGCTCTGCCAAGGAACTGCTCAATCAGGGGACCCAAGGGTCCTTGCCCGTGCAGAGAAACACAAAACAACCAATGGGGAACGAGGCTGACCAGGGGCAGGAAAACCCCGTGTCTCCCCCCAGGGCCCCTCTCCCAGGACCACATGGCAGGGGGGAGGGCCCCAACAGGCCCGAGCTAGCCTGGATCAAAATACGTTAAGAGCATCTCCATTATACTGTAGTACTGATATGCTTCAACAGCTCTGGGTTTCTTCAAACCAGTTAATACTTATAAGAGTGATTATAGGTACACTTTGGATGAGCAGAGTCCTGAAATAATGTTTATATATCCAAATATTAGCTTTCTCCTGTTTCTCCCCCCATACAAACAAAAACTGAATTCACTCAAGAGTTGGACCAAATGATCCTTCTGGGTCCCTTCCAAATCAGACAATTCTGTGATTATGCGATTCTGTACACTGACAAAGATACATGTTCCCATCAAGCTTCTTCCTTCACATGGAAAAGGAGAAGGTGACCCAGGGATTCTTTAATTCAGCTGCCCTCTGAGTTTCCCCCCTGAAAGTTCAGGGCGCAGATAGGCATCTGAGAGGGTAGATGGTTACCTATACGCTGTTAAAACCCTGCCAGGTTCTCAGTAGTGCAAGAAAGCACACAGAAGAAAGAGGAAGAGCTTGAACCTCCTACAAGGAGCATAATTCTACTCTTGATATCTTCCATTTTCTTTCTCCACCATTTTTCTGGTGAAGGATATGTCAACCCCAGGCTACTATAATACTCCATCAAACTAACCCCTATGACCCAGGAAACCCTACATATAAAGATGCATCTTCATATTTAAACACTTCAGTATTCATTTGTCAATAACCTTCACAACTCTAGCTCTTATAGACTTCTGGAATTTAAAAATATTTGAAAAAAAATGAGCACAGAGAGCAGTCAACAAACAAATGCAAACTCCCTTTATTATCTGATGTTCATACAAAAGCCTAAACAAGAGTCCCTGCCCCTAAACAAAAATCCAGACTCTCCCTGCCAGCCCTCAATGCAGTTTCATCTATTTCCTTTTTCTAATCCTCCTTTATGCCCATTAGCTGGTCCTTTTAGTGTAACATAGCCCAGCTGCATCTGCACCACTACTATTTAACCCCTCATTGTCTGGTTCCATGCTTCAGTATGTACAGCAAAGAGGAGAAATCTAAAGACCTATGGGTTGCCATAACTAGTCTTATCTGAATTATAATCTTTTTTAAATACCCTAGAAGTATAGACTCTTTTAACCCAATTTTTAGTATTTATAGAAAGAAAAAACAACCAGTATATTTTGGCATGGATAAAAATCAACTTAGATCTGAATCATGAGCATAAGAGTTGGGTGCTAAATTAGCCAGAGTTTACTCACAGGCTGGTGATGTTCTCAAAACCAGGGGAACTTAACCTCAGATTTGGCTGCTGGAGATTATCATTAATTCAATTTGTTGGTCTCAATATGCTGCTTACATTCCTTAAAATTTCTTCCCTTCTTTCTCTTGGCTACCAATTTACCAAGTAGAAAATAAGCAGTCATTAGAATACACTTAGAATTTAGATCTCTTCTGAGGATTCACTAGACAATTTAAGTCCAGTTAGACTCTTTCCTGGAAGGAACCATTAGAATGGTTCTTTGAGGCAGCCTGGGATTTAACAACTTTTATTTGTCCAGACTAACAGGGAAGTAAACATTTCATGTAGGGCTATAAAGCATTGACCTCATATCATTCTTGCTTTATGCTAAGGATGTTATTAGTAACTCAGAGATTACAGCAAACACATTTGATACTGATAGTTGATCAACGTAGCAATTGACTAATTAGATGAGGTGAGATGTGAGGATTCCTGGGGTATGCTAGTTATGTAATTTGGAAATATTTACCTCCAAGTCACACCACACCTGGAAGTGATTAATTTTTGAGTGCAGTGTTCATATTATCTCAATTCAGGGAGCAAATTTTCTGAGTCTTATCATCTCAGATTGTACCTTGATTTTTGTATTTTGACAGAGCTAGGATTCCATAGCACAGATTAAGAAACCTTGAACAAATCCAGAAATACAGTCCTAGTCCTGGAGGTGGTTGCTTTTGCTCCTCATTCTACAAAGATTCTCTCATTTGCTCAACATGTGGGCTATGAAGGGTCCTTTTTGCCCACCACAACGCTTCTCCTAACGCAGGGTAAATCCAGGTGTGAATGTAAGCAGGACTCTAATAAGATAGCCAGAGCTACTGGCTGGACTGAGCTCTAACCAAGGATTGCTGTTTGGTGATTTGCACATTTTTAACCATCAGGGTACCTAAAGAGAGGTGGTATTTTCACAAGACTCCAGCGTTGCTCTAAGGAATCTAAAATGAACCTTCTTGAGCTATTCTGAAAGCTAGTCAATGCCAAAATGTTCCTCATGTATAGGTCAGAACTTGATGCTTTTTTAGACATATGGGTGTGATTATATTCTTCTACAATATTTTTCCCTCTCTGTGCAAAACCCCATATAAACAAGTGAGATCTGATCATCCTAACATGCATAATAGTGAAAATTCCATACACAAAATGCTCCCAAATGTAAAACACAAAGAATTTAAGAAAGAAAGAAAGATATTTCTTAACTATCTAAGTTATATTTATCAGCATTTTTATTCATGAGATAAATGTTATGTTTGTTATGTTTATCTTGTGTTCTAGATAACTAAGGAGTTATTCTAAAACCTTTAAATAAACTGAATTTAATCCCAATCAAAAAGTCACACTTTGAGTCAGATGTGATGTCAACTTTGAAAAAACAGGCTTTCATTATGAGGTATTGTTTATGTTTTGTAGAGTTCATAGGATCTTTGTCAAAGCAAAAATCATGAAAGCTCATTTCTGAAAGCATTGATGTGTATTGTATTTATTTAGAGCTAAGCTTTTAGTTGCTTTCCACAGCTCTTTTCATCAAAAAGAACAGCATATTCTGATTTGAACAGCAAAAATATCACACTGCCTGAAAGGAAGGATCTGGCTTTCTATTTGTAACGAGTAGGACAAAGTCTGTTGCAAACATACTTGTGCAGAGATTTAATCAGCTCTTTTCTAGAAAGTTATGGAGAAAGATATTCTCAACAAAGCTGAGATATGATATTAGAGTGTGATCCACCCACTCACAGCTGTCTTTTAAGCCATGTTTCCTATTCAGAAGCTACTGTTCCACTGAGGTAGCGTGACTTGATGTGGACTACCTTTTGTTTCTTGCCTTTCCTGATTTGTTCTGCATTGGAAGGGAAGTGGAGACAGTGGTAATCAGTGGAAACCACCCTGAAGCACTCGAGGTCAAAATACTGCCACTGCCCATATGTTAATAAGAACTCAGTATACAAGGCAGGACTGTAACAGAGCTAATGTTTGCCTGAGTTTCCAAAATAACTAAGACAAACCTGAGTGTTAATCTATAGAGGCAGAGATGCCCAAAGTGTTCTGTAATCTGCATGATTGAGAGAAATTTCTGAAAAGTAAAACTTGAAAAGAAGGTGTTCTGGGGGTCCTGTAAGAAAAATGGTATTATAAGTTATGCTGAATTGTGCACTAGGATTTTACAAAAAAATCCCACAAGATCAGCATATTTTAAGCGTTTTTTGCTTTGCTCCTTGCTTTGTTTTTTTTTCCTTCTTGGAGCAAGAAGCTAGCCACTAAGCACTGGTATCTTCTCTTCTCTGCTAAGAAATGCCCCAATGAGGAGCACAGGAACAAAGAATAGTTCTGAAAATTTAAAAAATAGGTGAAATCACTTTAGATTTTTAGAGAAGGTTTTGGTTGACTGGGACTTCGCTGGTGTAATTCATCCTCCTCAAGAAAAGCTATTTGTTTGTTATTCTCCCTCTAACTACCACTTCCAAGAAAATGAATATAAAAAGAGGCAACAGCATCCTCAAAGGGAGGACTATTACAGATTTTTGGCACCAATCTTCTTCCAGATTGCATCTATTTTTTAAGCATTTTCAAGGTCCAGGAGTATGGGGACTCCCAGATCCCACATTAGTTCAAAGAGTTAAAACATTCAGCAAGCTAAACTCCTTGCTTTGGCATGTCTATCAAAGGCTTTGAGCCTTTAATGTAATTGAAAACAATTGTCCCAGTGGGGAGGTCTAACACTCTGACCAGTTGCAGTTAAATACTTGAACTGCCTGAGAAAACTAGAGGGGTTATAAGAATTCAAGGGTAAACTACATGACACAGCTCTGGTGATAATAATGTTCCAGAATTTACATTTATTAATATTGCCTTCTTTTGGTCAGACTCCCACAGGAAATCCTGAGGACTACATGTCTCTGGCATGTTTTATCTTAGATAGTCCCATCCTTGTGGTATTGCGTGCTGATAGCAGGACAGAAGAGTACCTTTGAAAATCTCTGGTCTTTATAGAAGCTGCGGATGACAACAAACAGGACCTTCAACACTCTGGGAAGACAATCCATCTACTTTCCGTAGTTATCATTAAAATGTCTTTCAGACATAGGTCATAGCTGGAAACCTATAAAGGATGTCTGTGTATTAGGCACTTCCCACAAAGCCTGGTCCCTAGCGATTAAAATTTATCACATTGTTCTTCTGGTTACAAATACTGCTGATATGTGTCATTAGTGCAGAGCACTGCTCATAATATTTTGACTTTACTCCAAACATTTTTTTAAATTCTGAGTTTCCCATAAAGAACCCACTCCTGAAGTTTTTAAAGACACACATTACTTTAACATACTTAAGCCTGTTTTAAAGTTAAATGTACAATTACACAAAATGATTTGATGAGAAGCTCCACATCCCCCACTCTGGTACCTATGATGTAGCAAAGAGTAGTTGTGCCTAAAATCATACAGCCTTATCAGTATATAGGGCAGTTTATAAATACTCCATCTCCTTATAAACCCTGTCCTGACTAAGACATTGCTTAGTGGTGCTCTCTTTGAAAGAGTTTCTGGGTTTGGGTATCTAAAAATTTTGTACAATTTTTAAATTTGCATGTTTACTGAAGAAGAAACACAGCATAATTATTGCCTTAATCTACCCTTCTTGCTAGGGTGAAGTTATTTGATGTAAGCTGTACTAGGTCTCTAGCTGTGGGCAACAAAGTCCATTTTTTGCCAGTTTTTCTAAGAAAAACGTTTACAACATCACACCACATATTGCTTTTCTGCGTATCATACTATCATAGAATGGTTTGGGTTGGAAGGGACCTTAAAGATTATCCAGTTCCAACCCTCCTGGCGTGGACAGGGACACCTTCCACCAGACCAGGTTGCTCAAAGCTTTGCCCAGACTGGCCTTAAACACCTCTGGGGATGCATGTGGGTGTGTCTCTGCTGATGCCCTTAGCTGCTGAACCTCTTGATCAACTGTAACGACTAAATACTGAACAAGCAGCATCCTCATATACACACAAAAATTCATCTTTCATGGAAATAGTTGAGTGGGTTGAGAAAATAAATTGTATTGTGCTGTTTCTGAGGAGGAGGATGATGCCTGGCCTTATCTTTATGGGACATTGAAGAACCCACTTCATAGCACAAATCTTCCTTCTCTGAGCCATTCCTGGAACAACTGACACCTTGCTACCTGGGACCTTGTCCCACAAGCTACTGTGTAGGGAGCAGCTGAGTCTGGCAATGAAAAGACAGAGGACAAAATAACGACTGACACGGGAAGGTAACATTCATTTCAAGAAGAATCAGTTTGCAAGCATGAAGAAAGAAATGTGACCTGCATGAATATCTGATATAGAAACCAAGTAAAAAAAAGGTCATGTTTTGCATGCTGCCCTCACAATCTTCTTCTGAGAAGCACTATAGTCAGTTTATTCCTTAGAAAGCTAACTTCTTTGTTTGTCACTCACCTTCTCATATCTGCTATTTGCTGTCTCATCCATTTTTTATGTTTCTCCTCCCTTTGACCAAAAGAAGTCACATTTCCCATCAGAAAGACATTTTGTTTTGTGCAAGCCAGGGAGTACTGCACTGAAAATAGCCCAAACTGAAAATGACAGAGATCTCTGCCCCATCTCTTTGATTATGCTCACTAAATGATGTATTTGAGAAATACAGGAAAAATTAAAAACAAAAGATAAAAGTTAAAAACTTAAGCTGTGTTTTCAGTCATCTGTGCCCAGAGAAAAATGGTCCTTATTGCATCTTTGGATTTCACAGCATTTTAAAATGAACAAACAAAAAAAATCCACTCACCTATGCTCACGAAATGAAAACATTCCCTCTTCTTGTTCCCAGATGGCACCACAGCAGTTTCTGTAAAACTAGCAACATGAAAAAAAAAATTTTGCTGATGTGTGAATAGGCTGAAGCCTGATACAAAGAGTATTAAAGTCTCTCTGGCCGGCCTGCCAATGCCTGCAGTGGGTTTTGGATCAGGCTCCGTGGGATACTCGAAAGCAAATTTCCAAAGGAAATTATTTTCCCCTGTTATGCCCTCCTTGCAGCCATTCCCACAGAGAGCACAGCTCACTCACTATTTTCACAGAAGCCCTGGAAACAGCATGTATAGTATTAGAAAGCCAGATGATAGAAGGCACTGGAGTTTGTCCTTTGGTACATTTCCAGTAGAAATGTCTTGGTTACCTTCCCCTAAATGTTTTTAGATCAATTTTGTGTAGATTTGTGGGCCTTTACAGGGACAAGCATCACCTCTCCCTTCACACCAAAGGTGCTCCAGCATGAAGGCCATGCTGAGCTCTGTTGAGAAACAGGGTGGATGGTGCCTCAAGGACAAAGGCTGCATGATGGTAGGGACAGGAGAACCAAATTTCAACTCCACCCAGAAACTCTGAGGACTCCCTGTGACTCAGACTGAAACAGGAGTGCTTCACAGAGAGAGGAAAAGAAGGTGGATGTAAAGAAGAGAGGGCAACTCAGATCCAGACTGGGTTGCATGGGGGCCCCCAGCATTTGAATACATGAATTCCACTAGCCTTGTGATGTTTTGAAAAGTAAACTATGGAAGAAAGACCAGAAACTTCAAAGAAATTCCTGATTTGGAAATTGTCTGATGTAAAAGGTGTTAGCGTAGAGGAGGGTAGAGAAATAGCCTGTTCTCAAAGGCACTCTGCAAGAGGTCAAATGTTGGTCTGGCTCATATGGCCACTTTTTCCAGTTGTACAGTATATTGTGTAAACTAAATATAATGTAAAGATGCAAAAGCTTCCAGAAATGTCATCTTACAGACATTTGCTTGGATGCAATCCATGATTATGTGAAAACATTTACTTTGAGATCTAAAAGCCATGGGTTACGTGGGTGTTCTGTACATTTTGCGTTGGAACTTATACTATAGAGCCAGAAAAGACTGAGAGACTTAATTTGAAATTACTTATGTTAGTATACTGGCCTGTGCTGTACCCAAATGTAAATGTGGCTGAGTATATGTGACAGAAAAAAAGATAGTTCATGGCATATTGGAAAGAACCGCCAGAAAACTTTACAAGTGGCTGGGACCTCAGTCAAACCTCTGCTACCAATCTTATGCTTGCTATTGCCCCAAAAAACAGGTTACTAAAAAATCTCTAGACCAAAATAGAGGTAAATTTTTCAAAAAAGAATGACACTTATTATCTGAATTTTGAACTGAGTTCACCAGTGTGTTCTCACACAACAGGGCATGCATGACATTAGACTCAGGTATGGTCATGCCCTTCAAGGGACAGAGGCTAGGAAATGGCCTTTTAGAGACCACAAATATCAGTTATTGTCTTAAATCATTATCTTGCAACTTCTGCAACAAGCACCGAAACAATATGCAAACTTCACTGTTTCTCAGTGTTAGGCATATGTTTGCGATGGGCTAGATCAAGCAGCTGTGCTGCAGGGGCAGCAGATTGCAGGGAGTGATGGACATTTGTATCAGGACTCAGTGACTCATCTTGCTCTACCCTTGAGTCTACTTAATTTCTTACTTTTGAAACTACCTCAATATCCCTTTACTGTTTATAATTTGCTTTATACTTACTAAAAGAAAAAAGTTAAGGATCTCTCCTCCCCATGCAGTCAACACAGAGATGCCCTAGGGCTTACTTGTACTAGTTCTAGAACTGCAAGATGCACAGCTGCATCTTTTAAGTCTCTAAATAGATCATGCCATTGGAGCTGAACATACTCTTCAGGGACCTCACCTGGAGTGGTTACTGTACAGCACCTGTACTACTCTGGGTAATGCAGCAGTTCTCTTGTAGCCAGCTGGAGGGTCTACAGCACCTGGTGTAAAAAGGTGTTCTGAAAAGTACTCAGTAGTCTTCAGCAATGGCCAAAAGCATGTCCTTGGCTACTGCAGTGGGTTTGGGCCTCAGATGTTCTTAACCCAAGACGGATCATCTGTGCAAATCCTGAGAAGTGTGCTCCAATGACTGAGAATAAAACAAGTTTGAAGCTGTTTTGCATCTGTCTGTCATCTGGAATGAATGGCAGAGGTACTGGGGAAAGAGAGTTTAACTTCTCGTAAAATATATGTCAGCGTTACGCTCTAGGCCTGGAAACAGGCTGGATTGCCATGAAGTCACAGTACACAGCTGTGGCATGGGGGAAGTAAGGTTTACGGTTCTGGCAGTTTTTTGAAAGACTTAAAAAACTCTACAAGAGCTCAAAAAACACAGTTTCCAGAACACAGATTTTAAGAGTGAAATGAGCGCAATGGTAATTATTTAAATTTGAAAACAATGAAAGAAATGGGAGGATCAAATTAGTTAATGCCCATAAAATATCCAGAAATGTCATTTGGATTAGGATTTGGAACTCTTACTGCTGCGTCGGTGCAGCTGTGTGTGGGATAACCTGCTATAGAGATTGAACCCAGGGGCTGGGTCCTGGCTGTTTGCTATCTGCATGCCGTGAAATTTTAGCAGGATTCAGGCTCTTTCAGGAATTTGGACGCAAAGCAGATTCAAAAACTGCAGTATCAATATCCTGATAATTAAAACATGTTAAAGGTCACATTTCATCTGCTCATAGGAATAATTTAAGAACACCAGGAATAAGTTCTGTCTTTCTTCTAGTCAAAAGATTCCTCCCATTTCTGTTACCAGATAGGGATTCACATAAGGAACTTCATTGTAAGAAAGCCACACGTGGCTTGGCCAGTATATTTTTATTGTATATAATACTGTTTTATATAATACTTTTTCTTAGTGTTGTTTATGACAAAACAAGAATCAGACAATTACGAACTGAAAATTATGCACTTTGTTTCTTTCAACATCAGAAAACCATATTTTGCAAACGAAAACCTGAGCACCGTAAGGAATATAAAATCAATGAGCCAGTATCTTTCCTGATGTCACAGCCTGAATTTAGTTTAGAGATACAAATTTAGCCAAATTTAGCTTTTCTTAAGGTGATAAATATCCCTGATTTCTCTCAGAAGCTGATAAATTTCTCTCTGATAAACCTCAAGCTGATATACCAGGTGTACTGCATACAGTTCTGATGTCCCCAGCATAAGAAGGTCATGGAACTGTTTAAGTTAGTCCAGAGGAGGGACACAAAGTTGGTAAAAGGACTGGAGCACCTCTTCTACAAAGACAGGCTGAGAAAGTGTGGGCTGTTCAGCCTGAAGAAGAAAAGGCTGCCTGGAAACCTAACAGCAACCTTCCAGTATCTGAAGGGTCCTACAGGGAAGCCAGAGAGGGACTCCTTGTCAGGAGCTTTAGCAATAGGGCAAGGAGTAACAGGTACAAATTGAAGGAGGGGAAATTTAGGTTAGGTATTAGGATGAAGTTCTTTATGTGAGGGTCGTGAGACACTGGAGCAGGTTGCCCAGGGAAGTTGTGGATGCCCCAACCCTGGCAGTGTTCAAAGCCAGGCTGGAAAAAGCCTTGAGCAAATTGGTCTAGTGGTCTAGTGTCCCTGCCCATGATAGGGGGGTTGGGACTAGATGGTCTTTAAGGTCCCTCACAACCCCTAACATTCTATGATTCTATGATTCTATAAAATAAATGAAATAGCACTGAAATAGTTGTCATGTTGCTTGTCAAGAATTCCTATTAATTTCCTATTTTTCCCTTAAAAGAATGCCATGGCATCACAGAACTCACCAACGCTTCCCTCCACTTAGTGGCAGCGCCTGTGCTGTATTACAGATATTTGTTTGTGGAGAAGGTGAGAATTAATTCAGATCCCAAAGTCATTGCTTAAATGCATTAACCACTTAGGTTTGCAACACACTGAGGCAAACATTGTTTACTTCATGTCTTTGGAAATGGGTCCTGGATTTCCACTGGAAGCTGTGTGAAAATTGAATCATAACTGTGAAAACTGGCAGCAAAAGTGTGCCTTTTCATTTAGTGAGTGTATTTGTGACAGGGAAGGATGAAAAAAACAGGGTAAAGCTGCCTCAAGTGAATGTTTTGAACTTCCATATACTCAGGCAGATACGAATTTGGCTTCTAACAGAGCAGGCTAAAACCAAGGCCTTTATTTTATATTCACTTAAACATTTTGAGCCAACATTAGCTGAGGTCGCAGCTGAAAATAAAACAGAAAGTCCTGTTCTACTTTTTCATGCCCCAAGAACATCTCCACCTTTTGTTCCACAGATGCAACAGAAAGCTAAAAAAAATTATTATTTTTTTAATCAAGCAGCAGGGACAGGACAATTCAGGACTGAGGTTTCTGTGGTAGTTCTGGCTTGTTTTGGTTTGGTGTACATGCAGTTAGAGCCTCACTTACACCAACCTGAATTCTCCTGATGTCACAGTGCCTTCAGGGTACTCTTATATGCTGCATATGCTGGTAATGACCCCCTCCTATTTCCTGCTTCTCAAAAATGATACTTTCTGTGGAAGAAGTTCTACTTAGAGCAGAGAAGAAATTAACTCTAGAGATTAAGAAATTCATTAATACCTGAAAGGCTCACTCAGTCTCTGCAAGGAAAGTGGGAAACAGAAATAAAATTTTGTCATTTGGACTGACATTAGCAACACTGCTGAAGGACAGGAATTTCAGAGGAAAGCCACTGCCCCTCTATGTTTAGTCAGCACCACTGGTAGAAACATAGTAAAAAGCAGGGGAAACTGGCTGTAATTAAAGTTTTGGTCAGCTCAGGGGTTCTTGTAGTTTCAGTTTTCCAAAATCATGATCCCACTTGGTTTTAAAATTGCTTTTGGATCTCAGTTCTGTTTAATTTTATTTCTTCTTAATGGTGCCAAGCATCTATTTTCACTACCTGTATTGTGAAGTTTGGTATTGTTATCAAAAGCCCATTTCTAGAGGTAGCTTGTAATAAGAACAGCTTTCATTAATGATAATCAAAATTATTCTTACAGTGACAAAGATTAATTTGTAAGTCAAATATATTTTTCAGGCTCAGAGGCCTCAAAGCACATGAGGCAATGCCATCTAATCATCATAGCTGAAAATTCACTATGAAATACAGGAACTCTAAGCACCACTAATGATTCCAAGATGGATTTTCTTCTTACTTAAATGCGAAGCAGAAAAATTATTCTTTGTTTTGCAGTTTATAATTTTAAATCTTATTAATTAGGCACTTTATGTTTATTTTACAGTTACATATAAACAGTACCATTTTGTGCTTTTAATGATCTCTTTGCAGCTTCTAATTTTCATTCATTTTACAATTGCAAGCTTTCTTTCTTGGCATTTCCATCTGCTTCCAGACATACACTTCTATAACCAACGCTAATGAATTTTTCACCTTCCATTGACATCACAGAGAGGTACTGAATTTCTTTAAAGAAGGCCAGCCCAAGACCTATGAAACCCCTCTCTTTCTTTACTTTAAGAGGGCAGTCTTGCCATCTGCCTTGACCATCTGCCTAACATTTAGGTCCACACCTAATCTGTGCAAAAATGCTGTATTCCCATTGATCCCAGGGCAGTCCCACTCATGTATATGATGGCTGATGAATGCAAATGTTCCCCTTCTGTGGTGGCAAAGTTACGCTACAGAAACAAAACCCCACTTGGCTTCTTTCTTAGTTAGAGATCTAAACTAATAGTTTATTGCAGGCCACTCAAATATGAGAGGTCTCTGAAAGAATGACCATATTATGAACTAGCAACAGCTGGACACAAGGCCAAGACAGGCCTTTGATCAGACATACTGACTAATGGCTTCCTCATTCCCTCATTTAGGTTTTAAACTGCCCCCGAGGTCTTTCTCCTAGGCTGTAGGCTGGTACGTTTTGTCAGCTCTTCACTCCAGGGACCGCTCCCAAACACCTCAGGTTGTACCATGCCCACCCTCCCTTTCATGCTCTAAAGCACCAGTTAGGTGTCCATTACAGTATTTTGGATGCCTGAAATGAAAAAGCATGTACAAAAGGACATTTGTATTTTAGGGCCATAGGGGATCCACAGAATTGTCATGTTCTGTGCGAGCCCTGGGCAGGGCAGACACAAGTCTGTACATAATGTTTGGATTCCTGACCCTCTTTTACTTATCAACAAAGATATGGCCTACAAACTATACAATTCAGTGCTGAAGCTCTCACTTTGGATATTTGCAGCATTAAGAACTAAGACTTTTTTCTGTTCCTTTTTTTTGCCCTTTCATTATCTTTTCCAAACAGCAGTGTTCCCTATCTATATACTTAGACTTATATACTTCTACTCCAAACCCTTGATTTCCATGACTCTGATGGATCATGTTTTTCTCAACTCTTTCCTGAGCTTCTGTCTTATCAGGCTTCAGTGCAGGTCGCTAGTCTCTAATGAATTTTATAGGTAATCTGGAGAATGTTTCTAATATGTTACAAAGATTCTGATAAGCTCTTTATTCATTATCCATCCTAGAGTGTGACTCTCTGGGGGTGAAACCACTTCTCAAGGCTGTTAGGTTGTTTAATGCCCACATATTTATGTCTTAAGGTCAATAAGATCATGCTGGCTGGCTTGTAAAGAAGTAACATAATTGCACCCACTGCTAAAACCTGATGCAATATTGATTTTAGTCAATAGAAAGATGGAAAATGCTGGTCCTTTTTCAGTGAAGATATTCTGAGAAAAAATCATGAGTGCACAGAGCTTCACTTAAAATAGTGACTGCTCTCTGTTCCGAGAGATTTTCGCTTTCTTGTGGTAAATGCTGTACAAAATGGACTGAAACAATCAAACAATGCAAATAATAATAGGTGATTTTTCCCTATGTATATTTTTTCAGAACAAGCTACATGCATTTGGAGCAGTTCCACTTATTCGTGATCCTGTTCAAGAGGGTCTCTCTGTGACTTTTTTTAAATGTGTTCTGAAGCTTGAAGATGTGAATTGGAGGAAAAATACAGCTAGTAACAAAGAGATTCTAGCTGATCTTTGTTGGGAAAGGAAAAGTTTTTCAGAGTTTGTTCTAGTGAGACATCTAGCTGCCCTTACATGCTAGTATCAGTATAAAGCAGAAGGAAAAGGGTTGCATACAAAGCTGAAAGTTTCAGATGTAATTAGGAAAAAATGTATTTTTATTCATCAATAAGAGTGAGCTGAACAATCATATCTCTGCTGAGGTCCCTTTAAGTCTAATACATGCCTAAATTCAAACATGAAGGTTCCAGCACAAATAATCAGATTATTCTCGCCCTAAGAGTTAAGTGCTTTTCTGGAGTAAGATCTGTATAAGAGAAAAAGGGCCAAGTCTACCCAGCTGCAATCCCAGGGAGCTCACGCCAGGTTGGAATCTACTCCAGGATAGATAAATGGCTGCATATCCATAATTTACAGGACTATAAATATCAAGAATGCTGCTGATGTCAGACGGGAGTGTACAGTCCTCCATCAGGTGACATTTCCGTTGGCTATGAGATGAGTGCCTTTTAGAAAAGGACTACAGGCCTGAACTGCCACAGCTTTTTTAAAAACTTTCTCCTTAAAACCCTCTATGTCCCAGTTACTATGTTTTCCCATTGATGGTTTTTAGTTTATTTTATCAGTGTTTTTTTATGACATGATGTGTCTGTAATAGCTTGAGCATTTGAAAGATTAAATGCCATCTGTCATGTTACTCACATGGGTCTTAGCACGTGCCCCTTTATGGAGATTGCTGAGGGCTAAATTTTGCCCTGACCCATTCAGTTTTTGGGCTCAGAACAGAAGTGTGGCACCTGGAGGGGAAGATAGACGCAAGAGGTGTCTATTCTGAGTTCATTCACGGACTGTAGTTACTAAGTCTTAATTAGTTAATGACTGTTTTTGTTCCAGTTCTTGGCATGCTCATACTGTGCCTCCAAGAGGGAACGGACAAGGTCAAAAACTTAGATATTACTTCTTCATTAAAAAATGAAGTTTTAAAAAGTCCAGGGCTTTTATTCTGAAATTTATTATGCATTCTTTATTTTGGCAGGTCTGAGATAAACCAGCAAACATACTAATGAAGACAAGAACTGTCCTAAGGAAATACCTCCTATTAGTTAATAAGCAGACACAGTGGCCTGGATTAGGAAGAAACATGACAACATTGTTGAAAATGAAGACATGTATCCTAAGTGAAGCCAATGGGTTCACAGAAGCCAGGGCTGTGTAACCTGCTGCTGCACATCAAGGTTCCAGGAGAGGAAATGAACATTACACATGTTGAGAGGAATGATACACCAGGGTGATATAAATTTACCGCTTAACTGCATTCATCTTAGAGATTTTAGAGTAGCATTTCTGTACTGAGAGAGATTCCAGAAGAATGGCTGTCCAGTGCAATGTGCCTTCCAAATGAAAAGATGATTGTCAGCTCTCTGGTTCGTTAGTTTTTATCTTCACTGATAAATGAACATTGAGTGGTCAGTTGTTGACAAAAGCCCTCTTTTTAATTGGATATGTGAACTGGACCTTACATAACCTGGCAACATACCATCATCCCTGGACCTTGTCACTCAGATAAAACCATCTTGGCTCCTACAGGAATGCGGGTGTTCAGTGTCGACATTCTGCTGTTTGGAGGAGAAGATCCCAGACATATATGCTCTAATATAAAAACAGAACATCTTCCAAAGTTTTGGTTTAGTAGAAATTTTCCCAAAATAGGCAATAACCAAGGAAACCACATTTGAAGCCAACTAGAGAAAGCTGCATAGCTTGCACATTGTTCATAGGTCTGGAGGCAGATATGACCAAGGACACTGAGAGCTGTTTGCAAGAGACTAGGGAGAGACCAAGGAGACCCAGAGTCAGGAGTTCTGTTGTCACTCAATCTCCCATGGGCCTCCTGGGAAAAAGAAGTTCAAGGTGTCACTAAAGAGACTGTGCCCACATCTGCCGAAGATTTCGTAGCTCATGGTAGATCCACTAGTAGAAAGAATTTGCCAGCACTGTCTTTTTTTTTTGAACAGAGATCCAAGATATATTCTAAGAGAATTTCAATGGCTGTGAAAGCTAGAGTTCATGAACTGCATACTTTTCCTTCCTTTTTGTTTTGTCTTCTGGATTTCTTTTTAGCTGTTGATTTATCTCTAGCTGGGAAATCTCCCAGTCTTTTGAAATACTTAAATTTTTGTTTTGGAATTGCAACAGGTCTGTATGAGGGTCAGTCAAATTCCCCATCACAACTGATAATACTGCAGACACTCCTCCTTCAGCCTCAGAACAGCTTCAGCTGTTCTGTACAGAGATGACAGTTCCAGCCTAGTCCCAAATCTTGGCCATCCCCCCACTGCAACCAGTGCTCAGTCCTACACAAGGGATGGCAAACAGTCCAGGGCCCTCTCCTCACCCATAACTACTTAGGACAGCCAAAATAAGATGGGCAGTTTCACATCTGTGTGATTGCTTATTTAGCCCATTTCATGGCAAGTGCTCACACAGGATGAGCCACCAGAACTCCTGAAAGAAGCCTGCCTACCAGCAGGAGAATGGTGATTCCAGCTGGAGAACAGCAAGGGCAGATCCCATCTGCCTTTACATAGCCAGCACTGGAAAGGACCTATGACATCCTCCCAACATCTGCCAAAACATGTTCCCATTTGAAATAATCCTAAACAGTCACAAGACAGGGAAAGGTCAGCCTGTCCCTCACAGCGTGCTGTTGTCTTCTCATGCCTCATCTTCTCATGCCTCATCTTCTCATGTCCTCTCTCTGTAAGATAGATTTCACAAGTTAAGAAGTACTGAAATAGACCAGTTTTGTGGTTTGTGTTAGTAGTCCATGGAGCTCTGAAAAGACAGCTTCTGCGAAAGACAAGTTACCACAATTGGCTTGTCAAGACTGCTCTCCTGGTGTCTGTTGTGTAATCCCACTGCTTGATGCAGTTCCAGGAGACAAAATCATCATAACCAAAAGACAGTTCAAAGAAGGGAGACTGATAATAGGCCTGGTCTTAATTTGATAGCTGTATTGCTTAATTCCTAATTTATTTTGATGTTAGTTTTAATGACCCAGATTGAGTGATAATTTGGGGCTTCTTTGCTGGGTGTTGATGGATTTAAGTTGTTGAGGTTTTCTTTTTCTTCTTTTTATCTATTTCGTTATGTTTCAGTTTGTTTAACTAACATAATAAAGTTATTAATAAAGTTAAATCATTTCTGTCATTGAACAAAACAGTTCAGAATCTTTAAAGAACTGAGTAGAGATCATCCAGCCAACTTAAAAGCCTGTATTTAAATCTTACTTCGTAAACTCGTTTAAATCACATGTTCTTACATGTTCTGTCACTTGAAAGTTGTTTCCTTTGAAACTTTCCTCTTTATGCTTTCATACAGGAAATACGATAAACTTGTTTATTTCATTTGTCAGTTTTGTGTTTCTGAATTTCTTCATCAAATCTGTTATCTTCCTTAAGCATCCAGTCCTTGCCCAAGTTATGTGCAGAGAGGGGAATGGTTTTACTGCTGTATTTTCAGCGCTGGAAAGACAAGAAAAGAGCAAGCAGAGGTGCTGACTTCTGAGAACTACAGGAAAAAGAAGACATTAAGTGGGCATTTTATTTTGGGGGCAATCTTGCAGGATGAGAAAACCGAATATTTTTAGGGTCATGGGATAAATTCACGTTGGAAAAGTCCTCCAGAGGTCAAATGGTTTAACTTTTCCAGCCTAGTGATGCATCACAGTCAAATACTTGCTGATCACTTTACTCCTTTTCCTGGCCTTGTGTTTTCTTAGTTACCTCTACTGTCTATTGCTTTGTACTTTGAACTGGCCTTATTGACTCAGTAGCATTTGCATTACAGGAGTACATTTTATTTATTAGTGAATTGGGAAGAGCTAGTTAGAAACAAACACTCTGTAGGCTGGAGATCTGCTGAAATCAGCAATAAAGGTAATTTTTTTAATATGTTTGTGAAGAGGACCCTGACACACGTGGAAGCCTCTCTCTTCCCTTGAGTAGTGTGGAGTTTTTCAAATTCTTCAGTTTTCACGAAGGGGAAGAGGGTGATAGGACTTAGACATTAAGAAACCCAGGGGAAGGAGAGAAACAACAGCTTTTCACAGCTCCATTTCAAAGGGGAAGGAAGGCTGGGAATCCCCAAGGTCTCTTTAGGCAGGAAGAGTTAGTTTAAGAAGAAAAAGATAACTGTTGAGAAATAAGCAATTTCCAAATATTTTTTATCATTGCATCATTCATTGTCCAGCAAGAAATCTCTCCACTTAATGCCCTGAAGAGGAGAGACACTTTCTACTATGGAAATGTTGGTAGAATTATCCATACTTTTTCATGCTTTGGAAAAAAAAAGAAATGCTATGTCAAGATGCAAAAAAAGGCCAGCCTTATTTGCTACTGCCTGGTTTTCACCAAGTATGGACGTCTTTTGTTTTCCAAGGTCTATTTTACTGGTATCATTTCTCCTGCTGTAATCCCTCTAGTGAATTTTCAGAGGTGAATACCAAAGTTGTCTCTGTTTTTATGAGAGTGGCAAGGATTGGTTACAACCACAGTGTAAAGGAAGTTACTGAACTTACTACGGACCAGTGCTAGGAAGAAAGCTCCTGGCAAGTCTGTGCTCAAGCAGCCTATGAGCAGATGAAAGGTAATAGAAGTGTTCAACAACATACACTGACCCTCAGCTGGTTAGTGAAATGAGGCTGTCAAACAAAACTGGGCAAATTGCACCCCCAAGGTTTTATTTTGTATTGTGTATGCCAGCCTTGGTGTTTCTGTTTATGTGGCTGGTAGCCAAAAAGTATTTAAAAGGCCTTTTCAGACTGTAGCAAGGAAAAATATTCCCTTCCCTATTTTGAACCTGGGGGTCTAACAGACTCACCCTTTCTGTCTAGATGGTAGAAATTTGGGGTTAGGATTGCTTCTTTCCTTAGTGTTTGCACAGTTTACATCACAAATACATACTGATTAATACATACGGCTTTCCACACAGAATGAGCCCAAATTTAATAATGATTGTAGCAGGATTTTAATAGTCATTAACCATGAATATTTACTTCTGTAAGTTTTCTTTCCCATGCAAAACATGCATACATGTGGATGCATTTTTAAGGAGTTGGGAACTATTCAAAACAAAAGTTATTTTGAGGGTTAGGAAATAGCTTGTCTTACAGCTGCCAAGTGATTTTGGAATAACTCTTTGCATGATGGAGTGGAGAAAAAAATGGAGATAAAAACATCAGTTCTTCAGTTCAAGGAGACTAGATGTTTAAAAAAGGGAAGAGGAATAAAGAAAGGAGGAAAGGAAAAGAAGTTTTTTCACCTTCTTCTGCTTCTCCATCTAGATCTGCTTTGATTTTCTGTCCTGAAAGTGGGAGGAGAAGCTCCATCTACATTCTCCTGTCTGTGCCCCTTGGCAGGCTAGATAAAAAAGGCAGGCAGCCCTTCTCCCGGACTTTTGTCTCTTCCACTTTAAGCAGGTTTGAAAGAGAGAAGGAAAACACTCATTGATGGGCATGTGGAAATGTCATTAGTCACATTTAGATAAGTTTATAAATGTACAAAGTAGCTCTCAGGGCCAAACATAGGGGTGAGGTGAAACATCTGAGCCTCATCCAAAACTGGGGACCTTCAGCTGGTGTGAATCGGGTATTGTGATACATTCCAGCTGAGGCACAAGTACAAGTACTCATTTCCACAGCCTGTAAAGTTCCTGACTTATATTTAGGATATTATAAAATGTTAATAAATAGTTGCAATATGTGAGCACTGAAAAACAGTAAAATGCAACTGTCCCTTTGATTTATTTTGTTCTCATTTTGTATTTTAAAACAGGAAAAGAGGATCCTTTCCTTTACCTTCAGCACACTTTGTTCTAATTTCACAGGATGATGGAAACCCTTAGGATGGACATAGCCATTCATGATAAACATTTGCCGACTCCAGCCTTGCACAACCTATGAAAGTTGCATACAGATACCAGTATTTCTATAAGCACGACACTGCTTTATGTTAATATTGTGGACTAAGATGAGGGCAAAACAACAATAGCAAACTATCACTCTTCCTTTCTTCTCCTTTTTCCTCTTAAAAATGAACAGGCATTTTGGAGAGGAGGAAGGATAAAACCTGTGCTATAGTGGTGCTTACCTGAGTCCAGGACAACACACTGAAACTTCCACAAAATAATGTTTTCATCTTAATGCACCTAAAAATTTAAAAAAAAAAAAAGGGGGACATTAAAAGTTATAAGTATTACTATATTAAATTGTTAAAAGTCAAAGTCATGCCATTTGTAAATCTTTTGCCTAACAGATACTATTATGCAAGATGAACACAAAAAAACACCTCCAAATATTGGTGACTTTTTGTCTTGTCTCCCAAAATTATCCTTTTCCCCAAAACATAAGAATATTCTTTCTGGAGGTAGAGAGTATCTAATATATTTAGGATGGTTAATCAAATCAATCCTGCGGACAGGTAAGTTTTTAAATATGTATTTAGGCAGTCAGATAAATTAGTTTTGGAAATACTATCTTTTCCTCCCCCAAACTTAGCAGGAAAATTAAGCTCTGAGATAAAGTTAATCAGTGTAAAGTTTACAAAGGAGCAAGGGAAGAGGAGGAATGAGAAAGAGTATGGCACTGGAAGAAAAACAAGCACCAAGCCTTTTAAAATTTCTTAAGTTGAATGGCCACTACTTCGTGTTCAAACAAAGCAGTCATCTCTACTCCTTCCTGGTATCATGGCACATTGCTTGCAGTGACATCAACTCTTGATTTGCCATAAATGGGAAACTGCTTGCTTGGATGTTGCTGTAGAGTTAAATGTCAGGGAGAAGATACATATTCTGCAAGCACAGAGGAGGAGGCACATACGGTTTGTCTTCAAAAGAAATCTCAGAGTTCTTCACCTGGCACTGTCAGGCCAGAAGGAGATGTCACACTGTGCAAGCCTGCTGTGTGGCATTTCATTTTATCAAACCCAGTCCTCACTTATGAAACCTGACCTGTGGCAGACAAGCTTTGTCAGAAATTGTGGGGACAGTGTGGGCTCTCGCTAAGTCCCAGAGTGCTGCTTATACCGTGAAGCACTCCTAGCCCTAGCAGCTGCAACCTATTTTCACAAATATCTGACAAGTTTTTCTGGCTTCCTGCCAGTTTGAGCTGTACCAAACACTTCTGTCCTTCCCCTAGCTCCAGTCTTTTGTAACTGCTGCTCAAAACTTAGACGTGTACCAAATGAAGCTCCTTTCCTCCCCTCAATGTGCAGACATCCCACCCCAATTAATTAACCCAACAGTGGCTTCGTCTCTAGAAAGCTGTGACTTCCCACACTTTATCCCCCTCGTTCAGCTTAAAGACATCAGCACATTCCTGACTTCATCACTTGTTAACTCCCTTTTGCTAATAGCCAGTGCATCCTCTCTTGATGGCCCCCTCTGATTTGATATGACTTGAACCCTCACGCAAAAAATGCTGAAGGCTGTTCATTTGCTGTTCTGGCATATATAAAGCTCTGAAGCTGTGTTTTAGCACAGCTTCTGTATCCAGAATTGAGAGGCTTTCAGACCTTCTCAGACTGTGTTGTAACTCTGTTCATCGTGCAAGCACCTGGTAAGCACCAGCAAAGCCTGAGTGAGAGGAAGACCTCTGCTGTTTTGTGCTTGATTACCAAAGGTTCTTTGGAAATTGAAAAGGTTCTTTTTCTTTGGAAAAGTGCCAGAGGACTTAATGGAGGTGGCAACAGCATCATTATATAAAAACATCAAGTGAAAAATTCTTTTCAGCAGTTATTCCAAAAAATCAAAAAACGCATTCAATATAGCAGCGTGACGTGTCTCCAAACAGATTTTTAGCTATGCCACCAAACCCTAGAAATTATGATACTTTAAAAAAATCTTACAATTTTACTCTCTATTTATATTTTAGAATGGTAAAATATATTTCAAGAATCAAAGGGTTCTCCAGAGATCATCTGCAATGCTCCCTTGCCTAAGTACAGGTTAATTTACATCTGTTTCATTCCAGACACTTGCTTGTTCAACATGGTCCTTAAAACCAATCACTGATGAGGATCTCCTGATGGAATTCTCTCCTTTTCTTGAAATCAATTACAGTGTTTGGCTTTGCATTTGTTAGAGAGATTTTAAGCCATTTGCTCCTAGAATTCTGTGTGGAGGTAGAGAGAGAGCAGCAATAGCTGCTTAGAAAAGAAGTCTGGAGTACAGGAAGCTGGGAAACTGTAAAACCATTAAACATCAAAAAAAAAAAAATCAATGTAATAATATTCTACAAAATGTCAGGCATACTCAACTTGGAAATTCAGAAGAAGCACATAAATGTTTAGCTGTTCATTTGACTCCAAACTGCTTGGATTAAAAGTACTTAGATGATCAGACAGTAATGAGCATTCCCATGAGATTTCTTTCAGCAATCTTCACATTCAACTATAATAAAATAAACTTCACCTGAAGTAATCAAGACTAAAGTTCCTGAAGTCAGGGATGTTTTAATGTGAAAAAAATGAGTTCTTTGTCCTTTTCACACTACACAAAAAATATTCCAATCATTTCTAGCTGATTTTTTCACCTGTTCAGAGGAAAATCTAAAGAAGTATTTGTTTCTAAACCAATAATCTTGAGTTAGCAGAGGTATCCAGCCCCAGTCACTGAAGGCTGTACTTCAGCACAATGTTTCCTTATATCATTTTCTCTTCTTACAGAACTAATTATACTCACACTTGAAAATCACTACAAAATCAATTTAAAAGCTGGCATTTTACAACTGTTGCTAGAGTTTATGTCTAGTAGATAATTTAGTACATGATCTGTTCCTCTCCAAACAAATGGTCCACAGCCTCCTGTGTTTCCATCACTCCCTGTGTTCAAAGGACTCCTCATTTCATACATCCCTCACAATATTTCTCAACTCTCAGCATTTACTGCAATTTTGCAGGTATTTATCACTCCAATGTCACCAGACCAAGTTGGTACTGTTATTAGCCTTCCTTTCTGCTTTGAGCTCTTGGCTGGCTTGAGGGGGAACAAAATTACTCTGAATAGGATCACTCCAAGCCATTCCCTTTCTTTCCTTCAAGCCTTTGTTTCTTCCAAGGGCTGGACTGCAAGGAGGAAGAAAAACATATGGGAAAGCTAGCAGTCCTGCCTGATGGTTGCTAAGAAGAGTGCAGACAGCTGTAAATTAGAGCAGCCTCTGTTATATTTTACAGCAGTGTTCCTCTGAGCAAGCCAAAACCTGAAGATGAGAAGGTGCTGCTCACTTTGGGTTGTGAGTAGAGGGGCATCGCAGGCCTTAAACCCAAAGATCCTCAGCAATTATTTTTTTCCTTCATTCTAGACAAGAGATTGCCAGGATAAAGCTGTGAGGAACAAATCAATGAATATGCACGTTTCACCTGGTAACTTCCTGTTTCTAGCATCTGCTGAGACATTTCTCCAAAATTATTGCAGTCATGATGCCACCAGTTGTGACAGGACCTAGGACTGCAGGAACAGGTCAGCAGCTGAGATGGAGTTTGGGAAATGCTTCTGAAATGGAGAAAGTATGTCCAGACTGAGGTGCACATCTCAGCTCCTATACACTAGTTTTCTGGTGTTGACCATGGATACACTTTGTTTAACAAACCAGGCAGCCAAGGCATTTACCTCTCCAGCCATCTCCCTTTGGAACTGCTGTAACATTGAATTTTGTGTGTAGAAAGAACAATGGCTAAGCCCATTTTTTTTTCATGGAATACTGCAGAGAGCACCAGTCAGAAAGTTTTTACTGACACGCATTTCACGTCTATAGAGTGAAAATTATGTCCATGCCTGCAGAATACTTTCTTACAGTCCAGGTAGATCTTGTCCTATGAACACATATCCTTCACATTTCCATTTCCTCCTGCTTCCTTTGAAACCAGCACCAAAACTTCTAGCTAAATGAGAGTGGCAATCTGTTTGCAATTTGTGTGCTTTCTGTCAGAAACAATTGGGCACAACAGTAAGAAAAGTTTTCATCATACCTGTAACTTACACATTCGTTAGGAAGCAAAAGACGAGTTTGACTTCTGATGATCCGTATGTTTGCCTCTTCATTGTAAAATGTAAGTAACAATAACATAAAGCAGCCCTGTTTAAACTCTTGTTTATAAAATTCAAGTAGTATTACATTTTTTTGAATAGCTGGCCTAGAATAAGCATTAAAGTAGCTTTCATGCAACACATAATGCCAAAAAATAAATGCAATTCTGCACATTCTTTCCTGAGAGCATCCACAAATGACGTGCAAGGCATACACATTGGCCAGAGGCCATGAGCAAAAGCATTGTGTTAAAACTTTGTATGACATCAAGCCAAAAAACTACTTAGCATTTGTATCTCAGATCTCAACTGAATTATGAATTAAATAACCAAATCAAAACAAAAAGCATACAGCACACTACATCGCGCATCTTGGTTATACACATACATATACACATGCATGTAAGTGGCATGGATCTGTTGTGAATGGATATTACCTCGGTGTTCTTGTGTGTGTGTGCACGAATGCAAGACAGAGATAAAAAACATATTTGGAGCATATATTCAGGAAAGAACACACTCCCTATGCCAGTAAGTGGATTATATCCCAGATGGGCTCCCTCTGGTGTTGAGAAGATAACATATTTCCCCATTCAACCTTATTTCCTTTTGTCCGTCAATGAGAGTGTGTAGTGGTTTGGAGTGTTAAAAAGTGCTAAATGTAATGTGGTT
Source organism: Corvus cornix cornix (assembly GCF_000738735.6). Taxonomy (NCBI): domain Eukaryota; kingdom Metazoa; phylum Chordata; class Aves; order Passeriformes; family Corvidae; genus Corvus; species Corvus cornix. The sequence continues at coordinate 58,412,455 of NC_047056.1, read as the reverse complement.
TTATTATGGCAGAGTTCCTTATTCACATAGATCCTTATGGATGGTATAGGATAGTATAGCTTTTCTACTATCTCTCATCCAGTGTTCATGAATAATGTATGAGGCATATACATATATATGTATCTATATATCTGTGCACTTCATTACAGTGAGACAGATTTCCATGCATGTACAGATCACTTCTTACGTGAGACAAACTGCAATGCCTTACTGTGAAACTCTTTACCTGTAAGCAGTGTAACTCTTCAGAGTTAAACAGGAGAATCTGAATGCCCAGAGAACGGAGGCCCCACAACAGCCAGGATCTGATTCTCCAGTGTGTGGAGCATTTTTACAATGCCTCTTAAGCTCAAATCATGTCTCTTGATAACACCTGTGTGCCTGTAAAAGTCCAGGCTAGGAACCATGTGAGGCACCCCAGCTAACAGGGGAATACACAATTATCTATTTAACTGCTAGATTCTCGATTTTGGAAACCCAGGACTCAGCATTGTTTAGAAGCATTGTGGCATAGACAATAAATAGAATAATTTTAGCCAATTTAACTAGGCACCTTAACCCCAGTCTTCTTCCACTTTCTTTACCACCCATTTACCACCTTCCACCACACCTATGGAAGTAGTTCTGGAGATTATTTCCCTCTCGTGCAACAAAACTATCATCCAGTGAGAGAGTACAAGTACCATCCTTTCCCTTATTTCCCAGATGGTAAATGCTTAACTGTTTGTTTTGTGATGCAATCCTTTCCTTGGAAAAACCTCACCTCCCTTTTTGTCCTGAGATGGAGGTGGAATCAAGGTGACCCCAGCTTGGCTTGCTGGAAGAGCATGAACTCCCTGCAGCCACAGCATACCTCTCCCCTGCTGAAGTGCACAGTAGAGCTGTGTGACTTCCTGCAAAATGACACAGAAAGGAGAAGGAGATAATAAACCTACATCTCCAGCAGTTGTTCACAGATGTTTACTGACAGGAGAGAAGTTAGGAGACCAGGCTCAGCTCCCAGGCCCAGGGAGAGCATGTCCTGGTAATCCCAGACCTCTGTTCCTGCTCTCAGCATGCCCAACTTCCCCATTCCTCCTCCTCAGTTCCTGCAAGCCCTCCCTCTCCATCTCATTCTTCCCTTCCAGCCCGTGGCTTGTTCATTGCCACCCACGTCCTGGCTCCTGCGTTCTCTGTCCTCACACCCTGTGTGCTGATACATGCTGGCAACACAATGCTTGGGCCAGGTCCCAGGCTTGGTAAAAGCAGGAAAAAAACTCAACATTCACTCTAGTGGCCCTGTTGGACTGAGTCCCGAACACATAAAAGCAAAACTGGTGTTAATTTTCCTTTCCCTCGGACAGTGCTGTTAGAGTTGGCACGTTCTCGTTTGACCGGTGAAATAAGAAGCGGGGGGGTGGGAGCTGGGGGAGCAGGAGCAGAGGAAGAACAGAGAGCATACGTAAAAGGAGGAATGATTGCACACATGTGCTATGAATTCTTCAGCTCAGATTAATGTTTTCCTGTGAATTTAATTGGCTGCCTTCTGGTTTCGGCCAGATGACCAGTTACATTTCAGGACAGCTATAAAGTGGAATCTAAATGAAGTATTTGGACAATGAGAGCCAATGTCTGTGAGCTTTTCCAGAAAATTATTAAATAAACAAAAAACACTAGAACTTCTAACTGCAGAGCATAATTATTATTCTTGTTCATTCATATGTAGTACTAATTTCTACTATGGACAAAAAAACCCACAAATCAACCAACTGCAGCTTCAAAAGATAAGTTGTCCCTACATACTCATCACATATATGGCACTGAGATCTTCTCTCAATGAACAATCTAGCATCATTTATTGGAACAACTAGAAGGTTCCCTTGCAAATTAATTAAATTTCAATTTTCTTGTTATTAAAATGCTCTCCTTCCACAGTATCAAACGGTTGCCAAATAGCATTGAAAGAAAAAAAAACTATGATAGCAGTTAGAGTGGGGGGAGCATACTTGAGTACCAAAAGTGACAACAGACTTTTACTGCTGTCCTCACTTAGATGTGGATTCAGTTCTTTTCACCAGCCTGTCTGCTCATCTGTGCTGGTGAATTGGCTCTGGTGCAGCCAGTTCGACCTCATGGAAGTGTCAGCATGACTCCACCTGTGGGCCAGGTTCTCCCCTTACTGCCCCCTGTGTGGGCTAATTTTAAACAGCTACCGAGAGTCATCACCCACAAAGGAAAACTCCCAGCTGGCATCAACCCACCACAGCTCCCTCCTAGGCCAAGGACTCTCCTTCCTCTGTGTGGGCGTGGACACATGGCACAAGGCATTTTCTCATGCCTTTGGCAGTTCTTCACTGGTTGGTGGCATAATACATTGGGGAAAATGTCCCCAGTCGAAATCACAATCTGTCCCTGCCTTATGAGCTTGCAGAACTAAGCAACACAAGAGAGCAAAGCGGAAAGCAGCTCTTCCTGCCTGGGGACAATTATGCACAGAGTTAAAGCGGTCCAAATGCCTACTCCCACATTTGTTAGGAAACATCCTCTCCACCCTGCACCACAGGTCCCGTAGAGTCTAGAGCCCAGTGCAAGGCAACTGGTCCCTGACAGCTCTCACGAAAATGCTACATGTAACCAGATCAGAAGGCATCATCTGAAGTAAATGTGGTTCCATGGATGCTCCCCTAGAAAGGGTAAAGTTACATAATACTGGTAGAAAGAACAATTTGAAAGGCAAATTGTAGGGCCTTGGCTGTGCCTTATCATTCCAATCTAGCTCTGCCATCTTGGTCTGGACGGCATTTGTCAGCATCCTCAGGGAAGGGAAGGGGTCATCACATAATAGAAACATCTTGTAATAACATGACAGCACCTTTCAGAAAGAGATGTCAAGTCCATTTATCAGCTCTAATTCATAAGTTTGTAGCATCACAACTATGATATCTGAATGTACTTTGGCCTCTTATATGTGCTGAATTTGCTTTGCAAATAAAATGCGTTGATGTCGTTCAGCTGACAGCAATGGCAAAAGTGGATCCTCTGCAATTCTGGATAACAGGTCATTTCTCTTTTAAAATGTACCCAGTCATCCTTAAAAAGCATCTAGTGGGAGTTACATTTCCACAGGTACTGGAAAATCATATGCCTGTAATTCAAATGCCACAAATGTAAATATTTAGAATGATAACAAATTTTAATCTGTTTCTCAGAAAACCTTGTGACTCTGTTCAGACCTCATTTCTGCTCAGGAGGCAATAATGACTGAAAATGTCTCTAAGTGATATATATGTATGTGCCTAATTACCATCCCATTCTCTGAGATCACTCTGGGTAGAAATCTAGGGTTAGAGGCACAGCAAGGACAAGAGCCAACATCTGGGAATTGAAGCTCAGCAAATCTAAAGTGAAGTACGATGGAAATTTTTTAACAGATGGGGTAATTGACCATAAGAACAGTTCGTGAAGAGTTGTGATGAATTCTCTCCACCACTCACAATTCCTAAATCAGGACTGGATGTTTTTCCAGTAGATAGACCAAACAAGAATTAAGTCAGAGAAAGCTAATGGCCTCAGTTGTAGCAGGGGTCAGACAAGGGGATACCAAAGGCCTTTCTCGGCCTTATAGTCTTTGACTCTCCTAAATAAAGAGTTCAGGGTTTGCAGATTGTAGCATAAATCCTATTCTATTTCAGGCTGCTTTCAAACTTTGGCAATGAAAGGAGAAGGAAAATAAACAGATGCTGCAAGACAAAATCATGTGAGTGATGAACAAAAAGCCCTATCCATGCATCAAGCATGGCAGAACATCTTCCCAGGGGTCTGTCTTATCAGTGACCTGGTTTACTTTGGCCTATTTGTCAGTGGCAGAAAAAGAAAACAGCCCCAGAACCTGATAACTATATAGGACTGATTGTATCATGTAGTGATAATGAATTTGAATAGCTTTATTAGAACAGCAGTGTGGCCTGAAAGATCCCTCCCCTTTTCATGGACTTTTTTGGGTTGCCTCTTATCTAACAACAGAGTGTTTTTCCAGGGCACAAATACTTTAAAAGCAGAGAAGTGTTAAGAGATTCCTTCCTTGCTTGATAGGAGTTACCTCCTCTTGGATGTGACAATTTGATGGCTGAACTCCAAACCAGACCTGGGGAATGGTCTGGTTTTAAAAGAAAAAGGAAAAGAATAGTTATCTGTTTTGAAAGCAGGCACTATGACAAGTGTGCTTGGGAGCATAGCCAGCCAAACAGTTGACTCATCACAGCAGAGCAGACCATGAACTCCAGCACCATGGGGAGGAGGACAGGAAGAAGCAGCAAAGGCGAAGAGGGTGGTGAGAATCTCTTCAAGTGGGTCTGCAACTGCAGGGTTTGGCCTGTAGAAAAACCATGTCTGGGATTGCAAAATGCACTGCTTTATAAGGCTTCCCTCAGAGCAGGGCTGATTTTGGACTTTTGTGGAACCCTAAAAGCTGGTGACTTGTGGCCCATTTCATGTGTTGGTGTCTTCCTGTCATAAATTTCTCATAATGCATTTTCTGAATGAAAAGGAGTTTCTCAAAATATTAAAAAGTCTGGGAGAAGACATGGAAAATTTCACCCAGCTCCCTGACAACTTGTTATTGTGCCCCTTGTGTTCCTATCTCCACACCACCAGCATGCACTGCAAGGAACTGTGACATTTACAGGGATGTTTGGGAAGGGAAGTTTGGGAAGGGAAGTTCTTGGAAGACAGATTTCTGAAAGTCCTTAAGTACCTGCTAGGAGATAAGAAGAAGGAATAAGAATATGAAATTGTATGCTACTTGGAACTGCATTTTCAGGATCTTTTTCATTATTTCAATCCCAAAAGAGAGTATATTCCTCAAGCAATGACGACGTTTAATAGATAGGTGCCACAAACAGGCTGGGTGTACCTCTGAAAGTTTTGTAAAGATCAAAATTAAATCCATTGTTTGGAACAGATGGTTTTGCCTCAGCAAACCCCATTCAGGATGCAAACTGTATCTTTGTGTCAGATACTGCATAAAATTGATCTAAGAGTCCTCATCTAGACAGCCTAATATGGAACAGACGAGACAGAAAAACATTGAATGAAAGAAAATCACTCATCTGGAGTGGGTAAGCTAATGTGTAATGCAGCTATGCATGATATACTCATGATCCATTGCAAATGTTTGGGCATTAGGATGTGAACCTATATTCCTTAAATGCCAACATTGTTCCAGAACCACAGCACTCACATTCAGAAAACTTTCCAGGAATGGTAGATTGACCTCATTAATTTTCATCTCAATGACAAATTACAGCCCACTATCAGCACCAAACTTTCAGAGACTTCTACACGAAGTCCAAGTTCACAGCAAACACTCGAAATACTGCTGCAATCTTTGGTGGGAGTAGATGCAAGCAAATAATCTGGTACCCTGTGCCTAATGTTGCTCTGCCTCTTAGGTGTCAGAATAAGGATTAGAACAACCTATTGGATAAATAGTCAATTATCGAGTCTTTTCTGCGTCCCCAAGGGGGTTTATTTTATGCTGTAAAATATGAGGTTGGACTGCCATTATCATGATCTTCACTTGCATAGTTACAGATGTTGTGGATGGTCATAAGCTTATCTAGCTCTTTTAGAGGCCAGCCACGATATATTATCTTGATGACCTCTTACGGCAGTGAACTCTACAGATTAGCTAAATGTTGGGAAAAGTGGGAATTTCCTTTTATAGGGACAAAATTTACTACCTTTTAATTTTACTGGACAGGGGTATACCTCTCAGAGTTTCAATTACATGAAAAGGTATGTCTCATTTCTCTGCTGGATCAAAAATAGTTTCAGAAACCATAAATACTATATGATATTTATCAGACCAGAAACTGCACTCATTTGCCAAAGTGCAAACCAGAATGAGACTTACAGCTCCTAACATGCTGGTGGCTTCCTGTAATGAGTTTGCCTTTGCAACACCACAGCCCGCCTTCCCTCTCCCCCTCACCACCGCCCTCCCCCCAGCCTCCAACCTTCAGCTTGTCAGCACTAAGCTCTGTCCAATTATTCACCTTTTCAAAAGTGATTTATTTTCAGGATAACCTAATAATGTCAAAACCAACACTGTTATGCTCTATCACCCACGAGGATGGGCCAGAGAAGGAAGGGGGTAACTATATTGATCCATTTTGCCTTGCACCTTTTACCTGAGGACAGATGAATTTTACAGCCAATGACTTAGGAATCATTAGGTCAGTTTATTGTAAACAACTCTCTTCTCCTCCTTCACACTTCCTAATAACATTACTCTGTAGCATTTCCAGCACTCTTCCCTACCTCCTGTTCCAGAGGGAGTTGTTTTTTTTCATGCAGCTCCATCTCTGCTGCTAAGGCATTACACAAGCTGACAAGTGATTTGTGCCACTGAAGAAATTGGATAGAGTTTGTCAGATTGTTTGTCTTCCAAAGGTTTTGTTAACAAAAATGAGAGCACTCTAGGCACATAGTTCTTTTTCATCTTACAAGAGACTGGTCGAGTCTCAGCTTAAAGACATGTAAACTGGTAGTTTTACATTCCAAATAAGTGGTTCAGGAAAATCAAAACTAGCAGAGTGCTTTCTCTGTTCCTGTTTCCTCTCTTGTAAGGATAATTTCCTCTACTGGCATAATCTCTGTCCATTTCTACCACATGTGTTACCTGGCTGATGTTGGTAGAACATAACTTAAGGTTGTTTTTACTTCTCCCTCTTTTTTTTGGCCTGTGCCCACTCAGTTGCTGCGGAATCAGTCATGCAGTTTGTGCTCCCTCTGCTCAGTTCAAATGTGGCACATGGAGGAACAATTTACTCTCTCCCCGTTCATGGCTGTACTAAAATCAGGCAAGACTCTGCACAAAGATATGTGATGCTTTTAAAAAAAATTCTAACTGCAGCTGAAAGAGGGCTGGGAGAACTTATTAATGTTACATTCATTTATATACACGAGCAAAATCTCATGAACTCTTGTTCCATGACTGTGTTCATTCCTTTTCTGATGCAGCAGCCAATTCACACAGTGGCAAGAGTGTCTTTAAGACTGCATAGATACTCGGGTTTGCAGCTCCTGGAGAATGTGGAGAGATACCCGTACTCTGTTTTAAGTAGGAGTCAGCAGATGACTTGGGATAATCTAATTTGTGCAAGGAATATATTTCATTTACAGTTTGCTCTCAGAAAAAGCAAAAGCACAGTAAACAACATCTTACCTACACACATATATTCAGCTCAGTTCCATGGAGTTTTGTCATTGACTCAAATTGGAACAAGATCAGTCATTATCATAATCATTAAAAAACCACATTTTTACTCTTGTTCTTCTGCACTTTATGCATTATATAGAAATAGAAGATACTTCTTTTAAGGAATGAACAATCATTCTGGCATATTCCACAGGATTCTGGATGACAAATTTTTAGTGTAATAAATTGCTCACTCCATGGCGAATTCTTATATGCAGCCATTTTGCAAAAGTTTATTTTATGTGTTCTCTTCTTTTCAGTCATGGGCAAAAGAATATTTGTTTCCTGACATTCTCTGTATATTATGTTCTATTTAAAAGATGGAAGTTAGGAAAAAAGTCATATATTCTGCTTGTTTCTTTAATGAGAAAAAATTTAAAAGGCAAAGTTTTTTAAATAATATTCATTTTCAATCCAATTATAGGGCCTGAAATTCATCCTTGTTATTGTATCATTGTACGTTTTCTTCATTAAAATTACATAAAAAGTAGGATTATCTATTTTATATAACTAAATAACTTTAAATGTTTTCTTCAATTGTCATCCTGGAGGTATCGACCATATTATTTATTATAAGACTAAATGAGGAAATGAGGACCTGAAATGTCACTTTAAAAGTGCTTTTTTTTGGTCCTTTCTGAAAAACTCCTTCTCACGTATCCCATATGACTATTAACGAGGCTCATTATATTGAAACACAATAATATAAAGCAATTTGCTAATTATCATGTAAAAATCCAGAAAGCACAAATAAAAACCACAAGTAGAATGGGATAGTGTCAAATCAAGAAGTTCCCAACCAAATTCCAAACACTGATCCACTTCTTATAGCCAGCCTGATCCCCTAAACAGGAGATGGGGAACCATTACAAATGAAATGTTTCTGGTTTTTTGTTTGTGTATGAATGACACTGAAAAATGTTTTTTGTTTAACTGTTTTACCTGGCACTGGATCCTGATGCACTCACTTACATCCTAACGCTGAAAGATGCTTCTTATTAGGCCTTTGTAATACATACAAGCCTATCTGAAGAGGTGTTGCCATTCTGGTCATCATGAGCACTTTGGGTCAGGTTAAATTACTCTCTTTCTCCTTCTCTGCTGAACTGTGAGCAGAGGTATCTGCCCAGCAGACTGTTAACCTGACATAAATTATCAGAAAGGCTACCACAACAGGAGGAGGAAGCTGAGGAAATGTGTGGGTTAGCAATCACCAAGCCTATTAAACTGCTTCTAAATCCCACCCTTTGGATTCATGTTTTGGCTTGACCAAGAGGCAGGTTGGTGAAGCAAGAGGATCTGTGAGAGTGTGAAAGGGATGACCCTGGAAACAAAATATTGGTTTTACATCGCAGGGTATCCGTTACAGAGAATTTCCTCTGGCGCCAGCAGGTATTTGAGCAGGCATCTGGATGGATCCCAAAGGGGGGAAGGAAATAGAGATGGAAGTTTTTAGAGGGGATCAAGATGTTAAACCTTAAAACTGTTTGAATGACCCACAACAACTAACCTGCAAGGTTTTGTCTGGGTGATGACTTTGGTGATGTGGGGGGTTAAGGTTGATTTCTTTTCTTTTTTCCTTGTTTTTTTTTTTCTCTCATGTTGGTGGGGAATTCCAGCCAAGACTGCAGAAGGGAACCAGTAAAGGAATGCAAAGTCCACCCTCAATCAGTGATGAAGAAAATCATCTGATCCATCGCAGCCTCCTTTTCTCTGCAGAGGACACCCTGATCTTACAGCTGATCCTGAGAGCTCTTTGCTGCATTCCCAATGCTTTCTAAAACACTGTTAATGGTATTGCCAACTACAATCACAAAATATTGCTAAATGGATTGATAGAATTTTATCCTGAAAGCAAATTTTGTCGAATATTTGTTCGGCTTGGGAAAGAAAATCTTCCTTGGGGGTCTGAAAGCTGATTCATTAAATCTGAGCTGTCTGCTGAAGTGCTCAGTAAAAGTGACTCTGATTTATTTGGATTTGTCACTATAAAGGTCTCTGGAGACAGATATTTATCCTATGGGATTCTTGACAAATTGGCCAAGTGGTCTGGGCAGTCCAGAGGGAGGATGGTCTTCTTTGACCCCTCACATGGCCAGAGAACAGGTAATTACTCCCCTGATCACAAACATGCACCGAAATCACATTGTTGCCAAGACTTCTCTCCCCACCCAGAATCTGGTTATGTGAGCTTGGACAAGGACTCAGATCTGTACTTGATCTCACTGAAAGACACATCTGAGATCAAAGTATAACCTATAACTGTAGGAATAGGCAGATAATTGGATGGATTTATGCTGATGAGGGTATATGCTGCTGAACTGGACCATAGCAAAGGTGTTTGTCCTGCTGTGGTCAGAATTTATAAAATACTTGATTGTAATGCTGAAAGATCAACTTGGACACTAAATTTATCAGTATATTTTAACACCCTCCCACCAAGGTGGACTAAGTCAGGCATCCTTCTAACTACAAAATAGAAGAGATGGAGCTTGTCAAAAAGAGAGAAGAGAATTTGCTGCTGTTTTCTTATGATCCCACTTGTGTGACTTTCCCCACACCATAGTGTATAAGGTGGAGTAGTGTCTAGTGTCAGTCCTTCCCTTTAATTATCCGCTAGCCTGGCTGAGAGCTGTATAAACATGTTACGGTCGCTTGCAAGAAACAGATACTGCAAGTGCAACCATCTTTCCCTTTTAACTCTTTCTGTCTGTCCTGCCTTTTGTGGACCTCTGAATTTTAGGAAACTGTTAGATCAAGCGCACATTGGCACAGTTTCTTTTCAGCTGACTTAAGCTACTGATTCATTTTATAGTTGTCACAGGGAAATATGCACCTTCAGGACATGATTAAGGCCACTTAAGATCTATGCTGCCTCTCAGATGTAGGTGAAATAAATTCAGGATGCCACATCCAGAAGTATTGTTCCAAATTACTGGAATGGAGTGGGTAAGAAAAACACAACTAAAGGGAAGTGCAGGAAACAATCTGGGACAATGACAGCCTGTCTTGGAGTTAGCTTGCCATTACTTAGGGATTTTCACCTCTCAGCAAACAGTTCTCCTCCCCATTCACACCCATGAGGTGAAAGAGAGGTTTGACTGATGTCAGTGTAGTAGTGCAGGCCTGAAACATTCAAACTAGAGCTAAACAAGTGGCATCTGAAATAAAATATGGGGGGGAATTAAACACAGTGTGTTGGGGAATTCTGCACCAGGGACTGTCATTTGCAAGGAATGCACACAGATGAGTTAGTCTAAACCTGTATAACAGTGGAGGATTTGGGCCCCAAACAAACCATTCCAGATCGTGTTCAGCATAAAAAATGGTGTGAAAATAGCTAAAGTTCATATTAGAACCTCAGAAAGAAACACCATAGACTTTTAAAAGGCACTGAAGGTGGGGGTCAGTCTTGTAAAGGTAACAGCAATGGTCTCTTTACCCTACTTGGTGGCTGGATGACTTCAACCCAGGGGTTTTGCCTGGCAATCTGTCTTGCTAAAAGTCAGGGTAAGATAAACTGTACTCTGTCTCTGATTTCTGCAAGAAAGAAAACAATTGAACGACTGGTCATTCATCACTGAGCCACCCTCCCCCCTCTCCGACACCTTGTATAGGGTTGTATATTCTGGAGCTGTTTAGCTTTCCTCATCCATTTCTTCAAAAGAAAACAAAAAAAATCAAGTAGCAAGATATGTATTTTACAACTTTCCTGTAATAACAATGGTTCAGAATTGAAAGGGACAGATCAATAAAGAAATCACTTGACTATTGTTATAGTTGCTTGCACATCATGTCACTTGTATCATTACAAGCCACATGTTCAAGTAAGATTCGTATCAAAGGGCCTCCTGATGTACTGCAGGGCCCAGCCTCTACAATTGTGCTCATATATACATTTACCTATTCATAAAAAATTGCATTCATTTTTGTATACTGAGGAGCTCAAACTCAGCTCAGATGTAGTTTATGGAGTTATGAATGTGTGCTTTGACCATCCAACTGTGGAAACTGGAGAATATTATTTGAGAAGTTTCTTTAGCAACTTTAGTTAGATGAGTTTTTTAAGTTGCTGAGAAACAAACCTGGAGAGAATAAGCCACAAAATTTATAAATTTGCTGTGAGACAAGCAGTCTGAAAAGGGGGAGGGTGGCAAAAAATGATGAGAAACAAAAGTAGTCATGATAGATGGTTGTAGGAAAAAAGCAGTACCTTGGGGGAGAAGAAACAGTTTGCTTGCTCTGATGAGCTGAGTGTATGCTCAGCTATCAGGGAAGCAAAGGAAGCTCTACTTCTCCTTCTAACAAATCCAGCTTCATTCTGCTTGTAGTACAAAGTGCTCTGCTTCGGGTGCCATGCCTGCCTGGCTGCTTCCCACAGCCCTGTAAAGAGATGCTTCAGAGCACATTATCCTGCACACAACACAGCTACTGCACAGGTGGTACCAGGAAAGTCCTAGAAAGCTGTGAGGTGGAATGGGGAAACTAAAATAAATGACTCAGAAAGAAGATGAGCATAAAAGCTGAGTTCTCTACAGCCTCACTGTACCCTGAGAGTCTGCATTAGCTCACGGTTCAAGGAAGTGAGACCCTTCATGGAAGAGACAATTAGTTACAAAAAGGCATAAAGAAGCCCAGTAATGGATTTTAACTCTCCTAAGGGAATCCTGTGTTTTTACTGGGGAAGGATTACAGGAAACCAAAGTAACACTTTATTTTTCTTCACAGAGAGCTGGGGGACTTTGGAGTAATTTAGTCAATGGTGATTTGCTACTTGTGCTATAGTGTTACCAATGATGGTACTCCTGGTCTGTTTATTAAACTTTTGGCTTGTCACTCATCACTAGCAGGATCAAAATCCATTGTTTTTCTTCCTATGAAGGCAACTTTTCTATCTTTCAGAATTACTATGAGGTTGAGAGATGAGTGCTTTCATCTAAAATCAAAGTCAGACAAGTATCCATTTTGTAAGACATGTGAGCATAAAAATGTGCCAATGTAAACATCAGGTATCTGAGTGAAAAATGTTAATTGGCATTTCAAGAAATGAGGAGACATCACAAAGATATTTTAGGCTTTCAACATATTTGTAGTATTCTAACATCAATCATTTTCTTGCATCTATCAGGTTATTTATCTTAGCTACCCTCTGTATCCATTACCATAGTGCCTAAGCCACTCATAATGTTTCTGTAGGGCAGGGAAGTGTTCTCATCCCTTTTTTACCACTGAGAGATTGGACTAGAAAGGATCCTACTTTTGTGGCCACTTAGAAAGCCTGTAACATAGGAGAAAATCAATGCACATATGCCAGGTCTCTGGCTAGAGTCTTAAAGAAGAGTTTGTCTCTTTTAAATTAGCCCAAGTTTGCACTTGGTTAATTTGGACCATAAATTGTAGAAGCAATGTTGTGTTACACGTCACTGAGCCATTAGCTATAAGACTAATTCCACCAACACTTAGAAATGCAGGAACAATCCTGGGCTTGCATCTCAAAAAGGGTGCTGGCTACACACTACCAACGAGAGATGAGAGACTCCAGTGAGTTAGGGCATGGGAGGAAGAGAAATAGAAAGATGATGTGTTGTATTGCTATGGGTGCTGCACCAGGCACAGAGGCTTTCCCTGGCATTACTATTTCTTCAGGACAGAACACAGCTCCCACCTGGGAGAGCCCAAGCTGGCCCCAGACATCCAGTGTGCATTGGCACCCTGTGGAAGTTTGCATTGTGACTCCCCTTAAAGGCCCTATGCTCAACCTGGCTGAGCAGTTCCCCAGTGAGGGTTTTGCATGCATGGAAAACCTTTTTGAGGAATTCATTCACAGTGTTAAGAGAAAACTTGTGTGTGCGATGTTACATATCTTTTCCACTCGGTGGAAATTTCAGTCAATCAATCTCATAGTGATCACAAGGACATCTTTGTTCAGGCCTCACAGCATACACATAAAGATACTTCTGCCAACAAATTTTGGTATTTGTTAAATGGAACTGTATATGATCTCTGGTAAATTTGCTATGTAATCCAAAAGGCCTGCATGAGAAAGAGAGACCTGCCTTATTTTGGTTCAAAGTTTGGCAAACGGGTGTCTATTGTTCAGGTTGGAACAAGCTGAAATGATATGGAGATTGAAATAAGGCATCAAAATCCTTCCTTACTGTTAAAAATTGGGAGGTTCTGGATAAAATACCTCTCCACACTAGCCTCAACCATCATCTCATCTGACTTTAAAACATTAGCAGATACATATCTGAGTCCCATTCCATTCTTTCTAAAAAAGCCAGGGCTGCTTGAATCACTTGGAACAGATGCCTTAACTTCCTGGCAGTTTTAAAAAAACTTGCCTTTTCTGCTTTCGATAGACTCAGAGAAGCTCTTAGACATTGTTTTGTATTTCCCCTTACTGAACTGCACAAGTGTGCTGGACCTGGCTAACAGAAGGTTTGATGACTCATCTCTCTGTTTCCCTTTAACCAGCTTTCCTTCTCAGTTAGTCACACCCCCAGTTAAGAACTGCATACTAGGAAGTTTGAGCATCACCCCAGATCTGTACACACAAAAGAAAAAAAGAAAAGCAGGGAGGAGAAAGAGAGCCAGCCTACCTTCACAGTCTGTACTTGAGGCTTTTTCCTCCCTGGCTTCTGTACTTTCAGTGCTTTGGTCCTTTCTCAGCCTTGTGGGACTCCACTGAAACACACGTTTATGGTCCTCTTTGTATGCTATCCCCTGGTTCATTTCAAAAACTATTTTTTTCCCCTCCAAATTACTTAAATGGACTTTTATTATGTGCTTTTGCAATACCACTTTCTAAAACAACACCATTTTCTGTATGTATTATGAACTACGATATGCACCATAAAATCAGAGGACTGCACTGTGGCAAAGTGCCATGACCCCACTTTGGGGATGTTCCAGGAGCTCCGAGAGTCACAGTTTGTGAGGCATGTATAAGGCCTATCAGAGTCAAAAGAAATGCACGCTGACTGTGGTCTTTCCATGTCACTTGAGTAGGATGTGTAATCTGCTTTCTCCTTTGTCTTGCCAGCTAACATTCCCATTTCAGACCTCGTCCACCACACATACGCTCTTCAGCTGACTACTGAGTTTGTTGAACCCCTATGTACGATCACACATGTGGATAGCTGAATATCACCAGTTTGCTGCTTTGTTATATCAGTATTTTTAGCCAAAATATTTTTGCAGCTATGTCACTGCAGTTCAGCATGTGTTTTTAAAGGCTTAGTGTGGCCACCTATGGTAAAATGCAAAGCCCCTGTGACAAATGGAGCTCAAGGGAGTCCAGCAGCACAAATTGTGGCCAATTCAATCTCTCATAGAGTGAAGCAGCCCACAAAGAGCAGGTTCCAGAATGTGATGTTTCACTTGGATGGGAACAGAGAACATAGCCCAACCTACTGTGTTTAATGATGGATGCTGTGGGAACCCGACTTTCAGAAACTGTGAGCACTTTAAGTGAACAGGAATTTTAGAAAATCTGTGTCTACACATACACACATCATGCCATAAACAATGTGAGTAATAAAATCTCACCAGAATAGCTGACATTCTTCCTGCCACTCCCCTACAAAGTGTTCTTCTTTTCCAAACTTCCCTCTGAAAAAAAGATCTTTTATTTTCCAAAACTTTATCCAATGTGCTAATTACTGGAAGGCAAAGAGAACTTATTTCTTATCGAAAAATTTTATCATGTCTTAAATTCACAAAAATCCAAAGGATTAGCCAATAAAGAAGCATCACAGAAAGAGATATTCAAAACAAAACAGTTATGCCTGCATTTTAATTCTTCAATGACTATTTTGCATAAAATATATTGGCATTTTTGCATATTTCTCTTTTGACCACTTCACAAAAGAGTCTGCAGTTTATGATGTAAAAATATTTCAGAGATGCATTCTGGAAGCAATGCATAGTAATGGTCTCTGCAGTAGAGATGGAGGAGGATACCTCTCCTCACTGTCTGTGAGGAATAAACAATACAGGAATAAATTTGTATAGGTATAAACAAAACAAACATGACACAGCCACTTAGGTTTCACAGAATTTTCTGAGTTGGAAGGGACCCACGAGGATCACTGAGTCCAACTCTTCAGTGAATGGCCCATACAGGGATCAAACCCATGGGATTAGCCCCACGCTATTACTAACTGAGCTAATTTCTCCTAGGTTTGCTTCCTACAAACATCCTGCCAAAGGAGATTCACTAGCACACCTGTGAATAGTTCATTGAAAGCTTGGACTGAGCTCCCATGTCAAGGATTAACTGTCTTGTTTCTCCTTCAATAACTTCTATATCTTACATGCTTCTTGTTTCTGGAATCGATGATTAAGACCTGTCTTAATTCCTAATTAAGACACTGACCTTGTTGTCAGTATCTCTCTTAAGCACTAGGATATTTAAACATGACTTTTCTTCTACAGAGGCAGTTTTTGCTATTCTTGTTCTTACAGGCTGGTTTACCCTGTGAGCAGCCCTGCTGATTTTTGTGGAACCACTCAAGGAAAAGGTACCAGGTGGCATAAGTCTGGGAGGTAAAAGTCACCCAGTTATTACATGTACAGGTACTCCTTGTGGTAAACAAAAGCTCTACTTACATTTGCCACAGATTTTGTCATCAATGTGACAAAAAAAGATTAAAATATTAAACCTGGAATTAAGTATTTTGAGTTTCAGAAAGTATTTTTTTCAATATCCACTAAAGAAATTTTTCTCGAACTTCACTTCCCAGGGTTTCCATGGGTTTGTGATATTTCAAGGTTTAAAACATCACATGAAATGGAATTATGGCTCCTGCATAATTTTCTACATAAATTTTCTTGAAACTACAGTTTATTCCCTTTAAAATTTTCTAATCAATAATACTGAAATTTTGCCATTCTAGGTATCCACAAAACCTTCAGATAGTTTAAAATGAAAATAGAAAGAAATACGGTTGGGTTGGGGTTTTTTCCCCCCACAATAAACTATGCCAGAAAAGAGTTTCTCAAGCAGCTCTGATTTTTCGGGGCTCCAAAGTAAGAGATTGGGATTTCCTGGGAAGGGACAGTGATGCTAATATCACATACAAATATGTGCCCCTTGGGCCAGTCCTCCAGGACAGCTCTTTTACTCTCTTGGCAACAATATTACTTTTTTTCCTTGTGTATTGTTTTATGTTATTTTTCACAATGTCTTTTACCTTTCAAACTAAAACTGTGACCAGAAACATACACACAGCACTGGAAATGAGATGTGGAAGGGTTTCAGACCCTTCCAAAGAGCTACTCCACTCTTACAAACAATTTTGATCAATTTCCCCAGCATAGTCCATACTCTACAATATCTTATATTATTAATACTATTAGTGTTAGTTATTTGTTTATATTATATTATATTATTGGCATTATTTAATGTAAGGTGTGCTAAACTATGTTTCTAAAGTCCTTCTACCATTTTACTCGGTTTCCAGGCGAGACCAAGAGTAACCAGGAGAAATCTCAGTGCAACCAGATTTTTTTTTAAAGCTGCAACTTGAAAACACTAATTCAGTTGTAGTTTTCCTACCGATTACTCTCAAACCTGCCTGAACACAATTCATGATCAGCTGTCTGCCTGTGGGTGACTTCCTTGGTTATTCTCCAAATACAAGAAAACACCTGTATTAGGCTTGGGGAAATAATTTTCCTCAGCTCTGGGTGATCTGAGTTTCTTCTTGGGTGTCTGTTTAGTGTGTAGTGAAAATACAGTGCCATGATAAAAGACACAGAACATCAGAAAATAAACCAAGCTGTGCCATGCAAAACCATGAGATACTTGTAGAAAGCTTGGCCTCAAGTTCCAAAGCTGTTCTCAAATTACCATGGTATTCCTGCACAGGGAAGGGAAGGCTGGAGGCATAAAAAGTGCAACTTCTTTTCTAGAGGGAAATTTGTAACATGACCTAGACCAGCATGAGCCTGTGAGTGATGTGTCCCTCATCTGACACCCTTGAGACCAGGCATCCCGAATCTCTGTCCCCAGCACCCTTGGCATGTCCTAAATGGCCTGTCTTAGTGGGTCTCTTACTTAGGAGTAAGAGAGAGATGTGTGGTCCTGCGTAACCAGAGCAATGCAGAGGGGAAAGTAATTTACAGGGTAAATCCACAGATTTTCACAGATATTCCTCATGCCAGCATTTCAACTTCCTTTTTAAAACATGAATGAAGAAGCAAATGAACTGGAAAGGCCAAAAGGACTTTAGCTCCATCTGTCTTTCCCAGCCAGTTATTAACCCAGTGGCCAGTCCGTAGTCCCAGTCATCTAAGTGGAGAAGCAAGTGGTCCCACCCTTATCTGGGTGGCTGCAGCCACCCCAGTTTTACCCTTCCCACAGGGCTGGGTTGATTTCCACTCTGTCACTCTCTACTCCAAATCAGGTGCTGTTCAGAGAGTCAGGACGACTGGGCAAAAGGTGAGTAAAAAAGGATTGAAACCTGGAGTCAGATTAGGGGTACAAACCCTGGGCTTGCCAGGAGAGACATAAGGAGCAGGAAGTTTGGAAACACAGAAGTTCAAGTCATGTAACAAACAAATAAGAAAGTAGGAGTTACCTGGACATTAGAGGATATGTTGTTTTTTTTAAGTCTGCCCATGCTGCCTGCCTTGGAGAGGGAATAATGGATAAATGTGTTGTTTTAAAAGCGTATAATAGTTTATATGCATAAAGAACTCAATAAAGAACTTATATAATATTCATGTATGTATAATATGTATGTGAGTATACATCACATGAATGCAGTAATCTCCACAAAACGAATACAAAAATGTGTCCTGTGTCTCCTCAAATGAGTGTGGCCTGTATTAGGTCAATTTTAATGACCCTGACTATTTAAAAATATAAAGTAAAAACTACAAATGTCTGGAAATTCTAAAGGCTCACAAACGTGTATGCATATCTTGATACTCAGAATGCATATGTAGCAGCATACTAAAGGCATTTTTTAAAAGCCAGATCATTCCTTCTGCTTTTTACAACAAAAGTTTAGAAAATAATTAAGTGAAGTTAAAAATAAGTGACGGAAAGGCTATAAGTATATACTGGTTTAGTTGTTTTGTTCTTCTGAGAATTTCTGATGCTGAAATTTTGATGGGATTTTGTCCTCTCTGGTCATTCATGCTTAGAGACACAAGCAACTTCAACTTGGTTTTCTGTCATCCTTGCTCCAGTAAGCGTCTTTTAGCTCAACTGTGACATCAATCACTTGAACTATAAACCTCTGCAATGGATACGGCCATTTAAATCTCCACCTGCACAAACAACAATAAGGCCTAGAAAATAAGGTGACTCATAAATCTTAACACTGGTGATCATTAATATTTTGGATCTGCAAGAGCAATGTTATTGGAAAAAAAAAAATTCATTAATTAGGACTGATATGCTGACAATCTGTTTAGTTTAGTTTATATACAGAGAAAACACAAACAAGGGCACAGTTAGCACAACACGAATTTAGGAGTTAGTGAATTGCCCAGAGGCCAGGGCTTGGAGATATGATATCTTAATGTACTTATCCTATTGTAAGTGGGAAGGTGTTATCTTCCAGACAAATGATAAAGAGGTGGTTAAAAGTTTAGATCTACTGTTTTTTCTTCTAGCTTATATGAGCCAAGGAAGAAAGATGGATCAAGAGATAGGCAAGAGTTCCTTGCTGGCTATCAAAAATGACACTCTGCCTCCTACTTTAATCTGCAGTACAGTACATAGCATTCGGCAGACATACCAGTTTGGCCCTCCACAGTTTTTGTTGGGTTTTTCAGCGCATGCAGAAAACCCTATGCGATGCTCACACAAATCAGCAAGAGACTTTTCCTGTGGCTCCAGTGACTTTGGATTAACTACGAAGCCACTGATATCTGAGGCTGCACATTTTTGTCCAGAGCTACGAGAATCCTCAGATAAGCAGCTGAATAAGTGAAATTGTTCCTGCAGTAAGAACAGTCCCTGCATGCAGATCTTTAGACCCTTGTGTTCAAAACCCAGGCTGTGGGGCAACCTGTGAGGTTTCAGGAAGACATGAGTAGGGAAGGAGCTATGGGAGCAAGTTCCTGTTTCACTGGCCTCTTTGGACTCCAAATGTGGATTTAGGGAACTATTTTACATGAAGAGGAAGAAGTGATAGGACAAGGTTAACTGCTTTCAAAAGCCTGCTCTGCTGAGACTGAATACACGCGTGCATAAGTTTGTAACAGCAGCATAAGTCAGTTCATTCAAACTATGCAGCAACCCGCTCATTCCCACTTGTGGTAAAACCACTGAGAATGTTTGGCTTCAGTGGTTGCAGAGCCTGGCCTAATGCTCTCAGTCCCACCGCTCTCACAGAAGGGGCCTTATCCCTTATCTTGCCTCTTTATTCAGGCAAAACCTCTGACTTTTGAGCATGCATGAATCAGCCGACAAAACACTCCACGGGTACAGCAGAAAGAACCACTGACATCTGCTCTGCACACCAAGTAAAAGTTTCTCTTCTGTGGGAACTCTACCATCCAATAAATGCCCCCCCCCCTTCCCACCCCGTTTCCTTCATTTCATGCACACCCTTGCTGCCCCATCCACAGCCATACAGACCCTCCCCAGCAGAACAACATTCTCCCTCGGCTCAGTGGGGCTCACAGACTGCTGGGATCTTGGCCACTTGGCACACCTGTGGACCAGGAAGCCTCCGCAACATTCACAGCTGGGAGGACTCAAAGACTGAGAAGGGACCGGGACTTGTCGGACGTCACCCCGGAAGGCTGGAAGAAGTCAGATCCTCCTGCCTCCAGCCCCTGGGCTGTGACGGCAAGGTCCACGCTGCTGGCCAGGCAGCGGAGCACTCCCTTCCTGGAATATGCTACTAGCTGGACAGGATGCATTCGCAAATATAATCATCCACAAATCTCCCCCAGATTAGGTTACAGGACAGCATTTCGACGGCACGCATTACAAAGCTCCCTGGAAGGCTTGGCTGGTGGATCTGCTGCTCTCTCTGCTCATGACCCATTTTGGCTTTCATCAAGAATTGTGACACCAGCTGCCTGGGTCATCTAGGAGGCAGAGAGGGGGAGAGCAACCCTGGGCTGTAAAGGGAAGTGGGGAAGGAGAAGAGGAGGAGAAGGAGGAGGACGAAGGGGGAGGATAGAAAGACAGAGCAGGGGGAGAGAGAGTAAGAGAGTTGTTTTAGTCCAGTTGTGAAGATTTGAATCCCAGTTCCGAGCTCTCGGCAAAGGCTTGCTGGGATACCTCATTCCCTGTCCTGTGCAAAGGTCTGTGATTGGGGATGTGGTGTGCTCAGTGGGCAGGGCCCCTCCCCTGGGCTGGATCCGCCTCTCTTATCCCCCAGATAAATTACTAGTGTCCTCACTAAATTCCTCAGCTTTCTCTCTCCCGCTCTCCCTCCCTCTCTCACAAAATCTCGCTCCCTCCCTCAAACACAGGCAAAGCGGGGTTGGGGGGCGGGAGGGCGGGGATCCTCTCTGGACTGGTATTGTGACTTAGTCCTGGGCGGGGAGGGAAGGGGAGGAAAGTACTGGCGCCCCTTCTCTCCTACGCTGCCTTGAAATAGATTTGAGGAGCTGCCCTTCTTCCCCCCCCTCCCCCCTTTCCCGCTGGTCGTTTGGCATCTTCCAGACCATGTCCACTGGGTCCCTCAGTGATGTGGAAGATCTGCAGGAGGTGGAGATGCTGGAGTGCGATGGGCTGAAAATGGATACTAACAAAGAGTTTGGGGCGTCCACCGAGAGCAACGAGGAGGGATCCAATGGCGAGAATGGCTCCCCTCAGAAGGGGAGAGGGGCCTCGGGCAAGAGGAAAAAGGCTCCCCCCAAGAAGAGCCCTTTAAATGGAGTGAGCCAGGAGGGAAAGCAGGTACAGAGAAACGCTGCCAACGCCAGGGAGAGGGCGAGGATGAGGGTCCTTAGCAAAGCCTTCTCCAGGCTTAAGACCACCCTACCCTGGGTGCCCCCAGACACCAAACTTTCCAAACTGGACACCTTGAGGTTGGCCTCCAGCTACATTGCTCACCTGAGGCAGATCCTGGCCAATGACAAGTATGAGAACGGCTACATCCACCCAGTCAACTTGGTAAGTCAGAGTCCGCCGGGGCCAGGAGCTCTGTGCGTGTGCCTGGGGAGAGGTGGGCGAGGAGCTGGCATGGGGCATGTGCGGGGAGAAAACTTTGCTGTGTTTCTCACAGCGTCTGGTGCCAGTGGGGTGGAAAGCGGTACTGTACAAGGGGACAGGCTCCCGGCTACTCTGTTGCCCTGTGCCCTGAGCACCAAGCCTCCTAGGCCCTCTCTGCTGTTCCTAGCAAACCCTTCCAGAAGACAGGCAGCCACGCTGGCCACAAAGAAGCAGGGGCAGGCTTTACTCTTTACTGCCCCAGAAACGATTGAGAAACCACAAAGGGTTGATGCCAGCTTTCTACCTGCAGGTATAGGAATTTGGGTAGAAAAGGGTATGTTTGAGGAAGGACCCAGGATTTATTCTTACCCTGTGTCTCTACCCTAATGTCTCCTGCCACAACAGTGTCCCCAAGCCCTAGCTTTTTAAAGGCAGGACTCTTGGGGTTCTGTGCTCAACCACTCAGGTCTTCTGGGTCCAGGACATTTCTCCTATCCCTCTAAATTGGCACAGGAGAAATAAATACCAGTGCAGACTCCCCAGGGGAGGTGTCTGCTCTAGGCACACTCCACAATGCCTCTTCCTGGGCTCTGCAGTGTCCCTCCTTCTGCTCCCACCACATAAAGTTTTCCTAAGCAGCCCTGGATCTCCCAACCATACCCGGCCGCCAGAAATATCCTGTTTCCAGCTCTAAAAATATGTACAAATGATGTAAACCGGGAGTAAGCAAGATCTGCCTGGGCTCTTTTTAGACATACAGCCTTTACACTGCCCACACGTGCAGACCCTGACGCATAAATGGATCACAGAGAGGAGCTGGGGACGTTTCACTGAGGTCAGGCTCTGCCTTTTGAGCTCTGGACTCTGGGGGACAGTACATTACCCGCTGTGTCAGCTGATAAGGGCCTGGGAGATAATTTTTGATTAAAAACAAAATCCTCAGAGCAACAATATGGGTGGGGGGGAAAAAAGTAAAACAAAACCAGCACCCAATATAGATATAACCTCCCTCCTCTTCCGCACAGAGGCACACCAAAACATGCTCCCCGAGCCGCGGGAGACCAGGGAGAGTGGCCGGGGGCTGCCGGGTCCCGAGCAGCTCCTGTGCCCGGGTAGCGCGGCGGGACGTGAGGCGACTCCCGCGGGTCGGAGTCCCCACGCCGGTCACGGCCAAACGCGGGGGGAGGCGCGGCTGCGGCGGGGTGCCCGCGGAGATTGTGCCGGAGGGATGTGAATGTGCCGGAGCCAGGCGGCTGCTTTCTCCCTTCCTTCTGCCGCGTATCAGACGGGCTCCGCCGCCCCGAGGTCGCCCGGTGGGGCCCGCCGGGGCTGTGAGGCGGAGCGGCATCAGCCGCCGGAGAAAGGCAGAAGGGTCCTTGCCGAAGGCAGCGGCAACTGAGCCTGAGCCCCGCTGGGCGCTGCCCGAAGTGGACTCAGGTGGTGGATGCCGGGCTCGGTCCCCCCGGACGCTCCCGAGCCGGACCCGCTGGTGATATGAGCGTTGCAATGTGCATTTCTCCATATGTAACCCCCTTCCCACTCGTGTCTTTTCCTGGCTACAGACTTGGCCTTTTATGGTAGCCGGCAAACCCGAGAGTGACCTGAAAGAAGTGGTGAACACAAACCGCTTGTGCGGCCCGACAGCATCCTGAGCCCCGCGGCCGGGCCAGCAGCGTCCGTCCCGGCGTGGCCGTGGAGCGGGCGGCGGGGCGGGCAGGGACCCGCCGCGGCTCCGCCGCTGCCCCGGGCCCCGGGCAGAGCCACGGGGAGAGCCGCTCTCCCGGCGCAGAGGAGACCAAATGTGCCCTAGCAAAGACTCCATCCACCCCGAGAGATTCTGACTCTATTTAACTTTATTAAATGCGTGTACAGTCGAGTGTCCTGCAACCACAGCCTTGCTGGTTCAAGAGCTACTAGAGAAAAGACAGAGATCAAACAAAACCTACCACGCGTGTATCTTTTGTCTGAGACCTGTGAAATATGTAGATGCCTAGAAAAACTGACTTTGACAGTCATCTCTATGAAGTAATTCACCTTAAAGATATATAGATATATTTTCTTCAAGCAGATTCTGCTCTATTTCTGTGAATAAACCTTCCTTTCTACTGAACACAGAGCGGTGTTAAGTGTTCGTTTGAGACTCGGGCTCGGCGGGGAAAGGACAGAGCCTCCGCCGCTCCGCGAAGCGGCCGCGCTGCGGGGATCCCGCCTCTCCACCCCGGGCCACGGGAGGTCTGCTTCCCCGGAGCTAAAGACCTGGAGCGAACCCTTGGGGGAGGGGGTGACTGGGTCCGCAGCTCGCCGCGGGAGCCCGGCCCGGCTCCGCAGGCCGGCGCCCGGGCGCTGCGGGAGTCGCCCCCGCCGCTCCGGCCGCTCCGCTCCGCGGGGACAGGAGCAGTGATCTATTGATGAAGTACAGTCGGTCCTCAGCGCCGAGAATTTTTAACTTAAACATCTCCTCTCTATCGATCAGCGCGCCCGTGGGAGATGAGGCTGAGATAAACAGGAGTGCGGGGCGCTCCCCCTGCACCGGCAGCGGCCGCCGGCAGCTGATGCGCCAGATCCCACCGCGCTGTTTAATGTTTCAGGGTTATGACCGCACTGTTTACAAGATGTCTTCGGTTATTTATACTGTTATTATTAGCAGAGGGGCTTTAAATTTCCGCCTCACTTGCTCTTTCAATACCATCCCTCGATTCCGTTTGATACCTGGGTACTTTCTTGCCGAAAGCAGGAGAGGGGCAGCAGGGGCTGCAGGGCCGTCCCCCAGACCAAGCCCTCCGTCCCCGCTAGTTGCGGGGGCCGGCGGCAGGGCCCGGGGCGCGGTCACAGGCAGCGCGGGGGCCACAGACCCTCCCGGGGGCTTCTTCCCCCGGATATACCCCACAGGCCGGTGTTGAGCTGCCCCGGGCATCCGTGCAGCCTGGATTGTGTTTATTCTCATCCCCCACTTTCCCCCGAGATAACTGGACGAGGTGGCGCGTCCTCCAGGCGACCCAAATTCGCCAGTCGGGTTCATGCGTGGGCTAGGTTAGGTTTAATTAAAGTAGCTCGCTGTGAACCGAGGGCTGTGCAAACATCTCAGCCCTCATTATGAAAAGGGCCAGGGCCTGCTGTATTATCCTAATGGTTTTGAAAGGGAGAGCTGTTTAATTTCACTTTTGCGCAGCTTTATCTCCATCCCACACAATTAAAAACAGACCTCTGCGCCTGGCCTAACCATGTGCAACTTCACTGCTGTGGACGGGACTGCGCCAGGTGAGATGCGCAGTTACACACCGGGGCTTGACTGACTTTGCGGCTACACACAGACCCTGAATAGACACAGCTTTTGCTGAAGAGACAAACGACTCTGGTAACCACAGCTGAACAGGCTGATTTGCTGATTTCTTTGCCACAGGCACTGGTAAATTCACTGGGAATTGCTGGTCTGTTAAAGGGAGACAGAATAGAGGTCCCCGGCTTTAAGCTAAGGGCAGATGACTGATACAGCAAACGTACATTTTAACCTCTAGATTTACTCACTGAATTGAAACTAACCGTTGTATTTAACCACTCAAAATCTCAACTTAAATCCATATTAATTAATGCCTGGTCAAGATTCATAGCGAGGTGCTAATTTCCTTCTAGAAAGCAGAAATTGATATGCATCTGAGATATGCATAAAATTGAGTCAAATTTTGAATATTCTAACACATGCTTCTTTGCCACCCTGCCTTGCAATGCTTGCTAACTGCGCTCAGCATCTTCCCACCTAAAGAACCATATGCAGTTTTCATTCGCCGCCTGAAATACAGCATTGAAGAAAGGGAAGGGGGAAATACAATGGTACCCCATAAAACATGAGGAACACAGCAGTAGCCATGTGCCAAAAGCTGCAGGAACACTAAGTGTTGAAGATGCTTACTGTGTACACACTGGCAGTAGACACCATTGCTTCTCGTACTGCTGTTCACTTTATCTAGCAGTCTACATTGCAAGCCTCCTGAGGACTAAACTATTCCTCAAGCATCCTGCACCTTCCTCAGTCCTTGCCTCTGAGCAACAGTTCAGCAGCAAACAAACAAACAAAAAAGCAACAATAAAAAAATAAAAGCAACCAGCAGTACACAGAAAGGTAAATAACGACTTTACTCTGACTGTAAAACAAGTAGTGGCTTTATTTCAATTTTGAACACAATGAACATATTTTCCAGAGGCATTTATGTGGCTGGGACCTCCTGGTCCACTGACCTCTTGTGTAAGGGCACAGACCTGACAGTGATGGCAGCTGGCTTCAACAGCCCAAGTTTCTTACATGAATTAAGAGTTCTACCGCACACTTCAGGAGAACAATGAATGAAATTATTCTACCCTGCTGCTGAGTGCAATTTTACTGCAAAATATTTGCAAACAGAAAATGTATGTTTAGTCTGACTGAAGCAATTGATGATTTTGAAAGGAACTCACAAATGTGCTAAGAAAAAGAGGGAACAGGTTTAAATATTGATGTCAATGACTTTAAAGAAAATATTTTGTTTGCTTTCTTGCTTTTCTGTACAAAGTGATGCATTTTAATATTTACCAAAATATACTTATACCCCTTTTTCATGTGGAAAAAAAGTTGACTTGGTTTATCTTTCTGTATCTACATGGACGTAGATGCAGCTGTGTGAGTGTCTGTATACATTCCCTCCCAGTACTGTTTGAATTCATTGCCTGATTTCAGCTAGATTTGACAGAGGTCTCAAAGACAACTAAGTTACTATAATTTTTAATTTTTTTTTCCATGTGTGAAAACAGGCAGCTGAGTAAAGAAAAAGTCTATAAATTTTGCAGCAGACGAAGGGTTTCAATATGAGCTCAGCCTTTATTAGATAGCAGAGCATATAGAGCAGAATGTCAGCTGTAGATGAAGCTCCAAATGCTGCTTCAGTCACAGCATACAAGTTCATAGAAAACTTGCTTATGGACCTACGTGTTTTAAGATAAGAACTCTATAAAAGTAGTTTAGTTCCATTTGATTTTAATACTAGTATTCTTTTTTGTTTGTTTCTTTGTAAAGAAACCAGTTTCACCCAGCTACTTCATTACCATTTTTCAATTCAGCTAGAGACTAGCAAACCCTTAATTTGCAGTGCTGACTCAGTGCTCAGGCTCCTGGATTTGGTGCTGACATTGTACCGCTTCGCAGAAGCATTCACAGTCTGTAAGGTCTTACAGAAAATACCTTTTAGGCTTATCTTATCCTCTCACGGGGATGGAAATCTGCCAGCCTGAAGCATCAGCATAGCAAGAAACCACATTGCAGACACCTGCAAAACGCCGTGCTGCTCTGGGCGCTGACTGGGGCGGCAAGGCCACAGTGCTGGTCGTGCCCTCAAACTTCAAGGTGCATAAGGAGAACATGTGCAAGATAGCTTATTCTTCAAAGTGCCTCCAAGGTCAAAATTCCCAACTCACCCCAGAAAATAAAAGACACAGAAAATCTGTGTGGTTTCTTCTGTAGGGAAGCTGGTTTGAATCCTGAACATAGTGATAAGATCACAAGCACAGTTTTGCTTGAAGTATTTGTATTTATGACCCCTCAGTTGTGTCTGCCTGAAAAAAACTTGCTTCCTTGTTAACAAGCTACATATACTTTTTAGAAGACAATTTGTGCCAAAACCCTGCTGTCATTATCTCTCATTGTATTTTGTAGTAAAAAAAATTAGAATATGCAAAACACATTAATTAATTGCAGGTAATAAACTTTCTAAAAGAGAACAAAACTTACAGATATCTGGTGTACAAGTGGAGGGTATAATCTGATGAAATTGCAGAATGTTTTCATTTTTGTCTGGATATCTGAATGCAGATTAGCACTCACAGTCTCCCAAAAGCGACAGGATTACAAAAGAAATTTCAATTACATTGACATGAATTTTAAATTCAATTAAATTGAAATTTGTAGCAGCAAACAACCAAGCATCCTGTAATTTCCATATATATACACACCTGGAAAAACCTCCATACAGAATTTCTCCCAGCAGCCAGATTCAAAATGCTCATGTCTGTTGCTGGCCCATGTAGCACTGACCATTCCCATATTAAGGCTGTGCTATCAAATGCAGGCCCACCATCTTGTGCTCACTATTCAACCACAGATTGCTTCATGCTCTTCAGCCCAGCACACTTCATGGATGGGAAGTGGCACAACCAGTAATAATGGCACTTTTTTGTCGCTAGTGCTGCAAAGTTACTGATGTATTATGGCTTGGGGAATTTCTGCAATCCTGAGAAGATGTCATAGGTCTGACCTAAAAGCTGTGCTCCAGGAAGGATGGGGAAAAGCCACGTGTTACCTCTGAGAGGACGGTTGCCAGCAGACTGCAAACCCAGAAAAGTTCTGCAAGTAACTGATTTTTCTTCAGTTCACTTCAGACACTGGTGTCTCCAAGTATAAAACTGACTTTGAGTAGGCCCACGCATGCAGTCATCCCATTTCCCAAATGCGGCACGGACATATCCTAGGGTCACAACAGTGCAGGGATGACGCATTTTCTTGCCTTAGGGTTTTGCCCTTAAACTGAAACTTGTAAACAGATGAAATGCGTTTTCAAGCCAATGCGCGTGCGTGTGCTCAGTTACACCACCCTCAAAACCTCCTTGCAAGAAAAAAAAGATCATAACAAAAGCAAGAAAATAAAAACCAGTGCAAATACTTCCTTCACTTTAAATTTTAAGCGCTCCTTTTCCTTGAGCAAAGAAAAAAACCCCAATCCTTATTTAGACTTCAGGCTGCCATGTAAACTATAAGACTATATCCAACTGTAAATATGGATTATCTACAGTCTTGAGTTTTCTCTTGGTTGTTTACAAGTTGTTTAAGAAACAAGGATCAGAAACACTAGGGAAAGAAATCAAGGGTATAGCTACACAGCCAGGAGACAAGAGGAAAGGGAGAAAAAGGCATAGAATAATTCCTCTGATTACTGCACCTCAGTCCTTGCGGCAGGATGGGTTAGGGAAGGGAGGAACTATCAGCAGCTCCATCACAGACGGGTGGAGCCAGACCACCGGGGAGATGGAAACCAGGAGGTTGAGAGCTGCAGCTGCCTTTTCTGGGCGGAACATCTGTGAAAGCCTGCACAGCAGCAGCAGGGGAGGAGGAGTGGGCACAGGCAGAGAGCGTTCCCAGGGATGTGCTCATACAGATAACTGTCCCTGGATGGTTTCCCAGGCTGCTGCAGCAGCACTTCCCTCCCCTGTCAGGGATGAGGCAAAGACCATCATGTGGCACAAGCAATCGAAGTGTCAGCACGGCCTCTCGGTTCAGCATCCTGTTTCCTGTGATGCTTTTTGATGGCCGAGCTGACCAGAATGGGAACAGTTCTTCCTCGCTTGATAACATGTTGGTTTTTTTCTTACATAGGGACTTTTACACTCTTGGCATCTCAGAGCCAATACACAAAGTATATAGAAGACAGGAGTTGCAGCATTTGGCTGTCCCCTCATGACCAAATGTTTTTCTACAGGAGGCCGCTATCATTATACAGATGGGAAGAAAAAGAGATGACAAATGACTGGCTGAAGGTTCACACGTAAGTTTGGAGTAGGTTTAGGGCACCAGCTCTTCTGGTGCGTAAACCTGTGGGCTGTTCTCCTAGGCACACTGAAATCACCAGGGATGTTTGCTCTTTGAACTCAGTACAAAGATAGGAATCAGTAAGGTGTAGGGAGTGATCCTCTCAGGCTGTATATCTATATCTACATGTACACTTACTAAAATAGATAAACCAGGCTATGGACCATGCTCTGGCTCCGACCGTCAGTGCTGTGGCTGGGGTCACATCCACACATACCTAAGTTTTATCCCACTAACCAGAGGTTAAGAACAGTCCCTGGCATATGCTACTCCAAAACCATGCTTGGATACTTTCTGGGGAAAAGTGAGGCCAAAGGCATAGCAAGGATCCTGCTAAAACCCAAGCACAAAGAAAGAGAAGCCTCAGTCTTGTTTTATTTATCAGTGTCACTGAAGCCTTAGAAGCTACAGCAATTGAGATACTTGATGCCTTTGTCTCACCTCAGTCTCATGCTCTTCTCACCTGTTTTCTAGATCAAGCTGGTTTCTTCTTTTATGGGCCAAAAAATCTTAGCAGGGACCCTGTTTGCTATTTGTATCTCATAACTAATATATATGAAGACTAAAGATCATTAGAAGCAAGAGGCCAAGTTCAAGAACAAACATAACATGAGATTTAAACAATATTATACCCTAAATTATGACATTGAAAACCTCTGTTCATTTGCTACCTAGCTCTGCAGTACCTTTTCTACCTGACTTGTGAGCTCCTTGACACCAACATTTGACATATGCCCTCATAGTATCTCTTTCTCACCATTGCCAATTAATATTTAAGTTAACCTCATCCCAAGATGTGGAATTGAGATATTCCTCTTCTTAAGTCCATGGGAAGAATTCAGACAGCCAGTAGGTGCTGTCTGTACATGCTTAACATCCTTCTGCTGGGGTAGGAAGCAGGGTGGACAGGAGGAGTTGAGGCCAGCACCCCCAGTTTGGCTACAGATACAGCACTGCAGGGAAGCTGCAGAGGAACCAATGTTATCTTCCCACAAATCTCTTCTCCTCATTTCCCTCACACTCAGTCTTCTGCTTGTACTTTCACCATGCTTCTCTCTTACTGCCAACAGGAGTCAGTATGCATAATCTGTAAATACCAGTCAGTCACAGAGGCTGAAACTACAGATATGTATTAAATTATTGTAAAGTTTACTAAAGAAAAGGCTCATTCTGATAGTTTGACTTTTATGGTGGATACTTCACCACCATTTTCTTAATATGCTTATTTTATATTAAATAGTGTACCTAGCAATATATATTATGCAATATATAGATATACACACTATACAATATATATATACACACACCATAAAAATGTGACATAAATATTTACATACTATGTAGTAACTATATTTATCTTTTCTATAAACAAACATATAAAACAATATATATTATAAAATTAAACAGAATGTTTGAATTCTGTGGAGCTGGTATAAGTGCCACTTACAGCAGGGAGATAACTGTTTAACAGTGTTGGCATGAGATATCATACTGTACATCATCAGAGAGGTGTGAGAAGGTACAGATGAGTTTACTGTTTCACCTGATAAACTAAGCCCTGGAGCAAAGGATTCCTTTCCTGACAGACTTCTTGCTCATTCCCTGATGGCTGCCAGCCTGAGAGATGTCTCATAATTAACCTGCAGTATCATGTTTGCAGCTGATGACCATTTCACACAAGGTCATTTCCATGGAAGATCCACAACCACTGGTTGGTCCTAGGTACTTCCTCTTCAAACACGAATACTTCAATGCAGTCTTCCACTCAGACATCACAGTATTTACAACACAGCTGCACAAAACTCTCCAGCTAGCCTTCATTGTGGGCTGCCTCAGGGGGCCATCCAGCTTTCTTCTCTCCCCCCTACACTTCCCGAAGTCTACCTTGCGCAGGATCTTATCTGATTGAAAGTTAATCCTGTAAAAACAGAAAACTCCAGATAACCAAGCATTTGCTTCAGTCTGATGAGAAATTTCCTTTTACAGAAACCTGCAGTTACTGCTGAATAACAACACAACGAAATTGCATCTTCATTCAATCTCATTGCTGTAATTACTGAACAAAAAACATGTGCAGTGTCCTAAAGTTCAGTTACCTTGTTTTTACTGCACTATTACTGATACTCCCAAGCAGCCCACGATTCCATGCTGCAGAATGTCCAAGCACAGGAAACACCCTCCCCACACCTTCATCTCCTCTTTACTTCCCAAACAAGGGATTGTGAAATAAAGGCATAGAAAAATGTAATCATGTAGTAAGGAAGTGACAGTGTCAGAAATGGCCTCTGTGCCTTCTCTGTCAGATGCCATACAGCCACCTGGTAAGTTAGAACCTCATGAAGATCCAGATCCTTGGCATCTCAGTCATATTAGCAGAGGAAGCCATGCAGCCAATGTAGAGTTGCATGGAGGAATGGAGACCAGGAAGGGGAGAAGGCAAGGACAGGACAACCAGTTTTGTAAACTATATAGGTATAGAATAAAATTGCAGCACAACTGATAAACTTACAAGTCAAATTAGGTAGGTGCCCAATCACCTTATTTGCATTCCACATTAATGTGATCATAGCTACTTGCTTACATTTGCACATTTTCCAAATATATATCTAAAGATGCAATCTTCAGAACATTCTAGTCTAAACAGGAAAAGCTCAGGCTGACAAAGCAGTCAAAACTTTGAAATGGTAAGTATTCATCTCTTCATCAGCAAAAATAATTTTCTTAACATCCAGGAATGACTGCACAATTCTGAGGAATATGTGCTAGAAAAAGTTTTACCCTGAAAAGAGCAAGCATGTGGAGACAGACAGTGGTAATGTGTGCTTGCAGACACTTTGTTTTGAATTTCGGTAAACCTTTAAGGTTACGCTGAAAAAACAAAAGCTTAGTCAAAATTCAAGCAAAATCAGGGTTTATAAAGATTTTCTTCATAACTTGCAGATGTGACCAGCTATTCAGAAAAAAACAAATCAGCATCTGTTGTGATACAGCCATCCAGAACCTGAAAGAACTGTCAGAGTGAAGACATCACAACACTCTACCCCACTTTAGCTGTGTAATTGTAATGACTCAGAGCCTGAAGCCCATAAAGAACAAAACCAGCCTTAAGGCACTCTGTAAAAATGCTGGATATACCGTGCATAGTTACTGAACTATGGTAAATCCAGAATCCTGGTTTCCAAAAGCTTGCCTCGCTTGCCTGTATTCACCCGAAGGCGGTGGGTTCCGCTTGGATCCGTGTCTGTAGGAAGCCACAGGGTGGCAGCGCTGTCACACGCCGGTGTGCAGCCAGCCTGCGAATAGGAGAGAGAAACCGTCTACTCGCAGCTGATTTGAAGTGAGAACTTGAAATATTTATTCTTGACAAGTGAACCTAGTCAAGCATTTCAAAGATTAAACTGAATCTAGCAGAAGAAAACATGCCAACTCTGAAGAATTCAAAATCTAAATTTCATACTGTTCTTTCTATCCTAATTAAAGCTATTCTGCTACCACGTCACATAACCAAAGTACATAATTACAGAACCTCAGTTTCAGAAAATTGTCAATACAGTGAATACACTGCAGTGC
Source organism: Corvus cornix cornix (assembly GCF_000738735.6). Lineage (NCBI taxonomy): Eukaryota > Metazoa > Chordata > Aves > Passeriformes > Corvidae > Corvus > Corvus cornix. The sequence goes on along the minus strand of NC_047056.1, from coordinate 58,379,905 downwards.
ACCCATATAAATATATATACATAATTTTCATATACAGAACAATGTTCTTTATAAATCTGAAGTCAACTTGACATATATTTCATTTGTCAGTCTGGGCAGTGAGTCCTTAATGGGCCACATTGCAGGCACATTCCTGGGCTCCCAAGTGAAGCACAACAGCTTTTCCAAGAGAAAATATAAGTGTAGCTGAAAGGTAGTTCATCATGGGCTCTACTCCCTACAGACAGACAGGCGGGACAGTGCCAAATTTGGATGACTGTCCTGGACAGAGAGAACCAGTGCCATCCCAGGCACTCCCAGTGTCCACATGTCCCCTTCTGTCTCTTGTCTAAGTGTGCACCATGTGCTCACTTTGCAAGGATGAAACAATCTGCATATCGAAAGAGTGCAAAGCAGCAGTCTTACTTTAGTTGTTTTAACATTAGAATCACAAAAAAAAAGTACTGAGGGCCTCACAGAACTCAAGGGACTTGGGCATATTTGAGACTTCTCAGTCACTTGCTCATATCTTTTTTTCACTTGGAGTGAGCAGCCTGCTCACACACCAAACTCCCACGGTTTACTGCTGTGGACTATCCCTTCAATACCAAATAAAGTCACTTTAAATTAAAAAAAAAAAAAAAAAAAAAAAATTCAAGTAATTTTTAAGACAGGAGGCAGTGACCAGAGTCCTGCTGCAGTACAACAGGCATGTATGGAGCAGCAATACTGGCAGCGTGCTCTTGCTGGGAGCTCTAATGCCTGCTGGCTTCTGTCAGACCAACGCTGACCACTCGGTTTAGTCAGAATACGTGTGGAGCGGCCAAGCCAGAGACCAAGGGGGCTGTAGCAAGCTAAAGAGGTGACGTGGTCGAGCTGAAGCCTGTTATCAGTTTTACAAGCTTTAGGACACGAGACAATGGCAGCAACTGATGCATAGGAAGTTCCAGATGAACATGAGGAAGAACTTCTTTACTGTGCGGGTGACGAGGCACTGGAACAGGTTATCTAAAGAGGTTGTGGAATCTCCCTCACTGGAGATACCCAAGAACCGTCTGCACGCAATCCTGTGCCATGCGCTCTGGGACAACCCTGCTTGAGCAGTGAGGTTGGACCAGATGACCCACTGCGATCCCTTCCGACATGACCCGCTCCGTGATTCCGTGAGAAGCCGCGCACCGCGGGCCCGTCCCGGGCTGTACCCGGGCCTCCGGGGGCGGCGGACGACAGCGGAAGCCCTGCAAGCGCGGCCCCCTCCCTCCCCTCCTCCCCTCCCTCCCTCCCGCCGCCGTGACTTCCGGCGGCCGCTCTAGCCGCGCCGCGTCTATGCCCGCGGCGCCGGGGGATGTTTATTGTCGCGGGGAGTCGGCCCAGCACCCGGAACGCCGCCGGGTGACCGGCACCCACCGACCGGCACCGCGCTGCGCCCTGCCCTGCCCTGCCCCGACCGCCGCCCGCCCGCCCGCCCGCACGGTAACGGCCGCCACCCGCCGACGGGCCGCGCTCCTCCTCCTCCTCCCCCTCGCCGCGTCTCGGCTCCGCGGGCCCTGCCCGGCAGCACCCCGCCGCCGCCGCTGGGCCCCCGCGTCCCGCCCCTCTCCGCCGCCGCCCCTGCCCGGCCGAGGTGAGGGAGGCGGCGCGGGCCCTCCCCCGCTTCGCCGCGGCCCTCCCGGTGCCTCCCGCCGCGGTGCCGATCGCGCCCGGGGCGGGAGGGTGTGCGTGGCCGGGGCCGCCGGGGCAGGGAGGGAGAGGAAGGGGCAGGGCATCCTGCGGGGGAACGGCCCGTTCCCCGACTAGCCTGGCCGGCCCGCGCCCGGCCCCGAGGGCTTTGTGGCGGCCCCGTGCCCTGCGGCGGCCGATGCCCGCACAAGCCGGCGCTGCCGAGCGGCGGAGCCCGGCGTGGCCAGGCCGCCTTGCTGCCTGCGCTTTGTTTGTGCCGTGCCGGCCGCAGAAGTTTCGGGCTGGGGTTGAGCGGGGAGAACTAGCTGTTGACCAGAGCGTTGTGACGCTGGTGCATGTAGGGCTTTGAGTGAGATTCCCAGCAGCGGGAATAGGAAGGCTACTCGTGCTTCCTCAGCTGGGACACGCAAATGGTAAAAATGTTTGACTGGGAGGGGGTGAGAAGCTTACCCGTTGCCTTAAAATATTTTGTTACAGCTAAACATTTTTACTTTTCTTACGACGTTTCATCGAATTGGAATGGCCACTGAACTTGTTGTTTCAGACTTTTGTCATGCATATGATGATTTTCCACATGTTTTAAGGACCAAAAGGACTCTTCTTAATGCTTGGCATTAAGGTATTCCTGGATGTTCTGAGGGAAAAATGGCACAAACTTGAGTTCAAGTGCATCTTTTTTTGAATATGAATGGACCTTTTGATGAGAGAAAGATTTGAGGAAAATGGCCTGTTATGAATTATTTAAAATATGCTTTCTTGTCTTGCTCTATACACTCTTTGGTTTTATTCTTGCAAATGGATTTGTGTTGTATGACCCCACGGAGATGCAGTAGGCTTATCCAAGAGATTTGACAGCAGGTTTGAGGTCCTACTTGCTTATGGTATAGCTGATATTATCATTCTGTGCATTGATCTAATTGAACAAATCCCTGCTTTGATACTGGCTTTGCTTGTATCTGAAAGTTTTCTCCACCAAAATATAAATAGTCATGACTGTGCAAATCCTGAAAGGTGAGAATAGTGGCTTCAAGATGGCCTTTTGCTTTAGGCACAGTTTAACTTGCCATTGCAACAGAAAGTAAAAGCTTGCCCCACTGGCTCAGTAACTAAGAAAGTTGTTTGGACCAGAGGATGTTCTACACATCCATATGTTGCTCTTGGTTTCAGGGAATCATTCACCTGCCACTGTGGCTATGTTGTGTCTAAGGATTCAAGCAGATTTCAGAGGTCTGTCACCTCCAACGTTTCATATGGACCTGTTTTCTGAGGGGCTGAACATAAATCTTTAAAAGTACACCTTCAGTGGAAGGATGTAATCAACTCTCCCCATTCCTGAAAGGCTTTATTTATTCTCCATTCCCATATGGAAACATCCTGCAGAGGTTCATGTTAACTTCTTCAAAGATGCCTTTCAGGCATTAGTTTGACAAATGTCTACTGATGCAGTAATGATCAATATCCCTTCAGCTGGGCTGTTGGACTTGTTTGTGGAGCTGGTCAGTTTGTGAACTGCTTTGGAGAAAGGTTAAAAATAACCAGTAGAAGTTGCTTATACTTAGACTGCTGGTGAAAAAGGTGTTTATTAAACTGTTCTGACATTAACATAACCATTGTTAGATATCCCCCATCTACCTTTATAGCTCTGAGTTTCTTGGATCAAAGGTAGTCAAGAGCTTAAAATAATACTTTGTTTATATACCCCATCCCAAGTGCCTTTCCTCTTTCTTTGATGATGGTGCTGTGGTTGGTTTGGAACTTTCTGAAGACAGAGTGCTGGTTTTTTTTAGATTGTAAGATTTCAGTGCAGGGCCTTTTGTCTTCACGTGTGTTTATAGAGCATCTAAAATAGTATGTCCATAGTTCTAACAGTGGATGTATAGGTAATGCTTTAAGAACTTTTGTGTTCATTCCTCCCTCCAAAGTATTTCTTATTCTGTGGAGTTTCTCTAGTTTCAGTGTAGGATACATTACAGTGTCAAATATCCTTGCATTAGCTTTTGTTGTTGTTTTTATTTTTGTGTTCATGATCGTGCTTAATCCATCTACTTTCTTTTCCTTCCTGTTTTGTTTGGTTTTTTTCCTCTTAGGGTAATATTCCAGGTGTATCCCTGAAATCTATGTTGAAAAGCAAGAACAAACTTCTAAAATTTCCCCAATAAAACAAAATAATGCAAACTTCTGCAGAGATGTATTTAAACTTGTTTCCTCTGTCGGGTTAGATTGTGTTACGCTGGTGCAAAACAACTTGAAATCAAAGTTAGCTAGTTTCTTATGTTGGAGAAAGTCAGATGAAGTACATAATTTAAAAGAAATGCTGTACATGTAGACAAATTATTTTCAAATTTAACCTATTATTAAATTAGCATTAGCTGGCAAAACATCATTTTGGAAATGAGATTTAGACTGCCAAAATTCTACAGTTCAGATGAGAGAACCTTCAAAGGGCAGAATTAATCAACAAAACCCAAGCTGAGCTCAATAAAATCAACTTAAGCATTTGCAAACCCAGAACTGGAAAGAACCAGATGTTTGGTTTCCACTTAACCTCTGTTCTGCAAGTGTAACTGCGTAAGTATGGAATATAAATAGGCTTATATGTAAGGAGCACTATTTTCCCCATTTTGCAGAAAAGATATAGAAATGCAGAAATTCAGGTTTTGGGAAATAACAGTTGGTGCTCCGGTAGCGTGTATGAATAGCAGAGAATACCAGAGACAACTGGGAAAGAGGAGGATCAGAATGTTCCAGCTGGTCATGCTGCTGGAGATATGTGTAAATAAGAACATCTTTCTTTCTTGAACATTGTTAGACCTTTTTTGTAAATATGTTCCTCAGATTTTTTTTTTTTTTATGTAGTCCATGTATTTTTATTTTTTAAAAAAGCTTAACTTGCTCTTGTTCTCATGGTTCCTATGAATTTGAAGTTGTTTGAGCCTTCCCAAAGAAAGGTAACAGGACATCTTCTCTCTAGATTATTTTTTTTCTTTGTTGTAGGTAAGGTGTGGGACATTAAAATGAAAGCTTAAGTCAAAGATTGTGATAGGTTACACTTGCGTACTGCTTGATCACAAGTATCCAAGCCTAGAAACATTTTGGTTTACCCAATCTTTCCAAACCATGCCTTGGAAAAGTTTTAACATTGTATTTGTATCTTGATAGGAATGGGTGTGTTCGAAATCATTGACATAATATATACAATTTCAAATTAAAAAGCCCCTCTCTTAGTGTCTGTTGTCTTGGGCTTTCAGAGCATGGCTAATTAAAAGAGGGGTATACCACTGTAATCTGTGTAATTTTTGTACCCTTAAAATCTGTACAAGTAGATTGTACTTCTAACCAAGATACATTGTAATTGCTGAAAACATCCTTGCTGACAGCTCCACAGCCGCCTTTTTGCCTTAATAATAGATCTTTTCCTTTTAAATTGTAATTTTCCTCTCTTTTCAACCACTTTTCCCTTTGTTCTGAATGAGCACGTGACTTTTCTCCCTGGATCTTTTTAAGATAAGCCATATTTTATGGGGACATTATCATACGGTACTGTGGTTTGCTTAGATGTTAGCAACCTTTCAAGGGTGTTATGCGTGATGGTGGTGTTCTTTCAGAATGTAGAGGCTCAGTGTGCCAGCAGGCGCTTGCTGATAATTAGGAGACACTACTGATTGGAGGTATCTTGTTGACAATCTTTCCTGGGTTCCAGTAAATGAACTCAGCAAGAGCCGGGAGCTGGAGCCAGGGTGGAAAACAAATGCCTCTCTGAAAATGCCATGGGTTCCAGCTCCGTGATGGCCCTGCCTGCATGCCATTCAAAATCTGCACATGTGCTATCTTTGGATCTGGTGCCATAAATTACTTGCCCAATCTGTAGTAGTCCATCAAAACCAGATGGGATAAGTAATCTCTAACTTTGAGGATTCATGTAATTTTTGGTTCAATAAAAAAGAGATCTGGGAGTACTAATTAGTTACTGTTTGTTCTCTTCTTTTCCTGCATTCCCTCCACCCCCACACATAACCTTTGGTTTTTCTGTTTTCTTCTTGCTGTTTCTTCATCTCTTTTCTGTATTATCATCCATCTTGCCTTTTCTTATACTGGACAAGCCAACAATTACAGAATAGTTCTTTCAGCAGGAAACAAGCTGCAGAGTGTAAGCAGTAACCACCACAGCAGCTGACCCAGTACGTTGTGCATGTCTGCCATGTAGTTTGTTAGTTCTGTATTGTCAGTGAGGGGTAGTCAAAGATGCACCTTGAGTTCTCAATTATAGACTATGGCACAATGTTTAGGGAGTTGTAGTCAGATGAAAATACTGATAATAACATCAGTATTCTATCTTGAAGATTTCTAATATGGAACGTAAGGCCAAAACATTTAAAGTGATATAAATATTTATGGTCTGTTAGGTATGTTATTGTTCTTGCTGCATGGTGTCCTGCTTCTTCCATGGTAATGACCATGTGGAGCATTTCGCTTATGTGACACGTTTTCTTTGATTTTATTCTTTGCTTTCCTTTTTGTTTATTTTGGATGAAATACTGCTAAAATTTTTATGTAAGTCCTTTTCACTGTGTACCAATGATCTTATTCTTTTCCCCTCTCCTTTTTTTCACCTGAGATCTATTTGAGATGTCTGCTGTCTTGGCTTTGTATGGTTACCGAAGACATGTCGGTGTTCTTGGGCTGGAGTGAGTGGTAGCCCAACTCCTGGTGTTAGGATTCTTTTTCCCAGTTGAGGTGTGTGTAAGGAGTGTCGCCTTTGATGTGCATGGGCAGCCTGGATGCTTCCTGGGTGCCTTAGGTTTGCAGTACATGTACTGGGTGGCCATCCTGTGCCTTCAGTTACCCGTGCTTTTCCTCAGAAACACTCGATTTCTCTCTGCCCAGACAATGCTTTCCTATGGGCAGTGCAGAGGGTCAGCCCAGGCTGTTGCTGCCACCATTTTGTATAGTTTGCTTTAAGCTATTATTGGGAAAGATAGGCCAAGAGTGCTGGATGAAGATGGGAAAGCTGTGGCAGCAGGCTGTCTACAGACTGCAGTTTGTGTAACCTGTGTTAGTTCAAAGTTATTTGTAGGCTCATCCATTCCAACACAAATGTCAAACTGTTCAGAATTATCAACTTCAGTCAGAGAAGTGCATTTTCCTGAGGTGTCTAATGACATCCTCAAATGAGCTGAGGCAAGATTATCCACTGGAGCTATGGAAGAAGTTTCAGTAATCTTTACAGTGTCCTAATATACTTGGTAAGAATTGTAACATATTTAACTGGCAATTTAAAATATTCTTTTACATATATATATGTATATGCATTTCATTTCTATTAAGTCTGGCAACATGGCTTTGAACAAGTTACCTCCTATTTTCTAGCACAAAGGATGTAGACACTCGCCCTCCCCTCACACTGTTAAGTGAGTCAGTGTAGTCACTTCTGCTTCTTGTCTCTTTTAAGGGGCAAATGTATACAGTGGCATTAATAGGCAGATTGCTATTGGTATGTTTAATTTTATCATTTTTGCTTCTCAGGATGTGATCTTCGTGGTGAGCTGGTGGGAGAATTGAGTTGTAAATCACCCCAATGGATGCGGACAGTGATGTTGCACTGGACATTTTAATCACAAATGTAGTGTGTGTTTTTAGAACAAGATGTCATTTAAACTTGAGGAAGATTGCATTAGAGGGAGCAAATGTGATATACAAGCGTGATGTTGGGGTAAGAGATTCAGCATACCTCAATTATCTGTTTTTAGAAATGTTCCTTAAGCTAAACATTCTTCTGCCTGATACCTGTGTATGGCGGATAGAGAAAAGCAGAATTTTATTTCTCTATTTCTCTTGTGGTAGGTATTTAGTCAGTAATACACTACATGTGCAGTAATGGGAGTGATGAAATGCTGTCTCAGGAAACAGCATGTAGTGAGGTGAATATTGGGATGAGGCCTCTTACACCTCAGGGTCTGTTTTGCCTCCCAAAATTTGATGTCTGTGTCAAGAAAATATATCTTGATATGGAGTCAGCAATGCCAACTCACTGTAATAAGAAAAAAACTCAGCATGGTGCTCGTGGTTTTCAGCTTTTTATTCAGTGAAAAATACCTTAATTTAATCTATTTTGTGTACACCAAATCATTGGCTGATACATTTCATGCTTATTTTGCTCTTCTCAGGATCTAGGGTTTTTTAATTACTGAAAGAGATAAAGGAGCAGTTCAAGACTATCCGAAATAAAGGAAGTTTTAGTGTAACTTTAGTTGATTTGGGTAACAGATAATTTTTTTTTCCAGTATGAAATTGAATTACTGCTAATTTCCAATTTTTCCACTTTTCTTTTTTAGAAGGTTTTAATGAAGCTTAGGAAACCTAGGATTACGGCCACAATTTGGTCCTCAGGAAAAGTTATTTGCACAGGAGCCACAAGGTGAGTTCATGACGATTCTTTCTTTAGCTCTAGATCCTTGTGTATTTTAAAATACAACATTGTAAATGTAGAAGAGGTGGTACTTACCACTGGTTAGATTTGCTCACACTGGATCACATGAAGATCCCTGTCAAGCTACGTATTTGGGAGGAAGTTTTCTGCGTGAAGTGTCTGCCTCAGATAGTGTTGAAATCTTAAACAATATCAGTTTAGCCTTCTTGGGAGAGCAGCAGGGAAAACTGCCTTATTAAGAATATCCTAAAGAGATTTGGGAAGTCTTTAAGAATTCTGTGTATTTACCTAGAAGTTGAGACTTGGGAAGGGATGACCTTTCTTGAGGATATCACTTATTTTTTCACAAAACCCCACCTGAATTTAATCAAGTTTTATAGTGTTGAGGGACTGGAAAGAAGCAAAAGCAGACTCTCAGTTCAAATGCATCTGAGACTCACTTAACTCTTAACAGCTGAATTCCTTTAAGACGTGTCTGCATTTTGAAGTAAGGATAAGGTAAGGTACAACAGTAAATTTGCATACTTTCTGTGTATGATCTCTGTTCCAAAATGAAAGAGGATTGTTCAGGATGTTAACTCCAGACTACCCATGATCTTATTTATCCATTAAGGGTACTTAAAATCATGTATGACCAAAACATGTCTCACTTCAGCTGGAGCCAAGTACCAAGATATTCTTCAAACGGGGCATGAAGGACTCCATTTGAATGTCTGTCTAGTTAAAATGTAACACAGTCAGATAAAGGGAAGGCTGTCCATGAGATCATGGCTGATGTGCTACATTATATAATGATTCATTTTGTACTCTGAGTACCTATTGTGGTGTGTGTGTGTACAGCTGTTTACTCTATTTCTGTTAATGCTAGATTCTTTTCTTTCTCCTTTCTAGTGAAGAGGAAGCTAAATTTGGTGCCAGACGATTAGCTCGTAGTCTACAGAAACTAGGTTTTCAGGTAATTCTGATGTAAAAGGACTTGCATGACTCAAGCAATGCTGCTAGTTCATTTTTTAGAAAGAAACAAAGAAGAGGGAGCATAACAGTTTAGCAGTAAGCGTGTTTTCACTCAGATGCCCCTTTTGTGTCAGCATACGTTTTCCAGATGCTGGTTAAAGAGAAGCTGTTTTGGTTTGTAGATTTCAGTTTGGTTTGGCAGCTCAGAGTAGTGCTTCTTCACTGGATAATGAACAACAAATTTGGTTTAATATATGAATCACCCACAAATGTTTCTTAGATAGAATTTACAGTATCTCAAAAGATTTATTTGGAAAAAGTACTGAAACTTTACTGTCATTTGAACATAATTTTCACTCATTTCTGGTGGAATAGCAGATACGTTTCCATCTTAATAAGTGCAAGTGTGAGCCTCTTAAAGACGGAGGGGAAAAAGTGTTTCTGCACTGTCATGTCACACAGCTGGAAATAAGCCAAATAAAATACTTAGGACAGGAAACACCCTCTTTTATCTGGGCTTGGATGAACATTACTAGTCAGGAGCACCACTTGCATTTCACAGTAAGGGTTGAAAAACAGCAACATGAACGACTTAAAATGACACGATTTGGTAACTCTAAAACTTCCTGATAGTCTGTTGTGCTGTTTACACACAGGTTCAGTTTGGGGACAGACAATTAAATAGACACAGTAACTGTTGTTTTCAGGGAGAGACTCCTTTTGATAGTATTACATAAAGGCAGTGGTGGCAGGCTATGCTGGTAATGCTGCATCAGACCCCAGCAAAAGTGTGACGCTCTTACTGTCACAAATGTGTACTTTGGACCCAGCTTCCTAAAGTTGGAATGGAACGTTAAGTCAGTGAGGTGCACAGTGCTTCCAGGGTGGACACACCAAGTTTTATCATAAAGTGAGCAGTTTGTATTTTGAAGGTTAACTTGATCTAAGGCTAAGTTGCTTCTTTCTAAATATCTTTCTAAAAAGTATAGACTGAAGAAGAATGGCCATTTAAAGTTTAGGCAATCTCAGAAAATGAGTAAAAATTTCCCCAGTGACACTGCCAACACTGACCTCTCAGCAGTGCGGTTTCTTTGTATAGCAGTTGTCTGTTGGCTATTTTGTCATCATCTAAAATGTCCATGGTAAAGAATAACTGAAAGCAAATAGTTTGAGTTGGGTTTCAGAAAGTTACAGAGTAGAAAGTTTGCTTTACTGGCCACTGGACATTTAAAGCAAAACAGCTGTCACCTTTTGTCTTACTCTTAGCTTTAATAAAAATGGTGTATAGCAAGAAGGCATTAAAGAAGTTTGCAACAATATTTAAGCTTTTTCTCTGCTTACTTTGATGTTCCATGAGCTGTTAAATTTAGTTTCTTTTCAGTGGGGAGGTGTTTAGTACAGCAGTTTGAGTTGCTTCTGTGTCTCATTCTTAAACTGCACTACAACCATACTGCTGTAGTGACCATGATACAACTGTGAGGTATCTAGTTCAGCAGTTACTCCACCACAGAAGGATAATGTAAATGATCTGAGTCCACTAAGTACTGTTTCGACGCCTGTTAGAAAGGCATCAGTCTCAAGGTTTTAATTTTGACTCATCAAAATATCCAAAGTAGTACCATTGTCTTTTTTTTTTTCTGCAACCCATACATCTGACTTGCTGTAAAGTAAATTTTTAATGTCTTTTTTTCCTCTCTTTTGAAAAGGTAATTTTCACAGATTTTAAAGTGGTGAATGTTTTAGCAGTGTGCAACATGCCCTTTGAGATCAGATTGCCAGAATTTACGAAGAATAACAGACCTCATGCGAGGTACGGTAGGATTTTAAAGAATTTTCGTCCTGATATGCTTCTTAAGCTTTTATTTTTCAGTTCTAGGTCTCTCTTTTTTACTTTTCATTTTGTTTTCTAGTTATGAACCAGAACTTCATCCTGCCGTGTGTTACAGAATAAAATCTCTCAGAGCTACCTTACAGATTTTTTCCACAGGCAGTATCACAGTTACAGGTATTTTAATGTCAAAAAATAAGTATTTAACCTGTTGGGAATATTTAACTTTAGAGCCAGTAGGTTTGGGAAAGCAAGATGTTTAAAACAGTCAAAAGATAATGCTGAAAAGATGTAGTTTCCCAGTGCTAGCACCTAGTTTGTTTTTGAGTGAAAGTGCCCGAAGAGTTGTAGAGAAAGTGTTATTATTGGTAGGTTCAGAAAATTAGTTAGACTGAATGTACACAGTCTGGCTCTTTTATGAAACCAAATTTGAATATTTTTCCTTTTTTCTTCCTTTTGTAGTGCTGTTAACTACACTGCATTTAGCATTAACATCCCTTTCATAAATACATATTTCCAAACTGGAGATTTATGGAAACTCATAGGAGAGCTTAGCAATTTGTCATAAATGAAGTTGACCAATGTTTGCAGCTCTTCAGACTTGTGCTCTCTTCTGTTAAAGCTCAGCTGAGAGAACCACCACTGAATCACAGGCATCAGTGATTTTTCCCATGTAATCTGAGACATGATTGTCCTGGGTCTTGGAGAGGCCGTGCCATTTTTTTCCTCTCTCTTCATCGTTTTCATTTTTCATTCTCTTTCCTGTTTGCTTGTGAGGTGTCCTCCATCAGTGTCCAGGTACAAGAAGTCAGGTTTTTCAGAGAATACACGTTAAAATACTACAGAACCAAAAAAATAATTGTGTATCACTTTAGTAGGAATTATGTCTTGCAGTTGTTAGAGCTCAGCTACTGGTTCAGAAGCTGGGTAAGGGTTTTTTTTTATTTTCACATCTTAATTCCTTAACAAATATGTAGGTTTATGCAGAACATTTCCCGCAAAATATTGGAAGCAGTGTTTTCTAAAGAAGACAAACTTCCATCAGATTTAGTAATCTAAAAATAAAGGGCTAAAAAATATTTCAGCATTGCAGTATGTGTTCTGAACAGTGCAACTGGTCTAGCCAAAACTAGAAACTAAATTTAAAATAAATAAGAAGCCTTAGTATCACTGCAGTAATAAAAAGCTGTCAGCATGTCTTGTCAGCCTCCTAATGAGATTCAGCTTCTCTTTAAGATTCTTATTACTTCATTACTTACAAAATCACTTTCATATTTTCAGAATTTTCCTTTCAAATATGAAGGTAAATATGGTAAACATAAAAGTTTTGCATCCTTATAGTGCAGCGAGTTTGAAATATCTCAGACCTCTGTTGATTTTGTAGGCTTCTGTTTTGCCTCTCTTCTAGACAAAAAAAATGTACAGGGTCTTACACTTCTTATTCTAAAAATGTTTTAAATTACTTTTCAGCCTTACTGCACTCCTTCTCAAGTGCATTCAGATGAAACTTTTAAAGATTCATATTTCTGTAGTACTAGTACTTATAATACCTCTGACTCAGAGAATTTTGTTTGAGATATGTAATTAGAAATGTTACAAAAAACCCAGGAAGGTGGGTTCTTTTAGTGGGAAAAGTATAAAAAGATTAGGTTACATTGGTAAAAGCTACTAAAAATCACTGGCATGTAATAGAGAGAAATATCTTTTGCTCCAAAATGAGCAATGAGGGGATGGTTTAGGAGGTTTGTTTTGTTTCATTCGTTTTTTTCCTTCTCTTATATGCCATAGAATGATGATCCAGTTTTCACAACTCTTCAGCCTTAGAGAGTAGCACTTTTTTGCTGGAACTATTTGCCTACTCATATTCTCACTTTTAGAAGGCTTTCTTGAGAACCTTCATTTCTAATAGCAGCCAAATTTAAGGAGGGTGCAGTATCTACCCAGAAGACAGGTATCTTTCACCAGGCTTGTTTTCGCTGAGTGCTTCACTCGACCACTTGGAAAACACAGGAAGAATCCTATTCTCGTCCATTTGCTTTCTGACTGAGCATGTAAAACAATAATTACTCAAGTAACTTATGCTTAAGTTACTGGTTTTGGGAGTCATTTTGAACAGTTCTCTATACTTGGAAGAAACTTTTGAAGTCTAAAGTGGGGTTCCAAAAACCCTGAGTTCGCACTCATCAAAGCATGTGAGAAATTACTGTTCTCCTTTATCTGCATCACAAGCTTCTTTCCAGAGTTAATATCTTCTGGCATGTTACTGCTCACTTATTTGCAGTCTTAATTTTTCATTGCGTAAAGTGGTCTAGTACCACCAGAAAGCATTGCTAGGTCGTTTTTCCTTTTCTTTGCCTGGATGCTCATAAATCATGTTAGATAACATTCATATGCTTCATCCTGAGACAATAAAACCATTCCCTGGCTTGCAGGTTTTGTCCTGAGATCAATGATGAAGCTATTTGCAAAACCCAGGATAGAAAGTAATAGTCTGTCATTTTCAAACCTAAAATAACCTTGCTTGAAATTAACTTCTTTTAAATCCAGCACTGTTTAACAGTAGCTTTTTGTTGGTAGATTTTTAAAGCAAGAACTAAAAATGGCTAGGCTTGAAGAAATACAAATTCCTAGAAGATTCACATAAGTAAAAGAACTTCTTTTACCTCTGCACTCAGCCTCTTCTCTGGGCTGTTTAAGCCAGTAAATTGAAAATCAGCCAAGTTGTTATGAAATTAAATGACAGTATTATTTATTTGTAGTCAGTCCATTGATCAATGTAGAATATCTTGCAGATTTAGTCACAAGAAAAGACTTTCACATGAAAAGTGGTCAGAGAAAAACTTTCTTAAGTTAGGAGAAATGGGGGAGAAATTATTATTGTCTATGGTATGAAGTTGTGATTGCTAATAATATTAAGGTTTTTTTAAAGATACTGTTGTTGTTTTAATTTCTGATTCTCTGATTTTTCTCTTCCTGCTGCCTTTTTTTTTTTTTTAAACTATGTCTCAGGGCCAAACGTAAAGGCTGTTGCCAGTGCTGTGGAACAGATTTATCCATTCGTGTTTGAAAGCAGGAAATAAATTTTGTAATTCACCACTTGATGGTTAGGTTCCCTAACCGAGCACCTTCAGAGACTGCTGCACATTGGACTAAAAGCAAAAAGGAAAACTGGACCAACCATAGCAGAGGAATACAGACTCTTTTACTTGCTCATGGCCACAGTATAGACTCCAGTTCTTTTGGATTTTACTCTTAACAGTGCTGTATTGTAAAAACAGAAGTTTACAAGATATGAAATTGCTGCTTTTAAAAAGACGTTCTATTTATTTTTGCAGTAATTTCTGTGTATTCATAAGCAAAGCTGTCACGATGTGCACTACCTTTAAGACTTTTTTTTTTTTTTAGCTTGAGCTTGTGTTTTATTTGTGAATAGTCTTTTACATTTTTGTATGCTGAATATTGGGCACCAAAGAAGCTGTAAAAGTTATCTTTTTCACCTGATGAATGTGCACAAATAAAAGTTTGGAAAATATTTCTCTTCATACCTGTTCTGTTATATTACTTCCCTTTTTATATTACAATTAAAATTGTATAGTTGCAAATTAATTTGAAGCAATGTAAGAATAGTCTTTTGCTGATACCTTCTGTTTCTGTTTGTAGTATGTGTAAAACTTTGTGCGTGGGCTAGATTGAAATCTATAGCATTTACATATGTTTATCCAAGGATGAAATTTGGTTTGTTCCCAGTTCTCTTAACTACATGCTAGACTTCAAGTATTTTCTTGCTGTTACACGAAGAGAAGACATTTCTAAATAGAAAGTTCTACAGCAAGTGTTTTCCTATGGATGAATCGTAGAATATGCTGAGTTGGAAGGGACCCATCAGGATCACCAAGTCCAACTCCTGGCCCTGCACAGGACACCCCAAGAGTCACACCATGTGCCTGAGAGCATTGTCCAAACGCTTCTTGAACTCAGACAGGCTTGGTGCTGTCACCACTTCCCTGGGGAACCTGTTCCAGTGCCCATCCACTCTCTGAGTGAAAAACTTTTTCCTAATATCTGTACTAAACTTCCTCGGACTCAGCTTCATGCTGTTTCCTCGAGTCCTGTCACTGGTCACGAGAGTGAAGAGATCGGTACCTGCCCTTCTGCTTCCCCTCGTGAGGATGTTGAAGACCACAATGAGGTCTCCCCTCAGTCTCCTCTTCTCCAAGCTGAACAAACCGAGTGACCTCAGCCCCTCCTCGTAAAGCTTGCCCTCCAGACCCTTCACCATCCTCGTGGCCCTCCCTTGGATGCTTTCTAATAGCTTAATTACCTTATCAACTTATGAAGCTACTGTAGAAAAAACAACTGCCTTGTCCACCTACTCGATGCAAAAGAAAAAAAATTAAATGTGAACTTCAGGAAAATTGTTGTGCTTCAACTGGAGATGATGTTGTGGTCACTAATCCAGCCCCAGCCTATTGCTGAATGATTAACACAGACCTTTTCTACACTCGTCTTACTGTATAGTGTTTTGATGACAGGAGCTGCCAACAAGCAATGAAGCTTGATTCTGGCATGTATTATCATTGGTATTAATCTTGGACTTGGAAGCCAGTAGGTGTTTCTCTCAATAAGTGCACATTTGAAGCAGAAGAGAGGTGAATGCTTAAAAGTAACTGCAAATGCTACTTTTAAAAAGATACAATAAATATGTATAAATGTATGTATGTCTTTTTTCCCTATCTCACTGAAGAAAATGTAACACTTCTCTTGCATGCTGCAGGTAATGTACAGTCCTAGTGGGTGCTAAAGATAGTAAACTGAGCTGTTACTGTACCAGAAATCACAGCTTCAAAAGAAAGGTGGAAGAACATCTGGAGGAAGCAAATGCCTGGCATGATGGACTTAATCTGCCTGAGGGGGTGGTATAGAGCTTGGGGCTGTCAGTAGTGATTTTGTGCAGAAAGTATGCAAAGGAAGGAGTAGTATGGGAAGTGCTTCACCAAACCCCTCAGAACAAAAAGAAAGAAACAAAACTTTGCCATAAGTCATAAGTGGTATGTTCATAAAAGCCTTTTTGAATTCCATGTAGGTGTCAGAATCAGAAAATGGTTTGGGTTGGAAGGGATCTGCAAGATCATCCTAGGTCCAGCCCCCTGCCATGGGCTTGGAAACCTTGAAGTAGACAAGGTTGCTCAGAGCCCCATCCAACCTGGCCTTGAACACATCCCAGAATGGGGCATCCACAACTCTGGGCAACCCATTCCAGTTCCTCACCATCCTCACAGTAAAGAATTTCTTCCTTATACCTAATCTAAACATTCCCTCTTTTAGTGTAAAGCTGTTCTTCCTTGTCCTGTCACTACATGCCCTTGTAAAAAGTCCATCTTTCTAATAGGCTACCTTCATGTACTGGCAGGTCGCAATTAGGTCTTCTCTTTTCCAGCTGAACAATTCCAATTCCCAGCTTTTCCTTGTAGGAGAGGTGTTCCATCTCTCTAATCATCTTGGTGTCCTCCTCGACTCAGTCCAGCAGGTCCATGTCCTTCCTGTGCTGGGGACTCCAGAGCTGGGTGCAGCACTCCAGGTGGGGTCTCACCAGAGCAGAGGTGCAGAATCCCCTCCCTCACCCTGGTGGCCATGCTGCTTTTGAGACAGCCCATGATACAATTGGCTCTCTGGGATCCAAGTGCACGTGGCTGGGTCATGTCCAGCCTCTCATCCACCAGCACCCCAAGTCCTTCTGGGCAGGGCTGCTCTCCATCTGTTCATCCCCAGCCTGTGTTGGTACTGGGGTTTGCCCTAACCCAGGTGCAACACCCTGCACTTGGAATTCCTAAACCATATGAGATTCCCATGGGCCCACTTCTTGAGCTTATAAGAGGGCTTATAACCATGAAATTAGGAAGTTGAGTTCAACAGTCAGGGAATTCAGAAAGCAAGCAGGGAAAAGCTTGCTATATGTAAGTTTTCCAGTTTGTATCAAATAATGTGGACCTTGGCACTCCTGACGTATAAAGGATTTTGTGCATAGTCAGAGCAATGAACAAACCACCATTAGGGAACACTAGTTATTATTATTACAATTTTAAAAAGAAAAAGCAGAAGGTATTTGAACAATGAAAAAAATTGTAATGGGTTTTGAGGGACAAAGTGTAGTCCTAAACTGATGAACGAGGATTTGGCCATTATAACTACAATAGCTGTCATAGATTAGGCTTGCCTCTTCAAATCAAATTACAAAGCCCTTGAGTGCTACCAGTGAATATCTGGAGCTTTTATGAAGAAAATGTGTCTCCTAAATTTATCTGTGGAGAAAGAGGAACATTTTGCTTTGTTAGCACTGTCACGTAGTGTGAAATCTATCTCTTAGAACAAAATTGAAAGCTAATAATGAGCTGCAATGTACTAAAATGGGCACCGATTCTTTTGAAGTGCTGCCTAGATCCATGCTAGCAGTTTGACGCCTTTGTAACAATCCCTAACAGTGCCAAAAAGCACACTACCAAACTTGCAGGGTAGTTGTGAAGAGAATAATAGCAAATAAAAGAGCCCTTGAAATGTGTGCCCACCTGTCCTAGCTCCAAGGGAACCTCAAAATGTGAAAACCACATTTTAAAACCTCTGATGATGAAGGGCATCTGGTGGTGTATGCTTATGTTCAGGGATATCACTCCATTTCCTACTGCTCTAGATAGGTAGGTCCCCTCCTCAGTCTGGAATAGGCCTTGCTGCTGATGCTTTCTACTTCTGTGTGTACACACACACCCACCCCTTTCCCATCATCACCAGCTAGCGTTTGTTCCTTTGCCGTGTTGTGCTGCCTCCACCCAGGCTCTCGCTACCAACTCCTGCAGCCTCAGTAGGAGGTCCAGGCCAGACAGCGTGTCCCAGAGTGATGGCCTCGCCTCTGGTGTGGGGAGCGGTGCTTTGGAGAAACTTACCTATCAACCTCTTCCTCAATGGCCATATTCATCTGTCCCTGGTTTCTCCATGTGGATCCCATGTAAAACTCCCCACAGTGCTCAGCTCTAGCACTGCCAGTGCCATAAGAAGTTTATTTCACATTCTTTAGAGAGAAGGGTTGGGTTCTATTTATACACCCTACTAAGGGCAGTAGATTGATAACTATGACTCATTGCTGGCTTGTGGGTTGTCACAGCTACTGGAATTTTTCCTGCAGTTCCTAGCACCATTTTATCATTCTCTGACTTGCAATTAGTGTTACCAGAGAAATTTGTGCTTACGTTTTCAAAATTGTATCCTGCTTTTTTCACAGATTTGCGAAGTTCTGAATTCCAACCCAGTCTTTCCCAGCTTAGTGTTGCCTGCATATTTAACATGCATATTCTGTTCTGTAATCCAGTCCATTGATGAAGATACTGAATAATTTTAGATCTGAGACAAATTTCTTTGTGGAGCGCTTCAGAGATCCAGGGATGTGATTTGTAAGACGTGTCCCTTTTCTTCCCTTGTATTTTCATAGTTGATGAGATGGTGAGTGCCAGCTCTGTGTCATCGGATGTGCAGGCTTTGTTATAAAAGACCTGTACAATTATGGCTCCATTTATAGGGCTATATAAGGCAAAGTCTGTAGGACTACAATTAAGACTGTAGCTATAATGATTTTTAAAAGTCTTTGACTACAGCCTCATCACTTTTAGGAGTTACCTGAAGGTCTATTAGTGTCTCGTCAGTAAAACCTGTATTGAAACTATCCCTTCTTCAGGAATATGGCTTTTTTATTTATTTGTTTCTGCACTAAACAGGTATGAATAGGAAAAGTTTAGAAGAGCTTGCAATGATCCCAAAACCTGTAAATTGGGGAGACAATTTCTATGGTATGTTCTGAGTTAAATTTATTTTTGTAAGAACATTAAGAAAATCTATTACAGCAGAGGTTTGTTTGGGAAGCTGCAATGCTGAGAAAGATTTTGCAGAAGCTCCCTTCACTAAATACAATGTAATAGAAATTAAAAGCCAGTACAGACTTGGATTGTACGTGCTAACATCTGCTATCTAGAGGCAGCTATCAGAAAACAGTACCAGCCAGAGCAAATGGGGACGCTAAAGGAAATGCAAATAGTCCACTACCTGGTAAAGTCCAGGATCAGGAAATGGATTAATTTCCTGCAATATAGTCTTACTTAATATACAGTAGTCTAAAAATTACTGAATTTAATCCCAGGCATGTGTTAGTATAAGAATGATGTTGACAGCATGTTTGGAAGACTACCCAGAGTCACGTTAATATTTCTCATTCTGAAGCTGACTCACTAGAATGCATGATACTGATAACCATCCTCCAGCATAAACATGAAGCAGTTGAAGAGATTTTCATAGACATTGATGCTATAAAATTAAGGCTTCCATCCTGAGGTAGCTAAATTTTCAGTGACTTCTGGCAAATAATGGCCTTGGCTTCAACAGTTTGTTTTCGGGTCTTGAATAGGAGCTCACTGTCTTGATTAGACTTGCTCATATAAATTTGTGATGTCAGTATCTAGAAGTGCCACCACATGAGAATCTGATCAGAACTGATCTGCTTTGCTCAGAAGTAAAACTTTATCTGTGTCAGTAAGTCACTGTTCCTTCAGCGCAGAACACAGTCAGGTGGTTTTAATGCTATGAGACAGCAAATAAAGTGGGATCATGTGCTTAGTTCAGAGTAGTATCTGCACTCCAGCTGGCTGTGTCAGTCTTGCTGCTCAATGAAATGCTGGAAGACATTCCACTTTGTGGCTACACAGACAGTAAACATGCTTTTAAAGCATGATTTGTTGTTTTTTTTCTTTAAACAAGGAACCATTTATTTATTCGTTAATAAATATTTATCTACTGATCACTCTAACAACATCTATTAACCCACTAAGAAAAAAAAAGACCAATGTTCTTTTATGGGAGCCATATGGATAACCCTTTGTAGAAGCTTGTTGAGTACTTCAGGATACACTTGCTAAGCAATAACCAAGAATTGGACGTAATTTACGATCTGCAGTGATTACAGTTCCTGAACTCCCTGTGTGCTGCCATGTACCACACAATTCTCACTTTCTGAGTCCAAAAGTCAAAGTCTAATGTGCCCTGTGTTGAGAAATAAAATTATTTTGACATCAACTCTGGTACTTTCAGTTTCCAACTTTCCTGGAACTGAGAGGCCAAAGAAATCTTCTCTCCTCTTCTGTAAGGCCATCATCAGTTTGGATTAATTGATTATGCAAATCATAGAATCACGAAGGTTGGAAATGAGCTCCAACATCATTGAGTCCAGCCTTTGACTAAACACCACCATGCCAACTAAACCATAGCACTGAGTGCCACATCCAGTAGTTTCTTGAACACTTCCAGAGATTATGACTTCACCACCTCCCTGGGCAGCCCATTCCAATGCTTAACTGCCCTTTCAGTGAAAAAATTCTTCCAGATACCCAGCCTGAACCTCCCCCGGTGCAACTTGAGGCTGTTTCCTCTCATCCTGTCACTGATTGCCTGGGAGAAGAGGCTCACCCTGGCCTGGCTACCCCCTCCTTTCAGGTAGTTGTAGAGAGTGAAGCATTTAATGTCCCACATTAAACAATTTGACTATGTTTTCTGAGGAGTATTTTCTAGGTCAATGAATCCTGGCCCTACTGAGAAAATGTATGTAAAATTCCTCTTACAAGTTGACTGTGCTTTGCATTATAAATAACTAAGTTTAGCTGAACAAGATCCTTTTCCAAATCTTGTTAAGCTGAATCCTAAATTAATTTATAAAAAGTTCATATCCAGTAGTTCTGCACAAATGTCATCGTTTACATTCCATAGTTGTCCATTTTCTGTTCCACAGCATTGTCTCCCCTAACTTACCAACAGAGAGTTGTTAACCCTTTTCAGACCCATTTTTGCTAGCCTACACAGACCTGTCTTTGGTAGGCTCCTCCTATGAGACTCTTTCTTCTCCTTGGCACCCCAGTTCTTTGCACTTCTTCCAGACTGAACTCTTTTTGAATATGGATACGAGAATTGTGTGTGATATTCCAATTTCCATTCACCTTCTGTATGTAAGAGGTGAGTGACCTCAGGGGACGTGAGGGATGCTGGTTTGAAACAGGCAGAGCCTAGATTTCCAGTTAGTTACAAACTATAACAATCTTTAATGTTGGCTGTAAACTGCCACTGAGAGACGTTCTACCAAGAAATAAAAGAGATAATATCTCGTTTATAATAATGATACCGTGTGTCCCATCAGAGTGTGAGCATCACAGAACATTTTCCTTTTTTTTATCAGTCTTTTGGTGAAGGTTGCTTTGCTTGCCCCGTGTCTAGCAGAGCTGCTCTTTCTCTCTCTTGGCAAGTTGCACCGGCACCAGTTTCTCTCTGCGCTGTCTCACCGCGCACAAGGGCGTCCTCACGTATTTCCTGCAGAAGCACAAAACCCCGCACAGGTTGGCCACTGCATGCAGCCGGCAGAGCGCTCTCCCTGCGGCTCACACCTGCCACTGACAGCGGGGGAGCCCGGCAGGACGGCGGAGCGCACCCCGGAGCCACCCCAGCGTCCGGGCCCCGGGATGCTCCGGCGGCTCCCGGGATGCTCCGGCGGCTCCCGGCGCTTCCCCGGCTGCCCGCGCGGGGGCGGCCCCGCCGCACGCTCCGCCCCGAGCGCCCGCGCACCGCCGGCTCCGGCGGCTCCGGCTGCGGCGTGGATGTGTGCCCTGCCTTAAGGGGAGGGGGAGGGACAGCCCGAGGGCCAGCGGCAGCACAATGGTTAGTCCATAATTAGTCCATAAACAACCTCCTTCAAGCCTGGCTGAGTTGCACATATTCCCCTGTAATCTAAAAAATACTAATACAGAATGACACTAAGATGTTCATACATTAATTACTTTTACTACCAAAAAAGAGGTATCTAGACTAGTAGGATAGTTTAGGTGGAAAAAGGCCTCTAAAATCATCAAGTCCAGCTGTTAACATAACACTGCTATCTTCACCATAAGACCATGTTCCCATGTACCAGATCTAGATAATTTTTGAACAGCTCCAGCAGTGGTTATTCCACCACTTCCCAGGGAAGCCTTCTCCAACACCTTAACCACCCTTTGAGTAAAGACATTTTTCCTAATATCCAATCTAAGCCTCCCCTGCCACAACTGAAGACCTTTTCTTCTTGTCCTGTGACTTGTTGCTTGGGAGAAGAGACTGACCCTCACCTGACTACAACACTCAGTAAAGACACAAGAAAATGCCCATCTACAACACCTATCAAAATTCACATGACACCCAGGACAAACCAATTTGAGATACAGGATCTCTCCTTCCCATTTTCTGCATGCAACCCAAGACACACAGTCCTAAATGCAAGATCAGAGTTGCCCTCCCATCCAGGAATACCAGACAGCAAAAGTGCTGGGGATCCAGGCTTGGCCACAGGTGTTCCTTAAAGGAGTGCTGAAAAACCACCTTTCCTTCAGCACCAACAAAATGTTTGCTTGGCTATTGAGATCAACATGTGCAAGCTCAAGCCTTGAGAGAATCAGATTTTTCCCACATGGCTTCCTTTTTTTCAATATGTGGCACTGAAAGGCTTTGTCCCTCTGGCACCTGGGCGATGCCGTTGCATGTTTGGTACTTACTGTTTAGCTAGTTCCATGGATATTTGCTCCAAAGAGCATCCTTTTGTCTCTGGTATAAACACGATAACAAAAGCCAGTGATGCTAGGCTCATTATTGTGTAAATGAAGCACACCCAGGACAAGCCAATGAGCTCTACAAAGGAAGAAAACATATCTTTTTTAATTTTCAAATATCGGGATTTTTCTTCCTGGTGCTGTTTTATAGGATACAGCCCCTAATGCACAGGAGAAGCTAGAAAGAATCTAGGCTGTTATTCCTAGCTCACATAGTTTGAAAAGGAGGAGTGGCTTTGCTTTTTCTAATACACCTTATGAAAGAAAATTGATGAACCCATATTGCCTCATTTAGCAAGAACCTATTGGTTTATTTTGCTTGTGGTCACTCTGGATGAAAATGGTGAGTAGCCATTGTTACTGCTTTGTGGGAAGGCAGTGGGGACCATGAATGCCTTGAATTTTTGCCTGTGTCTGGTTTTGGTGCACATTCTTTCTTGGAGCAAATCCAAGCATTTTTCACACTGTTACAGTTGTCTCCAGCTAATCCTCCCCACCTGTCAGTACCCAGCATTTCCACTGCGAGTCATGGGTGCTGTGCCAGAAAGTGATCCAAGAGCGGACTCCTAATGGGGCCATCCAAGAACTAGTGGTTTTCTGAGCCTACAGTCCAGGGGCAGGTAGATCCTCGGGCTGCGGGATGCACTCTGCAGCCCCATTAACCCTTTTCCCTGCTAAGGTAAACCTGGACAGCTGAGACATTTATCAGTTGTGTCATGACCTGAAAATTGCAGCTGAATCTTCTAATCTAGCTGGTACCTCTGCATCAGCACCTAAGTGCAGATGCTGCTGGCCACTGTCACCTCCACGTGTATTCATTTGACAATAGAATTCCCAATTCTGCCTTTCTGCCATAGACAAGCAATGCATATGTTCTTGTACTTACACTTTCATAAATCCAGATTAGACCCAGTTAAGCCAAGGGAGTTACTGCAGCTTTACAGTGATTGAAACTGAGACCAAACTAACAACAAAATGCACATTAACAAGTAACACTGCATGACAAGAGGGGACAGGGAAACAGCTGACACTGAGCACCTGAGGTCTGCACTAGGTGGTTTTGGGGACATTTCCTTAGGAGTAACCCAAGTCTGGTCAAAGGACTGAGCAAGTGTTAGCAGCTGGAGTGCCTGCATTACGCATTTTCTCGTTTGGTTTTGTCCAAAAGCTTGTGCAGTTCAGGAGTGCAGTTCTGCAATGCAAACCAAAGTGCAGTGAGTGGGAGCAACTGGATGGTTTCCTTCTGAAGAAGACCCTTGATCCAATTAAAGTGATAGTGTGAACACAGTGAAGTTTACCTGTCATATCTTTCCAAGTTAGTACTTGGGATGGAGGATGTTGGTTTTTTATTTCTCTCTCTCTTTTTTGTTTTTTTTTTAGGAAAGAAAACACAAATGTGAAGCCCATTTTAGTAACAGATCACACTAATTTTCAAATCTGTCTCGAAAAACATCTAATGGGGTGAAAACCACCTCGACTTTTTATGAGTTGATTGTCTGCCTCTGGTGGAGAGTAATTTAGACTTAAGGGAAACCTGGAATTCTGCTCCCTTATATATTTTGATTTTCAGCACATATATCCTCACAATAAGACTGAAAACTAAACTTTTCAAAGCCTTGTATAATACAAAATCAGAAAAAAAATTTGCTAATCAATAAATTTTAGCATCACCATTTAACCTTCCCCTTTGATTATCATCACATTAGAAGTCACTATATGGTAGTCTGCTTTCTTACATTCAAATGTGGAAGACTTTTACCTCACAAAGACATTTTTTTCTAAGGAAAATTTTCTCCAAGCCAAGACATTCCTGTGAAAAGGAATGAATTAAATGGAATTGTGTTTAAAAATGTCTGATCAGAAAAGATGTGGTCTGATCTAGAACAGAACTTGCATTGAATTTCAGACGATGCAGGACTCAATCCTAAACATTATTTATTTTCAGCCTACTAAGGCAACAGTGTCTCCAAAACTTGAGTTTCACAGCCTGTGGAGTTGATGTGCAAGGTGGTCTGACAGCCAGCACTGTGAGGCTGAAGTTACTGGCATGAACACAGAAAGATTTGGTGGGAATGGTGAGGTTACACCGACACCTAAACAGAGATCCTGGCTCCTGGGGTATCACAGCTGCAATTTTAGCAACGTTGTTTGTATAGGAGAGATTTATTTTTCCCACTAGGAGAATATCAGCTTGGAAGGACACAGAGAAATCTTACCAGTTACAGTCAAAAACGTCAAGGAGATGAGGAGATTTATACCCCAGTTCATGCTAGATGTCAAAGCCATGGCCCGTCCTCTGATCCCAACGGGGAAAATTTCACTCAGGACCAGCCAGGACACTGAAATACAAGGAAAAAAATGTTGGTTTTGGAAGGATGGCTCTCTTTGCTGTACATGTAGGATTCAAGTGAGGCCACCTGAATGAATAAGTTCATTTTCAGGGGGTTAGGTTTGTGAGGGCCCATGCTCTGCAGGCAGCCTGTGCAGCAATCAGCATCACCCCAGGTCACCATCCCTTCATCCCTGCCCAGTGGGTGCCTGAGCCAGTGACAGGTGGCACTGGAGTGGGAAGGTGAGCTCTGACTGCACATCTGGGTATGAAAGTGAGTTCTGATTAAGTAACTCTCAAGTGACATAACACTAATGGAAGTAGGGCAGCAAACCAAACTAATCTTCAGCCTCAGAGGGGCACTGTGTGTTTATACCACCTTATAAATCAACCTGCCACACTGAAGTATGCTTGCTATTCCAGCTCTCTGCTCCGTATAAATGAGATTGCTGAGGCATAAATGAAGAGAGAGGGACTGATTTTTGACTCCTTCATATCACGCCACACCACACCACAGGTGATCTAAATGCTGGTGTTGCTAGCTCACAAAAGCAAATTCAGACATGAAGAGCTGGCTGTGTAACCACCTTGATAGCAAGAGCAAAAAGATAAAAGGACACATTTTTGTACCGTTCCTGATTATCAGAAAACAAATGAACAAAAACCCACAAACAAGCAAGCAAACAAACAAGCAAACCCAAAGCCTAGCCAAAAACCCACTCCACCCTCTCCTTTAGTTGACAAGCAAGATACATTAACAAGAGGTTGCTGTTTGGAGAGGTTGTGGGTTAGCAGATGACTGGTACAAGAGCAGTGAGGGACACATGGATGAGCTGTGTCTTCAGGCCCTTGGACGTGGCCATTATAAATTGCTCCTCTATGCTGTTATTTCTGCACAATGAGAGATGGGAGTTTACACAGAACACTTGCACTGGGCAGTCTAAAATATACATTTTAAAAATAGGCTCCTGTGTGTCTAAGTGTGTTTCACACTGTACTATCCCTTCAGATGCTTGCAGAATTCCTGTGTGACAGCACTGGTAAGAGTAGAAAAAAAAAGTTGTTTCAGGAGGAGATGAAAAAGGAAATGGGAAAAAACCCCTGAGTTAAGAGACAACAGAGAAGATCTGAGCAAATTCTAGATTTCTTCGTACCATAGTTTGAATTTAATTTTTTTTTTTATGGACTGGCCCAGATTTTTATACTTTTTAGAGAAAAATAAAAAAAGCTTCACTCCCACCATGGGATTGACTCAGAAGAGGGATAATTTTATTACAGAGAATCAACACCACACTTCATAATGGCCTAACCCTGTTGGGGATAATCAAGTGGGCATAACACAGCCGCCACATCTAACAGTAGCTGTAGAGAGGCTTTTTTTTCTTTTTTTTTTTTAATGACAGGGATCACATCAAACTTTAGCGCACTTGCTGCTGACAAGACAAACGTTGCTGTAAAGAAGCGCCCTGGGTGCATTCTGTGGTGTGCCTACAGACGAGGCAGGAGCAGAGAAGAAGCAAGCTGACTCCTCAAGCAAGTGTTTTCCCCTGCCAATCCAGCTAGCTCTGCACCTGAGCAAATTCATGGGGATGTCATGATTGTATTTTGCTCCTCCTCAGCACCAGGGCTGTTGAAACCAGTATTGTTAGTCACAACACCTGAAAGCAAAGCAGCAAGTAAGCAAGAGGCAAAGGAGCCCTTCTGGGTGGTGCATGTGCAGCCCCTGCAGTTCATCTCCCCAGGATGGCCTGTCAGCCAGCAACCAAGCTCAGCTGCAAAAATTATTACACATCAAAGACTGGCAAAAGACACACTTACCATCACATTAGAATTAAAATAAAGGTTGAAAGACTTCAAACCCACTTTTTGCTGGGCATAAACCAACCTCCAGGAACAAAGCAGTGTTCTGGGCACTAGAGGATGGCTCATGCTGCAGCTGAAATGTGTGGCACTGTGGCAACTCCAATACTGTGCAAGGACAGACTGGCCCTTTCAGCCTAACTGATAATTTGCCTGGAGGTTTGAACCGTGTTGTTTTCCTGTTAAGAAACCAAAATACTTGAGGATCTGTATCAGCTATAATAGTGGTTCTCTGCTTTTATTGCTAAACCATGACAACCACTTCTTTAGTTCAGACAGATCCCACCAAAACACCAGGACTGTTCTTCATGTTTGCTAGTGGTAGCTACACCCACTGGCATGGCGCTGACCTCTGCTTAGCTGGCAAGCAGTGGATAGGCTCATTCCCCTGGGGAGAAAGAGCAGTTGTAGAAATCTGACACTACAGTCTGTTTACTCCTTTCCCCAAGCTGAAGCAGCAATAACCATCGATTCTTTGCTTTTAGCACCTCTCTGGGATTGTGTTTACTATTTGTACCTTTGCCAAAAAGCAGCAGCTGCTGTAGGCATGGCAGAGATGTGACTTGCTCTGGGGAAGCCAGCAGCTAGGTTCAGGCTCCCATTCATAATGACTGCAG
The DNA here is from genome assembly GCF_000738735.6 of Corvus cornix cornix. NCBI lineage: Eukaryota > Metazoa > Chordata > Aves > Passeriformes > Corvidae > Corvus > Corvus cornix. The sequence goes on along the minus strand of NC_047056.1, from coordinate 58,352,577 downwards.
CTAGCTTCTGCGCTGTGCACACAACACTGCAGAAATTTGATCTTCAGGCTCCCAAAGTCACTGCCAAGCCACCCGTGTGCTCTGCCTTCACCAGCCTAATCAGTGGCATTCTACAGGGGAAATCAGCTTGTCCTTGAAAAGAGGATACAAATACCCCACTCCACCCCCCGACCCCTCCATCTGCTGTGTCATCTAACAGTATTTCCAAAGGATGCTGCGATAGTAACCACACTGCACACACTCAGTAGCTTTCAATGTCTGCTCTGGCCACCCCTGGCTGGTGTTAGTGGAATGGATGGAAAAAGAGCTGCCGCTCCCCAGGTCAGATGTAGGTAAGATATGAGGCTAAGGGCTGGACAGCACGATTCTCTGTGCTTGATTCAACTGTGGGATTTGTTGCTGCAGGCAGTAACTCACCTTTGCTGACCCACAGTGTGGTGTGTGTTGACAGCAGTTAAGAAAAATTGTGCAGTTTAATGGTCCTTTATTATGGTACAATACAGAGAAAAGAACACACACTGCAAATGCAGACAGAAATACTGCATTGGGTCAGAAAGCTTAACTGTTTCATTAAATATCACAGAAACTAGATGGCCTGATATTCCTTGCCCAAGTGGAAAGAGCAGAGGATTCAGATATAATAAACAGCACCATGACCAGGATGGTGACATTCACCTCTAAACAAAGTCACAGGGGCTGTAAAAGCAGGAAACAGAATAATAATGGAAGATTTCAGCTAGTCCCATTAAGACTGAATAAATCACATAATGGAGAACTGTGGTGGGAGTACATTTTACATATCAGAGATGATGGTTCCTTTTAGCACTTTGTTGGATATTTAATGAGAGAAAAAAAGGCAAATCGTGCTTCAGTGCTGAACCTGGGTAGTTCAAGATGCAACCATGACCAAGATGCTCTGTTATACTGGTTATAACATTTAAAATTCAATATTTTTGTTGAAAGGGAAAAGCCAAAGCCTACCACATTTTGTTTTGAAAGGAGAACAATAGTAACATAAGCCTGCTTTCTATAAAGATTGGGGTAAGGGCTTCAGTGGTGCTACAGAGAACGTTAAAATTACATGGTTGAAGGCTTAAAATACACATACAACCAAATAAATGAGAAATAGCTCAGCACAGATAAACTATTGAATAAAGAAAACTGTTAGAAATAGGAATGTACCTTTCAAAAACGTGTACGCTGTATCCAGACAAAGCAAACACAGTATGATAGCTGAAATGTTACTTGTGATGTCATCATCAGGCAGCTGAGTATTTTGAGAGTGTGATGGCTGAGAGGGTGAGAGACCAGCGTCGGAGGCAGTGACATCCCAGCCTTAAAGAAAACATTCCATTGGGATGTTGGAAGGGGACACCCTGTTAGACTGTACCGAGCTCCTGGCTGGAGCTAGGATAAAGCGGAATAATCTCAGCTGAAAAGGGGGATGTGTACAGTGTCCTGAAGAAGAGTCCTAAAGAAAACCATGTCATTTTGAAAGAGTTAAGGAACATGGGGTTAGAAACGATGAGCCACTGTGCTTTTCAGTCTCAAAAAGCTTTGGTGTTGTGGGATAGAAGAGTAGTGGGTTTAGTCCCACTCTAAAAGATACAAATCAAGAGAATCCATGTGAAATTACCGGATACAGCAGTTAGGTGAGGCAGAAGGATATGCTTTTTCACACAATGTGTATTTCAGCTGCAGAACTCACTTTCACAAGATGCTTCCGATATGAAAAATATTGGTCAGTTAAATCATTAAATGCTGGGTGTTAAAACATTATTTCTCCATATGTGTGGAAAAAGACCCATCCAGAACTGTTGTTCACAATAGTAAAAATAAATCCTCAATATTTTTCTAGAGGTTTTCTAAACTACAGATAGGCAGCAGGACAACTGTGCGTGCTGCGTGGGCCTTTTCTTCTGCATTGTCTCTCAGCACTCGTTATTGGCAATGGTTGGAGGCAGGGTAACACACTGATTAAGTGGACATTTTGTTTGAGCCAGCATGGCCAAACTAATGAACTTTATACCTCGGCTGCAAGCAAAGAGACATCTCAAACTTCATGTGACGTCTTCCTTACTTCCTTACTTTACTGCTATGCAGTAAATAAATTTTAAAAAAAGAGAAATTAACATACTTACATCAGAAAAGCAGAAAAATCTGAGAATAACTGAGAAATACCATGAGCTTGAGGGTGCTCAACATTCAAGTGAGGTACGTGAATGAAAAATGTCCTTGTTTTGACCTTTTTCTTGCCAGGAGGTAGAAGCAAATTGGAAGCTGCTCAGCAGCTCTCATTAATGAAATATTAGATCCCCTCAGTATTCATTTGCTGCTTAGCATTTTTTTCCCTGTACCTGTATTGTGTGAGATCAAATTCTTTATGGTGAGATTTAAAAAATAGCCATTGCAATACTTGAAAGAATTCAAGTTTCTGAGGTATAAGCTCTGGAAAGTGATTAATTTGACTTACAGCTTAGGAGGGAAGTAGGCAGAAGTATTTTAGACTTTGAAAAGGAGGACTGGGTTGTTAACAACACAAGGTCCAAGAGAAGATAAAGAAGGGATTATCCCATGAAGTAACACAGACAGACCATCTAAGAATGTGTAACAAATGATCGGTGCTGGGGAAGGATGCAAACAAGTCATTGCAAAGCTGCCGGGAGACAGCCGGACTTGGCTTACGACTGGCTTTGCCAAGACTAGATTTTTATTCCAAGCTTTAGAAACCCAATAGGTTTTTCATTTTCCTGGCTTCTGGCTTTGCTGGGTATTACCAGAAATAGCCAGGTGGCCAACCACTTCCCACTAGAGGCCAGGTTCAGTAGTATCTGGTCTTGATTTCCAAGGACACGCTGGATGGCACAAGCCTTCATATTGTGTGCGGTGATAAGGTGAGTGCACCTGTGAGGGCACACAGAACCGGGACAGAGCTGGGCTTGGGGGGACACACCTGCTGCTGTCACACACCAGCATTGTCCCAGCATGGCTCCCAGCACCCACATGATACAGCCCTGGGCAAAGCTTTCACAGCAGATCCAGTGAAAGTCACCTGGGGGACTGGCAAAAGTGAGGGATGCTTAGACTGGAACAAGGAGAGGGTGAGAGGGAGTTTGTCCTTTTCCAAAGCAGATAAAGGAGATATGACACACAAAAAGTGGACTTAAAACTCTGCCCAAAGTTTTGTGCAAGAGGCCAAAGCAGATGATCCTGACTGGTGTAAAAAACTATGACTTTGCTTAACAAGAGCCATTTTTCTCTCTGGCTCTGCCCCATAACATGAGACTAAAGTGGCTGCTCAAAATTAATAACTGGCAAATATAGAGCAAATGAGCATCTGTATTCCTTTGGAGAGCATGTAAGCTGTCAGCAAAGTGCCAGCCTGACAGGGTCAAATCCTACCCTGTGTGTGCACCTTACAAGAAGTGGAATTGCTGTACTGCTGAGAGATGGGAGAGTCAGGAGAAGCCTCAGCTAATCTCATGCCTCTGGCTGCATCCTGATCTCTGCAAATGAAGGCAATAAATATGTACTTTAATTCTATGGCTGCCAAGGTGCTTCTCTCCAAGCAGCAGACTACTGTTTGCAAGATACCGGATGCCACTGATGATCCAGAAGGAGCTGACGTGGTGTGGCGAATCTAAATTCTTTTCCTTTTCTTCTGGTACACCACAATTCTGTTTCTAATGGTTAACCCTTTAGGCTGACTCCTTGCAGTAAGGATTCCATTAGTAGGATGTGTGGAATTTAATCCTTTTTTCTCTGAGTCTGTATCACAGTACATAAAAATTGTTCCCCACTGTTTGTACTATTTGCATCACTAATAGACAGGCTGAGCACTCTCATGTGTTTTTTTAAGGAACCTTGCAGTGGACCATTGAAATCACTCATGCCTCCTCCAGCTTATGTTAGAGCAGCAGGAGGGGTTTGGGGGAAGATACTGATTCCAAAGCATTACCTCCTTCATCTATGCTCTGGGCCACTTGAGAAGGAGGCCAGTGAGATGTAATTTACATCTGGTTTTCCTAGAAATCCTTCCTCCCTTAACCTTCTCACCACTGTAGGTCTTCATTTTAATACTTTTTTTTTCTTTACTACTCAAATTTTCAGTTCCATGAACTTGAAAGAAATGCTATGGTTCATATGGGCTTTCCTTTCAAATGCAAGGTGTTCAATATATTCTTAAATCTGTTTTCAGTGGTCTTCAATTACTGTCCATTTTCATCTAGAAAGAATAGTCACAAACAAGCTTTCTTAGAGGCAGTGATTCCCATCCAAAGGACTACTGGGCAAGTAGGCATAGATATATAAGGATCTAGAAATGGTAGAATTCTCTTAGTTAATGTAATTTGTAGACCATCTTGCCCAATAAAAGTGTTCAGCAGCAAATCTATCAGTAGAATTGTCCTGGTTTCAGCTGGCAGAGTACGTTTTCTTCTGAGTAGCTGGTGCAGTGCTGTGTTTTGGATTTATTATGAGAACAATGTTGATAACACACTGACGTTTTAGTTGTTGCTAAGTAGTGCTTTCCCTAAATCAAAGAGTTTTCAGTTTCCCATGTTCAGTTTTCCATTTCCAGTGAGCAGGTGCACAAGAAAGTGGGAGGGAGCATGGCCAGGACAGTTGACAGGAACTGGCCAAAGGGATATTTTGTACCATAGAGCATCATGCCCAGGTTATAAACTGGGAAGAGTTGGCCAGGAACCACCGATCACTTCTTAGGAAAAGTCTGCCCATCAGTCAGTGGGAGGTGAGCAATTGTATTGTGCATCACTTGTTTCTCTTCGTTTTTATTCCTCTCTCTCTCTGCCTCTCCCTTTTCCATCACAGTAATTGGTATTGCTGTTATTATCATCATTATTATAACAGGAATTATTCTTTTTGTTTGTTTGTTTCAATTATGAAACTGCTCTTATTTCAACCCATGAGGTTTAACATTTTTTTCCAATTCTCTTCCCTACTGGGGAAGGGGCAGGGGAAAGAGTGAGCAAGCAGCTGTGAGGTACTTAGTTGCCAGCTGGGGTTAAAAAAGAAGAATGCATCATAGCCTTACTGTTGGCAGATATGTAATAGTCTGTACCTCTTTTCAGGTACCCTAAGAAAAGTTGTTTTGAACTGATGTACGAGATGACAATTCTGTTTGCAACTGGATATCACAGTCACCATTTCTCTCATCTTTCGTTAGACACTCAAATTCTCCCATCAAGACAGAACAACATGCAGAGCAGCAGAAAGAAAAAAAAAGAGAGAGAAAAAAGAAAAATTTAAGCAAGTTTTGAAGGGAGAACGTGCTTATTATAATAAAACACATATTGCCATCCAAAAAAGGGCCTTTTAATTTAAACCTGAAATATGTATTCCAGTTTGTAGGTGTTTATTTGTTCAGAATATTGAATCCAGGATAATCCTTTGAGGCATTTGCAGAGGAATGACTGCAGAAGCCAGAAGCCCTAATACACGAGGAAGCTGGTACATTAATTAGTTCGGCTTATCGCATATTTCACTTCTACGAAGTATGCAGAGGAGAAATTACCCAGTTGGGTGGCATAAGTGAACCTGTTTTTCCAGTATTGAAGGGCTAATGGTGGTCCTTGAGGGGTTGCACAGTAGAAAAAAAACGGTATTGACACATCAACTGGGGGCAATTTAGGCCTTTGCTCTTGAAGAACAGAGATTTATTTGTGTGCATGCCTCACAAAACTCCCAGTAGATAGGATAAGCAACCTTTTACAACAGTGACTTATTTAGTGAGAAGCCTGTGGTGATCCAGGTTTTTTTAAGTTCATCACTGGAAACTGCTGCCCATGCTTTGCTTTGGTTGCTGCTAGAGGAAGGCAGTGAGAAGGAAGGTGTGAAGGCTCTGTGTTCAACCATCACAAAGTGCCTTTTAGTTCTGTTTCTGTCATAAGAGTTTTCTGCACTTAGGGTTTATTTTCAAAGGCAGCAGAAGCTGGGTGCCCTTCTGCGTGCCCTTGAGATAATCTTCCTGGCTTTCTTCCCAGAGCTCATTGTGGCACAGAAACTTGGATGCCATGGGAGAAACAGTCTCCTGACTTCATGAACTAACTTACCATGCTCTCTGCACTTTGGCTGACAGTCTCACTTCCCTCAGCAGTGCCAGTAAGTTATGTGATTGATTGCACATTTTTACCTTTTTGGCATAACTGTTCTCTTATGCTTCATAATACATGTTTTAGTTTCATGAACTTCACAAGCGAAATAAAATACTGACTTTGTATTTGAAGTCCTACTGACAGTTTTAGCTTTTGCACAAAGCTGGCCCAAGATCAGCTTGCCTCTAAAAAATTCTTCCCCAGCCCTCTTTCCTGAAGGAAACTGAATTTTATGAAGTTTGACAGATGACCTGCAAACTTTTTCACAGATTTCAGTATCACAATGGTCTTGTCTCCTAGAACATGGTTAAGGAAACAAATGTAAAATCTTTTATTGTCTTTTATATGATTATCAAATAACACTACTATTTACTGAATGCTTAAATGTTTAAATTTGTCCCATAAAATAAGAAGGGCAAATGTGACTAATGTTAAACAGCCTTGACTACCATACTAAAAGCTTCTAAAGAAGGATATGCGAGGCTCGCTTGACAGTGCACCACTTTACTGAAGATAATGTTGCTGTGGAACAAAAGAGCATGGTTAGGCCCAATTACTAGCTAGAAACACAGCAATATAAATTCCCTAGGGGGTTTTTATGAAGTGAGTCTGGAGGTAAAATGCTTCATTTTGACCAGTGGCTACTAACTAATATGAGCTAAACTTTAAAAATGTGCATGACTTTAAGCACAGGCTCTATTCCTCTTAAGCAGCACCTTTGTATCAATGAGTTTACTAACATAGAACTATTAGTAAAGAGATATTTACAATATCCAGAGCATGAAGCTCAGAATACTGACTCAAAACCCTCTTTAAGTGGAGAATAACATACCAAATCACAGGTAGTCACCTACATTTCAACAACAGATTGAACCACTGTCGTTGCAGAGACACAGAAAGAGTGGCTGGGGCATGGTATTGTCTCTGCCTCTTTTCACAGTACCCAGGGCTCTGTCGCTCAGAAGGCAAAGTGCTTGGCCTGATCCACCAAGACTTTCCCTCATTAACATACTTAGAGTGACGAACAGGAGCACAGATGTCAGGGAAAATGATGTCCCTGATTTCAGGTGTACTTGACGATACAGTTTAAATTCAGTCTCAGGGTTGAAATACAGTAACACGTAATAAAATAATTAAGAAGCTCCCACTGACATTCCCATGTCTCATCATTGCAAAAGCAATTTTTCCTTCTTATGACCTTTTTGACATTTAAAAAAGCCCCCCAAATTTGTAGGTTTTATCAAGTGAGATAAGACAAACCTACTCATCCGATTATTTTAGAAAGCACCTTCTGCAATTTGAAATCCTATAATTAACATCCAGCTATCCAAAAATATCTTAAATTGGCTTGCAATTCACTACTACCAATCAGTCTTTGAAAAGGCAAACCTGTTCCTGGGATAGCTGATGTGTTAACAAGAGGCTTCAGATAAACTTTATCTGGGGCAAGGAAATAGGGAGAAGTGGGCAACTTACAGTTCTTGCTTTATTTTTCATTTTGGTATGCAGCTTGGTAGTACAGACACAGTGTGAAACAAAGGCCACGGGAGGCACCATCTGAACAGCACAGGAATGACGAACTAGATAAGCACTTGGAGTATGGTATTCAAACCACATGAATGCATGCATTAAAAGATGATTCAGTACAAATAAACAGTGCTAGGAATCTTGTCATAAAACAAAGAATCCAAGATAACTTTTTGGTTATCTGAAATAGGACTTTCTGTACCATTTTTCAGTGAAACATGCACATTTCCAAGGTTTATTATCTTGATTAAATTCCAACGTAGCATTTAAGCACTTGATTGGCTTTGAATAATTGATTTAGTCCTCATCACTATCCCATTTTCCAGTGTAAACCACAAAAAACCATAAAACTGATGCTTCTCATTTCTGTGACATTTAAGGTCAGGCCACAGCTGCTCTGAAAAATGTAGAAATTCAAAAATAAAACATTGTAAACAAATGTCATGCAAGGTAATGTTGAGCATGAATGTCTGTTAATATCAGATTCCTGTGCACTATAAATTAATACAACAACCACATGCTTTGTAAAAGCCTGAAATACGGCTTTAATGTCAAAGTTATTGATGTGAATGCTAGATATCTGATTTTTTACCAGTGTTTTCCAAGACAGTGCAAAACCATTAAGCTTACAATATTTCAAAACACAGGAACAGCCAACTAAATTCATGGAGGGTTCAGAATTTCCACACTGATTGTTTTCATTCCCACAAGATTTTTCAGTTTCAGCAGAGCATTTGGTGGCCAAGATTAAGCCCAAGACCATTAAGGAGAAGACAAAAAGCATCCTATGCAATCTGGATTGTCAGGATGGCAAGAGATACGACCTCTGTCATCAAGTCCCTGGGCTGTTCAGTGTCATATGTCAAAGCAGCTATTCTGGGTTCTGTTACAGATGCATTTAGTGACTGAGGTGAAAGACACATAAAAAAGTTCAGCGTTTAACTGTGCTAATGAATCATGCTTTAACTCAGGTAGCCAGTTAATCTAACAATCACAGGACCAAAGTCAAAGGGACTAAATTTGTCTCCAGCATAGTTCTCTGAGCTTTAGGGCAGTGTTCCAGCTCTGGGTCTTGGCTTGCTTAGTCCAGTGAAACACACAGAGAGAGACCACCCCAAACCACATAAGATTGTATAAAAAAGACAGCGATGGACTGAAGATGGACCTACTTCTTCACCTCTATGAATTTCACTTTTCTTGGGCTTTCTTCCAATCTCCTTGATCTTTCTTGCCTGATCCTTCTTCCCCACTTTCCCCAACATGGGTTTAAAGCTGCATTTAAATGACTCCAACAGCTTACAATAAGATGTAAAGAACACAAGTGGGTTTTTACATGGGAATAGAATAGAATAGAATAGAATAGTTCAGTACAAAGGGACATACAATGATCATTAGTCTAACTGCATGACCATTTCAGGGCTTACCAAAAGCTAAAGCACACTGTGTGTGGAATGCTATCACACAGTCTAATTTAGTTTCCCAGTCACCCCAAAGTCCCTTAACAGCCAGTAAGGAAGGGAGCATTGCGCCAAAGAAAAGGTCATAGATTACACAGGTTTCACAGAATATTCTGAGTTGGAAGGGACCCACAAGGATTAACAAGTCCAGCTTTTAAGTGAGTGGCCCATACAGGGATTAAATGGGGGTTGAACCTGCAACGTTTGTTTTATTCACACCATGCCCTGATTTAGAGAGCAGGGGTCTGAAAGCCCCCCGTTGGTGGAGAAAATATTACCCTTTGCTGATAATCTGAGGAATCTGGCTCCTGCATCAGTTAGATTCCCAAACGGGTTGAAACATCTGTTCCATTTTAGATAAAAATTATCTCAGTTTTAAAGTATTCATTCTAGCTGATACAAATTTAACTCGGATATACTCAATATGGCAAATCTGCCTAGGTTTAAACCAGAAATGGACATCTGTCATCCTAAACTACGCTTTCATCAGCAAAAATTTGCTCTTGAGTTGTGGTCTAACCAGGGGCTTCCCTTTACCAACTTCCCTGCATGGACTTTTTCCTCACAGGGCTGAAAACCCACACAGAGAGTTCCCACAGCAGTGAGATGGTGCATGACAGCAGGGCTTGCTGGAGAGCACCATCCCTGCACCTTCCTGGGGAGATCCAGCCTGGGGGGCACAAAGCCCCAGTCCTGGGACTTTCATGTGGGAGGAATTTAACCAGTGTGAAACTAGTAAAACAAGAAGGCAGGCTCGGTGGCCTGCCACCCTTCCCTGCACTAAGACAAAGGAAGTGACTGTAGTGACCACAAGCCCCTGGTTTGTTCACCTGTGTTTATCCTCTCTTGTGCCTGCTCCAACAGCTTTGAATCTGCCTCCTGTAAGTGCCTCTGCATCCACACAAGGAGAGAAGGGAGATGTTAGGGGTACCCAAATGCAGGAGGAGCTTTAGTCTGAGGTGACCATGAGTCAGTGGTTGAGAGTCCATTGGAGAGACATCCTGGGGGGAAGTGCTGCCCCCCAAAACTGCCCCTCATTTTGTGGTTCCTGTGCTTGCCCTCCCCTCGTACATGGTCTGCAGACATGGTCTGCATCCACTGTGGGTCTGGACCTCACAGCCCTGGACACTGGTGTGTTGCTCCCACAGCCAGCTGGTCTCCTGTTTTGTAGGTAATGTACTCACTTCAGAAGCTAAGAGGAAAGTCTGCTGTGAGTGGAGTGATGAGAATGTAATTTTTTTCTAGTTTTCCAATCAGAAATATTCACCTGATGGCTGAGGCCAGCAGATGGCCGCAGAGGGTACAATATCCCAGTCTGAGAAGGCTTCCTGTCGATATTTAATTCCACTCTTTAACAGGTTTTTAGCAATACCAAAGTCCAGCCAACCCTTCAAGTACCCACTCATGGGAGCTATGCTTCAATGGGACTGCAACAGCAATGTGGAAAATCAGGGTTTGCAGTAGGCTCTAAACCCCTCTTCCAAGACCTGGTTATACACTTAATATGTTGACCATAAGTATGTTAAAATATATTTTGGGGTTTATATCTACGTGGATAGGAAAATGTGGCATTTCTTTGTGCCAAACCCTGAAACCAGGGAACACTTCTCCAGCTGCAGACACTGACTTGCCTTGAGTGTGTTGTGGCCACAGCAATCTGTGTGTAAAGAAGGCTCTAAGTGCTTGGGGTGGGGGCATCTCTGCAACTCTGAGGTGTCACCTGAAAGGGGAGCTTGTCTCCAAGAAAAGAGCTCTAGAGTTTATCCCTTGGCTTTGAAGAGCCACACAAAGCTGGCAGCTGCTCTAGGACATGAAGTAATAGAACGTCTTTGTCACGGGTTGGCAGAGACATAAGTACCTCTGGACTTTATACAGCTAAGTTTTGAGGTTTTGAGGATGATTCATGTCATGAAATTGCCCCTCAGTCCCACTTGTAGGTGCTTTTGTGGATTTTCATCTGCAAGCTCAGCATGAAATGCCATGAAGCCAGCAGAGCTGATGTGATTTGCTCCAACAGATTATCCCAAAGTTCATTGGCCAGCTGCCTAAATGCTTTTGCAGTTATAAAGAAACATGTTTAAGAACTTGCAGAGGAAGAGCTCTTGTGCAAGGCACCGATGCCATATATGCAGTCCAAATGTATACATTTGACATCCCTCTCTCATTAAAGATGTTCCTCATTCCACACCAAAAAATCCCTGAGATGTTAATGGATTCCCTTCAACTTCACTCCCACGATATGTGTAAAGAGGTACTGCCCGTTTTGCTCAGTTGCCTTTAATTTTCAAGAACAAATTCAGACTGGGAAAAGAGATGCTCTGTTTGGTCCAGACTCAGTCTGCATTACTTGCTTCTCAGCCTAGGATTTGCTGGAGCCACTCTGATTTATTTTTGACAAAGAGCATTGCCTTTAGACCACATTTCATCCCTGCACACTTGTGTGTCGTGCCACTATATTTCTCCCAGCTACTTACTGGTGAGATCATCTCATTCAGGAAATATGCAGGAAATATGGAGGGAAGTTGTCCCTATTCAGTATTTGATCAAAAATGCTGCAAAAGGAGATTATCAAGGCAGAAAAGCAGCTCTTTGGTAATGAGTGCAATCTGACATCTGAATTTTGTTCATCAGGTCTGCGAGGAGAGCAGCAGGGCTCTGGGCACTCACTCTGTTTCAGAGAGGCTAGACCTGCCCTACAGTTGCTAACCAAGAGAACTCTCTTGCACATACCCATCCAAACATAGGAATCCCCTAGTAAATGTCTGATAGCCCAGGAGCATGGCTTTCCTTATTCCAGCATCTCATCATGTTGTATCACACAGAGTGAAGGAAGTGACACCTCTTTATGAGAAAGGACCTCTAGATTTTGCCCCTCAACTGGTTTGAACAGAGCAATTGGCAAATGAAATGCTCTAAAACTATTTCAGTTAACTCTCTGTCATTTAGTAAGTGGTCATGCATGGTCATGGCCCTAACTAGATTTTTTCTGTGTGTCCTTTGTGTTAAATCAATTTCCAGGGTCACACTGACTGATCACATTTTAGCTTGGGTCATGAACTGGTGATCTACCTCCACACTGCACTCATCTCATTTGCCTGCACTCGCTGATCCCTGTGAAAGGCATAGCAGTGCTTCTGCCAGGCTCAGATTCCTCCTGTCCCTCCCCTGTCCACACACAGCAAGTTCCAAGGCTTCTGTTTGCAAACGTGGCCTGCAAACAATGAGGAGCCCCTCGCTCTCCTCACCGTTCGTATGGCAGCCAGGAGTGGTTTCTTTGGGGCTCTGCAGGCATCATTCCCTCGTGAGAAGGGCTGATCCTTGTTTGACCTTTCTGACACACAGAGAAAGGTAACCCAAGACGAAAATGAGTGTCAAGTAAGCTCCCTTGGCTAATGACTGAATGCCTTGAAATGCCTCTGCAAACACCCCAAGAGAAATGGCATGTGCTGTTCTGTGGTGTGATGCAACACTGATTTGTTGCATCTACAAAACGTCCCCATAATTGTGTGAAATTTAGTGTGAACAAGCGGTTGAATCGCAGTTCATCAAACATAATTAAACTGAAACAGAGAAGCAGAAATACCCCTTTTATCTTGTGTAAGGGTTGATGATATAAATACAGAGCACCCCAGAATCAAAAAATTGACTAAGCAGATGCTTGCTAGTCTGTGAATTCTTTTATAATGCAAAAACGACTTTTATCTCTCACTGTCTATTTTTGACTGCTCATCATTGTGCTGTCTGGGTGCTTTGATAAATGGCAATAAATATATTTAGCATATGTTTAGTTCATTAAGAAAATCAATCTACTTTATGTAATTTGGCAACAAAAGAGAAATCATGGAAAAATACATTTATAAATGTCTGCTATGCTAATCTGGACTGAACTATCTCTTTGACCAGAGTAAAAAAAAAAAAAAAGAAGAAAATGGGTAAAAAAAAGTACAAAGTAATTAAAAAGAAGATGATAGAACTCAGATTGTGTGATCTGTCCTGTGAAGAGTGTGAAGAGTGTGTCATTTCCTAATGGTGCTACATAAAGTCTCCTTTATCCCCACAGAACATAATACAGCATGGACTCAAAATAAAGTGGGTGAATTTATTCCAGAAAGGGCCTTGTGGTGTGGAAGGAAGAGAGCAAGACCTTCTCTACTCTTTGTCCAAAGGATGCTGATTTGATCTACAAAGAGAGGTGTCCCCAATACCACCTTCACCTTAGCCAACCATTGCATGGAGGCAGCCATTGCATGGAGGCAGGCATTGCACGGAGCAAGAGATGCTCCCATTGAAAATACAGTGGCGCAAGGGTTACAGTGTTTTTGTCCTCAGGTGCCCCAGGCATCGCCTGGACACAGCAGCCATCAAGTGCAGCCTCAGTGCCTCTTTCCCATTGCTGAGTAGACAATGGAGAACACTCTGGTCCAGACTGCAGACCACATTTAGAGATGAATAATATCATTATGTTAAAACTGTTGACTAAGCAGAGGGGCTCTTTTTTTTCTTTACACTAAGAAAGGTTCACTGAGGGTAAGAAAGCTAGGCTTTGAAAATACATTCAGGGATTAGGGCTCCAAACAGCAGATGTTGCAGGCTGTATTTGAGAAACAAATCATAACCTTGCATCCCAATCCAGACTATTTGAGCATGATAGATCCTTTGAAGATTCCAACAATCTCTTGGTTCTCCAACCCTTGCATTTTCTATACACTGTAAATTTTAACTGAATAGTGTACTTTCAAAGGCAGGGAAATGGCTTGAAAGTACAATACCTGTATCTCTGCTAGACCTGGCCTTCACTTGCTAGGTAAATGCACCTGTCAGTATAAATTTCCTCACAGTGGTTTTATATGTCATTTCTCCATGATGGAGCTGAGAGGGTGCCTGTTCTTTCCCATTTTCTGTTTGAAAGCATTTGAGTTCTCAGCTCAGGAAAGAGGTCAAAAAACAAGCACTGGCCTCAGAGACTCCTCAGATCAGCCTGGAAAACATGTCAGTTTTTGTAGCCCTCAAGAAAATAGACATTGTTCTCATTAACTGTATACTAGGCCAACTCAAATGACTAAGAACCCATTTACAGCCAGGTCACCAGGAAAGCAGATTTCAGCAGGAGGCCAAGACTGAACATGTGACCCCACTCTAAGGGTCATTAAATATGTGTTTGAAACACCCAAATTAAAGTTCAAGTAACTTCTTCTCTTCAGGGTTTCATCCCTGGTTTTGAACCTATGTCATAGAAAGCAGAATCCAGCCCCAAGACAATCTTCAAGGGAACCAATAATGCTGGAATAACACAGTCAAGCTTGCTTCCCTGGCAATGAATGCTTATCTCACACTGCTCTCCTGGTGAGTAATGTTTAAAATAAATAAATACTGCAGGAGAGTTGTTGTTAGTGCAATTGTTGGGTTGTACCCTTGTGGCAAGCTTTTTATCATAATAGTACAGAAGAATACAGTTTGTTTGCAAGGTAAGTTTGAGCCAGGGTGCAAAAGCACATAAAGTCTGTTAATAAATAATGAACTGTGCATGTGGGTTTTGCAGAGTGACTTAAAAAATTGACCCCTTCGAAGTACAATGTTACGCAAGTGCTATTGAAACAAAACAAAAGGAAATGGAGAGATTTAATTTCTAGTCCCTTGGAATGACAGACATGGTCTCCTTTGGAGAGAGTGGGACCCATGCAAGTGCAATGGCAGCTGCAGCAGCACCTCGGCTGTACAGTAACACACCTTTGTGTCCTTCCACTGGTGGTGTTCCACACAAGTAATGACAGTGGTACTACAGCTTGCTCATGAATTATGATACCTTGAATGTGTTTTCTACATCTGAAGACTATTACACAGTCAGAGAGACAGATCCTCAGTCGGACTCAGGTTGGTATTTCATGGATTTGATGATGTCATACCATATAGAGGTCTAGAGCTTACCATTATCTTGGGTTTATGAATTAGCAGCAGCAAATGCCTACACCTTAACCTTCCCAATGTAAGGACACAATAGACTAGAAAGAGGAAAGAAAAACAGGGGCTCCATAATTTTGCTGTACAAAACTAACAGCAGTTCTTGACTCAAGAGGGACCAATTAATTATACTGAATGGAAGGGAGATCAGGTCACTGACCTTAATGGGCAGGGCCTCTTCCTAAAAAGTACATGCCAGGCCTACCAGGATGGTCTGTGACAATACCAGTGCGTATCGGCAGAAAACACTGCTTTGGCCAACTTAGGAACTGCCTAATGCCAAGCAGGGCATGTCATCCCCCCACTTAATAATGTAAATAAATCATTACAAACAGTTAGAAAAGTGAAACACTTACTTGGTCCAAGACCTATGGAAAATGCAGCAACATAGACAAGCAGGCTGGCCAGTGAGAGCCATTTCAGGACAACAGGGACCTCCCCACTTTCCATGTGAGACCCTGTTGTGCTTTTGCCTCCTGCTGGGGCAGTCCCGTTCAGTTCTCCTGTCCTGGCAACATCTGGGCTTTGTACATCAAATGACAATCTTTCTGTTGAAGCCATACTAGCAAAGAGGTCCTCGAGACTCCCATTGGTGACAGTGAAGTTTCCTGGTCTCTGGAGAAAGAAATCCTCTGGAGATTGGCTTCTACAGACCTTGGTGAAATTCACATGTATGTTACGGTTCACTAAGCCCATAGTGACCAATGATACTGCCATAACAGAAGAGCCAATACACAGAAAAGTTTTACTTCCAACTTGATCCACAAAAAACGTGGCTGGGACTGTGCTGACCACTTTAACCACCCCAACTCCAGTAGAAGCCAAGCTGGCAGCTTCATCGGTCTGGAACCCAACTGACTTCAAAACAGTCGATGCATAAAATAAAATGTTGGGTTGCCCAGTTGTCTGCACAAAAAACACTAGAGTGAGTCCTACCAGCATTCGTGCCCTCATGTTGTTTTTTGAACGAAGCAGGTCCAAGAAACCATACTGATGTTCATCTTTCAGGGAAGACTTAATCACAGTAAGCTCTTTAGTAGCATCTGACGTTTCCCGTAGCCTCTCCAGTACTTTTCTCGCCGCCTCATCGTTATTTTTCATGACAAGAAACCGAGGGCTTGGTGGAAGGAAATACATGGCAATAGCTTGCAAAGCACCTAATGGAATCACAAGTCCAAACATGTACTTCCAGCCGTGAGATACGCTGGCAAACGCATAATTTGAAATATAGGCGAAGAGAATGCCTATCACAATCATGAGTTCATTTAATGACACAAGGAGGCCTCTTCTGTGCTGAGGGGCGATCTCGGCAATATACACACATGTTGCAATTGATGATAACGATATGGAAATACCTATGGCCATCCGGCCCACAATGAGTATCTCGTATGATTCATAGGGCAGCAAAATCAGACTACCCACCACAAGTAAAGAAGATGCAATAATTATAGCAAGTCTCCTTCCAAATCGGTCGATAAGAAATCCACCAGTAAGGGATGCAAATAAGGCCCCAAAAAGCAGGGAACTTACAATGACTTCCTGCTCTTTGCAAGAGAGTGCTAAAACACTACTCATCTGAAGAAGGGCTCCAGAGATAAGGCCCAACTCATAACCCATCAGAAGTCCACTTACAGCAGCAATAGCAGAAGATAGAAAGGTGAATGTTCCACAACCTGATAAGAAAATAAAAAAAGTTGAAAGAGTGATTTCTGCTGCATTCTGACAATTCATAATAACTTTATTTGATATACCAGTTTAAAAATCTCTCTGTAACTTTAAGGCAAATCAGTTAGGTACAATACACATCCAGTAGCAGTGGTGGCATAAAAAGCTATTTCTGAAAAGAAAAAAAAGTAATGAATATAAAATCCTCTTTAGTTTTAATGCTTTTGTGTCCCTTATCTTCCTGATCAGAAGTCAATAAGGTTTTAATCAGGTCCTAAATAATTAAACCTTCTGCTTCAGAATATCATTGCAAAAAAAGCAATGTGAGAAACAATTTTTGCCTTGAGATTTTTCAATGCTTTTCCTAAGGTGAAGAAGTCTCATCCTCCCAACTAGTACAAGCAAAGCATAAATTTCTTAGCCAAATTGTTTCAACCTTGACTTGAATAAGTAACAAGTTTTCCCTCACCACTTATTATTTCCTTTGTTTCACCTGAGGATGACATGAAGGCTGCTGGTACCATTGTTTTTATTTTGCCAAATGGAGACTTATTCAATGAGCACCAGGCTGATGCAGCTATCTGGGATATTCTAGGGAAACTGATCTTTGAGGCAAGCTCATGAACTTTCTGGGCTTTGCTCATGTCTAAACTCAGATTCTTTGGAATATCTTGATCAAATATTTTGCACCGCTTTTGACAGCCATAGTGTCAGGAATAAGAAACAGATGATGAAAACAATGCAGATTATATGCCTCTGAATGTCCACTTTAAAACAAACTCATTTTACACAATTGTGATTCATTGTTTATTGTTACAAGATAGATTTGACTGATCATATTCTACTAACTGTGAAGCCTTTTGCACCCTAAACCTTGAGGAATATATCAGTTTGTTATTGTTGGTCTCGTTCTCTCTCCCAGCATGATTTTCCTCTCATCATGATGTTGGCTGCCACACAACTAGGAAAAGAGTAAATTGACTTCTGATTTTCCAGTTAGTTAGAGAGATGGGATGGGTCAGAGGAAAGGTAGCTTTTGCAGCATAACAGAGTCCATATTTAGTTAATTCTCCTGGAGCGAGTGGTATATGGTCTAATTGGAAATTATACACAAAGTTTGTTTATTTTTAGCTTATTTTTCTAATGCTTTAAGGCTCTTTGATCACACTGACTGCCCAGAGTTCCTTGCCAGTAACTTTTGAGCACTTTGATGAGGATCAGTCCCATTTGACAGAGGATATTACATTTCAAAAGCAAATCTTGAACAGAGAGAAGGAGAGCAGTTACATCTGCGCTACTAAAGTAAACAGCGCCAGAGCCCAGGCCCAGACCCTGGCATGTGGCCATATATCCTACTAAATTGCTGGCAGAATCCCTGGTACATTTGCACCCCAAACCACTTTGTGTTCTCCTAACAGCTCCCAGAAGCAAACAATTCCACCATCCCACCCTGCAGCTACTCCACAGGCAGACGGATTGTTTTGGAGGGCAGCGCAGTATAGCTGTGAGCAATGCCTCCGGGGTCAGGGGAGATGTGTAAGCCCATTAAGTCTATTAAGATAAGTATCACCTAACTTAGAGTTAGCTCTCCTAACTTTGAGCAAAGCAGAAGCCAAACAGCTTCCGAAGCCCAGAGACACTGAGTGCACCAAATGCACCTCAACTCTCTCAGCTGCTGAGCTGGTGTGGCTGGCAAACCAGAGACAGATAAGAGGTAGGAGAGAAGCACATGGTTTTTGTCTTGATGGGTCATAAGGACACAGGGGGAATGGGATTACTGTGAAAAATCTTTCAGACGGTGGGGGCAGGGGATAGATTTATTCGGATGGAGATGGGACATCTTGAAGAAACTATCAGAAACAAATTTGCAAAATGCTCCAATGATGGAACAATCTTTTTTATATTGTTGTTGTCCGTATATGTTAATATGTCTAAAGCTTTTTCTTCCTTTATATCTGCAGCATCTGAGACCACTTCACTTATTTTTAATAGAGGTTAGTGCATGGGTTAGAGCAAGGTCCTGCTGTACCTCCTTCACCCATTGAACAGTACTTCAGTGGAAGTACTGCTGACTGCAGCTAGGCTGCTTTGTGCTGCATGTACTCCATCCTGCAATGCACGCCTGCAATATTTGTTTCATCATTGCAAAACATAATTTCTCCTTCCCATTTATACTTTTGAGTTTCCTGCTTGCTGTATTTTATTATATCTGGAGAATATACCCTTCCAATGAATCCTGGCTGGAAATCTGGGCTAACACAGTGTTGTGCTGAAGGAATGAGCTTGCATATCAGCAACTAAACTGCTAATTTGATCACAGTGCTCTGCCCAAACTACTGTTCAGTGCTGGTGTTTGTGCTTTTTTGAATATCTCTGTATTGTACATCATTGAGCCATGTACATTTAACCTAAGATTTTACCTCAATTTTTATATTATGGAGTAGAGAGCATTGTGGACATCTGGTCTGACATTCACAAAGAGCTCACCATAATCCTTCAGACACGCTTCAATTATATTTATCTGAACTGGGCAATTTAAAACATTCAGCTTTGATTTAAAAGTTGCTAGTGATTGAAAACCAATGGCTTAAAGTCATAAGT
Organism: Corvus cornix cornix; assembly: GCF_000738735.6. NCBI lineage: Eukaryota > Metazoa > Chordata > Aves > Passeriformes > Corvidae > Corvus > Corvus cornix. The sequence continues at coordinate 58,333,256 of NC_047056.1, read as the reverse complement.
TAATTGCTTTCACTGTAAGTTATCTGTAAGTTATTTCTAGACTTAATTTCTGCAACCTCAGCTTCCAGCCTTCAGATCCCATTGTCGATTTCCCCATACTTAATTGTGTTCACTAAGTACTTATAGCCTGTCATTGAGTCATCTCACAGACATCTCCTTTTTAGCTACTTACCCTGTGAGGCTTTACAAGTTTACCACTCCCTTAAGTATTCAAACCCTGTTGTTTGAACTTTATCCAGACCATCAACTTCTCCAGTAAATTGTGATCTGGACCCAGTGCTCCTGCTGTGATTGCACAGAGCCAAATAGAAACCTGACATAATTATTCCAGTCCTGGTGGACATTTCCCTCTCTGTTTGTCTAAGGATTCTCACAGACATGTATAGGAGCTCATCTTCTGGTTATCCTCCAGGAAAACCAACTTCTTTTCTGACTGGATTCTTTCCAAGGCACTGCCTTGCCTTTAAATATGGCCTGCCTCATTGCATCCTAATGGGGAATGCAAATCACTTTACATTTGTCTGTATTAAAATACATAGCATGGGTTCAACTTACCTAACGTAGAGACATCTACATCATCTCTAGATTTCTCTTGTAACCACTGGAGAAAAATAGGCATTTCTAGATGTCTGAATTAGGTCGGATGGCTACTTCTCTCCAGTGCCTATAAAAGGAAACTGTGTGGCTTGCTCAGATGTAGATGTCTAAAGTTAGCAGAGAGGAACCTCAGACAGCACATTCACTTGCAGTCAGCAGGCCAAGGCATCCGAATTGCATTCAGCCAGTGACATATCCCATTTATTAATCACCCATCACCTTTATCACCCCCAAATAATCTATTAATTTCTTCCAAGAAACCGAGAAAAAACAAGTAACAGAGGGGCAAAAGCTGAGTTTAAGGCTCTCCAGCAGCAACAGCAACAGAAGCATGGACAGTGTACCCTATTGATACTTTGAAGTCTGTGTCCTGCCTGCACAGCTTTTATTTCTTAAAATGTTGGAGTGACATTTTTGTATACTTTCAGTTTCTGAATGGCAGTGTCAAGTCAAATATCTTGATAGAGTCCACCACCAGCACTGTTCTTTACAATCCAGACTGTGCTCACCTCAGTCTGTGATCCTCAGACAATCAGAGAAACTGAGATGGTTATTTATTCCTAGTCTGAGAGGCTGTACGAGCTGGATGTAGAGCTCGGAACAGATAAGGAAATATTCAAGCTCATATATTTCTTGCTTCTCCAAGTAGAGTACCTTGGTCAATGTCTTCATGTTTCTTTAGTTTGTTTTTACCGGGTCAGCTGGTATCCTTCTTCATGTGTCCAGTGACACATGCCCACAGTTGTACAGAAATAGTGGAGGGCTGTAACTAGAGCACCCCTGAATGAACAGCAGATCCTGATGTGATGCAGAGGGAGCTACATTGTCCTTTTGCATCATCAGCAGCAAAGTCAGCAGTTACCTTGGTGTGTCTTGTCCCTCACAGGCACTATTCCACTGAAAAACATTGTTATATCACAGGTTTTGTTTTAACTGGTGTACCCAAAACTTGCCTGCTCACAACTGCCTGCTGAGTTAAACCTTGAAATCTCTGCTCAGTTTCCCTTCATGGCCTTCCTCTAGGCAAAATTCTCTCTGACTTCAGCATATGTTTTGCTTTAACATTTCCAGATACAGCATGTTGCAGTAGTTGTACTCACAATCCTTTTAAGTGTCACTTTTAATGATGCTGCTGGCAGTTCTTAGGCATTCTTTTTTTTAACAAAAAGCTTCTTTACATATATATATATACACATATATTTCTCTTATTTTTATGAGATGCCAGCAAAACACATGGCAGTGTACAGCCCAGGGGAATAAAATATTTTAATGATAGCTTCCAGGGAATTTTCTCCTTCTGTCTGCCACTAACACCATGGCTAACGAGTGTGTGGCTGGTATGTGACAAGTGATTGGAAAGTCTATTCTCTAGTTTCCCATGTAAACAAAGTGGTTTCTCACAACTGTTGTTCAAGTCAAAAGCAGCCCTACTTGGCAAACAAACCTATCTTTAAGAACATTCGTTGGAAGTGTTTATGCTTGGTTCCTGAAAAGGAGACCAACTGCAGTTGCAGTACAGCACAGAGTACTGACAATGAGGCTGGATGGGGCCAAATGGTAAGGGTGTGCCTCTTTACTTATTTTCAAGCACATATCTGGGAAAATACAGTCTTTCCAAAGGCATAGTATTTGGTCTGTGCATGTATTTTATGGGCCTTAGGGATAAATGATCAGTGCCAGGGAAGATCTGCAAGCAGGCTGATGGGGAACACCACTCTTCACCCACCTAATGGGAGGGAGAGAAATGGGAAAGGTGCTTGGGAGCCCTTTCCAGCTCAGTTTGGCAGTGCTATGCCCCACATTAGTCCAAACACCGAGATTTCTGTGATGTAGTTTTTCTTTGCTTTCTCCCAAGAGATCATTCAGTGTGCATATAGAAAACTACTGGGAGGGGGGGGAGGGAGATTACTTTATGTAACCTGTGCAAATATATCTATTTTGATAGGAGGGGACTTGACAATCTCTTCCACCATGGTACTTTCTTCTGTTTACTTTGATTTAATCTGAGATGAGAAATGTCTCAGTTTGGAAGGGAAGGGAAGTTCTTTAAATCCTTGCAAATTCTTTGATCTATTTAGACATTTGGAAAGTGAATTCAAGCTCTGTCAACTGTTGGTTAATAAGCACAGATCAGAAAACCACAATGAGTTGAATTCATTGCCTTGATATGAATCCACAGCATGAAATATCTTTTTTTTCAATAGAATACGATATCTACTTTTATCTACAATAAATTTTAAAACTACAGCATCTGTATCCTAAAATTTTAAGCTATCTTTAACAACGTGTTTCTTCTCCATCTGAGCGCTGTCTGACATATAAAAAGTGTGTCTTTCCAGGGAAATAGTATTTAAAATTTCCCAAATTGTCATTAAGGAAGATTTTGTTGAAGTGTGTAGCATGAGGATCACAATTTTTTTTAGGATAAATGTTTGATGGCATATATTAGGAACTGCTGTATAATTAAATCATGGTTCTTCTTCTCATAAAAGGTGATTCTTCCATTTTCATGTTATTAGGGTCTTTGCTGCACTGTCACAGTCACTTTCTCTATCTCATCCAGTTGCCTGGTATAAAGAGATCTATGTTACCCTGTTGCTCTATTCCAACACCTGAGGTTTCTTTAGATCCAGTAGCTGCTCAACAGGTGCATTTCTCGTATTAGCTAGGATACATCTGATCTAACTGTCCCTCTAGAAGTCTGGCATGGGATCTAAAACAGTTACCCAACAAGATCCTTTGGGATGAAATAAATGGTAGCTTTGGGGTGAAGCTATACTGCAAACAGAGATGGAAAATCTCAGAAAATATTAACTTTAACCAAAAATAGTGTCAGGGCCATGTGGGATCACAACCATTTGACAAATGGGACTCCTCCCACCCAAGTGTGAAAGGCAAACCCAAACCAAATATTTTGTAAATGGAACTGAAAAAGAAGGTAGAAGGAAACTAATGTACCACTCATTTTCACACATCTGAACTCCTCCAGTGGTGGGAAGCACTGTATACTTTGTACAGCATAAGCCAGATTAATGTACTTTGTAAACAATATTCAAATTTCATGAACAAAAGCCCCTGACAATGATGGAAAGACAGGGAATGCAGATCCTGGGCAGACCCACCCTGGCCATGTACTCTCTAACTGCTCTGCCATGTAATTTCATTATGTCAACAGGCAGCCTGTCCCCTCATTACATTAAATGGCATTTGGGTTTTGTTTTTTTAGTTTCTAGTAAGAATCAACAAGTTCTTTTAATTTCTAACTAGGTAATTGTATATTCCTCAGGTTACTGCTTTGATTTTTGAGGGTAAGGACAGGTGTGTAATTTGCACATACTCTTCTGACCTTAACCCATGTGCTGCAGAGACTTTGCCATCTGTTTATTGCTATTCCATAGCCATCTGCACTGCTCTCCTCAGTCCCTAAGGCAACGTTAAATGTGTCTGCACACATACTGACTTTCTGTTCTTGGCTAACCTCTGATTTTAGTATAAGACACTGCTTGACTGATCACTATTACACTCCAACAAAGCATTTGTGCCTATGGTATCTGAACATTCCTGCATTAGTCAGTTCATTCAGCTCTAAGTGAACAAAATCTGCTTGGGACATTGTCATTTCCGGCTTCTGACCCTGCTGTCCTGTTTGGGTACAGCTGACTTGTGGCTGAGAAATATCATGATTGTGGGGCATTATCCCCTTCGTCTTATCATCTGTGAAAGAGGCTGAAGTTTCAAAATCATGCTGCAACTGAGAAAAATTGGTGGGGTAGGACAGCAAAGATGAAGAGCTATGAAATTCAGTTTCTGCACTTAAAAACACCGAAGAAATGCTACAGTTGTTTTTTGAGGGTGTCAGCACAGAAATCCTGTTTCTTCCTGAAATGCTAGGGAAGTAAAAACAGGAGGGAGACGCTGTCCCCCCACCCTGTACTGTCCCCCTGAATGAGCAGGTGCACTGCTTGCCTGGACTCCCTTCAATCACTTTGGTGTAAAGGGCTGTATTGCCCCTGAGTGTGCAAGGACCAGATCACCACTGTTGTTAGAGAGCAGCAGGTTCTCCTGTCTTTCAGATGGCTCATCTTCATAAAGGAAAAGGATTTACACAACAGACAGCACCTACACAAGCAGTAGGACTGAGGCCTTTTAGGGAAAGTATCACACAAACCTTCATTCAAAATTCAAGCTGGCAGTCCCCCTCCTCACTCATATGTTCCCCTCGAGCACTTTCAGTAATTGAGACGGCACGTCCCGAGAGTCCCTTGGCTGTGTGGGGCCGTTCTCCCCCAGCCCCGAGCATCAGCTGTGCGGGCAGCTGCTGCTGGCCAACAGCTGGCACTCAGCTCCTGCCTCCTTACCTGTCGCAGCCGGGAGCTGGGGCCGGCTGCTGTCCCGGCTGCTCTCCTCATCCTCCCCCGCTCTCATCGTCTGGCTCTGCTGGCTGAGGTCCTCCGTGCTCTGCCCAGGTACCATCACTACCCCCTTCGCACCTTGGGCGGGAGCACTTCACAGGGCTGTGATCCTTCCCCGGCCGGCCAGGAAAGGGCAGGTTGTTTTCCTCATGGCAACAAGTTGCTGAAGCTGGCTGAAACCAAATGCAAACCACAAAGTGGTTTGTGAACAACTTTGTTGCTATTTCAGAAGGCTTTGCCCTTTGCAGTGACACAGGCTGTTGCTATTCTGGGGAGCCTATTGCAGGCGAGGGGAGGGCCGTCTGTCGGAAGTATTGCTTTTGCCTTTTAACAAATAGTTGAGACATCAGACATCTATGCACAGCTTCATGCACACTCCTTACCCATTCACTTACAGGGTCTCTCTCCCTTTTTCCCTGTCTCTCTTTTCCTCCTCTCCCTGGTGTTCGTACGCACAGGTTTTTAGCAGAGAAGACACACTGAAGAGGAGGGTTTGAGGTGTTTGCTGTGTCAGCTAAAGTCAAGGCACTGAGCACACACACGCGGCATCGCTTCGTTCTTGTAACTTATGAGCAAGTTATGGTGAGAGGAAAACAACCATGGCAGCCCTTTGCAGCCTGTGATAGTAGGAATCAGGACTTTTCATGGCAAAGATGTACATGATATTTTACAAGCAAATGAAGGGCAAGCCACCCCTCTTTTCCATGACAACTTTTTTGTAGAAAAGCTGTCTCAGCTATATTGAGCCAAAGACTTGATTTTTGATCGCTGCTGGGAGTCACTCCATCCTCACTTGCTTCTGTAGCAGCAGTGGCCAGAGGCTGGGTGGCAGCAGCAGGGAAAGCTTACAGTGGGTGCAGGTGAGAGGCTGCCTGCCCTGCTCTGTGCTAGTCCTGGTGTGAGAGCCTCCAAGTGCTCTCAGCAGACCGGCTGCCTCCGTCAGGCAAGTTGTCCGAGTTACCCCCAGTGGGAATCACTGTTGTATAATCTGGCAGTGCTGCAGGCTTCTTGTTTGTGCTCTCTCGTGGCTTGCTTGTTTGTTTTTGTTGTAATACACTAATGCCTGTAGATAGCATGTGAGGGAAAGGTAGAGGTAGAAACTTGGTAGCTTTTGCAGTATTTCTAGACAGGAGAATTCCTAAACATTTTTCCTTATGTAGAGCAGCATAATACGCCCTTTACTGACGTTTGCTTAGCAAGAAAAAATGTGATGAAAGACACTGTAACTGCTCCATTTGACAGCTGCCTTGCTGTCAGCTTCAGAAAGTGGAGCACCAGGGATGCCACGGGGCCACTGCTTCCATTGGGGAGTTTAGGTTTTGGCAGTGCCTTTTACATGTAGTTAAATGAGTCAACCTAACTCTGCTCTCATGTGTTACATACTTTCCTTGTAAAATGTCCACGTGTCAGTCGGTACAGGACGCTGTCAGGGCTGTTAACAATTTCTTGACACACCCAGAGAGGTGTTGTTTCCTCATGGGATACGTGCAAAAAGTAATGTTAACTTTTAAAGAAATTAGTTGTATGTTTTGGGGGAAAAAATGAAAGGCTGTTTAAGCTGGGGAAGGAAAGGAAATGTTTTCATAGATCAAATTCAGCTGTGATAAGATTTCTCTGTGATAATGTGGTGTGTAATTGACCTCATCTAACAACCCACACCTCATATAACCCACAGCTCTGCTCAGTGCAAGCTCTCTGAAAACTCAGCTAACTCCATAGATACATGGCTGTTCCCACCTCCCTTTACATGTAATGGTCCTGGAGATGCCAGAGAACTGCACAGGTGCCTGTGGCAACTTGACAGGGAGGAAAGTTTTGCTCCCAGATGTATGGCCTCAGAGGATGCTTTGGGGTTCACTCTTCCTGCTGAATCACTCATCAGACATGGCCTACTACTGATTTTGATGGAAGTAAGAGATGTAACACAGCTGTACAAAAAACCCCTAAATCAATGCTGTCCTCCAACTAAATATACTGATTATATACAGCTGCTGGCACAGACAGACTTTAGCAGAATTTAAAAGCTTGTCAGGAACTGCACCTTCCCCTGAACAAGAAGCATACTACCCCCAGGAGTAAATAATACAAAGAAAAGGCTGCTTTACATCGAGTTCACAAATCTTATGATGAACAGATTTGATGAAATGAATGTTGAGGGAATGCAATAGTATTAGTTAGTGAACACAATAGTGAATTTAATTCCTTTTTTTTAATAGTAAAAAAAGGTATTTTAGACAAACAGTGGGATTTCTTTTAAGTGTATTTACAGCTAGAGTTCAGGCCCCTCAAAGGCCAGAGCCTAGACTTATTTTAAATGTTTACCTTCTTGTTTACTAAGAAATCCAGTCAAATAATAAATTTTTCCTTTCCAGTTCTGCCTTTATTTCATGGTATCTATGCCAGCTGCAGCACAGCAATGGTTTAACTTTGCCCCCTGGGGTAATCTCAGGAGGTATGTACCTAGCTTGCACGGAGGGTAAAGCAGCCAGTAGACACAGTACAAACCGTAATGGCCAGAGAAAATATGAAGGAAGACGTCCTTATTCTGAGGGCTTGCATTTGGGCTGCCCAAAGGGCAGCGCACCCTTGCCATGCTGAGTGAGTGCTGCTGAAGTGCCAGGAAGGTTCCTGGGCTTCGACCTGCTCCCTCAGTTACACCCTGTGCCAAAAAACTGTGTCAGTGTAATATGGTCTTTGGAAAACAATGTTCCCAGTAAGTGGAAATGTGAAATATTTTAGCCTGAGATCTGCTGTTTGCATGGCATTGTTATGAAGGATGGGCTGCAGTGTTACCAGTTTCAGTTGATTGTGAAAAGCCACAGCTCAGCCAGTGTGAGAATCTCTTATCACAACTGTGGCAAAAATCTGAGGCATTGATGTTATTGGTGTTTACTGGTGCTAACTGGGAACCCAGAAAAGGAAGGAACTGGAAAAAAGCTGATTCCAGCCAACGAAGGCAAACAGAGAGAGAAAACAAACAGCCTGTGCTGGTTCTGCAGTCAGGCCAGTTGTAGAGAGATCTATGAAGTGCAGCAACTGAAACCCTTGCTGGTGGCCACAGAGTCCTGGTCCCACAGCCCAGTACCCTTTCCGCTTCCCACCAGAAATAAACAGTCAAGCAAGCAAGAACAACTCTGTACAACAGACATGACTGGGATAAAGAGGAAGAAAAAGAAGTGTCCTTCAATGCTTTTCAGTTCTCCATTCTTTTCCTCTTACTGCCTTGCCTGTGCACAATACTCAGAACAATTGTTTGGCTGGGGCTCTGTGCCAGGAGCAAGGTGTCCCTTGGAGCAGGGCCAGGAGCCTGGCCAGGGTGGTGGCAGGCTAGGACAGGACTGCACCTGCTCTGCCCCTGTCATGGCTACCCAGGAAGGGAGTCCTGCTGGAACAAAGGGGCAGGGAGAAATGTTGCCAGAAGGCAACAAATCCGAAATGCTGAGATGGGCAACAGATTAATGATGCTCTGCAGAGCAAGAGCCCTGGCTTCAGAGCTGTGCTGTGGGAGGCTGGGCAGAAGGCCACACCCTTCGAGAGAAAAAAGAGTGGGAAAGATTTAGAAGCCCAAAGCAGGAGAGGGTCAGGAGACAGGCAAGGGGTATGAGTGCAACACTCTCATGAGATTCCCCTGCTGATTTTATCCACGTGCAAATCATCTTTACTGGTATCTTCTCAGTTCCTTGCTTTCAAAGCTGGCCAAACACTTTAGTACTATAAACATAAGTAGGCTGGATAAAGAAAATAAGATAGTCACATTAAATTGCTGAATAATCTGTCTGGAAAATCTGTGAGGTTGATGTGGATATTTCTTCTAAAATCTCTAGTCATTATTTGTATTTGTATTTCTGGTGACCTAATAACTCACATCTGGGACTGTGGAGATACAGAGAAGTTTGCAATAAGCCAACAAAAATTAATTAAGAGTCAAAGAGTTTTCTGTATCAGTTTTCGTAAGCCACTTTCATCAGAGTTGGGTAAGTAAGGTCATCTTTTTTCTGTAGATTTTATGATTCTCAAAAAGAAGGGAGTGGAAGTCTCCCAATTAATTTATTTGAAAATGTAGAAACAAAGCTTCTCAGCAAACTGTGGAGAGCATTTTCTTGATGTATCAGCTTAAGTTACTTTGTCTTCATCTTTGATTGTTGAGATTTGCTCTCAGAACTAATAGTCTGCCATTTGCAGAACATGTTCATGAGATAGCTGGCTTGGAACAACAGGACGAAGGCTGGCAGGATGAAAGAAAGTGGCATGGAGAGGAGAGACAAGAAAGAAATGGAGAAAAAACAAAAGAAAACCATACTCTTTATTGAAAAAAGAGGTACCGGTCTAAAAAAGCATGAGTAGCCCTTACCATTAGTGTTGACACATTGATACCCACACACAAGGAGGAAAATATGCCAAAATTCCAGTTATGGAGCAATGAGAAGTGGATGAAAAAACCAGAGAACTGCCTCAAGAAAGTAAAATGATCCATCCTTCAGGAACTTTGAATATAAGGATTATCATTATTACTGTTGTGCAGCAAAAGAATCGCAATTCAGGAGTCAGATTTGCAGAATGCTTTTTATAAATGTAAGATATATTTCATAAACATAATGTTTAGGCTATGGCATTTGTGTCATTTTGCAACGGAATAAACTCCAGATACATCAATAAATGGATAATACTTAGTAAGTAAATAAATAATATAGTCTGATGTCATGTAGAAAATCCGTGACAGAACTGAAAAGAGAAGTTTTTTCATTCTGAGTCCCGTGGTTTCTTGCTAAGTCATACTCTTTCTGTTATGTTCTTACTCATTGAGAGGCACTGATTTGTACCAATATAGTTTTCTCTGGCTTTAAAAACTCAAATCATAGACACAGTCCAGAGCTCATCACACTTCACAACTCCCTCCAGAGTCCCTGCTGACTCACAGCATAAATATTTAATGCTTTGGTCTTCTGTTAGTGTCTTCTTTAAAAGTACTGTTTAGAAGTACAATGTGGCCTTGGTAAGCGACTCTAAAGACTTATGTTTTGGCAGAAACTTGAAATCAAACTGAAAGTAAGAACAGAAGACTGGAAAATACAATATCAATAGAATTGAGCTGAGAAAACAAAGTAAAATATAAATTTTAGTTCAGGTTTCTACTTTCATGGCTGCATAGCCTTTCCAACAAATAAAAGGAAAGGTCTTTTAGCTTCTGGGCAACCTGAAGGGGCCACCTGTACTTTGCTGAATAGCAAAATACAACACCTGTATGTTGCTGAATAACATGTCCGCTGTTTGTCATCACACACTGTTCTTTCCTGTTAGCTTCAGATATTTTACTTTTTTTTATTTTTTACAAATCATTGAAAGAGCAGCCCTTGCACTGGAAAGAAAATTGTTCATCTGAAATAAAACTGGGAGGCAGTGCACATTCTCAGTGCAAGGACTGAGCCCGGAGAAGCCAGTTAGTAATGTCACCCCCTGCTTGAAATCAGGTGGTTTCTAGGAATTTCCAAATAAGGTGCCAAAAATGGAAGCCCTTAAGATCATTGTGCAGTGGAAAGCGGAGATTGTTCTTTACTCTTGTGATGAATTGTTAAAAATGTGTAAGCTGAAATTCCCTTTGCCTGTTCCAGTTTAGGAAAGGGATGTACATTGCTAAGAAAAGTTTGAGTTGCTGAAATGTATTATTTTTGTTGCTGGGAAACATTTTCTCCCACATGGAATATGTCAGTCACACAGGAAATGCAGTCATTTTCATGGTTTTAATTATTTCCACTGAGAAAGTGTTTTGTTTTCTCCTGAAAATCTTGTTGTTGCAAAAATAAACAACTAAATGTCATTAACGCTCTGCTTTGACTTCTTGCTGGTTTTTGACCACAGCTGGCAATCTGAAAGCAGTTTTACATGCATTCATTAAAACCAAATGTCTGGGTAAAGCTTTCCAAAGTCCATCAAAATTTTCAAGTCATTGCAGACAAGAAGGAAATGAAACCAGCCTCCAAAGCACAGGTCATTTTGTGCTCACTTAGTGGTCCTGAGTAAGTGAGCAGTGAACTCTCCCTCAATGCGGTAAAATCTTCAGGTCACCTGTTCCCCAGAACCTCTGTCACCTGGGTCCATTAACTGGTAGCAAACGTGGTCTTCAGTGGACACTGTGCATCTGGAGGTGTCTCAAATTTACTTTGAGACTACTGTTTGCCTTCAGAGCTGGAGATACTGAAAGCTCAGTAGGTGGAGTGACAGATCTGTTAGAACCCAGCACAATGCAGGGGAGGCTCTTTGGAAGAAATGGAGGTTTTCTGCCCCAGAATCCTTCCCTCTGCACACAACAAAATCCCATCTTTTGAAATACAGGTGGGGGAAACACACCCATGGGAGCCCCCAGGAACCTCATCAGGGAAGAAACCCTCATCTGGGCTGTGGCCTCAGACAGGATTCCCAATACACATCCTCCAAAAGCACTTGGTGGGGATTGCAGCCTCTTGCAATTCAGGGGCTGGTATTTACTCTTCTGGCATGGGTTTTTATTTGTTGATTGGTGTTTTTTTAAGCCGAAAATACATATCACCTCTGGCAAAGCTAATTTTATGATGTCCTGGGTAGAAGCAAGCCCTCTCTTGTAACTTTCTGTTTAGTTTACCAGCACGATCTGTATGAAGGACTTCCCTGAGCAGCTGAGAACTGCGGCCTGGGGGCCCTGCTGCTGCCTCCCTCCACACCCCTGGTAAAGGCAGACATGGCCTTGCAAGAAGTCAGCCGCCATCTGTCACCAGTGTAGGTCCCTGTCATCCCAATGTGGCTGCTTGGCTGACTTACTGCTGTGCAACAAGAGACTTCAGCATTAAGGCTTGGGCCTCTCTGAAGACTGCAGAAGTCCTGGTGCACTCTTTTGCCTCCTACATGGCAGGGGCAGCCAGCCTGTGAGCGACTCCACTCAGCAGACACCCTCCTCCGTCCCTTCTCATTCAGATTCAGACTCTGTGCTGCTCAGTTTGGCTTAAACCTCTCTGTGGCAGACTAATCACTGAAGCATTAGTTGTTTAAATTCACACTGATGAAATAGCTGCTGGCAAAGCCCAAGGGACTGTCAGTGGTACAGCATGTGCTGTGCTGGGCACTCACAGTGCCCTGAAGAGCCACTGTACTGCCTCTGAGCAGGAATGCCCCAAAGAAAGAATGTTTGAGACTGGGTTCACAGCAAACAGGCTGCACACAAAGCTTTAGCCTTCCAATGCAGCTTCTAACTTCAGCAGGTCTTGTCAAACAAGAGAGAAGTTTTGTAGTTAGCTCTGATAAAGTTTAGCTCTCGGAAAAGACTTTTCTACCATGGACATAGTGCATGAGGAAGATTTTTGGGTATGTGGAGTCAATAGGCAGAAAGCTACTGACTTTGTTGAAGGTTAATTTCACACCACAAAAAGGAATCAGAAACTCCAGAGCAGCACTAGAGGGGCTGCTTAGTTGCAGCTACTCTTATGAGAGCAAGGAAGCTTGCAAGTCTCTTCCTGGCTCCTCTGGGAACATGAAAGATACATTTTCCTTCTCTAACCTCATCTCACTGATTTTTGGGAAACATGGTGATGAGTTTTGGCACTGCCTTCTCCCCCTTCAGACTGGGTTTGAACACATCTCTCATGTTTTGCTTTCTTCTCAAAATCTTACCCTTTCCTAGGTAGTTACCAATATGCACTTCTCAAAGGAAAGTCTCCCTGGTCTGTGACCTTCCTGAATTGCACCTTGGCTTTTTGCAGTGGGTGTCTGTTCCCGCCTGATAGCAGCTCTCAAATTTCAGTTGTTCTCAGTGAAAATGACCTCACGCCCCCCATCACATGCACACTCGCGCATTTTTACTCCAAGCTCTTTGACCTCTCCTTTTCCTGAGCCCACCCAAAGAGGCAAAGCAGCTACCGCAGTGAGAAAGGAAAATCAGGCCTTCAGTACCATTTTGAAAAAAGTCCCAGATCTCTGCAGGACATCTGACTTTGAAATGGCTTTCTATGTGATTTAGAGATTTTTCTAAGTAACATGTTCAGGCATATATACCCACATTTACAGCTGTGGGGTTTAAATCCCTTGGCAGTTCTAGAAGCTAATACACTTGTGCCAGCTCTCAAACTCTTGGACACATGCCATGGAAATCAGAGGCAACATATTAGAGTGCCTAATTCCTGGAGTCTTATGATTATCACATCTACACAACCCACCCTCTTAGCTGTAAAAACTTGAAAGCCTGAGTTAGTTAAGCTTCATTCATAGAAACTCAAGAGTGAGATCATGAATTAAATAACTCAGCATTTTTTATTTTAAAAAGACATGTTTTCTAAGCCAGCATTTTGATTATTTTATGAAAGGTTTAACATTTACATGTTTAACATTTTATCTTCAGCTTTAACATACATGACATTAAAATTGAGGAGAAGAATCAGTTCAGTGGATAGAAGATATTTAATCCTTCAGGTTTATGACTGCAGGAACAGTCCAGCCCTTGCACCATTGATATGGATGGGGCAGTAGGGGGCAGGTACCCTAGGGACAGTGCTCAGCTGTGCAGCAACACACCCCTGGTCCCAGTTTTGGCTGGGATAGAGTTGGCTGGGAGACACTGATCACTGCTCAGGAATGGGCTGGGCATCAGTCAGTGGAAGGCGAGCAATGGTGCTGTGCATCACCGGGGGGTTTTTAGGTTTTATCTCTTCCTCTCTCATTTGATGATGATGATTATTATTATTTATTTTGTTTCAATTATAAAATTGCTCATATCTCAACCCACCAGTTTTACTTTTTTTGCCTTATTCTTGTCCCCGTCACACCAGGGCAAGTTAGGGGAGTGAATGAGAGGCTGCATGGTACTTAGCTATTGTCTGGGGTTAAACCACAAGACCCCTAAAAGGCAGGTTTTCAATTTGCCAGGTAAAAGGGAGGGCCTGAGCACAGCCTGAAACTGCTTCATTCACCTGAAATCCTCCCTGCCAAGGGAGACACCTGTGCCAGTGGCAAGCTAGAGCAGTGAGGGCTGAGGAACACAGCTGCAGTGGAATTCCCCTTTAACTATTTGCCTATGTCTTTTTGCTGGTGTTGGGAGCTCGGGACAGGAGCAGAGCAACTTGCCTTATCAAAGTCTCCACCTTTGTATTGGATCCTGGCTCCTCAGAGATAATGGGTGTCATGGAGCAAGTGGGATTTGGAGGGAATTTTTGGAGGAAAAGCAAAAGTGTTACTGCTCTGCATGGTAACTGCAGCTGGCCAGGTGTTTGCAGCCAACAGATGGGCTTGCACCTACTGCATGGACTCTGCAGTCTTCTGGAGCTGCACAGGCTGCTCTCAGATTTGGCATGTCTTCTTTCAGACAGCTTTCAGAGGCTTCCCACATCATTCCATCCCTCCAGATTCATTTCCAAGTGACTGTTAGATCAAATTGAGATTTGATCTCTGTAGGTTGCTGTGAGTTTAGACAGAAGAGATTTCTGGGCAACCCGACAAGCCAGGGGCGACCTGGTTCCCTGTACATGTGGCTCCTGCCTGGGCTGTGCCAGTCTGGGAAAGAGAGCAACTCACAACTGTCTCAACAACAGCTTGTGTTGCGCCTCCCTGCTTAACCGAGTGGAGAAAGGAACCAAATATCTTCTTCTTGATGACAATACAGGTTTGTCTCAATGACTCATATCACAGATAACCACAGATATTTTGAGTTGAAAGAAACCCACAAGGATCACCAAGTCCAACTCTTAGGTAAATGGGCAGTATGGGGATCAAACCCATCACCCTGGTGTTAACACCATGCTCTTATCAGTTGAGCCAGTCTCAGGGTCCTGTAAATGTGTTCTTCATGTTTGAGTACTGCATAGGTTGATTTCATGCATGAAGGCACATGGAAACACTATTACAAAAGGCAGCTATGCACAAGCTGGTAAATCCCAGAAGCAGAGGGTATTCATGCTTCTGTTGCTCTGCACTTTTGTGCACATGCACAACAGATTGTTTAATATCTGTACTGCATACAGGTTTTTTCACACACCCTCACCTTGTTCGGTACACATAGAAGATAATTATTAGCTAATAATATTGTGGAGGTCTGTGGCACATCAGAACTCAATCTGCAAAACCACAGCCATTGCTGCTGCCTTTATAACCTACAGTGATAGTGAGCATTACGATGTTTGGGTTTTTTTCAGCCCATGGTATTAACCTTGAAAATGGACATAATCCGTCACGGAAACATAGTTAGCAGTATAAAATGCTAGATGGTACTGTAATATATAAAAATTTCATAAGACCGAATTAATCCACCTTTAAAACATGACCAAAAAATGAATGGATAACATTAACTCTGCATTGGGGTTGAGGAACCAAGAGGTGTTATTTTAAAACCCAAAACATCCTTTTTATTTGGACACCCAGTTTGGGAAACCTAGGCTCTGTCCTTGTGATTTAGTATTAACCAAGTCTTAAAACACATAAAAGCAGTTACTATTGACTGTTCACACTTGGGAGTCTGGAACACAGCTGAAAATACGCAAAGAGGAAAACTAGGTCTGACAGCGTCCCCTGTAGGCCATCTAGCCCATCTTCCTGCCCTAACAAAAGGCCAGCTGTCTCAGCCTTCGCTTTTTATCTTTATTGCTAAATTTTTCCTGTCTAACCTGCTCTTTAAAAATGCCTAAACACAGAGATTTCACTGTCTTCTGAGGCAGGTGTCTTCCAGTGCCTAATTATGCTCGTTGTTAGACTCACGTTTCTCTTAAACCCTCTGTACAAGTGCTAGTCCATCTTTCCTTGCTTTGTCCCCAGGGGATATGAAGAACTGTATATTTCTCTGCTCTTTGAAGATATTGGTTATCTGCTGCTGGACTCAAGAGCCCTCATTGAATCACACCTCTCTTGGGGGAATGTTGCCCAGAATGGAACATGCAACACCAGTGGAGGCCTTAGGGCTGCTGAATAAGGCAGAAAAATTTCTTCATGACTCTTGTGTGTTAATTTTTCTGCTTATATTTCACAGATGTGATCCTCACGTTTCTTCACAACAGTGTCAGCCTTATTGTTCATTAATAACATAGGGTATCCTACAACCTCAATTTCCTTTCTGCAGAACTTTTAGCCAGCCTGCCACATCCCATTTCATAATTCCGTAGCAAATTACTCTTGCTTATATGCATAATTTTGTGGTCTAATTGACTTATTACCCACCCTTTTTCAACTCTCTATACTAATTTGTCAGTCTTCTGCCCTCCTGTGTGCCTTCAGCTCCCCTCTCAGCTAGGTGTTTTTTGTGGTCTCCCACACAAAGTTAATACACACATCTTCTAATGACATGAGTGATGGAGGAGGAAGAAAATAAGAGAAGCAGACCCAGGACAGACCACTGTGAAAGTGACAACAGATTTTCCTCCAACCTGACAATTATTTGTTAATAATTATTAATATTTATTAAGAATTAATAACAAATAATCATAGTTACTTGCAATTATATATATATAAAAGCATACTGCAATTATTTTCCATGTATTTAAGAAAGAAGGCATCTACCAATGAACAAACTGACTTGGAAAGTCCAGTGTGGGTAACTTCCCTAGAATCAGGGGCTGAACAGGCAGGGGTTGGAGCTTGACTTTCATCTACCTCCACAGTGGGGCAATTTTTTTCATGCTGTTCAGTTCAAAACTCTCTGGGGTGGCTGGATGGGGACAACTCTCTCTTCCTAAGGAGAGTGAAGGGCAAGGTGCAGCTTCTTGGGCATCAGGAGATGGGAAGCAGTGACATGACCTGCTCCCTGAAGACAGCATCTTCAGAGACTTCGGCTTTTAAGCTCTAGCATGCCTGTACATGCCCTAACTCCTGATTTAACAAAACCTAGGGTTTTGCAGGAAGAGGAAAGCATTCTTGGCATAAAGATTACCCCACTAACTGTCAAGATTATTGGGTATCCACTGACGGTCTACCTTTAAGAAACCAATTGCCTTTTACATTCTTCACCCTCTAGTGACAGGAATGAAAACAGGAGACCTGACATCGAATTCATAAGAGGCTTGGAGGGAATTATCCATTATGGGCTCTTTGCCTTTTCTCAGAATCCACAGTTAAATGCATTACACCAATGTCATGCACCTCCTTTATCAGAATTGCATCATAATCTTTGCATTACATAAATCCCTCAGAAATGTGAGCTCACAGAAGCAGATTCTGTATGGTTGCTTTCAGCTTCTTGAACACAGACAAGCAAAATAAGCTTCTGTTTTATGGGTTTCAGTTTAATACAGTTTGGAGGGGAGAAAATCCACTGCTTTTAACTGCTGAACTACCTTAAAAAAAAAAATTCTACTTTTTACTCCACTAGAGGTCACCAGCACTATATTTTTCAAAGCATACTACAGGAAAGAACAATCTAATTTCAGTTCAAGGACTTCACTTGGGACTTAATTATGTGAAGTGTTTGACCAGCTAATCATTCCAGAATAACAGTACCAAACTACTTTTGAGAACCATCTCACAGAGATTTTTGCTTTGATAGCTGATAATTTTTAAGAAAAAAACCCAAAATAAAAACAAAACAGAACAAAAAAAAAAAAAAAAAAAAAAAAACAAAAACAAACAAAACAAAACAAAAAAAAAAAAAAAAAAAAAAAAAACACAAAACCCCACCCAC
This sequence comes from Corvus cornix cornix, assembly GCF_000738735.6. Lineage (NCBI taxonomy): Eukaryota > Metazoa > Chordata > Aves > Passeriformes > Corvidae > Corvus > Corvus cornix. The sequence goes on along the minus strand of NC_047056.1, from coordinate 58,315,628 downwards.
CCGCCCAACCAACAAAACCCCAACACTTTAATTTTGTACTAGTTTATTCACACCACAAAGGATAGCTTAGAAAAGTTAGATCATACAAAATAAGTACACTGAACAATTATTTTGAAGCGCTGAGGGCACAAGTAAAAAGAGGGATATTCACTAATGGCAGAGCAAATTAAAATAAAAATTTGAAATTAGATTCTGTGCTCCTCCTTTCTTGTGGCCAGCTCAGTAAATGAGGACCAGAGAGGATGTTTTGTGTCAAGATACATTAACCCAGACTTGAGAGTAGCCCTATGGCTACTCCAAAGTATGTAACACTTAGCGGTAGGCTGGCAGATACCCCTACCTGTGGCACTTCTGCTGCCTCCTCACTGCAGCCATATGGGGACCTAGTCTGGGGTCCCAGCAGCAATTTAACTCATGAGGGACACACTCAGGTCAGGCACTGCTTTTCCTGCAGTGCTGTTCTCTCAGCTATCTTACCTCTTCCTGGGGGCTTGGACCTGAGCTCAGCAAGTGGTTGTCACATCCCCATTGTGGGTGGAATCACAGCTGGCTAATATCAAATTTCTTGTGATAAGTTATAAAACACCCTCATCAGAGCCAAGGGTGGCAGTAACAGTTATTAAATTATTAAATTAAGTTATTAAATTGGTTCCCTGTCTCTCACATATCTGGAGATAGGAGTATCCTAAAGGGACCACCAAAACCGCCCTTCCACTGCAGCAATCTGAGGCTTCTCACAGCTCCCCTCTTGCTTCCCTGCAGCACTGTTGCATCCACTTTTCTCCCCCCTGAGCTGCACTGTGCAGTTATCTCCCTCCATGTCACTGCAGCAGTGTCAAGTTGAAGCCCTACTTAACCTGTTATCCTAAGGCCTTAGCATGGCCTTGTCTTGACACCTCATCCTATAAAAAGGATCAGGTCCTAGAGCCACAGCCTATCTATACTAGTCCACGTTGTATTTTTCCATGGATAATGCAATCACAGGCCTCAGCATGCTTTTCCAGAGGGGAGTAGGGCCATCACACATCCTGCTGCTCCTGGAGATAAGGGTGCACAATAGCCCAGTTCATGGTGCACAGCCCATAGCACACCAAAAGGAACTTCACTTTTGCTGACAGACCAGGTCAGGGGCCAGGCAACGGGAAACAAAAAGAGTGTCTTCCCAGAAAGTCGTGCACTGCTCATGAATCAACAGATATCAACAGCAAATACAGCTGCCAAACACTGTGCAGCTCCATGAGCAATGGCTTACACATAAAACATTTCTTGAGTTCATATGCACTTTGCAGAAATCTTCCCTTTCTGTGTTCTGCCCCCAACACTTTGCAAAGCCTTACCCCAGTTATTTCCTTGTTCTTCTGTCCACTTTTGGGCCTACCCCCATTCCCAACCTCACCCCTCAATGGACATCACCTTGTCTGTGCTCCACCAAAGGAGGTCAGCAGACAAGGGACCATCCTCCTGCATGAAACTCAGAGCCCCCACAGTCCCCATCAGCAGCAGAGCAGTTCAGCTTCTGCCTGTGAGAGAGCAGCAGGTGTCAGGCAGGGAGCAATTCACAATAGGGCACCAAATGTGTTGGCTGTATTGTCTCTGCGCTTTTCGAGTGCTTGCCAAAATGCTAACTCCTTGCAACACTCAGCTGTGGGAGGAACATGGCAGAGAGATAGAGAAGGTAGCTGCAACTTCCTAGTGTTTCTGGCAGCAAGGAGTGATTTAGAGGTATCAGAGACAGCAAAACCCCACCTGCTTAGCTCGGCCACTCATGTTTGGGATGTCTGGAGCATGAACTGGAGCAAATACTTTCCAGTGCTCCACTGTGAACTACGGTTTTGGAAGGAACAGCTAAGCCACTGTATATGTGAACAATTTTATTCCACACTTACACAAACATCAGTCATCTTTATTTCATGGCAGCTAGTGCCTCTCAGCAGCATTGTCACTGCAATGAAATCTGTGTGGTTTACAAAGAACACGGTGCTTCTCTAGTTCTCCTCCTGGTCATTGTTAACATCGCTTTTGCCCTTTCTTGTTCAGGGTCAAAGAACCAATGTGCACAGCTTAAGCAAGGCCCCTGGATGGAATAAAATTAGCCTTTCACTAAATCATGGATGTTCACCCCCCCTTACTTTTGCTCTCCTCAAGCTCACTTATGAATCACAAGTGGCATGGACAGGGTGAACAGGGATTGATCATTCACTGTCCTCTTAACACAGTAATTCTAGGTCATCAGGGAAAAGAGGTAGAAGAGAGATCTGGGAGAAGACATAGCTCACAGCCACAACCAAGCACCATGGCTGTCCTCTCCCACAGTAGAAACTGACAGGCAAGACATGACCTCTGGTGTTCAACCTGACACTTTTATCTCATATCAGGAAACGTGGAAGATCTGTTGCCCCAAGAAGGTGTGATGACAGGACAGGGAAATGCACTTTGTTGAAACTTAATCTGGTGAGCCGGAATACAAGCGGTAGTGAAGAACACTTTCTGTGGTTTCTGCACAAGCTCACTGCAGAAGTGAGCATTGTATGTCCCCTGTGGGCCTGCAGAGCCGAGACTGAAAGCCTGGCTGTCTCACCTTGCTCACTGTAGCTGTCAGAGTTGACCAGGATAAACATCGATCAAGCTAACGATGTCCCTGCAGCAGAATTGAGTGCAGGCTGTCACACCCAGCTAAGAAGCACAGTAAGTATTTGACCTGTCAAACTCCCTGCTAGCAGCCCTCTGCCGAGGGTTTGGGATGTTCACGCCATCTCCTTCGTCAGAGCAGCTTACAGGTACCTTAAATTTAGTTCAAGGCTGCCTGTGCATTCATGCAGGCACGCTCTGGTTACTGGATGTACACCCTCCCAGGGTGGGTTCGACCTACAGTTTGGGAAAAAGGATTTCCTACTGCTGACATGCAATACCATGCCCCCTCCTAAGTTTGGCAAACTGGTGCTTTTGTCGTGTAATTTTGGATTAACCCAAATGGGAAAAGCTTCTTATATCACTTACCTGGAGGGCAGAAAACCTGACCTATTGTGCTCTTCTTGCTATTGAGGTAAAAAGGATTAAGATAGAAGTAGTATACGTAGAGTGAGAAAATATCAGGGTATACCTCTGCTGATTTCAAGATGCAGCTGCTGTCAGTGTTTGGGTGTGTGCTTCTACACCTTCTCTTTTGTTATATTTGGAGCATAAATTAACTTGTCATACAAGTCATTAAGGAGATGTCATTAATAAGCTTATTTGCAGAAAATCAGCACAGAATATTTAAAATAAGTGCAAATAATGCTCTTCTGATGAAGAGTTTATAAAAGTTCTATAATCCTAGCTTTGGAAGATATAAACTGACACTATATTCAAAGGAGGGAAGGGGATTAGATTTTGCACTAGATGTGATCAGCTAGGTTCTGAATTGATTCTTCATTTTAGTAACAGTGCTTTTCCAGCTGCCTTTTCAGAGTGAAGATTTTAATAATAATAATAATAACAATAATAAAGCCACATTTATAGAGGACTAAGCTTCCTGGAAATACCACAATTGAACTCACAAGCTTCTTAACATCCTTTTTATATCCTGATGGTGTAATCAGTGTATTTTTGTCCTTAGCCAGCAAGTAATTTGGCATTAGCGCTTCACCTTATTTAGGTCGGTTGCAAAAGACTCCTGATTTATGGTCAACATAAAGGGAGAAGGTAAAATTGTAAAGACCAACAGCCTAAATTTAGGAAAGGTAACAGAAAGCATTGTACTCAGAGCTAATAGTATTGTGGGAACAGGGTACGGTCAGGTGTTTCAGTTCTTAAGCAAGACTCCCTATTTTGTGATGATAACAACCATGATGGCCAGATTTTGCCGTCAGTTTTAACTATGAAAACCCATAAGACTCTTTGGCCTTACTGTAATTTATGTTGACATAAATAAAAGCAGATTTTTCTCCTTTTTTTTATTATTATTTAAAATTTTACCTTATTTGAAAATTGGCCAGTTTAAAAAAGATTTAAACAATATTTTCAGTCTTTCAGATAGAAATAAATTTCTATTTGGATTTAGAGCCTCCAGGACTAATTTGGAACCTAACTATTCTGCAACAAGTTGTTTTTGAGGTTATGAATTAAAAATCTCAGTTAGAATAAAAGTTTCCCTGGAAATAAAATGTGAGCAATGGAGTCAGGAAAAGCTGAGATGTGAAAGGCCTTACATTTTAGATCTGAAAGGATATCGTTAGAGATGTCTACAACTCAAAAAAAATTTGGATCAGATTGTAGAGGCTTGCTATGCCATGATCAGGGCAGAACCTGAATCAAAAGACTTAGAAAGCAAGCTGTCAAAGGTGCACGTCAGCGCTTTCTACAGAAAATTAAGCTACTATCTCTAGAGGGAAAAGAGAAGATGTGAGATTTCTTGTTTGCAGAGAAAATGTGTCTGAATCTGACAAGGACTCAGAGATGAGGGTGTGACAAAGGGCAGACAAATAGAGGGGGTCACAGGTAACTGGGGTGATGGGTTTTCAGGTGTCATCTTTGTGAAACCAAATTCTAATTACAATTCACTATGCAGTGGTGGTAAATAGAGAGGTATAATAGATCCTACTTTTAATATGCCATTACATGAGTAGCTGTTGGATTCTAAACTGTAAGCAATGTGTATCTTATCTCCACGTGTTGTGGGTTTGGGTACTGCATGTGCCTGTATGACTAATACTGTATACCCAAGTATCATCCATCAGTGCTGAACACTGTGCCAGGAGAACAAGAGCAGTGAAAACTGAGTTCTTGAATTCTCATCCAGGGAAGGGTATTAACCTCTGTTTTTAAGTAGTCTATTCAAAAAGGCAATTCTGAAACTATTGCAGCACTTTTCTTTTTTTTTTTTTTTACTTGAAGAGGACTCTCAGGATGATATGGTAACATAAAGGTGTATTTGCTGCAAACAGATGAAAGACCTTAGCTGAAATGAAAACACTGAATAGCGACCATATACTTGGCTACACATGGAAAAAATAGTCATTTCTTGGTTCATGTACATCCATAAAATGCTAAAGGATAGATGAAAATAATCTGTTTGCAATTCCTCACACTTGGTAGATATTTGTGACTTGTTTAATTTAGTCTTATAAACTGTCCCCAACAGAAAATGGTAAAGATATATTGTAAAAAAATATTTTCACTATAAAAACTTGCTTGCAATTTTCAAGTGGTTGTGGGACTAAATTTTTTTAATTGCTCAGGAAGCTCAGACAAATTCCAGTAAAGTCAATCTTGTTGTGCCAGAACCAAACTGACAGAAAGAAAGGAGAGAATCAAGCTCACTCTGGTTTTTTTCACTTCACAATCAGTGATCTACCCAAATTAATTTTAGCAAATTATATTTATCAAACTTATCAAGTTAAAAGGTGTGAACTGCATTCAGACAGTCAAGTATGAGCATTCTTGGATTTCTGAAATGACTGGAGACCTAACTACATAATGGGAAGAAGAAAATCTTGGATGCACGAACATCTTTAGGAGAAGATTATCTTCCATCCGTGCTTATGTGAAAGACGACACTGCTTCTCTCAGAGCCGTCATGTGGACACTATAGTTGAAAGATAGGAACCATGTCAAAATGTTGCACAATCCATGAACATTCCAAGTCCATGTTGGAGCATGGCTGTTGGGGTCTTGGGCCCTGACACATAGGGTTCTACACAGCAAAACAGAACAAAGGTCCAATAGCCAAAAGCCTGCAGTCTCGAGCCAGCACCTCTAACCTCCAGTTGCAATCACAAACTCAAAGGGATTGCTTTCCCATAGCCCAGCTGGACAACCATCAGTGGCTTTAGCACATATGTGAGAGTGCTGAGACAAAGTCTCACTTTTGCCAAAATATTGCTGTTCTGTGTCCCTTTACAATTCCACCCCTGTGCTGGACCATTATTCTGTGCCATAATAAGGAAAAGGTTATGGGACCCTTCTCTCTTGATTAAATGAACTGCTATTTTGGCTCAGTGGTCTGTGACAACACATTGGCACTGTCGGTCTAACCCAGATGTTGAGTAAAGCAGCACTTACGTAGCTTGACCGTGTAAGTTTTACTTTACAGCCTCCAGCAGGGACAAAAGCCACCTCAGCAATGGCTCCATAAGTCAAGGGAGGGAATTCACAAGCTCTGCTAGCAGTTTTTCTTACCAGGCAGTTCCAGTCAAGGTGACATGGAAACCAAGAGACATTGTATGTCTGGCCTGTCCACTGCAACAGGAGCTGCACAGCTGGAGTGAAGGAAAACAGTAAATACATAACTCTTTACTGTGAGGGTGGCAAGGCACTGGAACAGGTTTCCCAGAGAAGCTGTGGATGCCCCACCCCGAAAGTGTTCCAGGCCAGGTTGGATGGAGCCCAGAGCAACCTGGTCTAGTGGAAGGTGCCCCTACCCATGGCAGGAGGGTTGGAACTAGATGATATTTAAGTTCCCTTCCAACCCAAACCATTCTCTGATTCTACAATTATATGAAAAATACACATTGGAATGTACCAGCAAGAGCTATACTACACGCAGCAGTAGAGCAGGTACCCACCAGCATTAACTTTGATTCATGTAAACTGTCCCAGTGGAGTGAATATGTCGTGGGCTTTGTGTGTTACAAGGCTCTAAAATCTGGCTCAGAGTGACTAACCGCAGTATTTTAGCATGAACAGTTGGCAAATTATTTTTGACCCAGATGGTAACAGGCCCTCATCAAATGTTTGGTTTGACTCATGCCAGCTGAATGGCTCTGCAAATGATGCTCTCATGTTATACGAAAAACTGGTTTACAGGTTTACATGATTTAGTATAACTCCCTGTAGATTTGGCACTGTTTCACACAAGAACTACTCTGCTGATTTTCTAATGGAGTGTACCAGTGTCTTATCTATTTTCAGCTCTTTGTCATTACCTGTCATAATACTGTGCATGATGGCAACATGCCAAGAGATGCAATGTCATGTTAGTAATTGTTAATATATAATGTATATTTCAGGGCAGATATCCAAAGTGATAGGTGTTTTAGAAATAATAAAACAATTTATTTTTTTTGCTTTTCATATTTCTTTTCTAGCACTTTCTGTTTTATTGGCTGCTTGTTCTACTTCTCATCTCCTTGTTGTAGTTGCTGAAATACTTCTTTGTAGTGGCCACAAAATAAGGAGCGTTATATCACTAGTCATCTGTAAACCTTAAGTTAAAAATCCATGCTTTGAAAGCTGGTCATCACATCTGTTAAGCCTTCTACTGGCTTGCAGTCATGTTTTAAACAAATACAGCTTTTTTCTGCTAAATGTTTTTAATTGCTTGCAGGGCTTATCAGCATCTGCAGAGGTAAAATACTTCAACTCCCTAGTGAGCTGCATCATTTCCAGTTAGTTCCATGTCTTTTGATATCAATCCCATGTGCCCAGGATGTGATATGCTAAACACACACCAACCGTGAGCAAAATATGCACATGCCGAATGATCATCTGAGAGGGAGGAGGAATCTGTTTTAAGCTACTGCATTTACAAGTCAGTGAAAACTCCATTTATAGGCAATGGAAAGAAACCATCCCCTCCAGAGCACCCAGCATCTCTGTTTAAGACAAGTGAGATCATTTTCTCTCTCTGGGTACCTGGAAAGTTGCTGTAAAGAGACTAGGTTGCATGCTCAGGTCTGACCCATACTGATCAAGAGACATGATTCAATTAACTTAGCCACAGATTGTTGACTGACGTGTGGCCCAGTGTATCTCAGTGAGATGATATTCCATATTCAGGGCTGAAAAATTAATAACTGGATAATCTCTTATTAAGCAGGAATGGTTCTTACAAGTCTGCAAATTTATCATTCACAGCGCATCAGTGAAATATAACCTGATGTCTGGAAGCCAAAGTGATCTTGGAATACAGAGAAACTTTAGACCCAAATCTGGAAACATAAGTCACATTCAAGACCCTCTTTAGCATTAGCTGATTAAGCACATCCCGTAACTCACTTCATGGTCATCACTTAAAAGAAGTATATGGACTATTTTGTCCCTTCAGAAAAGCTAGGTCCCTGTATACCCACACATCATTCTTACTTTTTATTTCAGTGTTCACTTCAGCACAATCAGTCATTAACTGTGGTTGTATGGTATATATTACTTCTGTTCAAATCCATATGAAGTCTATTTTTTGCATCTATAATTGAATTGATACAGAAGAGTTCTCAGGAGGAAGCTACTCTGTATGGCACATACTTTGTACTTGGGGAGACATTAGCTGTACAGCTGTCTTCAGAGCAGGATGTGCATTTACCTGAACTGATAAATTTATTTCCCTGAGAAAAGTAAAAATGGCAACTGATTGACTTCCAATATATTTTTGAAGATATATAGGACTGTGTGCTAGATTTCTACTCTCCAGTAGACCTTTAAAGAATATTATTTCTTTAGAAAAGTAAAGAGAGATTTCTGTACATTTCAAAAGTAAGTATATGGATTTTCTATACCAGAGCAGAAAATCTCAATACCAAACCACTAGAGAACAATCATAGGTATAGACTCCAAAGTGCAGAGGGAAAGATGTTTACAAGAACTGAGAAAGCAGGATAAAGTCTAAGAAGGCTTAGGCTTTATCCTATAAACCACTTATTTGTGTGCTTCTTGTATTACATTCATAAAAGATGGCCTGAACTGTGGGATATCTCCTCCTCATCAACATGCAAGAGACCATCCACAGAGTATCGAGTTCTTCACGTCCTCACCCATGGGGAGAAATGATTCCGTTAACAGAACCCTAAAAAATAAACAGGCCGAGGCTGTGGATCATTTCCCACATAGCCTAACCTTTCCAAATAAGGAACTGCTGAAGGAGCCATGGACGCGGTGCAGTGTTGTTCTCGCCTGGTGCTGCCTATCCTTCTGCTGGAGAACAGGGAGAGAGGCAGCACCCATTGCAGCAGCTGGCAATCTAGGCACCCAAAAATACTCTGGAGGGAACTCCTGTGTTAGCCAGGTGCATCTCAGAGGCAGAAGAGTCCAGATGGGGATGTTACAGGGAAAACTGAATCTGACAGAAGGAAGCCTGGGCTGAGTGAGGCTGGCACAACTCCAGGAACGCAGCCCTTCTATCATCACGAGTTGATGCCTCTCTGCGCAAGAGGAACTGGAGCTGTGACATCGCTCCTGCCCCTCTCTCAGCCGCAGCTTGAACGTGGCTCATGCAGGTGCAGGAGGAGGGCACCGTTTCCCAGACGCGCCGTCTCCCACGCCCTCCTGTTCCCGCGTTCTGGCAGCCATCCACCCACCCACCCCAGCCTCTCCCTTCCCAGCGGGAGCCGAGCGCTGCCCGGCGGCACCGCAGGGTGTCACCCTCGGCGCGGGCCGGCAGCGCGGGGGCACCGAGCGCACAGCGCAGCCCCGCTGCCTCGGGCCCTACAGACAGCGCAGCCCCGCTGCCTCGGGCCCTACAAACAGCGCAGCCCCGCTGCCTCGGCCCTACAAACAGCGCAGAGCCGCGCCTACGCCGCTTCGGGCCCCGCGCAGTCCCTCGGGCCCTACAAACACCCAGAGCTGCAGGTGACCAAACAGACGCGCATGGGGACCATACGCTGTCACTGCAGTGCCCGTGCCTGTGCAGGAAAGCCTCAAGCTACCACATTTCAGTCTGTGAAAGAAGAGACCTTTCATTCAGAGCCTGACCTGACTCTAGAGCAATCTGCTGGACAAATTGTGTCTGACCCAAAACATAAATGCAATACATATCTTTATTAATTGTTTGGGGAAAGTTTTGGAAGCATTTTTGCAGAAAAGTTCCATGATCAGTTCTAGCCAGCATGGAAAATTTTATGCCGGTCTTGAAATGTAGACCTTCAAGCAGAAACTGCAACTGTGGGGAGCAACAGAAACCTTTACTGCAAGCTGTCATACCAGCCCTGCTGGAGTGACTACAGCCACATGGTATCACATAAACATCTGTAGATCTGGTAACTACAGTTAAATAGGAACTTAAGGGTGTGCAACATTTCATTTCTCTTCTTAGAAGAGTCCAGATGGGCCCGGATTCATGTCCCCTACCTTTAGGTACCCCAGGTAAGATGATGAATTAGGGCCAATAGCCAAACCACTTTTCTAAGCAGCATCCCTCATTTTTAGCACCTATCTGTAGAACTGTTTCACTGGAGGTGGAAGGCTGTGCTAGAATCTCGGTTTTTTTCATTAATTTCTCCAGGCTCTTTATAAGTGTACAGAGGGTGGGCATAAACTACTTTTTACTCATATTTTGGAGGAGAGACAGGAACCTCCTGCTTAATTTGCTTATGATCCAATCTGTCCTCCAGTCTGCTGAGTATAAGGAACACAAGAAAAATAGTCACTAAGAAGTTTCTCTTATCTCCATAAGGCTCATGAAACGGTTCGTGGCTTATGGGACATGGAGATAAGTAGCATATACAAACCATGTGAGATGTCTGCATTTACGTATTTAAATGTTTTTGCATGCATTACGAATACACTCCACCCAAAGAGCATATGAAAGCCCAAGCATGCTTGCCATGCAGAATACAATATAGTAAGTGTTTTAAGTTTTGTTGCATCGACCATTCTGCTAAATAAAGCTATCCAAGCTGGTGGTGGTTACAACACTGCCACCAGCAGAAAGTGTGGATGACTATTGCCATTTTATAAATGAGTGAAATTAAATCACAGATTCAGCTGTTAGTCAAAATAACACATAATTCCTATGTCACCTGTCAGGAGTCCTAGCCCTTTGCTTCCCAGTGCAGAGACTTTTCTCTAAAGGAAATACAGACCTTACAGGCACAGAATTCGGTAAAACAAACCAACAAATCCAAAACCCAGCTGACTTCCACAGATTCTCCCTACAGGCATGACGGTAATACATTAAAATCAGTGAGATTAAAATCATGGACAACTTTTTCCCCTTTTCTACACCAAACAATTGAGGCGGCATGTGTTGAATATTCATTGCTAGCAGTTGCAGACTTTTGCAGAAAGCAGCAGCAGCATAATAAGCCTACGCATGGTAGAACAGTTAGAATTACAATCAGACATTGTTTTTTAAAAGTAACCCATTAAAATAATACCCTACGTCTTGGCAGAAATGAAAAGCACACGATGTACACCTTTGAGTCGCTGAAGTTTTATGCTTCTTTGTTATTAATTACTCCAGCAGGTTTTTTCCTTAAAAACGATAGATGGTATTTAATGTTCTGTTACCCTGGGGCTGCAGTTCTCGGCTCGTGTATCTGCACGCAGCACCTTGCTCATGACTGGGAAATGTGAGGCAAAGATAATGTGTATGCACAGCTTCGTTGCTTAGCAAGTACAGTTTCATTTTCTGTAGAGACAAATTAGCACTATATATTTTAACATCTCTAGCCTACAAGTCATCGTCACAAAAGATGTTTCAGAAACATTATAGCGGTGGAAGACTTTGCAGAGCCTGTCAGTACACTATTCAAAGAGTTATTGAATGCATGAATTTGGGAGTTTGTTGGGAGTTTGAGGGGGAGGTGACTGCATCTCTTTCAGATAATAACGGGATCTGAAAGGTTTCTTGGCTGCAATAAATTAGCATTTTCAGCTCTGAGTGTGGTCTCCCAGAAACAGTTCATAGCTGAAGCCATACACGTTTTTCTGTTCCTACATCCAACGGATAATAAAACATGGAAAATTACTGCAGGCTTTTATCTCAGAAATGAAATGAACAGAAATACCACCCCTATTAGAGATTTGCTTACACTGCTGTTATCGCAGCAGCCTAAGCAACATTCAACTGTCCAACTTTTCTCAGCAACTGCTCATCTGGGTTCTCAGAATTGCTACCACCACCAACTGCAGTGCCCAGTGGATAATGGGAGCTGTAAATAAGGTGCAGATGCTCAGCTCCTCAAACAAGAAAGCCATCCATCACCACACAAAAAACTGAAAAGGATCACCCCAGAAGTGGTTATCTTACTTCTTGGCCCAGGAGTCCCCCTCTTGCAGGCCATCTGGTAGTACTACTCAGTAATAAAAAACTATTCAATAGTTTTAGCTGAATAGTCAGTTTTACCCCATCTGCAAGCATATGATCAGTGGGTGAAACTCAGCTCCTGAATAGATTTTGGAACACTGGTAAACTCGAGGTACAGTGCACTGCCCCACATCACAGCAGCAATGTTTCTTGCTCCAGGACGGAGTCCCAGCAGGGACTGCTTCCATCAGCCTCATGAGAGCCGGCTTCTAGTGTAGGTCTGCAACACATTGTTAAACAGCTCCAGTCTTTGTTACCTAAGGACATAATTCAAGTGTAGTTATGCGTTGTCTACACTGCAGTACCTTTAGTGGCAGAGAAACTCATTTTGGGGAAGTGGGAGTATTTGCACCACGAAAGAAAACCCACTCTGATACACAGCCACTCTTCACAGCCCTAGCTGGAAGACCAAGTTGTATCCATGTACTTTGCCAAATTGTATCCATGGTAAGAAGTCTACAGATGGAATAACCATCACACACCTAAGCAAAATTATCTTAGCTGATTGGCAGCTTGGATTTATTTTTAATTTTTTTCTTTTTTTAAATCTTGCTAAAAACCTTTGTTTTAAAATAAGACAGAGTTTATGGAAGTATTTTTCAGGATTTTACTGCAAACCAATGGGTCTGGTCACAAAAAAATATGATACATATAACCAGGTTAATTATATTACATTACAATGACGGTATACATTACAAGTAAGTCTGTAAGTTTAAATATACATCTAGAGTTACAACTGAATGTACAGATCTTTTTTACAATACATACAATCAGGAATGAAAATCCCTCAAACCCCAAGACCATAAATAATGCCCATTTTACAGATGATATATTTTAAACTAAAAGAGAGAAAAAAAAAAAAGAAAAAAAAAAAAAGAAACCAACAGCTTTGACCGACTGCAGCTGGGGCATTTTGGTCCATAAAAACCCTTTCTAAAAATAGAAATCTTTTTTTCATAGCAGCAATGCTTTCTTCAAGCATTTGGATACATGTAATTGTGAGCTCATTTCAATAATTTTAGTTGACAGTATAGATTTACAAAAGAAATTTCAAAATTACACTTAATTTATCTTCCAAATATGGAAGAAACAAACAATGCCCCACATTGTGGTATCCTGCAAGTGTCACACTGATGCTTTAAACTAAGTCCATCTGTAGTACGCAGACCACACGCATACCATTTGTTCACATAGTAAACCCACATAAATGAACTGAGAAACACACTCTGCAACAGGGAAAGCTTTGGAGCTCACAAGATCTCATCAGAAAAAAAGGCACATTTCATAAAATCCTTATCACGTTCAGATAGATCTTCAGGCAAGGCTTTTCGAGCACGATTACAAAACAGCTTGTTCTTACTCCTACGATCTGCCGTAGCAGTCTATGGCAACAGTCACTCTGTTTTTCTTTCCCAAGGAGACAGCACCACTTTGGGGGAAGAACAAATGGAAATGAAAAGCCTGTAAAGCTCATTTAGAGAGTGATGTGCTCTTCAAAAAAGCTTCCAGCAAACAGTGTTGTTGAAATTAAGGCTGCAAAGCTGCCATGGTGGAAATGTGCAAATTCTCTTTCAAGGTGACTGGTCAACTGGCAGTTCCACCAGAAGGCCAAACAAAAAATAAAAATAATGGTAGTTATTATTATTAAAAAAAGAATTAAAGAAAAACGTTCACAAGAAAGAGTCCACAGGTGGGGCATAAGAGAAGCCCAAAAAAGCCTCAGCGGCTTCTTTGACGCTGGCGGTGATGAGGATGCTGTCTGGGGACTGGCCAATGGAGTTGGGGACTGGCTCATCTGTAAACTCCGGATCAAAGTGTCGCAGGTCACTGGGGCCGCTCTGTGGAAAGGGCAGAAGAGGAATTTAGACCCAAATATTTTGTGAGTGGGCAGTTCAATTCAATATGGAGACAAGCACCCTTGTGTGGACACTCACAGTGTTATCACCTCAGGCCCACTGTTTAGCAGCTTTTGACAGTTTTAGTTTGACCTTTATTTTGTATCCTGTTGCACACTGTCTCACTAAAAAAAAGATGATTCAATTTACTATGGCTACACTCACACTAAGCTCATGCAGCAGAAGCTAAATGCAAACATGCCACTCTGCCTCACAGCAGTTTGCAGGGGAGGACCTTGATCTCCTAGTTATTAAATGTAGTTTATAAAATGCTCAGGAAACAATGGGGAACAACCTCCACAACCTGATCCCTCACTTTCCATGTTAGTATCTGACAAGCCAAATGTAACTCTGCCTTAGGGAAGCTCATTGCTCTCTGTACCTTAACTTCCCCTTGGTAAAATGGGGAGGCTGGGGATTATTTTAAAATTGCCATGCAAATGAAGCATGTGAGACAACAAAAAAACCAGCTAAATTTAAATGGATTATCAGCAAAAAGTCAATTACCACTTATTTTTAACTTTGTTTGGACAGACACAGGGGAAGGAAAGTTGCACTCCCCAAACACAGCCGTCTGGCCACTTGCCCCTGGCTCCTGGGCAGCCCACAAAGACAAGGGGTAAAAAGACACTCTCCATGCACTCTATAATTAGAAGTGATACGTACCACATTTGGGTTAAAAGGGGGTGTAATCTTCTTATTAATGAGATCATCCCAGTTAATTGGGGAGAAGAAGATGTGATTCTTAATCTCCATCTGTTAAGAGAGAGAAAAATAGATTAATTCAGACCCAAGCTAATGTAAACAGAATGGCCCAGTCATCATCCCGCACTCCATGTGGGCACGGGCCAGTTTGCACTTACAAAGTCCTCCTTGGCACCAAGTCTCTTTGTCCTGTCCTTCTGCAAGAGGCCTTCCAGGAGATGTCTAGCCGAGTTGGTAATATTTGGCTTCAGCTGCAAGGGTTTGTTCAAGATATTGTCGTACATTTCTGCGGTGTTCCTGCTGTAGAAGGGTGGCTGTGGGAAGCAGAAAAGAAGTTAATGAGGCTGACAGGCAGGCATGGGATTTCTTGTGGGGAAAGGTCGAGTTAGCTAGTTTGATCTGTCATGAAGGATTCGTTGCTTACCAAGCCATAAAGCATCTCATACAGGACTGCTCCAAGGCACCACCAGTCCACAGTCCGGTCATAGGGCTGCTTATGGAGAACTTCAGGAGCAAGATACTGTGTAAGAGAAGGGAGAGATCCATGTGAGCTACAAGGATCTTTACATCAGGAAAGCCTCCCCATTCTTAAATGAAAGCAGCTTACTGAATCCCAGCAATAGCTAAGCTAAAGGAAAGCTACAAGACTTTTACAAACAGGCAGATGGTTTGAGAGCTGCTCTCTCCTGCTCAGCAAGCTCCACGTGTCCTACATGCCCTCACTGGCAGCCCTGTATTAGAAGGCCCTACACATCTAACCAGATGTACATACACGTGGGACAAGTCAGTTTTCACTGATGAGAACAGCTCTTGCTGTTGCTCTGAGAGTGGGGGCTGAGGGCTGGCTGTACCTCTGGTGTGCCGCAGAAGGTGGAGGTCGTGCCATTGTGCTCTATGTTTTCTTTGCAGAGTCCAAAGTCAGTCAAGACAATGTGCCCCTGTGAATCAAGCAGGATGTTCTCTGGCTTCAAGTCCCTGTAGGAGGAGAAGAAAGAAGAGAAATGTTAGTTAGAGGAGGTGCAGTGAAAATATTTTGGGTGCAGATGTTTACAGAGGTTTACTAAGCCACCACAAAATATTAAAAGCAATCCCAAGCACCTACTGAGCTGAACTTTTCAATGCTTATTCAACAAAGCACATATTTCTTCTGTACAACAAACTGAACAAGGCTGCTCACCGATAAACGATGTTCAGGGAGTGCAGATAGCCCAGTGCACTGGCAATTTCAGCAGCATAAAATCGGGCTCTCGGCTCCAGGAAGCAACGCTCCCTCTGGAGATGGTAGAACAACTACAGGAGACAGAGAGAACAAAGTTGTGTAAACGGCGCCAAAGCCTGTTAACAATGCACTTAATTAGACTCAATATATATAGCAAGGGAGAACAATAGCAGGAAATGGCCTAACGATCCTTCGGTAGTTCAAAACTTGGCAGGCAGAAGCATTCAATCTAGTAACTTCTCCCCCATGACTTTTCCCCTTGCAACTCTTTTTGTATTTAAAAGGAAGGGTGAAAATGTCTACCCTACCACCATGCACATGATAGGAAATAATATTAAATTTTCTTACTGCTTACCTCTCCACCATTGATGTAGTCCAGGACAAAATACAATTTATCTGCAGTTTGGAAGGAAAAGTGAAGCCCGACCAGGAAGGGGTGTTTCACATTTTTCAGCAAGACGTTGCGTTCTGACATAATGTGCTTCTCCTGAAACACCAGAAATCATTAATGTTTAGTACACTTGCTTAGTAGTTGCAGTAAAAATGTATTTGATGGACATTGGAATGGCATCGTGAAAGGTAGCTTACCTCTTTCTTCTTCAGGATTGCTTTTTTCTGCAGGACTTTAACAGCATAGAACTGCTCTTCTGCCTTATGCCGTGCAAGGAGGACCTGAAAGTGCATAAAATTCCAGAACTGAGCAATACTGAAATACAGAACAACTCGTAAACACAACAAGCAACAAGCCTTTACATTAACTGCTGAACACTGCTACATCCCTCTGGTTCAGTGTGCAAGCCCTTTGCTGGAAATGCCTAACACTGTTACCATGCTGGCAGATTAATCTAGCCCAAAGATAAGATGTCTAGTTTCTTTCCCTTCCAAAAGCAAAGTAAATGTATTCTTCACAGCTCTAGTGAACCGAATTCCCTGGCTCTTTTATGACTCATTCGAATGCAGCATCCCTGCTCCCACTCCCTCTCCCTGCACTGGGCAGCAGGACGTGCTCAGGTTTAAGTGACCACCATTAACCAAAGGCAGTACAAACCCCACTCTCCAGTATTTCACAGAAGAGCTCAAGAGTAAATAAATTTAAAAAAAAAAAAAGTTAAGTTTACCTTCCCAAAACTGCCTTTTCCAATCACTTTTAAGAAATGGAAGTCTGATGGTTTGGCATGTGGGTTGGATGATGGGCCAAGATTGATCTGCTGTGAAGGACTGGGCTAGAAAAATGAACAGAAACCACATTCACTAAAACAGTTCAGCAGTGAGAGTCTCAACAATTTCTCTTTTTAAAAAATGTAATTAAAGTCACCTTGAAAATAAAGATTAACACTCTTCTTGCCACTAAAACTTGATTTTTAACAGATATATTAAGTTAATAGGCACTGCCTAAGAGGAGTCTAACAACCATAGCTTACTTAGAAGTTCTTGTTGAAGTCTTAGACTAATTCCAGAATGAAATAACAACTAATAACACTTTTTAAGAATTTCTTCTTCATGTTTGAAACAAAAAAGTTTCAGCCCAACCCGATTACTCTTTCTTGTTTACATTAGTGTGCTATGAGCTGAACTAGCACAGTATTCATGATGCTAATTTTGCTACACTTCTATTAGTGGCAGAACTGATGTTCTAAAAACGTCACACTTGAGTAAAATCTACTTACCGGAGGAGAAGGATTAGCATTCATAAGTTCAGGCTCTTGAGGCTGAGAGATTTTCAAGATAGACTGAACTTCAGGGCTGCAAGGATAAGAGCACGCATTATTAGGAGAGTCGCCAGGAGCAGCAGGCAGATCTTTCCACCAGAGGGCAAGCGTGTATCGCGGAAGAGAAGTTCTGGTTGAGCCTGCTACAGAAGGCAACCAAAACAATCCATTCGATTTAAGGAGTAAAATTTTTCTAGAGACAGTAAGTTTAATCGTACAAAGAAAATTATTTATACGCTAAGTACTGCACAAAATAGGGACGGGTCCCTAGAAATCTTCTCTGACTTATTTGTCCCAAACCGAGCTCACAGAGATCGTTGAGAAGTGAGTAACACCTCAACAAGACAAATTAACTCTTCCGTAACAGTCATGCCGGAGGCATTACAGTAAACAAGCATTATTTTTAAACTAGATCTCGCAATATGTAGTGGTATTTGTGACTGAAATCCCCCCAAAAATTCTGATACTTACTGCTTGCATGCATAGGAGTTGGTGGCTATCTTCTGAATGAAGTCGTTTAGTCCCATTCTTCTCTGCTTCATAAAAGCTATAATGTAAAAGGAAAAGAGAAACAAAATCGTTAAGCCAGAAAAAATCACAGAGAGAAAAACCACAGCCCCTTGAATATCTTCAAAGAAGCCCCCACGCCGCTCACCGATGAGGATGGCCACCATCCCTCTCATCTTCGAGTAGGTCAAGGTAGAACCAGACGCCTCAGCTGCTTTCACGGTCATTTTGAAGCGAGAGGGGGATAAACAGTAAGCGCACCACCAGCTCCCAGCACCGCACTGACTTGGCGGAGCACCCGACGGCGTTTAAGTGGCGGCGGTGATGGGCGGGACCGGGGGCGGGGCGGCGACGATCGCCCCCCCTCGACGTCCTTTGGGGGGCGGCCACTGGTCGCCTCGGAGGACGTCGAGGGTGGGAGGGGAAGGCAATCGTCGCTGCCTTTACCACCGCCCTACCTTGGGCGCAGCCCTCAGGGAGCCCCCCCCCCCCCAGTACCCGCCGTAGCACCTTGCCTCAGGATGCCTAGCATCCACAGGCAAACGCATCAAATCCCTTTTTTTTTTTCCTTGACAGCAAACTCCCGAACCCCGGCTCTCTCTCCCTCTTTCCTTTTATTTTTTAATCCGGCCCTACTTATTTTACGGTTATATAAAGTTGAAATCTGGCTCTATCTTTAGGACGACCACCTCTGCCGAAATTGTGGGTGTCCCCCCCACCGCCCCGCAGCCCGCGTCCGCTCACGGTCCCGCCGCACCGGCTGAGCGGCGATAAGGGACGCTGACGTTTCCCTGAAGGAGCCGCAGTGACTCAGAAGAACAAAATTTCCTGCCCGGTTTTCAATAAAACAAACAAATGTCCCTTCTGTGCACTGCCCTGATCCTGGCTGGGACATAACTAAAAGGAAAATAAAATTAAAAAACTAAAATGCCAAAAAGGGAAACAAAGGGGTGAAAATAATCTGTTCCCTGAACTTGAAGGAGAGAGCAGAAATCTGCTTCTAGAAAAGGTAGGGAGATGACCGAGGGCTGGACAAGTGCAGTAACGGAGGGGGGGGGGAAGAAAAAGGGAAACAACTCTGCTCTGCAGATTTGGTTTTTACTGTACACGGTCATTTGGGAACACCGTATACCTGCGATTTAATGGCTCAGTCGCTTCCTTGCGGGCGCGCCGGGGGCACATCAGGAGCGCTGGTGCATGCACAAAGCCCAGGGTGAAACGATGCAGCCGGGGCCCTCCTGCCGGGGAGCGCCGGGGAAGGCACGGCGGGCTCCCGTCAGGCTCCCCCTCCGGGCGCATCCCCGCTCCCAGCCCTGGCACGGGTCAGGCGCGTCCGGCGGGTGCCGAGCTCCTGCGCCCTACCGGCGGCTGGAACTTTCCACCCGACGGGGTGTTATTCATGCGCGTGTTTCGCCTCGCTGTCTGAACGAAGGGCGCTGGGCTGCGGCCAGCGGCTCCAGCTGCAACCTGCCCCCATCCTCCCCCCGCCCGAAGACGGTCTTTTTTACTCTTTATTTTCTTTCTCCGTACCCGCTGCTGCTGCCTCCCCCCACAACCACTGCCGGCCGCTGGCGGCATCCCTTGGCAGCTCCCCTGTACCTCCGCCTCGGGGGGGATGGCAACCACCGCAGCACAGCAGCCGTCACAGGCAGCAGCTCGCCCTGAACAGCAAGACGGATGACCCGGAGAAGAGAGAGACCCCTGTGAATTTGGCACAGGTCTTTAAAAAAGTGCTGGAAAGGCCTTATAGGGAAACAGCAAAGAGGGATGATTGCCGGCTCCGCTCCGAGCCTCCGGTTGTCCTTCCCGGAGCAAGGGGCCCTTCCCGCCGTGCCGGTGCGGGAAGTGGAAGGGAGCCGGCGCCAGGGAAGGAAGCGGCGACGGGAGAAGCAAGGAAATGGGGACCGCAGCTGGCAGGGATCTAGGTTCTCCCACTTGTTGCTTTCCTGACTCTGTTGCACACAGAAATTGCCACTCTCATTAATGTAAATGAAGAGCAAAAAAAAAAAAAAATTCCCCCAATAAAATGTGGGATTCAAAACTATCCTTAAAAAACCAGGCTTGATAGATTGGAAGAGACACAGTTTTTTCTGCCCCTTTGTACTGTTTTCAGAGTGCTGCAGTTAAAAACCACTCGAGGTCCACTGTTTGGAGGGTCACCGGAATCCCCGTCCCCTGCCCGCTGCCCCCTGGCATCTCCAGGCTACCACGACGACGGCCCCCCCGGCACGCTCCTGCCAGCGTGCAGAGGGCACAGAGGCGAGTGGCTCCCAGCCCCCGGGCAGTCTCCAGCACAACCCACCCGCTGTTCTGCCCAGCTTGCTGGGCTGACACCCACTGCCCTCCTCCCCGCTCAGCCGGCGGCCCCCCACCCGGCCCGCAAGCGCCCCCGCTCCAGACGGCTACACCAGCGCCCTCGCCCCCGCTCCGCGTCGGTCTTCTTGCAAGGGCTCTGCTGCTCTCGCCAAGTCACCTGGCCTCTGTTCGTGCCAAGAGCTGCCTCAGCTGTACCCCACACGCACCCGCCTGTATTCCCCGGTGCACCGCTGAGCGGGGACCCCGCTGCTGGAAAGGTTCTTTTCCCCGCGGAGAACAGTTCTCCTGCCAGGGCGGAACGGTGAACCCACCTTTCAGCGACGACTTCTCCTCTTTTCCCCTCATCTTGCTGCCTGCCGGGACCCCGGGCGCGGCGCGGCGGTGCGGAGGCTGTGGCTGGGCTCCCGCTCCCGGCCGCTGCTGCAATCCCGAATAACTCCCCTTCCTGGCCGGGCGGCCCGCAGGCAGGAGGGAGGCGGCGAGGGGCGGCGAGGCCGGCCGGCGCTCCCGCTGACCCCTTTATGGACGCAATATCGAGGGCGGCTGACATGCGGGAGCGTTATAAAGTTCAGCACGGGCCGCCCCGCACACTCTGCCCCGTTGCAACATCACCCTCAAAATTACTGTAATCAGCGCGCACACAAACACGCACGGGCGGAGCGGGGCGGGGGGGCCGCTCCGGGCCCTCCCTGACCTGCCGGCCGCGGCCAGCCCTGCCCCACGGAAGCTTGCGCTGCCCACGCTCCCCCCGGCAGGGCGCGGTGCGAGCGGCCGCGCACCCACGGCGCTGGTCCTGCGCCCCCTTCCCTCCGGGCCGGGCGGAGGCGGGGTGGGGGCTGCTGCTGCTGCTGCCCGCGGGGGGCGCGGGGCTGCTGCCCCCGACCGGGCTTCCCCGCCGGCCGGATAGCGCCGGGGCGGCACCGGCGCCCCGCTCCGACCTGGCACCCTGCGCCTTCCGCCGGCAGCGCCCCGGCGGCGCCCCCCGCCCGCGCGGCACCGCTCCCCCGCCGCCCGCCACCGCCCGGCCCGGCCCCGGCGCCGCGCACCCCGGCCGCGCCCCGCCGCGGGAAGCCGCTCGCCGCCGTGCGGCACCCACCTGCCGGCTTCCGAAGCCGGCAGGGCCCTCGCCCCCTCCTCGTGCTCGAGGTGCCTCGCAGCATTGACGTTCTTAACGTGGAAGGGAGGAATGACACCCAAGGGACGAATTATTATTATTATATTAGTCAAAATTCACGCAGCTTTTGAAGATGATGAGCTGGGTTCTCCAAAGCCCAGTGTGTCCTAAGGTTGCATTTTAAAACTTTTCCCTACAGTGGCGGCAGCAAACCTCAACAGCTGAAAGGCATGAGGGAACACAAGAAAGGAATAAGTAACCAAAGATCCCATTTCTCGGATGCCAAACCTTATGGGAAAGCATCAGACCTTGTGAATATCTCAATAAATTGCATTAAGAATTTGTATAGACAATGGTACAGCTGAAAAATAAATACAGGAAAAGAATCAAAGAATTACAGTGATGTTCCACACTCATGTTGCTCTTCTACCTCAGTGTAAAAAAATTGACAAACTGTCCTGAAATTCTAAATTAAGAGTTTTTCAAAGCAAAATGAATAATAATAAAAAAGAAGGCGGATGTTGAAAATAAAAAGGGAGATTCCACAGATGGAATATTAAAAGTTTGTAGAACTCTGCCCCAGAATATGCGCACTCCAAAAGAATGGATGAGTTCAAGAATGGATGGACAAATTAATAGGAAAAAACACTCAAGATCTGACTACACAGACAGCATGTCTGACCTTCAATATTCCTGTACCACAAGTTCCTGTAAGCCAGGGATAGGTTGGAGCATATCTCTGAATAGTTGCCTGTTCTTTCCTTCTCATGTATTAATGCAGGGTTAGATAGTGATAACTAACCAGCTAACCCAGTAACCCAGACTGACCTGCCCCTACTGACCTTCTGACAGTCTTATATTGCATTTCTGAGTGGCATGATACTGCTTTATTAGTACCAGAGTTTAACCAACTCAGAAAACTCCAGGAACTGCTGCTCACTGGCAAGAAGGAAGATAACTGATTTGATTTGTAACCTAATGTGAAGCATTTGACTCTGCCAAGTAACTGTATTCCACGTAAAAGTAGCACTAGGTAAACTGATGCTCATCAAACTCTTCACCAGGACAGCATCCAAAACAGAGCCCTGCATCCAGGCTGTGAGAGATGCAGAAAGACACAGACTCTGCTGGAACCATGGGTGGCTTAGGCAGAGGGCAGAGCAGACAACGTGCTGGCTCACTGGTATGGGTCATGCCAGGGTCCTGCTGATACAGAGATTGGGACGTACCTGAAGTAAAGCCAGGAGGGATGTGAATCAATTTATTTTAAAGAACGAACAGCAGCTCATCACTAGTGTGGTCCCGTATTGCTCAATGCAGTTCAAAGCTCATTCAGCAGTAGCTGAGCTGTGTAAATTCGTCTCCCTAGAAAAGCCTCGCTGCTTGGAGGGCTTCTTCATCTGTGGTGGGCAGGCAGGTGGCAGTCCTGCCTGATACTACTTACAGGACACACAGAAGCTTCTCCCTCTTGCCCTTCAGGAAGGTCAGAGGCTTCAGCAGCCCACATGGTAACTGGAATCTGTGAGCTGTCTTCTGATTCTGTCCTGGTCCTCATTGTCTAATGTGGAATTCAGTGCCTCAATCCTTCAGGAATTCAATTCTCTGATAGCTTCTGAACTTCAGTTTGGCAATTAATTCAATGCTGAATAAATGAATTCCTGCTTACTTATCTTGCTGAATCAAGACCTTAGGATGCAGCAGGTTCCTAAAATTACTTGGCTGACTCTGGAAGGAAACTTCTTCAAATTCTGCAAATATTTTCAGCAGTATTTGGCTTTGGGTTAAATAAATGAAGATGAAATTCCGGCTTTGGACTGCAGGGATGACACAGCCCCCAACTACAGAAGACAATGGCACTCATTAACAGCATCTGTCTTCTGAAGCAAAATCTCGGAAGCTTTTATTTTCCTCCTGTAAATCCTGAACAAACAAGTCTCTGACCTTAGTAATTTTCGTGTGCAACAGCCAAAACTTTCAGTCAAGACCTTCATGCTGTCCCCACAAATGATGTCTACAAGTAGCAGCAAACAGATAAGGAACTGAGTAACAGCTTTAATAACATCCCCAACAGAGATTTTAAATCGGGAGCTTTCGAATGCTGTCAACAAGTCTTGTGGACATTGTGTTGACAGGAAGCTTATTGGCTGAAGCTCCCATTGATCTGGAAACATCTAATTGATTTCAGTGTCATATTTTGTCAAATACAAATTTGGAACATCTTTTATTTCCCTTTTTTGATGCATACAGAGCAGGTTTACTGCATAGTCAATAAGAGGCTTTAGTGCCAAGGGATTACTCTCACAGCATCATAGAGTGATGCAGGGCTCTGTTGAGAAAATGTAATTCCCATCCTTGTAGAAAGAGTGGAAAATTACAGCATTCTTTAGGTGAACTGACCTCTAGTTAAAATAGCTGATAAACAATGCCCTGACCTCTGATTTTATTTCCAGCACATGGTTTTGAGTCTAACACAGTTGTTGTTGCTGTGACTTTATGAGTAAATGTTGCAGGTATTTCAGCCTGTAGCAGCCAGAGAGGGATGGCTGCAGAAAAACCATATTTGTGTGCCTTCCTCTGGGTGTGCCTTCCTGGGAGTGTGCTGCCCCAAGGTTAGTAAAAGTCCTTGCAATATTGTGTAGTCTGTCTAGCTTATTCTCATAAAACCTCATTGGATGACAGATACCTAAATTCATTATTGATGTTATGAACTGTGACTGGACAGAACAAGGTCTTATCAGAATTGAATAATGCTAATATGGAAAAGGAAGTGAAAACATATGATGGAAAAGTTATTAAAAAAAACGAGTCATGAGAAAAATGAAGATTCTTAGTGATGCTATGAGTTCAGTCTGCTGGTTTCCTTTGGTCACGAGGCAGCCGTATGTGAGGAGCTCCAGAATTAATAGTATAAGCATGTACTGTCAGCTGACTCTTGCACTCAGGTTTTTTCTTCCAGAACTTCAATTTTGAAAGGATAATAGCAGAGGGGCATTTAGGCATTTTCTATCAAGGACATAATTTGAACAAGTTTTCCTTGCACATCTTGCATGAAATACATGGCCTGAAATACAAATATCAACTGAACTAACCTAGCTATGGGGTCACCTCTTTTTCCCTTATCTCTTCATCTGGTGTTCCACTAGGTGTTGGCTACCACGATATCTCGATGTCTTTTATGTATAAACAAAACCCCCATCATCATGATTGTCATCATCATCAGTTCATTATCTTAAAAGAAAGGGTGTGAATCCTCCAGCAACCTTGCAGATAAGGGGCCAAATGATGTAAATAGTGAGAGAATTTGTCAAAGAGAAGAATTTTTGCTAGAGAGAAGTTCATCTGGGTCCAAACTCAAAACAACAATTCAGATTCTTGGCAATGTGAAAACAGAGGCCTGATAAAGGAAGATGCACACTGCCAGGTGTCAATGCTCTTCCTCTTGGTGATACCACCATGTCTCTTGCCATTATATTGACTGCTTCAATATTCCTTGTTATTTGTAGGAGGTTTTCTTTCAAGAAGTGTTAAAAGGTGTCCCAGGCAGAAGGATGCAAAACATGCATCCTGAACAGGGCTTTATCTATAGTCATTTGTGTTCAATGATTTATAATTTTAGGAGACGTTGGGTCCCTTGCATGACCCAGATAAATGTGGGGTTATTACAGTATCTCTGAGCATAGATTAATTAGTCTAAGATAGAGAGCAAGGGAAGAAGTGTTAATTTTGCCCTAGGTAACTGGTCCAGAATAGAGTAAAAATATTTTTATATTCAGTCATAATATATTTACTCTCCTTAAGTTTTGTTACTTGAGTTAGGCATATAGTCATCAAAGGTACCCTCCTTGGTCAGAAGAGACAAATAAGCACCCTGAAGGCAACTCAGTGCATCTGTGGCCTGAGTCAGGCAGTGTCTGCTGTTAAGTTGAAGGAGTTTGGTCCTGAAACCCACAGATAACAAGAGGCTGATTTGAATTACAGGTGATTTTTTTCTTTCCTTTTTCTGAAGCTTTACATATAAAAGATGTGGAATCACTTTAGAGGATCATTTAGTCAACATACACTGAGAGAGCTGGTCATTTTATTCCTGATCTATCTATATTTACAAAAAAGAAAAAATCCTGTGGCAAGTTTAAACAACACATATGTTAGCCAGAGATTCCCAACCTTAGTCCAATTTAGTTATGGACCTGAAAGAATACTTTCAACATGGTTATAACTCTCCATAGTGCTCCTCAAGATCGAATTATACATGTTGGCTTCCAGTTAGCAGCCCTGTGTGGTTGTGTGGTGCAGTGGATATACAAGACATACCAGTTTTCTTAAAATTAATTGACTTTATCTTGCCTTGCACTGAGTCTGATGTCATCTCAGACAGATGTGAAAGTATTAGTTCTGTTTTACAAAGGTGAGAATTGAACCACAGGGTAGACAATGTGTCTCATCTGAGGGAGGTCTGCGGCAGAACCAAAAATTAAATGTGGAGCTAACTTTCTCCCATTCTAGTATCTAGATTAAGATTACTGTACAGCAACGTATATTCCATATCTGCCTTTTTGTGTACCCTTATTTGTGTAATAACATGCATTGTAAACAGACAGTTTTGGATGGCAAGAGCCAGAGCAAGCACTGCAGGTATTTGCTCTACCTTGGAGGAATGCTACTGAGATATCTGATATTACTATAGCCCTTCTTCCTTTCCCAGCAGGAGCCACTCATCACAGTGAAAAATGAGGGACTTGGAACACTGACACCTAAAAGGCTGTTATGCCAGGAAGAACCTGAATCCAGATTTGTGAGGAAGGAAGGAAGTATAACCATATTCACATTGAACTGGCAAGTGGTAGCATCACCTGCCACCATCCAACACGTTGGAAATGCCAAGAAAGAGCTTTTCCCACAGCACAAGATCACCACAAAGAATATTACTGTAAGACAAGTCCCACAGCTGTTTCACAGGCTGACACAGAAAGAAAAAGCCACAAATATTCCCAGCATTAATTTCTCTTTTTCACTTCCAGATGCCATCTTCAAACCTGTTCAGTCATTCACTGCACTGTGAATCTCTTTGTAGTGTTCCAATTAGTCAATTTTTTTTAACACCTTAAGCCCTAAAGTGAATTGGAAACCTTTGATATGGGTTTTATTTACTTTGCTAGAAGCTGTCTTTACCTTTTTTGTAAATGCTTTGTGTGACTCCACAAAGCTCAAGTGTTTTGTCCAGATGTTTACTAGGCTTCAAGACCAAAAGAAGATGCTGGAACATATAACCTGGCTGTCTGAGTAACAAGTCTTGCATTTGTTGCTATGTATATCAGATCCAACAACTTTACCTCTGAGGTTTCTTGTCTCTTCCTCTTAACTCATATTTGACTATCTCCAAATTTTCATCCAATTCAGGGATAAGAATCACAAGGCTTGACAAGCACAGACACCCACCCATGCACAGTCATGCAGTGGACCACAGGCTGTGAGTATATGACCTTTCCAGCCTGCAGCAAGGGCTGCCTCGCCCCTGTACATCTGCATCTGCTCATCAGCACCCACATGGTGGGTGTTACCAACCCTTGGATCAGCTGGCAGATCTCCATATGGGAGCTCCCACTGACTTGCATTAGTCAGCCAGGTGATGAGCAGCTGGGCACAGCCTCTTTAGCTGCCGCAGCTGAAGCTGGAGGCAGACATGTCCCAGCCCACTCAGTGGGCAAGGCATAGTGCCATTGGCCTTGCACACCTTCCCTGCACTGTTATTTTAAACTCGTAAAAAAAAAAGGAATACAGATTTGCAAGTGTGCCATGCTCCAACTACTTGTGAAATTTCTGTAATGCTCCTGTCAGAACCTTATAATATTATATTTTTTCAGAAAATGCTTGCATGCAGGAATGGGGAAGAGCAGGTCTAGCTTACTGGATTCCTGGTGAATGCAGTGTGACTGGTACATAATTCTCAGTGTGACACTAATCTCTGTACCCTCAGTGAGATGACCACGACACCTCTCTGCCTAGCTGAATATAATGCCTCAATCTTTCACACAAGGCAGGCTTAATAACACTATAGAATTAATTTTTTTATTAAAAGGAAGAATATGAGAAAGAAAATCGACCATCTCTATATATTTTTAATAGGGCATCAGAAAAATTAAGTCCTGGAACTCTGAGTTGTTGTGAATGTGCCAATGTGCCTTGTTGCAATATAGGAAACATTACTAAGCAGCTTGTACGTTGTTGACTGTGGAGTTCTTTAGAAATACGGATAAAGTCCCAGCTGAAGAAATAAAAGCATAAAGAGATTAAGCAAGGTACTCTCCAATGAGATGGGGGACTGAAAACAAGACTTTTGGCCTTTGGTATTCTACCCCTAGTGCAGACAGACGAACCACTGAGGGCAAATTTAAAGTTTAAATGCAGAAAGTCTAAGAATAATTTAGCTGCTAATGGCAGCATTTAGTCACTTGCAAAGCATAACACTGTGGACTTCTCTACACTTATAGGGAACTCCATTACTAGTGCTGTTATTCACGATTTTCACTCAGCAATGATTTTCACTTATGCATGTTTTTATCCTGAGCCCTTTAAACCTTCACACAGGCAAATATTAACGGTGACATTTTAAAGAATGAGGAGATGGGGAAGTTGGATGAGTTGGGCCACTGTCATATGATGATCCTGAAACAGAATAAACATTTTGTAAGGCTTGTGACTTTCAATCCCATGCTCAACTCATTTGATATATAGCCCACCTCCTACAAAGCAAAACTTGACAGCAGTTTTGCTCCTTTGGTGACTGACCCAGACTGACTGACTCAAAACAGTGGTTTAAATTACAACTATTGGACTTGGGATCAAAGTCAAATGCTGTCTTCTCCCAGGTTCCATGAGGTTTGAAAGTAGCACTCTGTTTTTGACCTGATCCACAGTTTTGAATTCCTTAGTGCTTAGTGGCAGACAAGAGGCACAGAAAGGAAAGATATTTCTCAGAAAGGAAGAAAAGGTGTTTGTGCCAGTGTTTGAGATATGAAAGTATGAAATAAGCAATGATCTGCATATGCCAGATTCAGCTGAGTAGTAACTCTACAACTGCCTAATCCTATTTTGATTTCACTATATCTGTTTCAAAATGAATAGAATGGTAGTAAAATATGCTTAGCTTTGTCTGGAGATAGCATTATGAAGCATTTTTTACAGACCACATTTTTCTCATATTTAGTAGTATGTATAGATATATATTTATATATTTTTTGCTGTGATTGTGTTTTTAATGGAATACATATTTATTCTATCTTGTTTAACTCTTCTATGTTGAAAAGGATACACAGAACTTACAACTCTTTCATCAAGTCTCAGGTCACACTGATGAAAGGTCTGTAACCACTCCAACCCCAGAGCATTTGCCTTGATTATTTCATGTGTATTTGTCTTTAGGTGCTGCAACCACAACTAGAGAACTTCCAAGTCACTTTGGCCGTGTGAGTTGAATCATAGAATAATATAAAATGACTTCTATTCATGCGTTTGTGCTCACTGAAACATATGTACAGTAGTGACTAATGAATTAGTGAACATATTTGTTAGAAGCAGCTTAATAGGAAAATGTGTTTTGTTCTTGGAGGGGGGGAAGGCTATTACGAGGTTAGAAACTGTGAGAACCAACATTATTTCATTAATATAATGAGTGTTTTCCCTTTATACATATTTTTATTCTCAGATGTGGTGTTTTTAAATATTGAAGAATATTATGAGACTGATACATCAGGTCCCACTTTGTTAAATAAGCTTATTCGTGGCTGCCAGGAAAGGACATAAACATCTCTGAACATTTCTCATTATCTTGTGCCTTTAACAGTGTCTCTCAAGTCCTGTTAATTCAGGGATTGCTTAGTTTTTTGGAAAACTATCAATGGACCACCTTGTGCAGCACAGCTACAGGATTCAAATTCACAAAAAAACCTATAATGAAGCTAAGCTTTGAGTGTTCACTCACTTGCCTTTATCAAGAGTGTTTTGAGAATATTATTTCCTTTATTTCTGTGTTTCTTCTGCTTTACTGATTACCTAGAAAAAAATTTGCAGCTATTACTTTAGGTCACCATCTGATGTTTAATGGACTTCCTGTACTGTCAAAGACCGTGAAACACCTCTGCATGGTACCTAACACGAACCATTACTGGAGATGAGATCCTGGACCAAGAGAACCTTTGCTTGGAACAAAGAGGCAATTCAAATTCTCTTTAAGCAATTTAAGAATGCTAAACTGGTTAAAAACTATTTTATCAGTATATTACAGCTATCGACTTGTAAAAAGTCCTGTTTCGTAAGACACTGTCATTTTCACAGAAAATCTTAAAATAGATTCCAAAATCACATTTTACTCTGAACTGGCTCCACTGGAACAAAAACATGCTTCCAGGCTATATGCCATCATCCACGAGCATGGCTCAGCATCCTGACACTTCTGTGAGGCCGGCTTACAAGAAATGCAGAACTGCTGAGATGCTGAATTCTTTTCACAACACGAAATGTTTAGACTGCTAAGAAAAGAAAAAAAAAAAAAAAGGGAACTGGTGTGGGAGTGTGTGGGGAACTCCATATAGAAAGAGGAAGTATTGTGTGACTGATCAGGAAATGGGTACAAAGCATGTGTTTTGGTAGTATTTTCACTTGTTTTGGGGGCATTTCCATAGAGAACTGGAATCTGGCCCTGCATTTAGATATTACTTCACTCCAGAGTGAAAGGCAGGCACTAATTTGGAGAGAAACACACCAGCTGTCAGCCTTTGCACATAGCAACACGGCACAACAGCTGAAGGTAGGTCGCACAAACACAACATCCCACGGAAATAGCAGTGTTGTAGAGCCATTCTTGGCTGCAAGAATCACAAACAATGCTCTGACTTCTATAAAAAGAGAAGGCTATTTTCCAGGCTGTATTTTCTGAGAGGAGTTTGTTCTCTTTTACCTCCAAAAACTCTGGAATACGTCTGTGCTACAAAAACTCCGGGGAAATAGGCACGGCAGCAAGGTGCGAACACAATGAAAGCCCTTTCTGATCCTGCCTGCCAAGGCACTTCTTTACCATGCACAGATTTGACAGGATAGAAATTTAGCCCTCATCTTTCCATAAACATTGTCTGGTCTGAAGTACACTGCCAGCCCTTGTGATGTCAGGGCTGTTCACTCCTTTGGTTTTGTCACGTGATTATTTTTTCCAGAACCAAGAGAAGAATTCCAAAAATGTGACAGTTCTTCTTGTGTAAAGTGAAGTTCTGCTTATTCATTTTCTCTTGAGCAAGTTGCTGTTAATCAGATGTTTGCAGAGTTGTGGGAGGGTAGTGTACTGCCCTCAATGCAATGAAGTAATTTTTAAAGGAAGTCCTTGTATGGACAATTTGTTCATTGTTTTGGAAGATTTCAAATAGCATTTCCAGAAGGGCCAATTAAAATTCCAGATTTGATTCCCCTTACTAAGTCATTCCTCAGTCAGCTGGGAGGCAGAGAGGGGAGCTTGGGTATGCTGGCGCAAGTGAGCAGCACAGAAAGCTGAGACAAAATCCCTAACAGAGGATATTTTGGATCTTCCACTCCAGAACAGAAATGCAATTCTCCTGCAGAGTTATAAAGGGACTGAAATAAATGAAAGATATATTTCAAGGGCTGTCATCATAAAGCTCCTGAGCAACATGCTCAATGATGTAGAGTGGGACAATTATTTGGAGGACTCGTTTTGCCATTGGCTTTCCCCTCTCTGGAGAACGAAACTTCTTAGCTTAAATGATTTCAAACTTGACCCATCCCCCTTTGCTAAGTAGATCATATTAGTCTACATTTGTCCTGTATCACAGTGTAGCAAAAGTGTCATGGTGTAATTTCCTGCACTGCTCCCCTGGTCTTTGTCATGTCTTCTTTTTCAGCCTTGTTTTTCCCTCTGTCTTCTTTCCAACCTTTCCACTACTCCTTGGAGTAATCTTTTTGCCTTAATCTGCTTCTTCATTTCTCCTTCTACAGATGAAATGAAGCACACAAACCAGTGCTCTCTCAGGCCTTTCTTTCTTCCTAGCTGCATCACGTTGAAGCCAGCACTCTGAAAGCAACATCATCAGCTATAGTCACCTTCAGTGGAACATCATGAGTTCAAAGTCATCTTCAAAATTATTTCAAGTAAAAGAGATCATTTCTCATGGTTTTAACTCATAGGGCGAAGTCAAATAGGATGTGGAAAACGGGAGAGTTTTGGCCACCCACTTAGAGATGGACATTAAGAAACTGGAGGGAGCCAGAGTGGAGGGCTACTGGGTTGATCAGGGTTCTAGTGCACCATACCACTGAGGAGAGGCTGAAGAGCTGAGCTTGTGTAATCTGATGAGGAGGAGGCCAAAGGCAGTTGAACAGCAGCCTATGACTTCATGATCAACAGCTATGATGACACCAGAACCAAACTGTTCCCAGTGGTGACAGAAGGTGCAAGAAGAGGCAACAGCAGCAAGATGAGTGTTCAGCTTGGCCACTAGGAAACAAAATGCAATACTGGAGCGTAGTGCAGCCTGGGTACAGGCTGCTTTGAGAGCTGGAGGAAACCCTATCCCTGGAGGTTTCCAAGCCTTGATCAGACAAAAGCCACACTGACCTGCTCCAGCACTGATCATAGTCTGCCTTGGAGTGGGATGGGTGATCCACAGGGCCCCTCTAAATAGCACTAAAACACGACAAACATGTATTTATCCCCTCAAAACACTTAGTGAAGAGTTCTCTGTGCTTCCCTCAGTTAGCCAATCCCTCCTGAATGGGAAGAGGAAAATAATATTTTTTCTTTTTTTTAAGTGAAGGATCATATAAAGCAACTTGAACAGCTAAGGTAATTCTGGCATAAGTAGAATACCTCTAACTCTTGCTTTAAATGGGATACATCTCATGCAGGTATTGTCCCATCGGTTTTTCCTCCCTTTCAAAACCCTACATTTGTGGAAGTGCTAGAAGATGTGCAGGCAGAGCACAATGCTGAGAGCCCAGGAAACATGCCCAGCAGAGCAGAACCTGTACTTTCTGTTGTTAAAACTGTGTTGGGATTCTGACACATCTGTTATGTAGTAACAGACCTAGGAGGAAAAAGCTTGTGTGCATGGAGAAGTATCTCTATCCCCCATCCAGGCTGCTCTGGAGCTTGAAGGGTATCTATAGAGCCCAGGCCATGTAGGTCACCCTGTATTAGAATGTATACTCTCAGTTCTACAAACCAGTGCAGACACGGGTTTTTATTTTTAGGTAGACAAGTAGCCTTTTAGTTTTAGTGGGATGATTCACATCCATGCACTGATGTATATGTGTGCCTCTAGAATGAACATTCTTTATTTGTTGTTTCAATATTTATGTCTTTTCTCTGAGTTACTCTAATGAGATCTTTGTTCAATTTTTGTTTTTCCTGGGGCTGTCTACAGGCATCCAATGCTTTTTACAGGGCTGTGTTTCTTTTAAAGTTTCCAATTCCTTGGCATGAATAAATTCACTTTTTTTTTACTGTGATGCTTTAAATACTTTGTTTAGGACAGGTCGTAAGCCACAGTCTTGCATTCTCTTTTAACATACTTGCAATCTTATTTTTTGTCCAGCCACATTAAAAGCAACAGCAATTTTCCATCTGTTTTAATTTGCAGTAAATGAGTTTATGCTGCTGTGTTTTACACAGACAAGAGCTTGTCTTCTTCAGTAATTATTTCAAGACAATACTGTTTGAATGATGTGATAGACTAAATGAAAATGATAACATATCTCAGGTAAACTAAGTAAACTAAGTAATTTTCCTCAAATATATTAAATTCTGATTACAATAAAAGGGTTTTAATTCATTTCCCTCACCACTGAACTGATTCACAAATTGCCTTCTGAGAAGTACAGTGACAAAGCATATGTAAGTATCTACTTGAGACTACAGAGGATATCAAAGAGCATTGTGACTGTTGACATAATTTAAAATGAATCTATGCCAGTGACTGAGATCACATCCCTTAGTCCACAAATTCCTGAGAAGTGGGAAGATTTCCGAGGTTTTCAAACAGTCTTAGACATCAGTCATTGCTACTGTTTACATGGAAAAGTTTGAAACATAGTTTCTTCTCCACATGAACAGAAGCCTCTTGTCTCCTGTGCAGGAGCTGAAGAAGCAGAAGGTGTCCTTGAAGAAGCTTTCAACTCTTTCCTAAGGCAATCAGTCTAGGGACACCCTGCTCTCTGCCTAGGGCCTTGAAAGGTAATTAGGGGCTAATGCTTAGCAAGCCTTAGTTAGCCCTTCTCTCTTCTGAAACACCTCAGAGCACTTGCATTGGTGCGAAAAGAATTAAAAGTCTCCGCAGTCAGCCTGTTCTGTTACGGGATCCATTCGTTCTGTGTGGTGGTAAGGGCTGATGGATTCCAGCATGCTGCTACATTACATTCTGCCTTGGTTAGGGTTCCCCTTTCCTGGACAAACCTCACTCATTGAGAAGTGCAGTCACACAGATTTCTTTGCAAAATGTATTGCAGAAAAATATAACACAGAGAAACCTTGGACCACCACGACAAAAGAAAAAAAAATTGTATTTTTTCCTTGTAAGGAAGCAACATAAGCACATGCCCACTGTCAAGGTCACTTTTACAAGCAACATCAAAAAAACCCAGAAAATTATAGCAACTTTTCCTGTGGGATCCTCACAATATGACCTTTTAAATTAGTTTATTTCAATGTCTATAAAATTCAGAGCAATAGTTCTCCTTGGGCAGGAGTCAATCAATAGAAATGAACAACCAGGAGACTCCTGATACTCCTCTTCTGTGACACATTTTCCTAGAACTTCACCCTAATAATCTTGCAACAACCCATGCATTTGTGTTATTTATTGCTTAGCTGTGTGCATAACACACAAAAAGCTTGTAGATGATGGCCCCTGTACTGCTTTTCAAACATACGGTGCTCTCCTCTAAGGTCTTGCCAAAATGTGATCCCTGCTGGGGAAACAGGACCTCAAACATAATAAAGCCACAGTTTAGATACTGTCTGGAAGGGATACTGTGAAGGAAATGTTAGGGCAAGAGAAAAGGTCAGATCTGGATATAGTACCTCCTCATCACTCTGCTATTTTCTCCACTGGTGTTTTTTTCATCCTCTTGCCCTCCCTTACCTTCATCCTCCATAACTGCAGCAATGTAGCAGATCCTCTGGAAACCTCATCTAATGCCACACTCGGGAAGAAATCATCCAGAGTTCTGGTTTGGCCAATTTGATGCTGACCTCCTTCACCATATGGTATAGTAGGTCAGGTGCCAGACTTATAAATCAACAGAAAAAGATGCAAATTAAAAAAAAAAAAAAAAGTATTAAACCCCACAAATACTTAGTTCTGTGTTATATCTGAATGGGCTGTCCAGGAAAATGGACATCAAGGATTCCCTGCCACTGAATATCTCCAAGAATAAGTTAAACCCAGCTCATCCAGCCTTCCTTCATAGTCAAGGGAGAGAAAATGACACAGGTAGGGACTGATTCTTCTCCTCTTCAACCAGTTCTCCTGTAAGTCAGAAGAATGGTGTCTGTTCTTTGTCACAAAAACCAGTGACAACTGTGACAGCAGCACCCCCTTTGCAGAGGTCTGAATTCAGGTGAAACAATGGTTTTGGTTTTTATTTGAGAAAAATTCTTCAGAGCTACAGGTACTGGAAGCACAATTTTTTACAAAAAATTTAGAATGTGAAGTCATCACAGACCTTGCAAATTGCAGCATCTGAGTCGCCATGGAGTTCTGTTTCCTGCCTGACACCAGTGGCTCAAGGTTGACCTGCAGGGAAATCTGGAAGGACTTCTCATGCCTTCAATCTGGACTGTTACATTTCTTTTTTAGTGCAAGTTCAGTATGACACATAGAGAGACATGTATATTAACTGCAATTAAGCTTTATTAGACCTTTGATCTGCTACCATGTTGTAGTGTATAAATGAATGCATTAAAAGAAAAATCAAATGTAAAATAATTCTCTTCTGTAAGTTGCAAAGCTGAATTTCAAGCTGTGCCTTTAGAGCACCTTCATCACATTTTTAATTGAGCTAGCTTTTGTGTCAGGAAATAGGGCTTTGTTGGAAAAGATAAGGGAAAAGTAGAAAAAAAGCTGATGTTTCATTAAACTGAGAAATGCCATGGGCATGAAATTGTAATCTTTACATTTGGCAGTTGTGCCCTGGCAGAACAGCCCTTAAACTTCAACTACTCTGGGACGAGGTCCCAGATTAGCAAACCGTGAGCACTTTTTCTGCTTTAACTGAAATTAGCCTGGATACCCAATTAACATGGGTAAGAAAAGAACAGCTAGCATCCCCATCTCATCACCACTGCCAAGAAGTGGTCCCTAAATACTGTATTTTTAACTGGGTCATTTCCCAGATGGGGTTCCACATGTAGCCAGCTGTGGACTTAACTGAGAAGACAATAACTTGGTAGTGAAGAGAGTGCAGGAGCGAGCAAAAGGACATTGAGAGCCCTCCCACTGCACACATAGCTCGTAGCGGGGTAATCACTGGCCTAGTGCACTTCAGGCAGAAGAAAACACCACTCAAATGAGTTAAATCAGCTTCCCTGTGTGGACTACCATATTTTTTTAAAAAGAATCTGTTATAGCTATAGCTACCACTGCTTAGGAATCAGTGTAATTTGCAGCATTCACACACTACCGTGAGATCTCATGACTGAGTGAGCATATTAAGATAATTGAATGTATTTCTAAACTTGTTTCATAAAAGTTTATCATCTAGATCAGGATTTAATGTCTATGCATAGAAGCCAAGACTGGTTATAGGTCAGGGGAATTAACCAAGACCATTAAGTATTTGAAATCAAAGCAAGGAAGTGAAAGATTTCCTCCTAATGGGGACAGAGGCTTCTGGGATTTTTCCCAGGGGGGCAGTTGCAAAAATGGCAAAAAAAGCAGGAAAAAAATCACCCAAACATCCAAGTGAAATCTGCCTCAGGATCAGACATCTACTGTCATGTTAGGACCAGTTTATGTTTACTGGGACATTTGCGCTGTGTCGTCACAGCATTTTTAGGGGTAGTTTTTTCTTGGTTTAAATGTACTTCTGACATGTCATCTAACCACAATACCAACAATCCAAGTTAATCTGGTATACTTTTCATTTGTAAATAATATCTAAGCTTATTATTAGGCAAAGGGAAACAAAGACAAAGCACACAAAAAAAATCCACATCCCTCTAAAAAACAAAACTCCAAGATAAAAAGGAGATGGAGTAAGAAGAATGCACGTGAGCTCAACATATTCAATTTAATCTATCTATGCCAAAACTACTGAGGCTCCTCTTTGTGCACAGCTTAGTTCTCCTGCATACAGACCAGGGGTCACTGAGTGGCCACTTTTGCCCTCAGATGCATTCAGAGGACTCTAGCTATAGCTAACAAGAGCTCTGCTCACACAGCAGGTCAATGCTGAAACGTGTCTGACAGCTTATTAAACAGATCTGCTAGAATTCTGTTATTTCTCCTCATTATGCCATTGCATAATTCCTCTGGAGCCTTTGTGCTGCACATTGTGCGCTGCGGCCATGCATGCAAGTGCGGTTGTTGTTGTTTTCGCCCAGCAAACACTCCGCGGGTGAGAGCCTGCGTCTCACTTTGACATGAAAAACATCCTTCAATTAGGCTTGGCTTGGAGACAAAGCACTTCAGCCCAGAATAAAGGCACATCAGAAGCAGAGCACGCTGCCTGCTCAGCCCCGCTGCCCGCCCTGCAGCACACCACCCGTACCTGTGTCCTCCCCACCCCAGAGGGTCCTGGGCTCCGGCTTGGGCAGCAAATCTCCTTTGCTCTGGGGCTCCTTCATCTGAAAAACACAGAAGGAAACATCAGGTCATGAGAGCTTCCTATTGAGGTGGGTTTTGCTTTACAGCACTTAAGACCAAAATTATTTTCCATCCAAAGTGCATATTTCAGGCAACAGTGCAAGGCCCCTCTCCAGCTGTTTCTATAATCAGGGGCAAACTTACGAGGTGTGAGGTACTGCGATCTTTCAGAAAAGAAAAGGGCCCTGTGAGTCACTGTATTTTGAATTGCATTTTTCCATTTAAAGTATGTGTGTTGATTTTATACCACAGACCAGATGGTCCAGCCCCATTCTCCTGCCTTGGCCCTGCAGAGGTAGGGGAAGGGAAAGGAAATGGTGGACAGGGACCCAGAGGGTCTGTCTCCTGGTATGGAACCGTTTGCAGAGAGCAACTTTGCCTGCTTTCATTCACAGCAGGGACAACTTTAACAGAGGTGGGATTTGGTGTAGGGGATGCACAGGTGTAATCCTTTCACATATCCTTGCGATATCGCCAATGTGGAAGCCACAGACGCATGTTTCCCTTCCTGATTAACACTTCATCCTCATCCCTGCTATTGCAGTACATCTAACTTCTTGCCCTCTAGACCTCTCTTACTCACACATGAGGTTTGAATCAGAGCTAGGCAAGAATTTTGAGAACTAGGGGTGTGACTGTCCTCTGACACCACTTTGATAAAAACTCTGGCCTCAGTGGTGCTGTTTCGGGGTGATAAACTGAGTGGGAGGGTGAAGTCAGTCAGCAGGATTACACCTTTGCTAACCCTATCTATCCCAAAGTACTTTCCAGGCTCTCCATCCTACTGAAACGCTGCATCCAGCATTAGCATGGGAAGCAGCAGTCAAACAGCAATTAAGGTGCTGCAGAAGAACAAGGTGAAGAACTCCCACTGGAATTTTGGCTTTTGGTAGAGTTCTGGTGTCCAAAAACAGGAGAAATTTTCTTGTTAGCATCAAAACTTAAACATTTCTTCATAGAAATGCACTTTTCTCAAAGTCTGCAGTCCTGATTGATTAAGGAGTTTGTCAGTGTGGGTCTGGAACTCTGGTGGGTCGCTCATGTAGTGTTTTCAACTGTCCTGTTCTTTGTAGTGTTAGTTTTAGAAATACTTTCATCACAAAGAGTCACAACTCAAATGGCACTTCCCTCCCATTACACACACTCTAGACAGGTGTGAAGCTGTCTGGAGGATGCACAGGATTGCAAAACATTTAAAAAGTGGCTCACTCTTCAGATTGCATATTTCTGATTATCTTATTTCATAAGATTAAGCACATGACAAATAATATGGAAGAAAATGGCATTCAGGACAGCCACTGTTCTGGCTACTGTAAAACTCCTTGATTAAAGAACCAGAGGGACTGTGGGAAAGAAGCAGCACAGAAATAGAAAGTAAGTGTAGGATGAAGGGAGAGAAGGAGAGAAACTTTGATGCATTCCAGGCAGAACTGTGATAATGCCCAGAAAAAATGCAAGCTCAGAAAACGCAGGGAAAAGCATTTAAGAGAAAGCACATGGATCTGCATTTACAGAAAAGCACATCTTTATGTATGTACAAAACAATATAAATGCCAAAGCCACTGCGTCAGAGACAGAAGTGTTGTGTCCACAACGTCCATGAGAAATACAATTCAGACTTTGGGTGCTGCGAACCCTCAACTCTGTTACTTAATGGAGTCCAGTAAAAGTGGAAACTCTTGGCTACCCTGCCATGAGATGAGAGGCATCGCTATCACAGTTTGCAAAGATAAAATCTGGGAAGTTGTACAGACGGGCCACATGGAAAGACTCCCAAGGAAGCAAATTTGTGCTAAACAGGTACTAAAGAGGAGCAGAGCAGAAGAAGAACAGTGCACTAAGACCAATGACCCCCTGGAGGATCATGCACATCTCTCCCTCACCTCATGCACACACAGTGTCCTGCATGTGCAAGCAAAGACAGTTGGGGCTTTTATCAAGGGACCTGGATCAGCAGTGTGTCCATCAAACAGGAGCGGCACTGGGTGAGAGTGAAGGCACGCATTTGTACCTGCTGACAGAAGGAGGGTTCACAGCAGACACTGACACTGCAGCAGCATCACCCTTGTGTGTCTCATCACAGGTTAATGCCAGGAAGTCACAGAGCGGACAACAACCTGACTGCACTCCAGAGTTTGCCGATCTGCAGGACCACAGCCAGTAACATTTCTGTATTCCACAGCAGGGATGGAAGGTAAAAGAATTAAATTAGTGAAACCCCGAGAACACCAGGTACAGAAGTGACACAAATGGGCAGGAAACCTAGTTTGAAATAGCTTGTGGAACTCCTTTAGCACTAAGTGTGCCCACTTTAATTGTATATTATATTGCTAACAGTTACATCCATTTCAATAATTTTGTAATTTGCTTTTTTTCTCCTTTAATTTCTTCACAATTATCTGTATGTACAGCGGCACTTCAGTCACACCTTCCATTTTTATGTCTGTGCTTCCATTTCAATTGAGGTTCTTAAAACCTGAGGCCTCCTTAAGAAGAGCCCACTTGTTAATGTATGCAGAATTTTTCTTTTGTATGTTTTCCTGGATTATGTTTACATACTACCAATTCAGTCGTTCAATTCTATAACAGTTACACTGAAGAAGTTTTTTTTCATTTTTGGCAGTCAAATCCTTACCACGGTGCTTGTAAAATGCTGGATTAAGTCTGTTTCCTAGCTGACATTGCCCAAGCTTAAAGTTCAGTGAGGGGAAAAGAGACAAGAAATTTAATGCAAGTGGCCAAGTCTTTGTGCTAGCTGAGTACACATAAGCCACAGCAGATAAGACCTCAGCAGATCAAATACTTTAAAATAATACCCATACACTAGTGACTCAGTATATTAACCAGCACATTTTTCATACCACAAAGCAGAACTTTTCCCTTCCCACATTTCTTGTACTCCAATAATGTGACCGTGAAAGACCAACTGCCCAGGTGAGAGGGACTGCTCCCACTAAGCCTTGCCCTAGGAATCAGCTGTGGAACACTACATCCTTCGATTTGCAAGGGGTAAACCATGTTGGAGGCTCTTTCTCTGAAGCAGAGTTTAACAGCACTAGACTATGTTTTGAGTTTTCTCCTATCTCAGTGTCACTGGAAGAAGATAAAGGGAAGTAGAAGTCAGAAGTTCATATGTCAGTGCAAGCAACACTTAACTTGAAGTACCGATTTTGGCTAACATTCAGTGCTTTGTATATCTTGGGCAAATATGCCATTAATTGCATGATCCTGCTTTTTCTTGTTTTAGAAAGTAAAAGGATGGCAGCCTTTATAAATGTTTAATAAAATAGCAACTGCATCACTTCCTTCTCTGCTCGTTTTAACCCAGGCACACAGTTCTCTTCAGCTGTAATGTGTCTTGTTGTGTCCTCAGCCTGGAGACCACCCCTAAAAGAAAGACTGGGAAAGAGACAGGGTAGGCAGACTAGCTACCCATTCTTGGTGTGGGACAAGGAATGGGAAAGGCTGTTGAAATTCAAATACTTCATGAGATACTCTGAAAAAGCTCATCTTTCCCATGGCATCCAATATGGGAAAGGTTAAGGGCATCCAGACATTCATACAAGTGTCTCTGTGGCTAGACAGAGTTGAGCTGTTCAGTCTGGAGAAGAGAAAGCTTTGAGGAAACCTTATAGAAGCTTTCAGTACATAAAGGGGGCCAACAGGAAGACTGGAGAGGGACTTTTTACAAGTGCATGTACTGACAGGACAAGGGGAAATGGCTTTAAACTGGAAGAGGGTAGGTTTACATTGGATATTAGCAACAAATTCTTTACTGTGGGTGTGTTGAGGCACTGGAACAGGTTGCCCAGAGAAGTTGTGGATGCCCCATCCCTGGAAGTGTTTGAGACCAGGCTGGATAGGGCCCCAAGCAACCTGGTCTAGTGGAAGGTGTCCCTCCCCATCGCAGGGGAGTTGGAACTAAATGATCTTTAAGGTCTCTTCCTGCCCAAACTACCCTATGATTCTGCGGTTGCAGGAGCCCCAAAGGAGCTGAGACCTGGGGAAATTGCTTCCTCCTTTGCTGTGGTGTGGGCTCCACATTCCTTCACTGCACACAGCAAGGTATCAGGGGTGGAGAGCACCAAAAAATGGGAAAGAAGATCGTTTAAAGAAGACATGTTATTCTCTCAAAACAATGTTAGCAAGGCAGGTAGCACTTCTGGTCTAGAAGTGACCTGTGACTCTAACGCATGTGCTTGTAGAGGGATTGCTGCTGCTTA
The DNA here is from genome assembly GCF_000738735.6 of Corvus cornix cornix. NCBI lineage: Eukaryota > Metazoa > Chordata > Aves > Passeriformes > Corvidae > Corvus > Corvus cornix. Next base: position 58,274,076 of record NC_047056.1, on the reverse strand, counting down.
GCTTTCAGCCAGTTCCCACCTGCTCTGCTGAACCAAGAGCCAGAGAAATGTGGTTTACAAAGGCAGTTTCAACTCTGAAGCCTAATTTACACATCAACTTTGTTAATTATTTCATTGCTATACATCTTAACAGCAAGAGCTCATTATTGGCTGCATATTCTGTTCACTTGAAAGAACATCAATACCAACAGTGGAAGCAGAATATATTATCTAGACTAAATACCACAGCCACTTTGTATTAGAAAGAAAAGATGTTGCTCATAGATACAAAATGATACTCATTTATTAAACTGTCTGCTTTCACTGCTGTTTTCTGGAGTCCTGTAGAGGACCTACCTTATTCAGCAAGACATAGCCTGGGAATCCAGCATATTTTTGCCAGTGGGGTGACAATGAATATCCTGGTTTTGCTTGAGGTTATCAATTGTACAAATAAGTCACTGAATCTTTTATGACAGTTAGCATATTCTGATTTACAGCTTAATTCCTGTAGACAATCTCTTCCAATGACAAAAACATCAGAAAGTGACAGGGCCAAGCATGCATTAGCCCTGTGTGTTTGTGAAACATTCACCTAAAGTTAAAACATTCATAAAGTTGGTGGCTAAAATTTCTACAATCAGTCATAACAGCCAGTTACCCATTGAAATGAATGGGAGCCATCCATACTTCTCTTGACATGACGACTTCAGCACTCCTGAAGTCTCAGTGGTGTTACCTGAGTAAAGGTCCAAAACACCTGCCAAGACCACCATCACCAGGCCTAGCGCCCAGGAAGGGCTGTCACCACTGCTGGTGACCACAGTCATCTGCAGCTTCTAAAATGAGAATAGACTGGATGTCCCCATGCTGGTGTCCAAAGCAAGAACCCCAGGTGAGTCTGGAATCTGAGGTTGGCTAGACCAGCACATGGCTCCTGTAGCTTCTTACTGGCAGGTTCTCCCAACCTTCCTATGAAAGAATATTCAGAGGTTTACATAGCTGTTCTAAAAATTGTGAAAAGTCTAAGTTCTTCCCATGGGTGGAAAAAGCGGTGGTGCAGATTTCCATAAACCAGCCATGACTTGGACTGGGTTTGATTGTGCTGCATCACAGGGCCATAATTAAAAGCCATAACTAAGTGAGCTGCAAGGTGAGAGAAAGCCATTTCATGTGCTGCAATGCTGTTTCTCCAAGCTCTGTGTTGCTCCACACAATACTCTGCATCCTTGGACACCATCTCTGCAAAGGGTGCCAGTCCTGGGTACAGCGAGCTGCAGGCGCTCATAGTTTCAGGCACAGCTCCCCGGGCTATTACTACCATAAACACACAACACAGAGCAGCAAAGGCAGAGGTGTCTTTATTTATCTCTCAGGAGAAGAGGGTTTTCTATCTTAGCAAAATACATTTTTTTTTGTCTGTGGGACAGCCACAATATAGATACGCCAGTGGGATCTGAAGGATGCTCTTCCATGAAGAATCACCAAGACTGAAAACAATAATGTTCTTCAACTGCGTTACTGATTTATTCAAATAATTTCCTGCCATATCTTTGCTAAATAACAAAAAAGCACTCGGTGGTGCTGTTAATTATTGGAAAATATGTCCTCCTTTCATTAAAGCAATCTTACAATCAGATAGCAACTTTAATTTTCAATAAATATCAGGCTTTTGCCTCGACGTTTTGAGAAACCTTAGTATTTGTGGCAATGTTTTGTTCAGTTAAGATTGTCAGGGAAGGGAGAAACACATATTATTGGTGGACTAAAAACTAAGTTAAAGCAGAGCACGAAGATCTAATAGCATAACTAGATGCATAAGATATTGTAAAACTTGCTGCTAATCTGTTCAGGTTCAAGCTATTTGGAGTAGCTCACATCTAACCTGCAAAAACATAATGACATAACCCTCTTCCAGAGGTTGCTTGACCATTGCCAGGGGACAGAAGATGCATTTTTCTGCAGAAGGACATATTTGGCACTGGGTTAACTGTGTTTTTGAACCAAAGACCTTATCCTAGCCTAAAGCCAAGCTCAGGGACATGACTGAACATTCTATGAATCAGAGCTTTTATGATTCATTGCCTTCAACAGCGTAAACCAGAGCTGTATTTGATGATGCTGGGAACCAGATCAGTTTGAATGGGACTGGTTGGTGTAACAGGAGGGGGGACTGTGTTGTGCTTCACAGGACAGGGTCCCAGGGACAATGAAACTGCAAACCTGCAGTGCAGTGTAAATGCTGCGTCAAACAGCAATTCATTATGAATGTACAGCATGCTGTAGCTATATCACCTGTTCAGTTAGTGAAGGAATCCTTCCTCCCGACAAAACAAAGTCATGGAACAAGCAGAAGTGAAAATCAGCACTTTTCTTACCTACACTTACATGAAATTTCACCAGTGCTTTTTCTACAGTAGAACTACACGAATCCAAACAATGCATATAAATGTTATTTGGATTGATCATTATAAAGCAGCCAATGGCTTTATTTATGCCAAGTGGTGGAAGTAAGAGAGCATTGAATGGAACATTTTTTTAAAGCTACATTTTTCTCTTTTAGTTTAAAAATTCATTAAAGCCAGAATATGAGATCCACGGTTTCTAGCCTCAGATTTTGAAAGAGTTTGAATTTGGGTTCAGATTCATATCTGTGTTTTGTTCCATGGGACTGAATAGGAATCTTGAGACCAGACAATGCTGAATGGAGAGGAAATTCAGGTACATGACTGTAGATTTGGAAGTAGATGATACAAGGATCTTGCCTAATATTCTGCATAATGTGGCTATGGAATCTTGCCATATTTATTGCTACCTCACCCCCCTCACCTCTGGCATTTAATGTCTGATTTGGACTTCAGGATTTCCAGCGATGTAAAATCCACCTTTCCTTATATGAGTTATTTGTTCAACATTTTTTTCACTTTTTTTCCTACTGATTGCTTTTGCTTGATCTTCCAGTCTTGCTTTTATATCTTTTCTTTGAAGAGCTTTGTGTTACAAGTAGCTGCTTCACCAGGGAGATATTTGTAGGCCACAGTCAAGTTGCCTCTCAAATTCATTTTTAATGGAGTCATCATGGCCCTCTCATCCAGGGTTAAGCAATCTTGCATTTGACACAAGGAAAAACACACACAGTTCCTACAAACTAGCAAACAGAGCTATAAATTTGAGTCCTTCCAGTTGACTCACAATAACACGTACCTATATCCTAAATCAAGTTCATAAAAAAACCCCCAACCTTTAATTAACATTGGTTGTGTTTTCCAAAATAAGGTGTAATAGAAACAGAAAACATATCTAGACTATCAAAAAAATGGGATTTATTGCCATTTTTCCTTTTTTATGTAGTCTTAAGGAGGTCAACCTAAAGACTGCAGTTTAACTATCACAATGCCTTCTAGACTATATCCTCACTCTGTCCTGGGCACTAGTAGAGAAAACTAGATGCAATATTGTTTTGTTCTGTATTTTTCTATATGTGGCAAGAAATTAAAGCAGTGACTGCTCATGCAGTGATGTATGCCTTCCATGAGCCAGAGAAAATTGATAATATGTGGCATCTTGAAGTACTGAGCCAAAGGATTAATTATCTCAATTTTACAGAGGAAAATCTAAGTAACAAAGAGTTTGAAGATTTGTTCAAACTCAAATCTCAGTTCAAAGAATCTGGAATAGGCTTTAGTTTCCAATCCTCCAATTAATTTTCGTGATGAAGTGATATCCCCTAATACATTCTTACATAAGTATGACAATCAATTTACACATACAGTGGGGTTTATACCAGTGGAGAAGCCCTTTCTCTCTGTGTATTTTCTTGATGCTCATCAAGAACTTGGGAATCATTTTTCCAAGGCTTCCAGTTCTGCCATATATTCAGATACAAAGGGACTGAACTCAGTTAAGTGAGACAGTGGATCTGAAAGTCTGCCAACAGGACTAATAAGCTTTCAAAACCTCACATATATAGGATTTGCTCAGAAAAGGGTGAATTACTCAAGAAAAGGGCTAAATTTGTTCCTGAATTATTTGTTTTGTTGCAGCACAGCTCCAGACCTTGGCAACTTGGTGAGAGGAGGTGAAGGATAATGGCTCTGATGTGCGCAGGGTCCACCCTGAGCCAGCTGAGGTTTACAGCTGTTGAGAGAATCAGAAGGAATTTATCTGAGGGGTTCTGTGAGACCTATATGCTCTCCTGGTAGTAGCCAGGTGTCCTGTTCCACCTTAAATGCCGCCATAGCCTAAGCCCTCTTGTGTCCCCTAGCCCTGTGCAATGTCTATGCTGGCAGTGATGGGGAGCTCTCTACAGTCGTCTCTGTCCCTGTGTACAAGGATGCTTGTCTGGAACACAAACTTATTTGTACAGGAAGAGGGGCAGATATGCTTGACTGAAAACAGAAGGTGAGGCTGAAGGAGGAGCAGATGACTACCTGGACCCACCAGTAGCAAGTGCATGGTGCACTCACCAACTGCCCTGCTTCATCGAGACTTCCACTGCCACTGCCTGAGATGTACATATCCTGAGGAAGCCAATGTCACTTGCTCTAGGGACAGCTTCAATATCCTACTGACTGGGAAGTGTTGATATTTTCATAGTACTGCAGTTCTGTACTGTGACAGCAAGGTCAAGAACATATTATTACAAGAGAAGATTGTCTACTATACTTAGGTTTGACCCTTTCTGTTTAAAGTGCCTGATCATTCTCCATTTCATATTCCCTGCTAAGGAATCATTTGACCTGAAAATGAAAAGGAAATGAGGCTTAGAAGCAAAATGTTTTTTGGAGAGTCATTGTCTACCTATGCTATACTTAAAATCATATTTCCATTAATTTCTGACAACTCAGTGACATAGTGAGGAAATAATCTTGTTCTCTGTTTAAAACAATGAAAAATCTCACTCTGTCTTCAGGAGACAAATATCTGCAGGGAAAGAAAGCAAATTAGCAAAATCTGTACTTTTTTACTTAGGTTCATTTATGGTTGCAATGGTTGAATGCTGAGAGGAAGAAATGAAGCAAAGCTGTATATGGAACAAAAATGGGTGTCTAAATAATGCCATTGTTGTATGCTGTGTGAGTGCAAAACTTGAAATGTAATTATATGCAACTATGACAAGCCCGTGTTATTCTACACCCATATTTTGCAAGAGGTGGTGGAGGTGGAGTGATGCTGCCCTGATAATGAGGACAGTGATTGTTATTTGCCATTTAGAAACATGTATAGACACTGAAAATACTTAAATGGATAGGTTACTGCTATGTCAGGGGTATGATTAGCTCTTATCAGTGGGTTTCTTCTGGCTCTGCTGACAGGAAAAAAAAGAGGCTGGGTCACTCATGCAAGTTAGCATGCAACACATGCCCACTGCATTGAAGCCAGTCACAGAGGTATCCCCCACCTGCCTAACAATGGCTCTGTCCTGAGGAAGCCCCCAGCACTGGGGAGAGTAACAGCATGGTGACCACCAAAGCATTTCTGACATCCTTTGAGTGGCTTCAGTATGGGCTCACCCACTGTCAACAGTACTGGGATCATTTTCCAACACTTCCCTACGACTGGCTGTCAAGGCAGCTTAGGTGTCCAGCGTCCTATCCCTCTCTGCTTTTGCTGTCAGCCACCCTAGGTACAATACAACTTGTATGTCAGTATAAACATACATGTTGGCATTAAGACATGACTTTGGGATAGTGTTGGTGTAAAAAACCTCTAAAACTTCATTCTACCCAAGAAATAAATTGAGGGACTTAAGCCATAAAGTTCTATATGAACATAATTCTTATCTGGATGGATGTTTTTTACACTGATCAGCCACACAGCAATATCCAGTTTGGCTGAAACCTGGTTTAAATCACACTTAAACCAAATTTCTTTCCTCCAGTTGCAATCCACAATACAGGTTCTAAGGAATGAATGAGTAGGGCCTGTATGGTCCTTGCTGTCTGGCTTTGCATTTGCGAACAGTCTTAGCTCTGAACATTTGACAGTTTGATATTTGATGCTGTCATCATTAACAAGACGTGATCTTGCACAAAAGGGCTGGCCAAAGGTTCAGCATAAAATACCCAACGACTCTCATGTCCACTGAGCATATATGTTGGTCCTTAGTCTCTGCTGCTGTGAACTGTCTCTAGCCATGTGTTTTGAGAGGTAAGGGAAGAAAAAGGTATATTTCACTGCTTATTTCAAATCATAAAAGCACCAAAACAAGACTTCTGGATGTGTTAATACTTTCTCTTCCAATTCACTTTATGTCTAGTCATAGCAGCAAGAAAAATGGGATTTGTTAAAAGGGAAAAGATTTAACACACTTTTAAGTGTCAACAGTCATTGCAACTCTGAAAGGCAGTCGCTCCTTTTTTCACAGCACAAGTATTTGCTTGCATTTAGTTACCTAATCAGATATGAGAATGCTGGTTCATAGCTACAGATCTCTCTGGAGAAAGTTCCCACTTGTGGTTAAAGAGTCAGAGATTCAGTTTTTCCATTCCTCCAAAAGATTTATTCATCATGCAGGTCTTTTTCTTTCCAGCTGCCCACAAAACTTCAAAGCGGATGTAGTATAACCAGTGGTCCATCATTATCACTAAGACCATCAGCAGGATTAATTGATTTATAAATTGTGGCTTTGGTCCAAGAAGACCCTATGCTTCCCCCTCAAAGAAATTGAAGCAGCATTCTTAGTGAAATGATAGCATATGATTCCAACCCACCCAAAACTGGCAACAATCAAGCTAGAGCCAAACAGATTTTGAGGTTGTGACAGAATTGAGCAAGTCTGTTTCTATCAGCCTCACCACAAGACTGCTGCCAAGACACCGAAAATTCAAAACTCAGCATACACATCAGTTTCACTGAAAGAAAAATAATATTGACAAATGTTCTATGAAGGCACCAGACCCTTTTCCCCTCCCCAAAACACTTTTGCAAAACTTAGAAAGGAACAACAACCTCTGAAGATCTGCTGACAGCTCATAAAGGAAGCTGTATGGGGTTATATATCTGCAAATATTCCTAAAGGTCTTATTTCCACTCTTCTCAGTATTGCTGGAGTGAAATGTAAGGAAGAATCAGGCTGCTAATGGCATCCATGGCAGTGATACAATCTGAGTTTTGCAGCAACAGGTTTGGAGAGTGTCCAAATTGCCTTTTTCTTGTGCTCCTCCAATTATAGACTGGGGCAAGCGTAGGTTCAGTACAGACTTCAGCATGTGCTAATGCGGTAAAAACACAGATTCACAGACTACAGCAGCAATTCCATAGCTGTAAGAGGCCAAAGGGGCCAAAGATTACAATCACTGCCACCACGGACAAGCCTGGAAGGACAAGGAGGGGCCAGATCTGTGGTTAGAGTGTCTTCTGAATTGAGTGTGAAATGCCCCTCCAAATGCAGGCAAAACCTTGAAATGAAGTGGCTGTAAGTAGTGCAGAAAATGACAGGTTTGCGGCTGAGTTTCGTCTTCCAGTTGTGCCTATAATGCAGCAAGTACAAGAGGCACATTTTGACCGAGGAACTACCTGAGCATAAAAATCTTTTACGTATGTCTTCTATTTCCAGTTCCTGATATTCAGAGTCCACCCAAAACTGTAGAGTGTGGAAAGTATTAAGCAGTGCTTTATCAGAGTGGAAAGTTACTCTGCAGTTCATGTGTGAAGTGACATCCTGAATATGCAATGTGCTCAAACAGCCACACAACCTGTGGTAAGAACTTCACTTTGCTGCACCGTTATGTCATCCCTGTTTCACGTGGCTTTTGGAAATTGATGTGGTCACAAAACTCTGGTCTGCTTGCACATGGGGCATGTATGTTCTGCAGATCACACTGGATAACACAGTACTGGCAGAAGTTTTTCTATCTCTTCCTCAGGACAAGATTGCATTGATCAAAGTTGAAGAATTTGAAAATCCCTCCCAGGCAGTTGCTTCATTATCTAGCCAGAATGTGAACCAAAATAAGACAGTGAAAACTAGCAATAACTATGTAACTTCACTGTAGAGCAGAAGTTCCCTTCTCATCATATTGCCTTGTGTGCTCCTAGAGAGGGGAGCACTTCCTTTTAAAAACTGTTATCCCTGAAGGTCACTGCTGAGTAGCTTCAATTATGAGAAATAATGAGCAAGAGTTCCTAGAGGTATTGCCGGCTCTGAGTGCCACAGTTTCTGAGATCCTGGCCTGAGCCCTGCACTGGTCCCTGGCATATGAGGGGCCTTTCTTACTTTCTGCAAAGTTATTAAAGAACAGCTCAGTGCCTGTGCATTCAAGAAGCAAAGCACCTAACACTGCTGGTCACTTCTGACAACTTTGTCAGTATCAATGCTTATAATCAATCCAAATGTTGATATTAAATGCTATTTTGACACATTAGTAATATAATAAGCATAGTTAGCTGACATGCTGAATTTGAAAAACAAAAGCCACCCTCAGAGTCAGCTGGAACTGAAAACTTTGTAACATTTCAGTGATGCATGGGGAAGCAAAACTAAACAGAAAAATTCTGGACTTCCAATTCTGACAAAAACAACTGATGATTGAAGTACACAGATGTCCGAAATTCTTCCAGTTATAGTAGTCGGATTTTAAAGATACTTTTCTTTTCAGATATATGATATTTATCTTGACAGAGTTTACTCAACAGTTTCATTGTTCCATGTGTTTCCCTTTGGTGCTTTGAAAAGAAAGCTAGTTTGTTCTTTTCATCTGTAGCCATTCCCTCAGTAGCTGTCATTTACTATGTAGAAAAAAAGGATTGTGTTGTATTTCTGTATGCATTTGGCTTTGCGTGTAGCTATATTTTTCTTTCAGTAAATGTATCTTGGGGCTTGGGGAATTGTTTTGATGAAAGGACTGCTTTTTAAGCCAAAATATCTTTATCTCTCAAAGAGCCTCAGCTCCTGCAGGCTAGATTAAAAAAAACAATCCTTAAGAAACCAAACATCATCATCTTAATAAATGCTGGCTTTTAGACATCAGCCTTCTAGGTATAATCTGTAACTCTAAGTTTATAGGAACCTCTGCAGGTACCTGTTTAGCAGCACTAGGAGCTTCATAGTAAGAGTAACAACAGCCAATATCTTGACAATAGAGGGAAAAATGTTAGCATCAGCTATCTAACTCCTGCCTTTCAAGAGTGACTTTTGAAGAGCTTCTCAAGGGCATTAATCCCTGTTTGTATCTAATAGACCAAGCCTGTCAACAAATGCTCCAATTTTGACAGGTCTTTCCAACCTGTAGAAATCAGATCTCTTTCTCCTGCCTTCCACGAGTCTGCTTAAAATCGAGGTGAATCCCCGATGGCAAATCTTGGCCACTCTCAAGAATCAGACCTTTAGGAAGCAGGCAGGAGCTGTAACTTTCCTTCTCACCTGCACTTCAACCTGCAACCCCTTAATACCCAAATAAGGGGTCTCAGGAAGGCTGCCCAGGGTTCAAGCAAGCTTCAAGGTTTTGTGTGTGCTCTTAGAGAGGGATGCAGCTGCAAAAGGAGGCATTCACAGCATCTTCCATTTTCACCTGGACAAGCTTATTGCCGAGTAGTAGTTAGAATATGCTTTGGGAGTAGGGAGGTGCTTGTCTTCCCCACCTAACAGATTTGACAGTTATCTAAATTGTAGTCCTCAGATTTCCACTTCACACTTTCAGTAATAATATGCCGGAGGTACTCCCTCTCAGCAGCTCTTCTTATCTTTCAAGGGCAAGAGTGGGTCCTACTACATTCTCTTTAAGACCATTCTTAATGCCTATGGGAAATACAGCTAACCTCTTTTTGTCTTTTCTATTTGCTTGCTCAGCACTGTTCTGAAGCACTTAAATGTGTGCAAGACTTCAGCATGTAACTGTAGGCAACAGATGTTATCAGGTACTGCCACATCACTTGTCAAATGTTTATTGGAATTAATACATTTGTGTTTTGTTTTGGTTTTACTTCTGTCTGTAAGTCCACTTATCTGCAAAAAAATTCTTAGTTTCACAGGAAAGCAAAACCCCACATGGTTTCATATGACAGCTCACAGCTAAGGATTTCTTGATTAGAAGGTTTAGATATATTTTCAGTTCCTTTAAACTGGCATTTCTAATCTTTGGAAATCCCATGGGCCTGACTCCTTCTTCCAGACTCATACGCCTTTTATAGAAATCAGATGGGATGACACCCACCCCATAATCACCCTGAGCTCTGTCTCAGAAAATTTTAAATTTTTTTGCCCTATAAAATGAATTCTCCAACTTATGCAAAACTACCACGGGATGTTAAAAACAGTAATGTCTTTTCCAGTAAGGCTCCAAAATAATTTTGAGAGAGTGTGACTGTTTTGAGTCTGAGCAGGGTGGGGTTTTTTTTGTTTCAATGGTAAATGTTAATATGGTGTGATGCAATACAGGCCAAGTTTTTGTGCAGCTGCACTGCTGCTTTGGGAATAATTATTTTTCCATTAATGCAAGTGGTCAAAAGATTTGATTTATCATGCATCCGTCAAATCCAGAGAGTGCATTACAGAAACTCTTAGAACATCCTGAACTGACTATTCAGAGGGGTGAAAAGATTTCACAAAATGGAAACTCTATAATTAGACTTAGAGCAAGCACACTGTACTAAGAGAAGGGACACTGAGGAGTCCTGGGGTGTGGATTCCATTAAATTACCTTAAATGGGCAGCAGGCAGTGTATTAACTAACATTATAATGGGATTTACAGAATACATGACTTTACTATGGAGTTCTTAGCCAATTATTATTTGTGCAAAGAGGAAAATTGTAAATAAGACATTATCTAGAACTTCTAGATGGAAAAATGGTGACACCAATTTATAAACTGCAAAGGAATGCAACATTTCCAATGCTAAGATGAGAACAAAATTGTTCACTGTGTTACTAGCACTGACCGAAACACTTTGGGTATCTAGTTATGTCTGTGACTTCTAGGGGTAGACACACTGGGGCATATAGAGTAGCCAGAGGAAGAAACAAGCTTTTCTTTAAGAAACATGTTTTGGAGTCAGAGATGAATTTCTTTAGAGAGAAAGGGCATACAGGACTAGCCCTTGCCAATACTCAAAGCACAGTCTAGGCAGTCCATGAAATGTCTCGTGGCAGGGAGGGGTGGACACAAACTGGCCAGGGGATGAACCCAGCTATTTTGCAGATCTTTAGCTGTCTGTATGTGGTCTTATCAACACATATATGAAAGAGTTTGTTTTATCTTTAGTGCTGTTACTCTTTAAGAGGGGAGTATCAATTGCCTGTCAGACTGTTTTTATGACCTTGTCACACAATGCAACAGACTCCTTTATTTATCTACTGTGAAGGATGGAATTATCTTCAAAATGAGCTGAAGTAATGATTACAAGATGGGCAATAAACAGATTAAAATCAAACTCCAGTTGCTCCTGCTAAATAGAACCTTTGTAGACCAAAGGAATCTAGCACAGCATTTGACTGTAAAAAAAAAAAGTTCTTTTCAAACTAAGTGCTTTTTTACTGGTTTTGTTCACTTTCTTCTTTGATATCAGGTACTAAATATTACCAGAAGCTGAATTCTGGAGAAATGGGGAACATTCTTCAATTCTAGTGAGCAACTCTCTTGGCCTTATGGGGCTGACCACTTGATAATCAGAAATGAGCTTTGTCTGTCTTGCATGACGGAACAAAATTAAACAGAAATTTGGTCTACTGTGTTTGGTCCAAATTCTTCATACCCACTCTGCTGAGTATTTTCAGGTTACTATCACTAATGTAGGAAGGAGTACTTTTCTCTGATCTCTTTGACTGTCAGCAAAGCCATTCAAATCTCTGGCTCAAAAAGGTGCTAGATAGATACCATATTAAAAGAAAAATAACTTAAGAAAGAGAGAGAAAAGGATGTCATTTCCAGTTCAGGTATTATGGAAACCCCATGAAAAGAATAATGAATCATTTTCCAGCTGTAGATATCCTCAGGGAAAACACTTGACAGTTTCTTTAAAATAAGAGATATTTTAATTATCTTCAGTAGTGTTGAACCAGCATTCAAAAAGGAGGAGAACACGGTTTTAGATTTTGATATTGACTTGTCCAATTAATTTACTAAGTCTGTGGCACTTGAACAGACCTGTGATGGACATACAAATGACTGAGTGCCTCACTGCATATTTGTAAAGCAGATGATTGATGTATCACATCCTTTCTTTGAGCCATGTAGCTGATTTATATGCTCTGTGCTGTATAGACAATCCCTTTGTCAGTTGGGACTGTAAAACACCCCACAGGCAATTGTCTGCTATTCAGTCTTTCCCATTCACTGAAATTACACATAATTTTAGCCTGTGCATTTGCAAACTATGCTTTGCCATTTCCATCTGAAAATGCCTTTGTGTTAAACATTTTTGACTTGTCTAAATAAATATTATCCATAATAACCGTATATCAATCCATTACAAACCCATGGAACTACATAGTGCATTTAGATTTAATCCCTCAAACAAAGCCTGTTCCCACCTCACTCACGTGTTGCTTTCCCAGCTGATGCTCACAGCTGCTGAGAAATCTGAGCAACAGAGAAATCTACGATTGCTTTCATCTAGCTAAAGCTATAGGATCTGCAATAAAATAATGTTTGAGTCCTCGGTCTTCGTATATACACATGATCAAATTCCAAAAGCACAGAGACCTACTGGCAGGTAAATAAGCCTGTACTTATGGGTGGAGGTAAGTATTCAAACATACTCCATTCCAAATTCTATCAAAACCTCATTAGTGACGCATTTATGTCATTAGCTGAAAGAGCTTCGGTGTAGCCAGCTAGAAACAACTATTTAGGAAATAGCTGTAAGCTCTGCTGGTGAAAAATGGCTTTTTTGTTAGAGACTGTCAACTCACAAGATTAAGCTACAATTTTGACTTGTGATGATCCAGAAAAGACAGACTTTCTACAAGCAGAAACTATGGAATGAAGAGAAGTACAAAATACCTTCTTTACTGTTCTAATTGCTCATCTTGAACCACTTTCCTCTCTTAAACTCTCTTTAATCTTCAGACAGTGCTATAATACATTTCTGGAGCAGCATATCATGACTGGGTTTACTTGTACATGAAAAATAGTCAAAGAGAAACTGTGGAGTTCCAGTGGTTGTGGTTGTCTGAAGTTAAATTACACATAGCATGGAACTATTTCCTTTACTGGTTTTAACATTTTCTTCCTTAGGATTATGTTGCAAGTATCCTTGTCAGTCTAACATGGACCATTGAAAAAAGGGTTATCCAATAGATTATCTCTGTGTGTCACTTTTATGAACACAAGGTACAGTTTCCCAGCTCAGTGAGATAAACCCCCATCTTCCAGTCTTAGGGGGCATAGGAAAACATACCCTGAAATCTGGAATAACCAACTGTAAAGGCAGGAACATTCTACGCATGAATATATGAAACTTCAGCCAGATGTCAACAAGTTTGAGTCTTCTGTTTTGGCAGACGGTTCCATATCCCTGTAGCTTTTATATTTAAAGTCTGCTTATAATGTTAAGTCTTTTATTCCACAAATATTTTATACAATATTTTCTTGTTGTTTCTGTGCTTAAATAGGAATTTTTCAGTTGTTTTTAAATTTTCTCTTTCCAGATCTATTTCTACTTTTCATTACTTTTCATTATATGGAGCAGGAATATAAAGCTGCATAATTTTTCTGAAATTATGTTAATAATATGGTTCTTTTTCTCCCGCTCCTTTTCCTGGAGAAAGAACAGGAAGGGACAAAAGAAAAACCAAAACTCACTGAGATGATCTTCATAAGTCTTTCCTAAATCACTGCATGGGGTATGCCAGCAAGACAATAAAGCTCACACCAGTGTCAGCCTGTGCTATAGGCTTGTGGGAGCATTGGCCTCTTTGTCCGTCCTTTGCTCTTTGACAGCCTCTTTCCAAAGGATCCTACTTACCAGGGTCTCTGCCAGCCACTTCAATGTGGATTTCACTATATGGATGAAGAAAAAAGTGATATAATTTGCTCTGCAAGGCCTTTCAGAGGCATGTGTTACCCTGGTGTTGCTGCTCTGTCCTAACCCACACTAGATATATCTATTTGACGTTCTTCCCCATGTCACTCCATATGGGACAGAAGTAGATTCAGTGGATGGAGGGCTGTACTCTTAAATAAATGCAGAGATTTTCTGCTTTGCTTAGTGTGGGATTGACCTGAGCCAAGCTACTTTCTGTGGCATCCTTCTAGAACAGTCACACTTTATTCAGGACCCAACAGTGTGTGTTGAGTAGTTATAATTATTCCGTCAAAATGCATTACTGTGTTTCTGTCTCTTATCAAGTGTAATCTGCCATCAGGTTGTTAATTTGTCTAGGTTTATTAGAGCCTCTCACAGTCCTCTCCAGATTTGATTTCACTGAACAGTTCTGTAATTCTGTTACCCAAACTTCCTTTTTTTAATCTACTTTTCTTTTCCAAATTGTCTTTTATTGCAGCACTTTTCACACATATTGGTTTTAGGAGTATTTTTTTCCCTTACTGGGCTTTCAGGATTTTCATTTCCTCTGTCGTGTACGTGCATATGTTAGTGTATTAACTAGCACTTACCAGGGTGTAAATCACAGGGTGCCTCATTACCAAAGCAGATTATTAAATGTAGGAGGGTTATTTACCCAAAATGTATGAGAAAACCATCTTTCCACTCAGATCTGTCACCAAACTCTTTCTTTATGGAGAGCTAGTCAGATTTTTTTTCATCTCCACATTTTTATAGTCTATTAAAAGGCATTTATTTTTATGATGCCCCTTTGTGCAATATATTTTGCCTGAAACATATTCTTACCCCATTTCAAATGCAAGTTTCTAGAAGCTGTAAGTTATTTGTAGGAGAGATTTGTAAGTAGAACTGTCTCAATTAATTGCCCAGCCTTTGGCTTGGGTACATTACTTTCAACATTCCTCATCTCTGAAGCAAGACTTGAAATGTGGTAAAGTGCTGAAATCTGACTGAAATCAAGAGCTCTTCTATACACAGGAGCCTTGAATGACTTTCAATAGTAAAATAAATTCCTGCTATGGATCTAATACCATGATCCAAAAGTGTCCGTGAGAGTAATTAACTTCCACTAAGCTGCAAAGGACTTATCCAAGAAGGTGGCAGCATTGAATTCCCTGCAGCCCTAATTAAGATTTTCCTGGTGCTCCTTTACAGAAGTCACTAGGCATGGATGGACTGCTGTGGGTGGAGGAAGACAAGGCAACTGCCTCAGGAGCCTCCATCCCTTTTCCAATGCCTGCCTCACAGAAGTGATCAGAGAGAGAGTGATCAAAGCGCGCCATGTGGCACCTGGCATGGGGACAGGCCCCTTCTGGGGCTGAACGCCCCGCTCAGCGCCCCGAGCGCCCCTCACACTGCCACAGCCGCACTGGACGTGCTTCCGACAATCTGAAGTCACGTTGCCTAAACGGAGTGAACACATTAGCTGCCCCTTTCCCTGCTCTCATCCCTTAGCCAGGGGCTGCACAGGGGTTTTAGCTTTGGAAAGAAAAGACAGCTCTAGACATTCAAGGCTTTGGTCTGTGAGATGGAGATGTGTCTGTGGTGCTTCAGGGCAAACGCCAGCTGATGGATAGGGCAGAAGAAGTTTTTTTAGACAAAGAGAAAAGAACAAAACAGGCCTTGAACCTAGCTCTTGGCTCTGAGGAAAAAAAGATATTTTGAGCTCACTAACAAGGTCCTATCTTTTGCTTATTTATACTAAGGTTTGAAACAAGGACATAACAATACAGTGCAAGTGGAATACAGAGGTCACGCAGAGCATGAAAGAATTTTATGTGTGTGTGTGTGTGTGTGTGTGTATGTGAGTATGATTTGCTTCTTATAACCCAGCTTGGTAAACCCTCACCTGAGAGATTTAAATCACACCCAATTTTCACCATGTTTGCTTCTCCCTATTTAGCAGACTGCCATGCAACTCTTAAGAGGTGGGTTGCCCACTCTTTCAAAACCAGCTTATTCACATGAGGTATTCATTGCACAGCATGGTAATTTATTTTGAAAGCAAATTTACCCTCTTCATCAAGCCAATGAGTTATGTGCAACCTGAACTATGCAGATAGACATAGAAAAGTGAGGTTTGGTTATTGTAAATCACTACCCTGGCAGTGGTCCAAGCCCCTAGGGCTTCAGCTGTTACACTAGTAGAGCAAATATAAGCTCCCATATAACTAATCCACATCGGTTACAAGAAACAATAATATACCTAGGTAAGCCAGTCATGTGAAAATTAGCATGATTTTCTGGCAATGCTTGGTAATTATCTAGTCCACTGTATACAAAGCAGAAAAAAAGTCATCAAAATACAGACATAATACATTATCATACAAATAACCAAGGAGACTTAGTAGGGGTTACATCAGTAATAATTTTTATAAATTCCAGCTGGCACATGCCTTAATGGAAAAGCCTGGGGAGGTAGAAATGAGGGCATATCGCAAGAAAGAAAAATCATTATTTAAAATACTTTTAGTTTCAAAATAATCTTACTTACACTAAGTCAATCTTTAAAGATTCCATTACATAATTACGATCACAGTAAACAAGCAGTAATGATTTTTTCCCTTGTTCTGTGTTAGTAATAAGAATGGGAATACAGATATTTGTCCCTTTGGGTGACATGTTTTAATCAGGTTGGTTTTTATAAGGCCTTTTTCAAACTGATCAGAATAGCCTGAAGCCTGTCAGAAAAAGCTTGTTGCCTAGAATAAGCCTTTAATAATAATTCACAGCTGATTTGTTTTTGAGTTAGGTTGCCCTTGAGCAAAAGAACAGGGTCAGTAGGACCCTTGTATGAGCTGGTGTTGAGCACAGCGCAAAGGAACCATAATCATTATACCAGTACCTGGTTGCATTATTGAAAAACAGAGAAGGAAGCGCAGTGGAGAAAAAGAAACAAGAATTATCCAGGAGAGACGACTGGCACAATCCAAGCTCCCTGCTGATTTAACAGAGGTCACGTTCTCTTCTTCTTGAAATACAGAACTATCTGTTCAAGTTCATTGGTTTAAAGTGAAGGGAGTTATTTCACATTTATGCAGCTTGTGCCATTTGTAACCCTCGAACACGATCTCACCCAGAAACTCTCTTTAAACCTTGAAAAGGTCAGACACGGAACTCCTTCAGCCTTTATTATTAAAAGCTTCCTGCCTGGTTTTACTGTAGAGAGAGAGGCAGCGACCTTACATTTAATCACACCAAGGACTCTGTGCTTTAACTTACTTAAAAGGCTCCTTATGCAGGATAGCTTTATCCAAGAAGTCTTTTGCCAGATAATGATGTTTTTAAAGCAGCGTGCAAAATATCTCTCTTGCTGCAGACTCCAGCTGCTGAGTAAGCAGCCTCTCCACTGTCTGCAGTAAGGAGACTGCTAGAGAGGTCCAGGGGAATCTGCATTCAGCCAAATCTATCCCATATGCATGTGAAACCTAATGGAAATCAGTTGTGAGGCTGTACAGGAGGAGTACATGTGATTTACAGCAAGGCAAAGGATTTGCAGAATCCTGCATCTTTGGTGCTTTCATTTTTTAATGCTTCAGCCTGAGCAAAATTAATCTTCTTAATGAACTAAAATGGAAGAGCAATTAGCTCCTTCACTTGCACATGTTTCACCACAATGCCTTTGCTGTGTTTCAGAAGAGCACAGGGCTTCCATTTTTACCTTCTGCTTGGATTTCTCTGTTTAAAAATGCAGCAGATGTAGCTTGAAAAAAATGTTTCTGCTGTGAGCTGTATGCTAAGGCTCTGATAAATGCCTTGTCACATTTGCTCTGCTTTGTACTTGGAGAGATTCTTATTTGTTTGCTTTTATGTTTCTACAACTCTCTCCCCTTTTTTGTGCACCATTTCCAGACAGGGATAATTCTGTCAGGGATGACGGGCTCTGAGCAAAACTTTCTGTTCTGCATTTGGCTTTTCTCCACAGGGATTAGGTGGAGCTGAATGATGAAAGAAAGGTCCAAAGTCTGCCTCAGAAAAGCCCCTTCTTGACCATTTCATCTCAGCCCTTACACTTTTGCCATCCTCACATTTGTGTGTAGCTGCCCAGCACTAGATGAGGAATGGTGTCGTCTATAAAGTACTGACATGGCTTGAGGAAAAACAGGGTTCCCCTTCTGCTAGAAGACCCACTGAATCATCCACCTCCTGTCTGGGAAAACTCCCTCAGCCAAATTCTAATTTCTAAAAAGAAAGCTAGACATGGTTTGGGGGGTAGGGGGGATAAAGGGTGGTCTTGTACTTGTGGGACTAAAGGAAAAAAATTAGCAAGTCCATGTCCTTTTCATTATCTTGGAAGGATGATGTCACCTATCCTCACCTCAGCTTCTGTAAAACAGGGAAATAATACTTATTGTTACTGCTAATCTCTTCAAATACTGTGAGAGTTCATCACAGCACTTTAGTGAAGAGTCTTTTGTTTTTCATGGGTACCAAATTTCAAGGTAGAAAGCAGAGCCCAGATGTGCACAACAGCCTTGGTCAGCAGAGTTTCAGGTTTTGGAGCATCCCTTCTCTTCCAGGGCACACAATCTCATAAATACAGACCCACTGTAAGTACAGACCTGCTATCAGCGTAAAACATGCAAAGTTTGTGGGGAGGAAAGAGTGGCTTACTTTGCTGTTTCTCTGGGTCTCCCAGGAGCAGGACTCCACCTCCTGCGGAGCAATCCCTCGCTGGAAAGGGTGGTCGCTCAGGCAGGTCTGGCAGAGTGGAGGCTCAAGCTCTGAATCCCCTGCAGGTAAATTCATCACAGTGGACCCCGGGTATTTGAGGCTGGCTTGTGGATGCTTTTCAACGTTGACCATCGGGCTCTTAATCCACCTCCGCACCTGCCAACACAGAAAGAGATTATGGACTCTCTTTGCTTTACAGCAGTTGGGATGGCACAATAGGGTTTCCAATGAGGATTACAGCACAGACTGGGAATTTTCTGTAGGAGAAAGTACCTGGCCAAGTCAGGGTGAACACACATCAGCATAGCCAGGCTCTTTATGCTGAGAATTTTTTGCTGCTTTGTGCAAGTCTGCCATAAGTTTATATACAAAATAAAGGCTTTATAAATATATTGAAATACACAGTAGACTGCTAAGAAGAGAGAGACAACTACCCAAAGCAAATACTTCCAGCCTAAACAGCTCAATTTCCCCCATGAGAACAAGCAGACTGGTTTTGCAGGAATAGAATTGTAAGACTTGCTTTCTGCAGTCCTTTCTTTCAACAGCAATTTCTCCTGTATCATCTCTGACTTCATAAACTATTTCAGCCTTTTCTGTGCCTCCTATCACTCCATTCAAGAGTTGGCAGGTTGTTGACCTGCCCCAGATTTTGACCCTGACTCCTCTAACCTTCCTTCTCCTCATGCCTGTAGCTTCCCAGCTAGGACCCAGTGCACTACAGCAGGAAGGACACTGGTTATGAGCATAATACACTGCGCTGGCAGGGCACAGTGTCAGCCTTGTGCACTTTGTTTGCTTTTCCTTTCACTTCTGTGACTGTCTCTTTTCTGCCATGTGAATCAAAAGTACTGGATTTTCTAAGGAGTTAAGTGAGGAGTGAGAGACCTTTCTGAGCTCTTTTTCCAAGTTATTTTGCACTGTGAAAGCAAAAAGACCACTATGTGAGCTGTGGTATATTTGCACTGAATCTGATCAGAAATCTGCCATTTGAATGCAAAGGATGGATAGGGATGTCTCAGGACACACTCTCCCAGCCTGGAGGGGGAGGGCTGAGACAGCCAGGGCTGACAGCCCTCCTAGTGACAGGATGCAATCTCTTTGCTCTGTGATCTTGGTGTCCCTGACCTCAGCATCTCCATTCTTCATTAGAAGATGATATTTGCCATTGGAGGATGCTTTACATCAGGAAAACAAACATTTTATGTTACATTAGTCATGAGCAGGATGGCAAGTGCATGATTAACAGTGGAAGTCTATATCACAGCAACTGGTTGCCAGGATCACGTATGATAAACAAACAGAATGAGACATCTCTAACCAGCCTTCTGCTGCTCACTCCTCCATGAGCAAAGCGCCTGCAATTGCCCTGCTGTGCTGACCTGCCGGAAATCTCAAGATTAGGAAAATTTCTCTTTCCTCTCTATGGAAACCAAGCAAACACTTCTCCTTCTGTGGGCAAATGAGCCACTTCCCAGTGCATTCCCCATTTGCATGTTTTAGTGTCAGTTCGTGTGGATAATACTACCCTCTACTTCCATGCTCTGGAGGATCCCCACAAAACCATCCAGACTGCTTTAGCTTCAGGTTGGTGGGTTGAAGTTGTAGGGGGAGGGATTACTTTTTTCAGAATTCATTTCAACAAATATATATTGAAACTAATCTTTTAACTCAGACAGATTTTTTTTAAAAATTCTTTTTGCCACGCGTAATTGATTCTATGGTTATTAAGCATATCACTAAATATATTATTCCTCCCAAATAACTACGTGGTTATGTGTCTTGATCAAATTTCAGATTTTGGTGTGTTGAAAATAACAATTATATTAGTGGTAAAACAACCCCCATGCTTGATTTCCCAGTGTAGTTTTATTATGGGAAACATCCAAAATATTTAATGTGATTCTGAGAGAAGTAAATATCTGTTGAATTTGTCCTTTTTAAGTAAGACCTGGTGATCAGTTAAGTGTTTTCTGACCTGGTTCTGCCTTTCTTCCTTGATATCATGCAACTTCAGTCATATCTCTATGGGTGCACACAGTGTGCAGAAATGTGCATGGATGAAGAAGCAAACTGACAGCAGAAAAGGATGGGGGCTGCAATGAGCTGCAGGTTCATTTTTCTTTAAAAATTCAGGAAACATAGGCCAGTCTTTTCCTTGAGACTTCTCAATTGAATATGGAATTCACATGTAAATGTGGATTTAAGCTTTCATTTAGACCCTATGATGTTTGGTTTTATGATTTCAAATTAATGACATTTGCAGTGATACAGTTAAACAATAATTTCTATTGTAACTTCACCTGTTTTTTCACTGTCCTGTGTTTCCATTTACATATCTCTAGCCTGCCTGTGTTTGAAAAAGCACTCAAAATGTGTCCTGGGTACTTCTGATACACCAAAATCTGTTGGTATGGAATGATCTTGTAGCTGTACCTTTTAATGGCAATGAAATATACATTCTGCAGTATAATGATCATAAATTAAAAATTAACCACCAGTGCTTTAATGTTGAGGGAAAGTAACACAGAGTGTATTTTATGAAGCTTCACACATCAGAGTGTAGGTGGCATCTTCTATCTCTAGCATCAGCAAGTGGTCCCTGAGTTCAGGCTGAATTCTAAAGAATTTTTTTTACTATCACTTATTCCAAGCTGACTCCTGATTTTAAGTCAGATACATATCTTTTTTTATGGATTACTTTTTGCTGTTTAAAAATGTTGGACTAAATCAAAGTTTTCATGCGATAGGTCCATATTATTTGTCCATTATATCCTGTACTGAGAGATGAAAAATAAGTATGATTATGAACACTGATCTGATCATATTATTGTTCTGTTTAATGATGCAGAGTTTTGGGGAAACTAAGGTGAAAAAATTTCAGGAGCATCCAGCTTTGAGATTGAATGGAATAGCAGGAATTGTTTTTTTCTTTTTAACAGTTGGAAACAGTTCAAATAGGTTAGCACACCCACAGTTCAAATGCACTGTCAGAGGAGAGCTTTAAAAACTGTTTTCCTTCCTTAGGTCGGACAAAGTCCAGGTCCACGTACATCCAGCCAGGTCTGCTCAGTGCAGGATGCCGTGCTGACTCAGCGAGACACACCTAACATTTCAATAAACTTCACTGAGTCACTATGAAAAGTAATATATAATCTACAAATTTTCAATAGAAACCCAAGGCCAGCATCGCTAAGCCCAGGGAAGCTGTTATTCTTTCCTCTGAAGCCTTTGGCCCACGTGCCCCGACGTGCCTGGCAGCCGCCCGAGGGGAGCTGTGCTGGGCTGGGCTGGGCTACCACGGCTGCCAAGGAGCTGTGCCGGCACCTGGCATGTGCGTTGCTTCTAGGGCTTGCCTACATGGATGTGCTAAAACCTGCTGGTCCAATCACAAGTTAGGTAAATACACATTCAGCCCTTGTGTGGACTGCTTGGTTCAGAGTTACGGTGGGTTTAATTAACTCTGCAGCCATGTACTCCATTTATCTAAGTTAAAATTTCAGGTTTTATTCTGAATTGAGAGGTTCAGGAGGACTTTAATGACATTCAACTCCTCTCTAATTTTACTTCTTCAGCTGATTCAGACTAATTCCCCTCAGTATCCCTTTGCAGACAAACACTACATTTGCATTTTGAAACTCATAAATAACACAGTTAAATGCACAGACGAGTGTAGAAAATGCAATGATTCACCACTGACTTTCAACATATATCCATGTCCGAAAGCATTGAAAATACCCATTTGAAAGCAGGAATTGGCAACAACTTCATAGCAGCAAGGTCAAGATCAGACTTTGGAAGAAAACCAATTTCCGTGGCCACTGCTATGCAGGTCTTAGGTTTCTATTGATGCTTGTAGATTATATGTTACTTTTCAGAGTGTCTCATTTAAGTTTATTGAAATGCTATGTGTATATATTAGTCACTGAATTGTAAGTCTACACTATAGGCTTTTGTCTAGTTCTAACCTTAATAGATTTCAAAGATTTTTTGAGGCTTTAATACTTATATTTACATTAGACAAGTGCCTTAGATCTATAGCTCTGTTTGACTTGGGCTATCTTAACTGTCATTAAAGGATTCAAAGTGCAAAGGTTCATTTCTTTTGAATTCACTTCCACTAAAAAAACTCCCACACTAAATTGCACAAAAATAAAAAGAATTTTAAAGAAACTTCTCACAGTTTCTTCCCTGATTTGACAAATTGAGATTAACAAGTAGCAGATGATAATTTACTATTTAGGGCATTATATGATCATAGAATCATAGAATGGTTTGGATTGGAAGGGACCTTAAAGATCATCTAGTTCCAATCTCCCTGCTGCGAGCAGGGACACCTTCTGCTAGACCAGGTTGCTCCGGGCCCCATCCAGCCTGACCTTGAATGCTTCCAGGCATGGGGCATTCACAACTTCTCTGGGCAACCTGTTCCAGGGCCTCACCACTGTCATAGTTAAAAAGTTCTTGCTAATACATAATCTAAGCCTCTTTCAGTTCGAAATCACTCCTCCTTCTCCTGTCACTACATGCCCTTGTAAAGTCTCTCTTTAGACTTCCTGTAGGGCCCCTTCAGGTACTGGAAGGTGTAATAAGGTCTCCCCAGGGTACCAATACCACAGTGCCAGATGCATAATTCTTCGTGGCACCATGAGGAATATTTGATCATTCAAATACGTTCTTTTTTTATTCTTATAATGATATCAATCTACCATTTAATAAACTAGAGCCTGCTCCTAACTGCAGGAAGCAATTCTCTTCTGAACTTCCTCTGAAGATTTCTGTACGTTTGTTTCCAAGGCAAGGCCCTTTAATCTCACCCAGCAATTTCATCCACCGTCACAGAGTATAAGCAGCAGACTCTCTGAGTGTGTCTGAAATAATCCAAGTAGGATTGAGCAGAACAGAACGAGCTCCCAGTGTCTCTTGCTGTACTGTGACTACAGTTTCTTTGTGCCTTCTTCTCATCAACAAACCGTATCTGCTGGAAATTGCTTCTACTACATGCCTGTTGTGGAGCACCCAGCAGTTTCTGGTTAAACTACAGCTGCATTCCTGAGAATCACAGTTCTCACACTAATTCTGTGAAGGGACAGCCTCGTAGGCCTGGGCAGATGGACAGGGGTCTGAGAAGCTGGTGGTGTGTGCTGAACAGTGGCTGGTCAGCCACCGTACTGAAGCTGCACATCAGCTCTGTCACACTCAGGGCTGCTGTCTCTTGATGCCTTCTAAGGCTGACCAAGAGATCAGCTGTACCCATTTGTGCAGAGAGGCTTGAGATTTGTCAAATGTTGCCTTACTGCTATTAGCTAGAAGTTAATTCAAAATACTTCAGAGAACCCCTGTCTTGCCTTGCTTGGAGAGGATGAAAAATGCAAAGCAAGAAAAAGGAAGTTTACCAAAATTATCTGTGAAACCTAATCAGCTTCAATATAACTACTCATCTGAATAATTTCTGAAAAGAAAGAGTTCTGAGGTTTTCAAAGGAAATAATTCCAACTTTTCCAAAATAAAAAATTTCACATTTCCAAGTCAAATGACATTTTTACTTTCTTTTTATTATTATTTATTGAGGTAGAACAAATTATTTTGAACAAATGCAGTCAGCTTCATATTCACAGACTTTCATGACTGGGAATAAACACTTCTGCATTCTGTCAAATTTTAGAATTTTTTTGCTGTTGGTAGTTTTGTTGGACCACCAAAGGAACTCTGGAACTAGTCAAAGTTGTTTGGTATTTCTGGCATTTCTTGCAATGACAACAAACAAAAATGATGAAAATTTTCCCTGTTCTTCCAAGAAAAGTGAGTTCAGAGGAGTCTTGTGCACCCTTCTAATATATAGCCATGTTTCACTAATCTCAAACTAAATTGAAATGTGACTGTTGTTAGAGAAAAGCTCTAAATGCCCTTTTCCCAAGCATGGCCTGTAGCATTGCTGAAAGGTACACAAGTATTTTTTTTAAAGGCCCTTTATTTTCTGAGCCTTGTTTGCTGAAGTTTCTTTGTTTGCTTTACTTTCTAAAAACATGATATCCGACAGTGATAATCTCAGACTAGAAAATTGCCAGATGTGATTAAATGAGATTTGCCAAGTTCCATGTTTTTTTCATTCCAGTTTTTTCCTGTTATGTAATAGCAAACAGATACAGCTTTTAATTTCATATGGCTCAGTTGTCAGTGGTATCAGTCGACTCAGCACATTTTACACTTTAATCAGTTATCCATAAGCCAGTCCCCATCACTGTAATCATGAGCAATATTTTCCATGAGAGAAACACCAGCCTGTTCTCCGGAACCATCACCGATGCAGGTGTGGCTTTTGCTCGGAGGAAGAAGATGCCAGTGGCACCAGTGACCACGCTGGAGCATCCTCTCTATCTCTGGAGACTCTGAAAACCTGGTGCTTCCCAGGACATGACAAGCTTCTTTTCTGGCTTCACAGCTGAACATTTGACTTTCAAAACTAATGAATATAGGAAAGGAAAAGGCAGGTTATGCAGGGACATAATGTCTTGCAGGATTAGGTCCTTTGTGGATGTGGGAGTCACTTCCCTGCACTAAGCCCCAGTGTCTGTAACAGACCAATGATTTTAGTTGGATTTGGGAATAGGGTGGGAAGATCCATATCCTGGAGTAATGTTAGTGTGAAAGAAAAAAGGTACAAGTTTGTAGACAAATTTGATAGGCCATTAGATATCTAAAATTGCAGACATTTGCTGAGGACTGAGCGTAAACTGAATGATGGAATGGCTTGAGGGAAACTGTGGAAAAAACTGCTTGGAGGTCCAGTATTATCAGGCAGTTCTCAATGAAACATCACACCCATCAACACAATAGTATCAAATGTAATCTGACAGCCTGTGCAACCATGTGGTCTGTACAGCAGAATTTTCACCCTCTGAAACTTTGGACGGGCTTTTTTTCATATTTTTGTGGGAAGTGGGAATAAACCACTCTGTGCCCTTGAACTTTTCTGTACTGAAATGTCCATTCTTCATGAAAATTTGTTTGCATCAGTTATGATTATTCTGTCTTTTAGTCAGCTCCTTTACTCTACATGTTGCATTACAAAGTCTCAGCATATTCCTTTCCCTACCGGCCAATACCACATGCCTCGACTGTGATCTAGGTCAGTGTATGTGCCCGTGTTTTAGTTCTGCCTTCCTGTGATATCAAATGTACATTTCTCCTTCTCCGATTGCAGTTCATCCGACCCCTTCTTTCCTTTTCCTGACGTTATCTAATTGCACCCTAGACAGGGATTTGAATTTTCATCCATTATGTAAACCCGAGGTGGACACGGAGCTCTTGGAATCATCTCCCCTGCAGTCTTGAGGGCGACTGTCAGGAAAGCTATTTAAATTACAATTAGGGAGATTAGGGAATGAAAAGCTCCATTGTTCAAACTGTATAGAGTCATCTACTTAAGTGGAAAGTGGTAAACGAAAGGCAGGCTGATTAATGCCCCGACTGAGATATAGCACTACTCTCTAGCTGGCTCTGACATTTAATTTGTCATGTCCCACGGGAAATGCGGCACAGCAAAAGAATCAGTTTGTCAAATCACCTCGAGCTATTTTTTTCCCTGCAGATCCCCGAGACATATCACTTTGTTGATTAATAATCACATTTTATTTTAAAAGGGAAAGTGAAGGGCAACTCGCTGCATAGTCATCATTTGCTGCTTTCCCTGCAAAGCCGAGAAGCTGCTCGCTGAAAAGCAGACCGAGGCCAAATAGCAGAGCACATTGTTCCTGCCCGAGCCTGGGTGTGCATGGCCTGGATTCATGGAGAGCTTAGTCCTCCAAATGTGCCAGGAGAAAGGTTACCTGCACGTGAGAAAGATCTGGCGAAGGACAAATTGGCCACAGCTCGGGGTGGAGAAGTGCAGGGAATTAGAGTGTTCTGCAGAGGAGCCCCAACACACTTTGGTATTGCAAGACAGGGGAATGAATATACAGCATCTGGCAGAAGTCAGATCTACCGAAGGGAAAGCATAGCAAACTTTTCAGTACTTGTTGTTGTCATCACTTGCAATGTTAACACATCAAGTAAATAAGGCAGATTTTTATGATCTTAAGTGTGAATGACATGTCTCCAGGCCACAGAAGAAAGTCAGCAAAGTCCTTAAAAAATATGTCAACACGTGACTGTGTTCAAGCACTAATCCCAAAGGTGATGGAGACCAAAACGACTGAAGGAATCTGGAATCCTCTAAATATAGGTTTAAAATACTCCTGCTGGAAAAGCTGTAAACCATGTAAGTCAAGACATGAAGAGCAGCAGAAAATTTAGGCACACCAGTATTGCAAATAACTAGTGTTAATGAGCACACAGAAAACTGCCTGGCTGATTTTCCTGTTCCAGCAAATGGGAAATCCCTTGCCAGCTCCAGCAGTGCAGGAGAAAGTCTGTAAAACCCACATCTCACATTGATAACTAAATTAACTTTTGCTCTGCCCTCATACTGATTTGTTTGTAATGTAGCACCAAAAAAACCTAAACAACTGAATAGGTACCACTTAGGATTTTCCTCTCTTGCTTCCTCCCATGTTGTCCATGATAACAATTGCTAGTGTCATGGGATTCTTTTCTCTGTGAATAAATAAATAACTGATGTGTTGGAATCAGGTAAGAGCTCTTGGATCGATTGCAAGCACTGATGGCACTTGTTACTACACGAGATGAGACAATAGATTCATTGTCCATTCTGGTGTATAAACACCCTCTGCGTATTATGTCAAAGAGGAAAACAAAACAAAATGGGGCTTATTGTGTATGTGCAAGTCTAATCTTTCCAGGCTACCAAGTTAAAAGTGCTTTTCATCTAGATCAAATAAAAACAACAGGAACAATACAACCCCAAATCCTATGCAAATAGTCCGAGGCTGCTCGCTCATACCTTCTCTTCTCTATTCTCTGTTTTATGTGAGCAAAGCCAATTGTCAGTAAACCTAGGCAACGTTTATTTTAACTCCTGCTCTGATAAACACCACATCCCACAGCTATTAGTCAAAGCCTCAAATCAGTCTGCAGGGTACTGTGAGCATCTGATCCAGACACAAGAGCCAGGGAATTCATGTTTGGATGTGAATGGGCAGCAAAGGTAGGTGAATGAAAAAAAGTCCAGACAAAACAAAGATACCTCAGTGTACTTTTTCTCCATCTCAGTTTCTTGATGCAACCGTTATTTTGCATCCTTCAGTAAACTGGGCTGAAATAGCCCAGTATTATAAAGTTTAACTGCAGAGCAAGAATAATGACTGCAGTGGCAGAACACTATGGATGACTGGTTACAGCACCAAGTCCCATTCAATAGTCATCCTTAGCTATTCAAAAGCTTCACACTGTCAGAGCACGGAAGTATACTTTGTGTGGCCTGAAATTAATAACTTTCCTATTTCGAATTTGAGCCTAATACTGCACTTCACTAATCTCCTTTTGATTTGGCAGAAGGTGACCCTTCTAATTTGTTATATAACTTTGCACAGCATCCTAATTTTTTGTCAGTCTTCAAAGCAACCAGGACCACTGGGGGGAGATGATTTAGGATGCTTGGTCCTTCTGGCCCTGCAGGAGAGACATGCCAAAACCTTCACAGAGCTGTGAGACAGACCATATATCTTAGAAAGCTGCAATATTCCCGGAGGGGCTCCTGGTGAAAGATGACACTAGTTTTTTACAGATCAGCTCCTTTGCCAGGCAAGGCTGGGCTGGGACCTGGCAGCAGGGACTTCAGCAGCCCGTGCAGACCCATGTGTAGTGTGGCACGGCAGTGCCATGGGGGAGGCTGCCACAGCCTTGGTCAGAAGCCCCACTTGAACTCTCTGGGGTGCTCCTGTTACCTATCAGACTGGGTAACACAGACACGGCAAGTGCCTTTGCTTTTCTGTTCCAAGTCAAAGGAGACATAGACTAATAGAATCATAAAATAGGGTTGGGATGGAAAGAACCTTAAAGATCCTCTAGTTCTCAACCCTCTGCCATGGGCACCTTCAACTTGACCAAGTTGCTCAAAGTCCCAGGCAACTTGTTTGCTCAAAGGCATATCTTTCAGGAAAATGTCCACCATTTCTTTTCTTAACTTTTTCTAGTGGCCAGTTTGCCTTTGCTGAGAATAATGTTTGAGAAGAAACAGAAAATTCCCATCACTCAAATCAGCCATTTCTAAATGGCATCCCAGCTGAGATGCAGTGTGCAAGACACCAATAAATTTCCATCAGGATCTAAAATATTCTTTTATTCTGAACCATGCAAGAACTTATGACTTAAAATGCCGTCATCAGCAGGGATTTAAGCTAGGAGAAGGATTTATAGTTCAAGTGTTTTGACAAATTAATTCATTGTCAAATGTGACCAATGTTTTTTAAGATCATTCACTGATTTTCATCACTGATTGTTTTCCCCCTAGGATGATAGAAATGAACTTATGGAAAGCAGACCACTTGATACATACTCTGTCACTATAGGAGAACATATGGTCTTGAATAATTTGAAAATAAATCTTTGTCTAGCAATTGCACAGAGTGAAAGTAAACCTCCTTGATACAAGAGACTCTTATGAGGTTAACATTTGTTGGTTAATGATTTGAAATTTTCTGTGCATGATATTCTTTAGAGATATGTAATGAAACCTTAGCTCAGGCTATCTGAAAGGTGGACCAAATGTTTATAGCATTTCCCACTCCAAAAGCTGCAAGCAACATTTATTTGTAGTCCCATGAGGAGAAAACCATTATTTTCTAGTTACATTTCAATCTACTCTGAAATCTGCTTGAATTTTACCAAGCTTCCTCTCACTCTGTGGTGACTAGATGCCTCCTCCACTTGGGAAATAGGTCTTAGGAGTCCTCCTTGGAGAGGGGGAAGTGACTCAATGCTTCAAAAACAAAACAGCAAACACAAGATGAACAACAAATGTGAAATCCCATCCCATTGCAATTTCATCACCTATAAAACTGCAGCTGTTTCAATTTGTGAAACTAAGCAATTTCTCCTGCACCTGTCAAACCTGCCTGGCATTTCAATAAATTGTTCCATGTGGTGTTTTTGCTCATGCTTTAAAATAGCTTGAGAAATACAGTTTTTAAAAGAGCTAAGTACAGACAAAAAGTACAGTTAATCAGAGTAAAGCCACATTTTCAAACTGCTAGTCAAAACCAGTCATTCATATATATTAAAGAAATAAGTGTTCTTAAGTGAAAAATGTAGTAACAGATGCAAACCAGACACACTCAAGAAGCATGAAACAAGGGAGGCTTTCTTTCTGCTGCTTACATTATTTCCTTTCTTAGCTTAGTATTTTTCCAGGGGCACACTCACACAAGAAACATATTACCCAGCACTTTTATTCCTTGTGGTCTTCACTTTATTTACAAGATGATGGCAATAAAGATCTTTGTTTTAGAAACATGAGTTAAAGTGTAAGTCACCAATGCTGACTTATCAGCTTGTGGGTTGGAGTCTTCCACATGTGTAGGTTGTTGGTTTTGGGAAGACTGTGACTGAGGCAGCTTGTTTTGAGTCTCTTATTCCATATGCTTGGTTATGTGTGGATTTTCTTTTGCTTAACTCTTGCAAAAAAAAAAAATATTCTGAAATTATTTCGGGCAAAAGCTACTGAAAGCTAACACATTTTTTCTCTGAGGATGCCAGCATTTTTTGAGGGTTCAATGCCAAACAGGTTAAACAATAATTATGACATCAGAGAAAATGTTAAAAATACCCTGCAGGTAGGATGATTTACATGGTTTCAATTTGGTGTGTAAATCCTTTTACAGGACCTCTAGTCACCAATATAAGTTACTGTGTCAGAGAATAAGTGAAATGGAGAAAGAGGTACCACTTTGCTTAAAGCAAACAGAAAATGAAGAAGGCAAGGAGAAGGAGAAAATACCTGAGACAGATAGGTTTCTAAATGCACTGAATAGTTTTCTTAGTAATGTGACCATGAAATAAGGGAAATCAGATGATGGCCTAGCATTGTGCACTTGGCCAGTAACTTCTTCACTGAAGGCAACATTTGGAAAAGCAGCAAATGCACCAATCTCAGCTCCTTTCCATCCCTGTGAATCATTTCTCTCACTGGCAGAGCATCTGGGCATGTGGAACACCTGCTTTTGATTCACCTGCTAGGCCAAGGGAACTAATTTTTAGGTGGCATACCTACACTGGTATGAAACCCAGAGTGGTTGTCTGGATCCCATATAAACACACATCTGCAAAGATACTTGGGTGCAGAAGCTGCTGGGGTTTTCCAAGACTCATACAAGTTACTCCAAGAGCTTCATAAAGCACACTGCTAGGCTGAACTCTCTAGCAGCTTGCAATGGAGAAGCAGCAATCTCTCTCTTCATCTCTGTATGGGCCTATTCAGTACACAGGTTACTATATGGGAAAGGTCCAGGTTGGTTAGCCCTTGAAGAGAAAAAAGAGACAAGTATGGTAAACAGAAGAAATTTGGTGAAAAGAGGATGATTTATTTATATATTTGACTTCTGGAGGACTGCCAGTGTTCTTGGAACTGCACAGAAAGAGAACCTCACCAGGCTTGTCTCATATCTAATTACAGCTCTTTCAGGCTTAGTATATACGGAATAATTGGGGAATGGAATGAACAATCTCAGAGCAGCTCTGACCTTTTTTCCCTTCAACATTTCTTAATTAATCTTAAGTAGAGAAGGAAATAATTTATTTAGTCCAAGCAAGATATCCTGGAGCAGTCACCTTTGCTCTCTTACAACTGTACCAAAAAAAAGAAAAAAAGTGCAGCACAAAAGAAGAGACATAAAAAATAAGGGAACTTTTGAATCTGAAATGAGACCTGTTCCTCTCACAGGGAGCTGGTGAAAGGTGCATGCATGGATACCATAGGCTTAGGAAAGAATGGACACTAATGAATGCTTCTGACAGGGTGAAACAAATCTCACAATCTCCTTATCAAAAATATACATCTCCCATCTCCACCATGTGCATCATAACTCCTGCACTGGGGAGACATTGTCAAACTGAAATGCAGGAGCTAAAACAGAAGTGTCAGGGCCAAGATAATGAAGAGAGACTCTAAATCCCCTTCTGATGACTGTGTTGTTTCTTGCCTCTCCACCTCTCTAAAGGTCTTGGTGGTGTTAAAAATACCTCGAGGTGAAGGCTGCATCTTTAGGATGCCTATCTACAGTGCTGCTAAGCATCAAGCAGCATTCATGTGTATCTTTTTTTTGAGAGTTCAAGACCATCCCTGACTAGTAGTCCTAAATAAAAAGGCTTGGTTATTAATTAACTTTGTCTACCAGTTTCTGAGATGAACAAGAAATCAGCCTGAAGTCAGTCATATTGCTGTATAAAGGGACAGGGTGTCTGTGGAGCAGGAGAGATGATGACATGGAGCCAGGATGCAAACTGAACACAAAACTTGGAGGCACAGCAGATTTGGTTTTAATCACACCTCCAGTCTGTTGGCTTGAGAAGAAAAGGTCACACTACTGAGCTAAAGGTTGCTTTGCTTTGTGTATCACAGCCTGTCCTCCTCCAACATTACCTTCCATTATCTTCTCATCACATGAGTTTTCTTACAGTTGTTCTTTGTATCACAGCCTAACAGTCATAAAGGTTTTACACAGAGGATTCCCACAGTGACTCTGCTCCCATAGCATAGAGGTTTATTCCAACACTCCAAGCAGAAAAGTTGCTGTTACAACTCCTGTCCTTGCAAGGAGCCCTCCTTTAAATTAACCCTTGAGGAACACGGGATCCAAAGTTTTGCATGAATCAGACTGTGTCAAACAATGTCAATGTGCTTCAAAATGTAATTAATTTTAAAGTAAGAAATAAATTATCATTATTCAAATTCCAACCTACCTACAGTTTAGGCTATTAAAGCTTAACAGTCTTTCATTAGAATAAGGCAGGGATCCTTTTCGAAAACTAAAGGTAGTGAAAGAACTGTGTATTTTTTTCACTGATCTTAATTAATTAACATGGAAAGAATTTCAAGCCGTTTTACAGACCTATTCTTGGGTAAAATTTTTTTCAATACGTCTAAATTTTTATCGTTAACCTGCAGTTCAAGTATTTGACTTAATAACCTTTTTCACTTATTTCTGCTACACACTTGAAAACTTTTAACAGCCTCAGTAAAAAGCATACATAGGAACTGACTGAAGCAAGACAAATATCTAATAAAAACAGAGCATAAAATAAAATTAAAGATCTCTTTCCCAACTCTTTCCCAGTCAGTCATATAAAATAATTTTGATGGCAAGAGTACCCAGCGATTTTCACTATCTTATTTGTGCCCATGAAGTCTCAACTGAGATTTGAACCTGAATTATTTAGGTGTTGTCAGTCTCTTTTTCTCAATTTGGAAGAGCTTGCAATCTAGACAGCTGGCCAAATGATGTCTCTTATGATAGCTGAGGTAGCTTCCCAGGGTCAAATGTTACACAGGAGTCTGAGTAGCAATGAGTTTGTTTTCCTGCGTACTCCTTTAGCACCCAGTACTGGTGCAAGGTAGCTCCTTAAAAATACCTGCTGAAAAGGTCCCAGCCCACAGGGATGCTGAAAGAGTGCTGCTGTGGGTAGGTGAGAATGGAGCCTTTCCAGAATGGGAACCCCAGGGCCATGTTCCATCCCCATATTACATCTGTAATCAGCTGGCAGTGGACGAAGGGTTCCCCTTCCTCCTTTTGAACATTGAATGTTTTGAGAAAAGCCCTAATGTGTATTGCCTGACAACAGAGATTTTTAGCACATGTAGTCCTCTGGACCTTTTCAGAAGACAACTGAACGTCCACGGGACGGTTTGCACAGTGTACAAATATTTGTGACCCTGAAGAGCACAAGCAGACTGGTTGTTGGCATCTGTAAAAGTGGCCCCTTGACTACTGAGCTGCAGCATCTGACTGTATATACAGCTCCTCCTTCACTGGAGTTGGGACATTAAATGGTTTGCTGCTGCTGGTACACCAAACCAGAGTCTGTCCATATCCCCGTGCACGGCTCACTATCTGTGCTCCTGATGTTATGCAGAAATTTGATTATTGGGGTTTGCTTGTGGGAGACACAAAAGCAGTGAAATAAGCACTGGATTATGGAGCACAGCAGGCTCCAGTCTCAGGCTGTCACCTCTTCAGCCATTTCCTGATGCGCCACAGTACAGGAACACGCTTGGTCATGCTGGAAGACACTTCTAATACAAACATGCCCCTTGGCACTCTTGACTTTGCAGGGCAGGCAGAATCCCAATTTGTCATGGTTTTTTCTTTTGCAATTTTTTAATGAGCTGAGTAGACTGGAAATATTAGCTTTTCAACTTAACACAGTATCTAGCATCTTGTGATGCCACTGCCATGTCAGCAAGACTGTATTAAACATTTCTGACCACTTGAAAGAAAATTATTTTGGTCCTGGTGTTGTTAAGCTGCTTAAAATGCCTGCATAAATTTCAGCCATACAAACCCTAGCAGATGTTTGCTGCTGCTCTTTCAAGAAATGGAAATTTTTATTTTAGTGGTGGAAACTTAAAGTAAGGGTCAGGAAAGAAAGAATAATGTTTGTCTTCTATATGAATTTGTCTGACTGACTGAGTTACCTATTTTCTCTTTGTGCACTTATCTGTGAAATGGGTATGATTATTCTACCTTGTAAGGGCATTTTGAGTCTTGGTTAATTGCTTGTGAGCTGATCTGGAAATCTCTCAGTGCAGAGTCTTCAATAAACATTAAGATTTATTGCCTTTGGAGCTATTGTTTTCTTACTCCCTATATTTAATCGACTTGCTATAAAAGTGACTGTTGTAAATAACAACCACTGGCAATTATTTTGTGATAACATGCTCTTTAGAAAAAAAACATACTGCGTTATTGATTTGATTTTGCAGCACTGTTTTGTGTATTTAGGTCTTGCTTGGTTTTCCACGGCTTTAGCATCTCCATTTACATGGTTTTCTGTAGAGATGGTTCCTGTCCTTCTGTTTTCTCCTCCTTCCATCAGCCAATTTGTTAGAAAGATATAAGCTTTCTCCTTGCTTTCAATTCTCTGATTCCTTTCTCTATGGACACAACCCTTGACCTCCCCTGAGCTTTCAACCCTCATCAAATCCAGGTCTTTAATTAGCAGATAGGGTAACATATACACAGAGTTGCTCCGAACTCTTAGTCCTTCCCAGCCCCTGCAGATTCTATTTATCAATCTCCCCATTTGGCAGAGGAATCACATTGATTTTTCAGCAGACACAGCTGCCTGCTTTCTCAGTATCTCAGTTTGCGTCACCTCTTACCACACAGCTAAGGGTGTCCAAAACCCTCTGTGCTGCTCTTCTTGCTGACATTTTCTTGCATCACAACGTTTTTCAGACAATTTGGATGTTTAGACTAAGGGTAAATGATACTGAGGCTGCTGAGCTATGATAGCATATGATTGTGTCAGGGGTAGAATTGCTCTAAGAATTTGACTTCAGACTCTGTGGCATTTAAAACAGTTAATATGCACTTGGCAGAAGACTGGGAGATCTCACAGCTGGCCCTTCCCCAAACAGAAGCCATGCTCATCTCTGAAGGCATGTAATGAAGGCAGACCAAAGCACTCTTCAGACTCAAGCAATATCTAATCTGATCTTGAAAGGAATGAGCCAGAGCAGGCTCTCAAAGGAACCTCCCCCCACTACTATTTGATTTTAGTGATGGTGGATAATGAGGACCTGAAAGTGGTAGAAGAGCTGTGAGTGTGTCTGGAAAAATCCAGTCAGAATCTGAAATTTAAAAAAAGTTAAAGAAGTCCGTTTGTCAGAGTGAGGTGAGATAAAAAGTAAATCCTTAGATGAATTCTGTGCCCTGAGTTTTCCAGGACACTGATGTGCAGCATAGAAGAAAAAACCTTATGGAACTATGTAAAAGACACATCTGAAGGGAGAGCAATTTTTAAAGAGTTCAGTAGAAAACGAGATAAACATGCAACATGCATTTACAAGTATGCCAGGCTTGCCTGATATCTTCCTTTGATGAAGCAAATAATCCAATCCATATGTTCTTTGGTAACTCAGTAACACAGTGATAACACAGGGGAAATAAGTTAAAATGGAGAATAAGAACAGTCTTACAAAAATAATCATGAGATAAAGGAACAAGCTAAAAGTGTATTGTCAAGAGGAACATTACTACTGGAGATGGGTTTGATACAGAACCTAGGTTTGTGCTCAGAAAATTTGCCAGTGACACATAGATCTGCTTAGCAAAAGAGGACGAGAGTGGGAGGAGAAGAGTGGGATGGAGGTTAGAAGTGTGTAGCAGATTCCACGAGAAAGAACTTTGAAAGAGGACAGTATGGATGTTTCAGTAACCCCGAAGAGATCTCTTGGCCAGCATATATGATAGCTGTCCCTCTGCTAGAGTTACTGGGCAATGGAAAGTCTATCCTAAAGGAAGAGACTAAAGGAAGTTGTCTTGTTTAGCTTAGACAAATACAGCTGAAAGGAGAAATGACTGCTCTCTGTAAATACACCAGTGGTATATATGAGGGAAGGACAAGAGCAGTATAAGTTGTTGCTTTGTGTTAGTAGAAGAGCACATGGGAATAAATTGGTCATGTGTAAAACTAGGCTGAAAATGAGAGGAGGATTTCTGAATTTTCAAGCAGAGTGATTTTTCCAAAACTGGAAGAGAACTGGGCAATTTCAAGCATTAGCTTGACATATTTGTGGTAGGAATTACAAGACGTGTTTAGGAAAGAAGATCAAGCTTAAGCTTAAAGAGTGTGGATGTGCTTTCTAGTATTACATTTTTTATGAAAGAGAAAGAAAGAGGTTAGAGGAGGGAGAAAGGAAAAAGAAATAAGAAGACTTTCCTCTGTTTTGATATTTTTTCTTTCTTTCCTTTTCTTTCATTCTGCTGTCATTCCTCTATCCTTCCCTATTTCTTTTTCCTTTTATTTATTTTATTCCAAGCTTTTATACTTTAGTGTTAACATTTTCATATTTCACTTTTGAACAAGGGACTCAGATACTTTCTTGTCTAGGTGTTGCCAGTTTTGTCTCATAAATTTTTTCCTGTATGCTAGCTGAAAACCAAAATATTACCACTGATCCCAACCCAAAACTCATCTTGGTTTAATGGGAAGACAGAACAAAACAGATTTTTATATGGAAAACCAGTACTGGGGCCTTACACTGTTTCTGACCCATTCTCATATTTCATCCCATGTGTTTATTTAATAGGCTTTTTCAGGAAACAGTTGATAGACAGAAGATGAGAAAATTACTGGTCAGCTCAATGAGCGTCTGTAGCAGGTTTGAAGACTGACAGAGATATAAGGCCACCTTCATCCCAGTTACCTTAAAGCCCCGTGGCAGTTGTGGCCTGCAATGCTCAGATTATAGACTGATGAAGGCATTTGGGGCTGTGGTGGGCAAGGCTGAGTGCTTACAACTTTGGCTGATGCTAAGAAGAGCCACAGATTCTCAGCACCTCTCTGCACAGAACAAGGGATATGGGAAAAAAGTCTCTGCTGAAGCAAGTCTCTGCCTTGTTTGCAGTCAGCCAAGATCCTTGTCTCTGGAAATCAGCTTTAAAATTTATGTACTTTTGTGACATTGGCCCAAGCAGCTAAGAAAAGTAGCATTATAATCAGTCATCCCATATAAATCTGAGAATTTCCTCAGGTACAGTTAGCTTTGTCTCTCATTTTCTTCTAAGTAAGCTCCCAATTACCCTAAATAAAAGGTAACTCTAGCCCTGAAATGAATTTCTAGACTTGTAAAAGTGGCAGAGCAGAGAGCAGTCTTCCCACAGCACAATCTACCAGAGGGAGCATAATCTGTAGGAAGTCAGCTGGAAATACTACATTCAAGGGCTTTCTGTATCACTAAATTACTGTAGTCCTAAAAATGGTATTCAGGTAGTTCTGCAGTCTCCTCAGCCATGTATTGCCTTGAGCCCTAATGCAGCCTGAGCTGTCATCTTCATGCATGATGATGTTTATGAGTTAGTCTCTTCAGCTTGTGTATGGAGAAAGCTGCCGGTATGTAGTGCCATAAAATTTCAACCTAGAAAGGAGAAGGGCATGGCTTCCACAAACTACTTATTTAAAAAAACTGCATAGAAACAAAGGTTGCTATTTTCTCTTCCTTCCTATGTGTTCACTCTAGCTTGACCTAAATTCCTAATTAATGTAAATTTTCTCAGTGAAAAAGGATTATGGATATTCTTTCCCTTATCAGGTTTCAGACTAGCAAATCCTTAATCCCTGAAATAAACTTCCTCTCTAAGACATGCCCTGTTTCTTTTTTTTTTCCTTTTATGGAAAACAGCTATTTCTTTTCCCATTTATCAGTCATTTATCTTCTTCACATTGTGAATAAATTTGTATTTGGTCTGGGTCCAGACCTAAGAGGATAATGAATTTCCATATTCACTGAGGTTACCATAATGAGTACAGTGTTTAAGTGGCAGGGACAGTTCATGATCATTCATCCTGGTTTAACCATGTTGGTTGGCGTTGTGATATATGACATGGCATGTTACTTTGATATGAAGAAGGTCATATATTGTAAAATACTATCCAAATCTTTATAAGGTAGGCCAATGCAACAGAAGAGGCAGTGCAAATATCACAAACAGCCACCTGCCAAAAAACATCTGGCAGGGATGGCAGTAGGTGAAAATGAAAAGCCACTCTGCCCCGGGATATCCTGTTGGCCAAAGAGGAATAGCGTATTTGTAGGTTTACCACATTCAGTGATCTTTTGAAGTGGCAGGGTCCTGCTGTGTGAGTAATCCTGCCCAGCTCTGAAGAATGAGACCTGCAAGCCCCTCAAAACAGAGGGATGTGACTTCTGCCAATTAGCAAAACATTTTTATTTAACTTTGGAAAAGTCAAATTGCTGCTAGTATATGAAAAAGAGGGATTTCTCAGCCATTTATAGCCAAAGCTGTTTAATGGGCTGTTTATATCAGTATCCAGTATGCAATGTCAGTGGACAGGGAAAAGGATGGCAGTAAAAAAGAAGGTAATTATGTGCCTTTAGACAACAATGTCTTTTAACCTCCCAGCCTTGTCAGAAGGTAATCCTTTCATGCCATGACCCAATATTATTTGAACAATGGTGTTTATAATTTATCTTCATTGGATTAACTTCAGATTTCCACCTTATATCTGTATATGACCTATCTTCTTCTCTCCCCTCCTCTTTTTAGACTTGTGCCATCTTTACTTAAAATCCAATATTTAACTATTAAAACTTCTGATTCTAGGCACAATTACTTGTTACACCTCTTGCAATGAAAAAAAGACAGGCATCGTAAATCCATTGGTTTTCTTCCAAGCTGCACCCATTTTAAGTGGATGAAGTCCCCCTATTTTGTTGCTTTTCTGCAAAAAAAAAGTTTCTATTTCCCCTTTTATTTTAATTAAATGTGCTGCCCTTAATTTCAGCCTTTCCTTCCTGTTCTCTGACCTCTGGACATGATTAGTCCATACCCTGAATCATCTGACACAGCAGGCAGCATCCCAGAGAGTCAGTACTTTGTCATCAGAGAATAAGCCAGGCTTAAAAAAAATCTGTTCCTCAAATTCAAGTCAATGTTTGAATGCACTTTCAGCCTAGTCTAAATCCACAGAGCTCTGCCAGTCCTTTCTGCACTCGGACACAGCAACAAACAGGATTGCAATTTAATGAAAGCATAAGTCTCAATGGAAAATGACAACAATGAAGATATATCTGGCACCTTCTTCCAAAAAAAATCTAACAGAGTTGAAAAAATAGTAGCATTTCCCAAAAATTAGTGTGTTTTAATCTATATTGATTTGGATTTTCTAGAATTAGACTTGGAAAGCACCTCTACTTGAAATGTGAGATTTTGAGGAGACAGACACAGTGATTTCAAACTGGAGAGATCGGAGCCCCATCCTTTGTTTCATCATAGACCCTGCTGGTGATCTGGGAGAAGCCTACGCAGTACCCAGATAACAAATCTCCTTCTCTGGGTTTCAGGCATCTGCCAGTAAGGAGGGACAGCAATACGTCACCCAGCAGCCAGGACTGCCGGGCTCTGCAGTGCAAGACCTGCCCCTCACTCTGGATGTGGGATGCATCCACTGGTTATGGAGCACTGGTGCTGTGGGACTGCAACCTGACAAACCACTCTACCACACACTACACTCAGACCTTGCAAGTATGCTTCTGTACACGCAGGATTCTGGTGGCTGTTCAGTCAGAGAGTACAGATCACTGGCAGGGGACCAAATCAACTCTTGAACCATCTCTCCCTGTTCTGCCAGTAGTTAACATGCAGCATGTCACCAGTCCAGCAAACGCAAGATATATTGCTGGGAGCCAGCAACACGTTATGAACATGTAGCTTTTTTTGGTTTTGTGTGTTTCAAGCAGTGACATTGGACAATGGGGATTTCCTGTGAGGAGGGTAAGAGGGGTAAGAGAAACATAAATGAAAACATATATCTATTGACCTAAATGTATAGGGAGAGAATTCCCTTCTTTTTGTCTCTAAATTGCTTTTAGTGATTTCATCTATATTCATCAAAATAGTAAAAAGGCAACATCTGTTAAAATTAAAACCTTCAGAAACCAAAGACAGCTATTTGTCCCGATCCACTGTCCAGGACTGTATCAGTATGCCAGTTTCTTCAAATGTGAGTACAATTAACAATTGCTTTCAACTGAAAATTCACTGATTATCAATATAGCTCTGAAAAAAAACCCAAAACCACAGATCAAAATTCTCCCTTCTTCTAGAACAAAATTAGGTAGAGGTTTCCAGTGGTAACTTCTCAGTGGCTCTAAACAGAGATAGAAGACAGTTGCCAATACAGGAACCTTATACAGGAATTGCATGCCAGTTACTTTCCTCTTTAAAAATACAATTATATTAAAACCTTCAAGCAGTTTAAAAAAAAACAGATAAACCCTTGCTGGAAAGCTGACTATCAGACATACTACTACAGTAGTAGTGTACTTAAATGAGAAGCATCTTGGGATGAGAACCATTTTTATGGGCTGAATTTGCATGCTGTTTGTGTTATCAGTCTGAGACTTCTACAAACCACCTTGGAAGCAACAAATGTTGGCTCACACTGCACTTTTTTCCTCTGAGTATTTTCCTGCCAGTATTTTCCACATCTGCCCTTAAATGTGGTATCTTCATGCCCAAAAGGGTTTGACCCCAGCTTGCAAATTAGTTACTGGTGTAGGCTTCATTTTCTTGGTCTGAAGGGTTAAATAGACTGGCCATATTCTTGCCATAATGGAGAGAGAGAGAATGAATGGGGATGAATGAATGAATGAACTAATGAGTGAATGGAGCAGCTTATCTGCTCCTACTCCAGTCTGTTTAAAAAGAGGGTTGTCGTTTTAATCACTCAGGAAATCCTTTCCATAGTGTAGTCCCTGCTAACAATCTCTTTCTGATGCTTTGCTCCTCCTGTCTGGGTCTACCCAGACTTACTCAGAATACCTGTCCTGCTCCCACATGGAAATGACTTTGTTGCTCAAGTTAAATAAACAGTGTGCAGTATTGTCACTATAAAAGAGTCAAAGAAACAGAAAGGACATAACTAAAGTGATGAGAGAGTTACACTTGCATTTCCTTGAGGAAAACATCCAATAAAATACATAGCAAATGTTTTCTAAATCCTAATATATCTAAGTTAAAGGATAGAAAAGAAAATCAAATCCAGGTGTAGCTCAGTTTTACTCTTTTCTCCTGCATTAATTATGATTACAGGCAAATTACAAGCTGTGAAGTATTTTCCTGAGCTCACAAATGCTTTTTTGCTCTAGTTCTTTTCCTACTTTGTGAGATGATGAATGGATGTGGGTAATGCCACACTTCAGGAAAGTGAATGGAAGGTGTGGAGGGAGTCATAACTGTAGGTGGTGTGGAGGAGCATGTCAGAGACAAGCTGCAACATCCCTGCACTCTGCTTTGGAGAGCCTTATCCCAGCCTGAATAGCTGGCTCTATTGCGTCAAGCCCTGGGGTCAGCTGCGATAGAGGCACACATTCCACAGCAAAGAGTGCTGACACAATGCCTTTCGGGCCCCCAGCCCCGTCCCCCTGCCCAGCTCCTCTTCACCTACGCTGCCACTGCCCTTGGTGTTCAGTAGAACTGCCCGTGCCATGGACTCGCTACAGTAGGAGACCAGTGCCCCTTCCTTCTTCAATGACTTTCTGCCTGCTCTGGCTGAGTAACAAATGCAGCAATAATAGAAGAAAAAGAAAGAAAGGAAGAAAGAAAGAATTAAAGGAAAATCTTACCCTCTTTTTAAAAAACTGAAAGGCTGAGCACTTCTTGACTGGAAATCCATTCATGTCTTTGTTGACCATTTTCCACAGTGAAGGGTACACAGTGATAGATCCAGTGTGCCAGTGTGGCACTTGCTTAGTGTTTTCTTCTGTATCCTTTCAGTTAATGAAGACAGAGCAGGACAGGAGGCTCACCGGCACAGCTGTCTTTTACACGTTCATCCTGCTGCACCAGCTACTGCAGCAGCAGCAGCAGCAGCAGCAGCAGCAGCAGCAGCAGCAGCAGCAGCCTTTTCCAGCTTTCAGATGCAGCTCTCTATTAGCTTCTTAAAAACATCCCCTAAATACATATACTCCTGTAAAATCCCATGACAGCTTCCAGATCACAGGCAGAAGACCTCAGGCTAAGTGGGTCTCACATAAACCCAGGTCCATCCATCCTGAGTGCTACTGGTACCACATGCTGCATAAGGATAGAGGATACCGTGCTCAATTTGCTATTCTTCTTCAGGTGGTGTGATTCACTGCTGTTTGAGATGAGAGCTGGTTTTGATTGTGCAAATTTCAGTGGGAGCTGCAGTTCAGCAACAGCATAGAGAGAGAGAGAGGGAGAGAGAGACAGAGAGGGAGGGAGGGAGAGAGGGAGGGGAAGGGGGAGGAAGGAGAGAGAGAGAGAGAGAGAGAGGGAGAGATGCACAGGCAGAGCAGCCAAACACAAATAACCATACAAAGGATAGTAGGAAGGCTCAGGGAAAGAAGTGCTGAAAGGCAATATCTTTCCCTTGGGAGAGTGACAGGGGTAGCTGTCATTTTATACGTGAACAGCCTTTGAGTAAAAAGAAAAGAAACACAGGTCAATTTTAAA
This sequence comes from Corvus cornix cornix, assembly GCF_000738735.6. NCBI lineage: Eukaryota > Metazoa > Chordata > Aves > Passeriformes > Corvidae > Corvus > Corvus cornix. The sequence continues at coordinate 58,231,299 of NC_047056.1, read as the reverse complement.
AAATGGATTTTTTATGTTGTTCTGATTTAAACAGTGGTACTTCGGAAAAAAGCCCATCGGATGATCAATGCAACACTGGGTTATATGACAGGACATGCTGTAGGGAGTTCAATGAGCTTAAAGGAAACCCGCAGTTCCTATAAAGTACATTTGCTATATATGATGCAGATAAATGTGAGCCAAGCAGACACAGACCCATTTGTTCAGGTATTTCTGTAGAAATATAGATATATAGCTCTCAAAGCCAGAAGGGTTATTTTATTACAGAAAAATAAGACTAAAAGGATCAGAAATGACACCTTTTTAACTTCCTTTTTATTAAATTCAGTTGAGTTAAATTTCACCAAGTCCAGTGAATCCAATAATATGTGGGTTTTCATTACTTCCCGTCAGCCTGTGTTCAGGTTAATAAACCTCAGTTTCAAGAAAGGACTTAATTTCTGGTATTGATCTGGCTTCTGGTTCCAGCCATAGCTTCCCATCCAGCCTTTCTCTGTAAGATTGGTGAGTCCTGTAATATAAAGTATGTTTGAGGATACTGGTCTAATGTCAATCATCTCCATGGTTAGGTAAATAGACTGAGCATTTCACATTTCTCAGTGGAAGACTTTTTCAGTGGTCTTTGAAGATACTCTGTCACCCTTCCCTGTCCCTTTTATCCCCTTTTTTGAAGATCCTTTAAAACTAAGAGTACTTATGCTGTATATCCTATCCCAGTGCAAGTTTCTCCATACTGCATGTAGAGGTGAAACTATGAACTTACATCTACTACCATGGCTGCTTCCCAGAGAATCCCACAGGTCTTCGGACCTCTGCAAGTTGCTGAGACCCCAGGCTGAGCAGCTTGTAGGCTACAATCTTTTTACAAGTCAGCAACATGTATTTCCCCACTTTGTACCTTTAGTCTCAATAACTGTTTGTAAACAATTTGACTCCACTCATCTTAGACTTGGAATTTCTTAAGGACATAGCACCATAGCACTCATTCAAAACCTCCTTTCCTCTTTCCTATTTCCCCATTTTTTGCCTTTCCCTTTCCCTTTCCTTTTCCCATCCTTTCCCGTCCTTTTTCTGTCCTTCTCCTGTCCTTCCCCTTTGTCCTTAATTGTAGCAGTCACAGTGGTCACAATAATACTCTAAGAGATATTTCTTGGGCTCAGGATGAAAATTCTGGTCAGAACTATGAGGAGAAGGTACAGCCCCATCCCAGGTCACAAATGAGAACACTCATTGGGAAGCTGCAGTTCAAGGTCCAAGCAGCACAAAAGACATAATTTTGATTTTGGATGTTCTTCCAGGACTGTCTGAAGCAAGGGGCTGAAAAGCCAATATCTCATCAGAACTGTTTCACTTTATATAACTAATTGTCACTGGAGCAAGGACAAAGGGAATTTTCCACTCTGCTCCTCTGTCTGGGGCTAATGGATTTTACCAAGGAGCAATTCAGCCTAGCCCTTGAAAACTGATCAGCGATTCAGAGGGCCCAGCTAGAGGGACATTGAGGGGATTTTCAGAAAATATGGAATTTTCAACATGCCTCAGCCAGGCTCCCCTGGAGTGAGTACCACCCTCCTCCACCTTGCAGCCAGTCCCTCAGTCTCATTGATCTCTCATTAATCCTCTGCTGTGCTTTAGAGCTGTCAGAGCTATATTCTGGTGCTTACAGAGAGAGATGTAGACAATGGCGAGTGCCCAATTTCTACTGGTGGTGTCTCTCAGTACTCTGTTCTGAGCACCACGTGCTTTGTTGGCTAATCTGAAATGCAAGAAAATGACTGCCAAAAGAATGACTTTCACTCAGGCAAACCAGGCAGCTTGCTGTGCACGTACATTTATTTTTGAGATCTTTGATCTATTCAGCCACACCTTTGATCTGTCTCTCAGCCTCAGATATTTCTCCTGCAGGCACTGTCTTCTCTTCACAAAAGCATTTGTGTTGTCTCTACCTCCTCCGTAAGATTTCCAGACTGCTGACTGAAATGCCATTCTCCTTCCAGCCTTCTAAACCTGGCACCCTGCAGGCTGCTGGGGGTGGCAACTGGCCCTGTGAAGATATCTCATGGGTCCTGGTGCCAGGGCCTTGACCTCTGGACCTTTCTTGCTATTTATTTTGTTTGGGTGTTTGCCTCTTTTCAGCCAAACAAATTATGCACTTAAGCATATTTTTATTAGAGAAATAAAAACTCCAGCTGTTTTTAAAGTAGTCTGATAGTTTTAAAGTACTGTAGGAGTTTATTTTTCAAGGCAGGTGCATTGCTGCAAGGGGAATGACCTAGGACACTATCCCTGAATCACAGAGAGCCCTCCTTGGCCTCTTCAGGATATCCATATTTTGATAAGAATTCTTCTCAGTTGAAATCCTGTTGGCTCTGTGGCCTCAAAGGATTTTATTTGCAAACATTTTTTTTTTACTACAGATATCAGAGGGCAACTCTGTGCCTGCAGAGCTTGTATCAAGCACAGGAGATCAAAAATATAAAAGAGGAGGAAAAGGGGAACACCACATATTTGTTTTTACACCAGAAGCTAAAGATTTAAAGCCAGAGATATTTTTCCAAGAAAAAGTGTTTCACTTTTTTATGATGCCAAAAGCATGGCTTCATAATTAAACCTAAAATGAAAATAAAACTCCATGTTCACTGCATTTAACTTCAATCAAAAGGCATAAAAATTGAGTAGGAAAATAAGAACTTCAGCCAAGCCAACCCCCTCAGCTGTGCTTTATTGTGAGTGTCACGAAACATCAAGGGCTTTCATCAGCTTGGTGGCCTGCCAGATATACCAAACACTTTAAACAAGTCCTACAGGTACTTCATGCTTTAACAGCCTTTAGCCATTCCATTAAATTGTCATATACTCCCTCAATGATAAAATAAGCTTTTTATTAGGGCAGTCAGGAAAGAAATACACATATATTCTAGCTACAAAATTTTGGAGAGCTGCAAAGCACACAGTAGCATCTGAATCCCCTCCCCTGTGAGGCAGCCCCACAGGGAGAGCATGAAGGTTTTTTTTGTTGAAGATCTTCTTGAAGAAATAATATAAACTTAGACTGACATAGTATGCAAAGGGCACTAAGCCTGGACCAGAATTCTAATTCTGTCATGCCTCTTATGAACACAGCATACCAATAATTTGCCTTGCTTTAAATGCTTACAAGTGTAATGTTGCAGATAACAGGTAGTAAATCAGTCCAGGGTTTATCATGGAACAAGTAGATTACATTGGCAAGTTTAATTAGCTGCTACCTTAACAGACTAAATCTTTTTCTCCCACTGACTAAGAAGAATGTTCAGTGTGAAGTCACAGTTTTTAGTATCACAGCCCTTTTTTGTGGTTCTCTTTGCTTTCGTAGTTGCTTACATCTCTGGCAGGGGCCAAAACCACATGTGGCAAATAATTTCTAGAATGTTATGGGTTCTCACACAGCTGCTCAGTCTGTGAGTATTGCTTCCCTTCCTTCCTTTGTGGGCAGGGAAAGGTGGATAGCTTCAGCACCCATGACTGATATTTTACCCTGGTATCCAATGATGAAGAAGGGCACAGCTCATTTACCAGAGTACCCCAGAACCACCTCAGAAAGTAAGAACGGTAACTGAAGAGAGAAGAATGGGTGTTTCAACATTTTCCAGTCCTTATGCTATCTCCAGAAATAAGACTAGTTGAGTGTCCATATGGCTTTCATCTCAGCTCTGCCTTAGAGCAGTTCTTGATACCTCTGTGGTTGTTCCTCTAGCTACTGGCCTTGCCAGCATCTACCTTGAAATCCTGTTGTGTGGACACTACCCTCAGGCCAGCTCTCATGTGCTCTTTGTCTTGCATTGCTCACAAGCATCACTTTTACCCCAGTTTCCATTTGTATTTGCCAACCCTGCCCCTCACCATATGCAGCTCATGACCTCATGGACTGCACGGTGCAGCTTGTCAGCCAGATTTTCCAGCAGTTCTTCCTCTGTGCTCGCTCCATGCTCTTCCAGTCACTGTGAGGAACGGGGCAGTGAGTGACAGGGTAACAGATCCAACATACAGGCACCACATTCACACACCAAAAGTTAAAGCTGGCAATACAATGCCTAGCAATAAAAGACTAATATTAATAAAGTTGTTGGGAAGAAAAAACTGCGTTTTAGCACTTTGGAAGCTTGATCAGAACTAGCACTAGTTTTATTTAGGGAAAAATTAAGACAGGTTAGGATCCTAGGTAAGTTATGGTACTTTCCTGCAGTAAGATAAAACCCACAGTATTGTAGGAAGACAGAAGAATGCAGATGGAGGGGTTTCCTCAGCTGTGAGAGAAGTACAGTGCTGTCCAGAAATATGGCACAGCTAGAGGCACTGAGCTGGGCCCTGCCAGAGCACTCCAGGCTGTCCTTCACCTGACCCAGCTGATTATGCCAGTCATCCACAGCTTGTGCTGGTTGAATAGAAAAGGAAATCTAGCTCCTCCCTAGCATTTCAAGCTTCTTAAAAATGGCTTACAATGCTTTCTATTCATACACAATATCAGAAGCAATTTGAAGGTCTGATAGCCTGAAATCCTTCCAGGCCTGGAAGCAATTGTTCCATATTTTATAGGTGAGCTGAAATCCCCTTCTGTCCAGCTGTATGTAGTTCCCATTTCTAGCTTACAGAGAGCAGGGGATATAAAACCTATTCCATGGGAAGAAAACGTCAATCTATATCCTATAGGCCACAAAACAATCACCAGAAAATAATGAACTTTGCTTGCTGCTGACCTGAGCAGAATTCAAACTATGAAAATTTCCATGACCAAGATCAGTCAGCTTAGCTAAAGTGCCTAAGTGGGTAGCTGGTTTTAATTTTTGCATACTTGACTTTCACTGTTTGATTATTTCAGGCATCTCATTTCCTCGAGTGTTACTTAGAGGAGGAATGAAAATAAAATGATACATGAAACCATGAAATGAAATAAAACTGACATTCATAAAAGAGAGAGAAAGAGGAAATCTGGTTCTAAAGCAAGCAAAACTTCACTGGAATAGACAGAGATGCTTTGTTTGTGCCAGGACTCTGTTTTTCACAGAGAAGTCCAATCTAGGAGAAAAAAAAACAGGATAGAGGAAGGTCATCATTATTACTGTAGGCCCTTAATTAGATTTCCTAACTGTATCTTGATTGATCTGTAAGGTTTTTATAGATAGGGAGCCAAAAAGCATTAGGGGGAAAAATTGAATTTTATGGAAACCTTACTGAGTCAATAATTTTCCCTGGCTTCTTTTTTCACTCCTCGAATCCATTCACAAAGCAAAACCTCCCTCCAACCCCAGCAGTACCTTCACGGCAGTGCCTGCCAGAGTCAGAGCAGGGCTGAATGAGTTCTCTGTGCCTGCTCTCCCTGCAACTCTGCCTGCTTCACCCACAGCACCCGGGCCACTGCTGGCCCTGGCCTTGGCACAGCACTCCTGTGCCACAGCCCAGCAGCAGCGGGATTTCCCCAGCTGCCTGCAAGCTGCTGCTGGGTGTGTTATCCCGGCCAACAGATAGAGCTCGTCAGGTAGAAGGAAGCCTGCAGAGAAGTAAAGCCCCTACAAAATACCTAAGCAATTGACAGATAAAAAAAGCATTAAAACTGAAATAAAGGTCTTAACATGAGAATATTTCACTTACATTTACTTCCCTTGCTATCCACCAGGATAGGACTGTGTCATAAGATTTACAGGGATGGGGATTTATGAACCATACAGCTTCTGAGCAGACAGAAATTGGTAAAGGTCCAAGCTGGGACAGATTTAAACAAAACCATGGTGTTTCGAGAGTGGGTTAGCAGCTGCCCTGAACTGAAATCCAGGACTGAAAATCATTAATAATACCTAGTTACCCACAGAAGACTTGGTCTCAATCCTCCACCACTGACAACTTAGATGTGGAATCAGTACTGGGTTTAGATGACATTACAAATACGCATGCTTTGTGGAGGACATCATCATTTTGTAAGGATTTGGTAGTCTAAGCTTCCTACTGCAAGTTCATTCAAATATATGCATTTTGTTTAAAAAGAAAAAACATCTAGGACACACACTTCTCTAGGACATTTCCCACTGCTGTCAAGGTGGAGATACTGTTCATTTTCCCCAGCAGGCTCAGCATGCATGCTTGAGTTCTCATGCTGTGGAAATCTGCTCACTCTGACTAGCAGGTGGAGAAACTAATTACAGCCACCATCCCTCTAGGCAAAAAAAAAAAAAAAAAATCGATTGGTTGTCACAGCAGTTAGGTGTGAGCTGCCATTGTCCTTCACTTTTGGGGGAATTCTTTTTGTCTGCAGATCAGCTAATATCTGCTCACTTCCCAGGTTGTTGTTTTATCTCAGCTGCCTTTTTCACTCATATCACAGAGCCATTAGATACAAACTGGACTGGATTGCCTAATGAAACCCAGCGATTGCCACCCTCAGCTTTTGCTCCCTCTCCCTAGCCAGCTGGCCCTTGGGGGACTACCTCTAGACATCCCCTTCTTGATTCCTTTTCACCTGTTCTAGGTCACTGCCTCCACACTCCCTATACCACAGCAATTTCCCTCTGTTTCTTTAAAAAAGCAATTCAATAGAATGGAAGTTTTCCAGCTACTTCAGTCAAGTAAATAACTACATTTAATTTGGGACCTGAAATTCCTTTGTTTCACTCTACCTTGCCATGTAGAAGCAGAAGAAAAACTCAATGGTACAAAATCAACATCTTGTAGACAATAGCATGTAGTCCATCTAAAATGAGCTGGCTTATGACTCTCTGGCACAGAGACGAGAAAAATATTCTGATATGACCAACATCAACTTAGAAATATTCCAAAGAAACCTGATCTCTCAAAAGTATCAGATGAGTCACAATTACTCATTCACTCCCTCACTTGGTTGGGGAGGGGGACACAGAGAAATAGCTTATTAATGCTGGCTCATAAAATCTAAAAATTTCAACAACCCACATGCAGTACAGTTACAGTGGCTGTCATGTAGGGGAGACAGAGCCAAGATCCACCCAGTCTCCACTGTTTCTCTCCCAAACTTGTAGCTCCACCGTTTCCCGTTGCAGTCAGACCCAAGGTATGAGCTGTCTGTGTAGGAGTGTTTGCAAGTGGTATTTCTCCAAGGCAGTGTAACACTGACACATTCTGATAAGTCACATCATCATCTATCCCTGCAAAAGGGCAACTGAGGATGGCTGATTTTTGCATTATAGCTCCAGATCTGCCAACCAATCTGTGCCTGCTTGTAAGATCTGGGCTAAGCAGCAGCACAGTCCAAATGAGCATGTGACATATTCTCAGGAGGAAAGAGGGATAAGTTGCCTGTCCAGAAGCATATGCTTTTGGTGGTTTGAAGACAAAAGAGACTTGTATCAGAAAATATTTATATATTGGAGTTATTGGAAAACATCCAGGTAATGTTACAACCAAATAACTTGACTCTATTTTCAGAGTAAACTTAGCCATAGCAAAACTCCCTCTATAGCAAGGCAAATTAAAGTCACTAATTGTTTCATATGTGCAATGTGGGAATTGCAGTTTCATTTATAATGAAACTTTGATTACACTGTAATTGTTCTAGCAGAAAAATTATTCCATTTTCTGAGGCTTCTGCTGTGTTTTCAGACTCTGTCTGTGTCTGCAGTAATTTTTATATTTCTTGACTAGCATTGTGTAATCACACATTTTTAGGCTTCCCCAGAACTGTGATTCATATCGCCTGACTGAAATTCTGGAAAAACTCAACAGAAACACTCTCCTTTAGTTGTAAAAACTAACAGAAATGCAGTGTTTTGGATAGCCTGGTAAGTCCTGACCATTCTGTGCAGAATCCCAGGGGAAATACCAACTCATGCTTTTTACTTTACTTGAAAGTATTCTGCACTTGACATGTCCTCTAGTGCTTTTCCTGTAATGCAAAGCCACTCTTCCCTTCCAGAAGGTGCTTTTGTGACTTCCTACCGGAGTTTATTTAGTAATTGCCTACAAAGTATGAGCATGCCTGCACTGAACATCTGGAATGAGAAGGCATCATTGGAAAGACCTTCACAAACTTGTTCCTAAGGTAATTAAATGCATATCACATTACTCACAACCTTCTCCCCACTGTAATATGTTTTGCTTCACGCTCATCCATGAAGATCACCTCCAGGTGGTTATTGGCCTAACTTTGAATTTTACAGTTGTTGATATTTCTCCTATATGTTTGCACTGGTGAAACAGCGATTTAAGACTCTGAACTGTTTGTAGCAGGGATCTGGTTTTCTTGGATTTCTGTGTCCAGTGCCTACAGGTCTGAGAGTTTCATAGAATAATACATAGTAATGAGCTGATGTTTATCACCTCTGCTTCCTTTACAGCTTTTCCACTGTGGTCTCCTATTACAAAGGAATATTGTAGCTATCAGGTGCCATAGGAGGGGAGCAACTCTACACCTTTTGTTGCTTAGAAACCCTAGGATAATTACACATTTTACAGTGAGGGAAGAAGTATTTGTAATTAATGTCAGCAGATATGGGCATGAAGTGACTGACAACAGTGTGCAATTGTGGCCCAAAGCAGGGACACTTGCAGCTGAGACCACGGGTGTTGTTTCCATGTCACTGATAACAGGACTGAACCGTGAAGAGAATATTCACATCACTGAAGTGAGAAGTATTCAATTTCCTCAAGATAAACTCTCTGTAGTCTGAAAGTGTGAAGAAAATGTGTCAGGCCATTTTCTGGGCATCCTTTTGTGAAAATGAAACGGGTTTTCAAGATATGAGAAAATGAACACCCAGATAAAGCTGTTTTGCCAGATGACTTCAGCCTTTTCATATTAAACACTCTTCCACAATAAGACTTGAATTTTTCTGAGTAACAGTTGTGGGCCTCAGCAGTAATGTCCTTTAGCACTTAGCTGGCATTACTAATGAATTTTCATGTATGACATAGTTCTGGATGGGAAAGCTCCAATATGAACCATTGAAAAGTGGAACCATTTTAGCTGGGATTATGTAGAGGCTTTTCCGATGCTTCCATTTTATAGACGCTAATGACATGTTCTACTACTCCTGTTATAAATCGTCCATGTGACACAAGCACTCACTTCTAAATATTTGAGTAACGCACAAGACGTGTCACTATTTTAGATCTCAGTGCTCTCAACTGGAGAAACTGGTAATTCTAAAAGTCTGTTCATCCCTACACAGGACTTGCAATCTTCTGAAAATCTCAGTGATGGAAGTCTGGTGCCATTAAAAACCTCCCTTCAAATTTCTTCTTGTGATTTGTGTTTTACTCTGAAGGTTTTTCATTAGTCTTATATTGATCTCCTTGAAATTTCATGGCATTCACAGAGGCTGGATTTATAGTAAATACATCTGCATCTTTCAGTACGTTGTCAAGTACCAGGTTGGCTGAAGAAATCCTTTGATCACTTATAATAAATGTCTCAGTTCAGATAATGTCAAAAATATCCATTAACAAATAGCATTAGTGCTGAGATACATACCATAATGGATTATGTCCGACTGTATTCTTGATCACACATAGAGACATCTGATGATGCTGGAAAAATATAATTAGAAAATTTGATTTTAATATATCATAAACAAAATTAACATATGGAAAATGATTCCATTCTCTAAAGAGAATTCTTATTATATTAAAATGTCATATGTCAGACATTGCCATGAAAAGAAAGGCAAAACTAATTAGAGCATTTCCAGTAAAAAGCACTTTTCATTGCAAAGGTCTGTATGTCAAAACTGAAGCTATTCACAGAAGGGGGTTGGTTTTAGTAAGTTCCAGGATAATTTAAATTCAAAATTGTCAAATACCTCTTTTCGGTTCTTTAAAGCAGAAGACTTTTTTTCTGATATAAGATTATCTTTTTTTTCTGCAGCAATTTTCATTATGGATCATGGAAAAGGTTTAAAAAATAAAAGTCAATTATCAGGAAAAAAAAAACATGTTTTGACTAAAACAGTCATTTTTATTACTATAACATCACAGAGAATTTATTTTCCTTTTCCCTTTGTCCTGAGTGAGCTTTGAAATCTCAAAAATTCCTACAGATCAGAGACCTGCTTTGCATTCAGCTCTTGCACACATGTCAGCATTTGATTATCTCAGCATACTGTACCATTGGTTTTAGTCAGGAGGCATGAGACAATGTCAGTGTTGTGAAACCTATCCAAACTTACAAATTCCTTATTTGAGGGCATTTTATTTTTTAGCATTTCTTTTCAGACAGATGTAAGTTTAAAATGGTTAATATTTTGCACTTTTTTTTTCTCCCTAGACTTTATTACATTATAAAAATAGCTACTGCACAATGTTAGGCCTTTATCAGCCAGCAATAGACAGTTGATCCATCAGTGTATATTTCATGTGCAAATCCTTTGATTTTCTGTTATACAGTTCTGTTGCTGGTTCCATGATTTATTAAATGCCGTTCCTTTGATCTTAAATAAAGTAATTTGGAACCACAAGTAATTGACTGATTTTCCAACAAAAGAGCATTTAATATATTACTTTTTGACCTCTTCTCTCTCACATGCTAAGAGGAATGTTAAAATTCTTACCATGTTTAGCAGAACAGCAAATCTGGGCTTCTCAACTACTCACTGCTTAATTGGATGGTTTTAGTTAAAACTACGGTGTTGTCATGGCCAAAAAGACACTGCCTCTTCAGTAACAGCTCTGAAATCACTGCAGGGACTACATGATAAAAGCAAAACTTTGACCTTCACATAGATCCTTATCACGAACCAAACCTAAGCATCAAAGCACTAGTTCAGTGCACTACTGAGACTTGAGTCAGAGGCAGGTCTCTGCTGTATCAGCTTCACTTTTGCAGGATTTTGTCATGAGCACGAGAGCAGCCTGTTCCCAAAGTGACTAGGACTTTTGGTTAACAGTGAGGCAACGCCTGTGCTGTGTGTTGAGGCAAGACACAACCACGGTCAGGGTTACTGTCTGGCAGATGCCTGGAGGCCCTGAACCAGCACTGTTATTCAGCGCTACGTCTTGCCTTGGAGCCCCATGAGTCTATGGCTGGTCTATGGTTGGTTTTATTCAAAATGCAGGCAAAGCAATCTCCCTGTATGCCATGAAGACTTATCCAAAGTGATTGCAAGGAGAGTTTGTGCCTCTTTCACCAGCAGCAGGTGCAAAGGTCCTCACAAGTACAAGAGAGCCAAATGCAAAAGGCTGGTGCGTCTGGGCCAGTGGCACAGTGAAGCTCTTGACAGTTGTTCTGCCAGCCCTGTAATGCAACTCATTCTTTATCTGCTTATCACCTAATTACTCCTGGCAGGACAGTCACTGGATCTGTGCAGGCACCCTGTCACTCCTTTAGGTGTGTGGCATGGGTCAGAGCAGATGGACATGCAGAGCCAGGAATCATTAACATACTGATACATATCTATCACTTATTAATGGAGTAAGACTCTTATGCATGTTCAACAGGGCACTTAAGAGGTCACAATGCCACCCGACAATGCTTTTAGGGCAAACTCTGATCCTCTCAGGCATCAAGGAAAGGAACAAAGGCTTCAAATCATCAGTCTAAGAACCAGTAAGGGTCACCTTGTCAGTCGCTGACAGATTCTGCTGATGTCTAGACTTAGCTGAATTAATCTAACTTTGACTTGGACCAAGGTCTCCATTTCTGTGACCCATATTGAAAACCTTGGACTTTATCTATCTCCAAATATACAAATCTGATTGAGCTTTTCTGGGCAGGCTTAAGTTAGGGCTACACAGAATTTAGGCTAAAATACTCACCCACACTAATTAACCTTTCAAATCCCCCTGCAAGGCTCTTCTGAGGGAGACAAATGCTCTCTTGGCACTGTGAGAGCCAATGAAAACTATTAGCAAAATCATTTACAGGTGAACTTCATCTCTTCTGAGTGCAGATGGACAAGTGAAGGGCAGGGAGGACATAGGATGATGTGTAATTGTGGGGGATGTTCATGTCCAAGTTAATGTAGGTGCTCAGAGTCTGGCAGCCACCACACAGGATAAACCAAAACCCAGTAATTCCCTATCTTGCTTCACTTTTCTGAGAAATAAACTAGAAATAAGTCATCTACAATCCATAGATTGTGTAGCATATGCAAGAAGGAAATCAAACAGTTGCTTAACCTGTCATTAAAAGAGCAACCATCCAGTTCATTATCTGATAGCCTGCAGAGGGACCCTGAACTGTCCTAATACCACCTGTATTCCTAATGCACCATATTCTTGATATGTCAGTAAAGGAATGGCTCTGTCTAAAAATACTCACACTTTCAGTCTACTGTTTCGTAGAGAGGGCCACCACAACAGCATCCTTCAGATTGCAAGTATCCAGTTTGTGGCCAAAAACATTCTAATGCCTTCTTTTTCTCTGTAATTGCTGCTTTTAATATTCCCTGTCTGACCAGCTAGGAAACAGGCAAAATAAAAAATCAAAATACATTGATATTTACCTTCTCGGTATATCTTAATGCTATGGAACTGCATGTAAAGGAGAACACAGTTACAAAGGCTTCTTCATGACAGAGTTAAAGACAACAATAATTTAGCAGCTTAGCCAGCAGCAACACATTAAGAACTAAATCCAAAGGCAGATGTCTTCGGCTTTGTAAGCGTATACCATGGCTCACCTCCAGCCAGCCAGTCTGCTATTACAGGAGATGAGATTTTGCACCTTTACACTCAAATTGGTCTCAGTATAGATGCCTCTCTTACACAAGTTTTGCCATGCCCTTGAGGTTATGTTAAATACGAGAAAATTGTATCAAGCATGTAGCAGAAGAGGAGGCTTAGCATGTTAGAGGCACATCCCTGCATCACTAGCCAAGAGTGCCCATTCGAAACGTTGAAGCAGAGAGGGTGAGTTCTGACTGGATGATGTCATCCACCTTCTACCCCTGCATTTTGACACAGATTGATTTGGCCTGTTCTCAGTACTGCCTCCTCTGAGATACAGAGTCAAGAGGTAAGAAGGTTTGGTATATCTCAGGTTAATGCTGGGTGACCCTCTAGCATAAGATGTTGCTCAGTGTTTAAAGGTGAAACCTTACCACAGCAACCTCAGGACCACGCATGCAAAGTTTGGATCAAATAAAGCCAGATTAACTTTGAAATTAAAAAGGAGTTTTCCACCTGATACAGATCTAGATGTCAGGACAGGTAGAAACCATAAGGATCACAAAAGCAATAGAAAATATCAGCATCTGCTCAGGCTTCATCTGGAGCAGACATGTTATGCTGTGTTATGTTTAATAGAATCCAAATTCTATACGTGATTGAGTGAAATATGCTGAAGTTTGCTTCCTGTCATTATACATGGAAATTCCACTTAGTGATTATAAGTACTGAGCCATAAAACTCCTCAGAGTTCAAAAGAGATTTCTTGTTTTCAGAGCATTCTTCTGTTGTTACAACAATGTGACTCGGGACTTATTACACAGAGCTGTTTCTTTTAATCTTGTGCTCTTAGCTTCAATGTCAGTTTTAGACACTCCCCCTGGAGCTACATGAAAAACAAAGTTCCTGATCATTGCTCAGCTTTATGGAAATGCAGTGCAAGCAATCATGAGCTGAACCCTGAGAAGGTCAGGCTTACAAGAGTGACTGAAGGAGCTTAGTGAGAATGACTACTCAGAGTACTGAGCAACAGAGACAAAACAAAGTGTAGGTGTGCTCAGGGTGCTCGCTGCATCCATGGTGCATGCTGGCCTGATACCAACCATCACATGAAATCCAGGATCCCCTCCCTCACCACTGCCCAGCTTTCGAAAGTTTTGGGGTAGAGTTACTTTTTCTGAGGGGTCTTTGGTTGCAACTTAAAAAACCCCCAGTTTCAGTGCTTATGTCAAATTGAATTATCTTGGCAGGAAAGAACTTAATGTCTCTCCTCCTTCCATTTTATGTTATCATTATTTACCTCTGAGTGAAATAAAAAAACACAGATTTTACAAAAAAGAAAAAAAGTTTGTTTGTATTTTGCTTCTCTTTTATTGCATTTCCTTTTTGGCTTTCTACATCATACCTTTAAATTTTTCCACTGTTTTTTGAAAAGTTGCCTAAAGGTAACAAGTGAAACAGGACATTGCAGTGCTGCAGAAATTGATTAATTTCAAATGAAACTACCTTTGGTATGGAATGTTTTCCAAGAAATCCTTTTTAATTTTGCCAGCTCCACTATTCAATTTGCAGACTTGAAATTAAAGAGATGTATGGTGTTCTATCAGTCCTGTATGACTTCTAAAGAATTAAGATGACTTATATTTTCATCAGTCGTTAAGGAATATTTTGGGAACTGTTAAGTGTCTGTAATTTATTTCAAGAAAAAACTGTTGAATGAGTAGAGGTATCATTTATCTCTTCTAGCCTACTCAGAATTGCTATATTACTGTACTGTAAGCATACTGAGATAATTGCTAATGGTGACTGACAGAATACTCAACAGTTTGCCTATGGACAAGCTCACTCTGGGTATCATTGACACTGAAGAGCTCTTGTGAACCACAGTGAAATCAAAGAAAATATTGTTTCTTTATGGACTTACAACAGAAAATTGCATTTTTATCCAAACTGCAAATGCAGTAAAGGTCTTATATAGTATTTAAGGGGTTCAATTCACAGGGGTTGGATTTTTTTTTTTCAGTCCTTATAGGTTTGCATTTGAGCTAAAACAGATGCAAATTGTGCCTGTTATGCTCTCATAGTGTTTCAGATAATAACTGTGAAAGAGATAAACCAAGTAATTACACAGCTTATATTTGTGAGGTGATTGACAAAAGTGCTGCAAAAGGTGGGGCAGTATAGGCTGGGAGTCACAGCATGTCTGCATGTTTACAAGACACATGACTGTAAAAATTATGGGGTTTTTATTTATGTATTTTCTGGTTAAATTTCATAAGAATTTATTCTATAGCTCTCCTAACTTACTACAAACAGTATATCAGCCTCCCACTCCTCATTCTTTTCTTCTGGTACATAAAATTTCTACAGTTCCTGTATATTTTGGCAATCACAGGGATTATATTGAAAACCAGGGAAAAATATATTTTCATATGCACACTGCTTTGTGCCAGGAGACTTGCCATCTAATATTAGACAGATGATTTCATACTTGACACAGATTAGTAGTGCCTTAGACCTAGCATCTCTAGACCCACATTTGTCCATTAAATATCTTTGACTCTTTTGTAATGCAAACTAGCTGGATGATAGTTTCCCAGGCGTACAGAGCTGCTCATTATGTCAGCATCAGTGTCTGATTTGTGTTTTCGGTTGTGGCAGTAAATGGACCTGCAACTCCCATTTGTGCTAGCTGAATATTCCATGAAGGGAGAGAAGAAAATGGAAGGGGTTTTTTTTGCTTCCTTTAGTCTTTATTATTGTTATCACTCAATAGTAACTTCTACCTCAATATGGTAACGTGGAAACGCAGGTGTCATGGGTTAGCATTAAATCCAAGTATTGTAAAATAATTCAGTGCTGAAAAGAAAGCTGCCACAAAATCCATTTGCACTGCACATGGAAAAAAAAGAACAAGTGCAACTGGAGAAATTAATAAAACCTGACCACTGGAATCTCTTAGAGAAGACTCTTGAGAAGTGGGTCTGCATGGACCTCATGAGGCTCAACAAAGCCAAGTAAGGGTCCTGCAAATGGGAGAGGGTGGTGACACACTGGAGCAGGTTGCCCAGAGAAGATGGGGATGACTCACCCCTGATTCAAGGCCAGACTGGATGAGGCTTTGAACACCCTCATGTAGCTGAAGATGTCCCTGCATGTTGCAGGGGGGTTGGAACTAGGTAACCTTTAAAGGTCCCTTCCAATCCAAGCTGTTCTACGATTCAAAACTCTATGGAAATTCTCTAGGCTCTGCTGTACCGAACAAAGTAAACCTTTTAGGTTACGGCTTGGCCCTAAATGCATAGGATTTTAAAAATAATGGTAATATTATTCAACATGGATTAATTTGATTTGAAACAAGAACATTCATAAGCACTGTGAAGTGGGAGCTGCTGGATGTGATTTGATAAGCTGGAGCTCAGTGATTTTTGCATTTCTTTTCAGCTACTAAGATGTTCATCCTCCTCACTGCACCCTGAGTGTGCAGGATGGATTCAACCCAGATCACACAGATAACAGTGGGCAGCCATGAGATCTGCCTCAGTGCACACCTGCAGCTGCCGACTTTGTGCCAAAGCTGCAGGCACGTTCAGCAGATGGCTGGGAGCTTCTAGGGCATGACAGAACACATGGAGCCATTGTCAACATCTAGACACAGGCAAGTAAGAGAGATTTTTCCCTCTCACACACACAGCCAGTCTATTTGGGGAAATAAAATGAAGATTTAAAAAAAATCCAACTCAAATTTGATAGAAAAAATAGGACATTGACACCAGAAATTAAACTACCATGAGAGTTTTATGTCAAAGGGTACCCCTAAATAGAATAGCTCCAAGTTGCATTAATATTTTCAAGTTTGTATTCATAGTCCTCCAAAAGTCTTACTGCTTCTTTTTCTTCTTTAGCTTCAGACAGTCACGTGCCTGTGAAATGTTTTGCCTGACTTGGGAGGGAAGTACACCCTTCTGCTTTTCTATGCTAGGTTATGTGAAAGGCTTTTCTGCCTGCTAATGAGAGAAGGAGAGGATGAGCTTTCACTGAGAACTTTTCTTTGAAGTTGAAAATCTTTAGTAGAGCCTTCTCATTTCTAAGGACACTATAATCATCTTGATGGGAGGGAAAAAAAAAAGGATTCTGGCTCTGTACCTATCTTCCTCCCACTCTCCCCCTCATTTTCCCTCTTTCTCTCCTTCAAGCACACGTGCACGTCTGCGCACACACACACACACACACAGAATCTTTATGGAGTACAGAAAGAGCAACCTACAATGCATGTATTTTTGGAAATGCACATTTACATCTACGCAGGTACAGACTTTTTTTTTAAAATGGTTCTTACCTGTAGCACATGCATGCCAACACTCACACACCATACTTCAAGGACTTTTATCCTTTTCAGTACGCTTTTATGGTTTTGACCTTTATTTTCTGCACACATGCCGTCAAATCTTTTGCAAATGAATTTTATAGACACAAATATTTGCTCTAAAGGAATCTGGAATTATAAACACCCACACTCAAGGAGACTTTACTTTAAACATGAGTACTTTGCTATGGAAATACTTGCATTCTTCACTCAGGGAATAAAATCTGCATCTTGTGTGACCGCTTCCAACCAGACAGCGCAGCTTCAGTTACAAATATGCACCGTAATTCCCTGTGATAGGATAGTGACAATAATCAATTCGAATGCATTCAGATAAATAATTTTAAAGTAAATGCATATTGCTGGAGGATGCTCAGCAAGCATAAAAAAAGCCCAGTAGCCTAATATTTTATTTCTTGGGAATAGTTCTGTCTGCCCTTAGGCTGATATATTCTTTGGGAATACTTTAATGCAGTTCCTATAATTAGCGAGTACTTCATAATCACCTTCTAGAGAATGAAATCTCTCTGTAACATTCCGGTGTGTTTTGAAGGCATCGAAGCGTACATGGTTCTTCTATCGGCAGCAGAAAGGTTGCAGGGCAGGACGGGAAGGGCTTTAAAAGGTTGCCAGGAGGCATCAACATCGTTTCACTGTAGCAGACTGCATCTCTCCTCTTTGAGAGATACTAGTGAAATCCTGGTCTCACTGAAGCCGCTGGGCATTTTGACAGCTGCTCCCCCAGCAATCCAGCTCGGGGAATGGCGTCATTTGCATTGCGCAGGGGTGGGGGAGAGGTATGTGGGGACCGAGTCAGGTGCTCCTTTCCTTACCTGGATAAGGAGGTCACACGTGGGCTGGGTCCCGGCCTGGGGAGGCAGCTGGCAGCTCTCTCCCGGCCATTTCCCTTGTGCCCTTCGGCCACTCCTGTTCTGCCCCGCGCACCCCTCTCCTGCTCACACCCCGAGGCTACGATGTCTACAGGCAAAATGTGTTCCTTCAAATAAGATTAACTGCCTGTGATAGTATGGGAAGATTACCATGTGGTTTTTAACTCTTTGAGTGTCCTGGGACAAACTCTGTCTCTGGGGGCTCTCCCTCCGGCTGCCGCTACTGCTTGCCACTGCATTTTCTGTTGAGATGCCATGCCAAGAGATGTAAAAATCATGTCTGAATATCAAGCTGATATACTGTCATGCTTGGTAATTATTCTGTCAAGTGTCTTATGGGAGGCAAGAGCAGAAACAGCTGTGGAAAACCGGGCAAGGATATCGTTCTTGTAAATATCTTCGAGCTTGTTGTTCAGTAATTGCATAGCTGTAGGAAGGACCAGAGTTTATATGACATATTTCATTTAATTTTAAAATTAGTCTGGTGAAGGAAATGTCTAGAAAAGAAATCGTGAGAAAATTTTACTTCTGATACTGCTTGCCAGGTGTTTGAGAATTTAAAAAGAATAGATGACTAAAAAAAAAAAAAAAAAAAACTCTTTCAATGCAGTTTTTTCCCTTTCTTTCTTTTTCTCTGTAAACTTGCAATTGGTAAGAGAGGGTTGCACATTTACATAATGCATTAGCTGATTACAGATCAATCCCTGAACCCCATGGATCCCTGTACCTCTTCATGATAAAATTTTTTTAAAATTCCCTATTTCTCATTTTGAACCAAAGAAGGGTTTTATGACATTTCATGTTAAAATGTATTTACTTGACATAATTTCTCAGAAGTGACCTACAGGATTAGGATTTAGACTGCTCAGGATTTAGACAGGGATAGTGCTCTATATCTCAAAAAAACAGAGCAAAACACTTATAACCAAATGTCTCTGTGGTAATCTGATTAGACCAAGCCTTCACCTTATGCGTAATATAACACAGCTCTTTGATTTCCTGTAGAATTTCTAATGCACTCACGTTTGCTTGGTTCCACAATTACTGGAATGCTTGGAGCAAAAAGTTAAAGGCAATTGATCAAGCACTAGGCAGCATTTTTGAGACGTTCAATTAAAATGTTTAAGGGGTCTATGTTTTTCAAATACCTGAAAGCAGCTACTTAAAAGGGTGATTTTTTCATCGTTGGAAGTTGAGGGGAAGAGCATTTGTAAAACTAACCTCTCTTGCAAGGATAAGTTAGATTAATGGTTTACAAAATGTTCTGGGTAATGTAGCTCTTTTACCTGCAGGGTTTTATGTAGGCAGGCATGTGAGAAGTCTGCTTGCAGTACTGCAGGGTTGGCATGCACTGTTTATTTAGATTCATACCTGCAAAGCCAGTAGTGATTTCATGCCATCAGAATGAATTTGGAACAGAATTAATTGCTCTTTCCAAGAGAGAGAATTTTTGAGAAGCCCTCCTGGTACAGGTTAGACTTGTTCTTTCTTTAACCTTCACACCTTTTGAACCATATGCTTCTGAGGAGGATGATATAAGGACATTGAAAGACTTTGGTCAATGTATAAAACCAGATTTCCAAGTCATAGATTCTTTGTCAATAGTACAGATATCCTGTGGGGCCTGGAGCTTGTCATCTAATTTTTTATGTGCCTTAAATTTTCTCTGAAATTGTAAAATTTGTCCATCTCCCAAATAGGTAGCTGATATTAAAACATATTTTTACTCTAGGACATGACGTACAGTACGTACGAGAGGTGGCTGGGAGTTTCACTTCATCACTGCTTCTATCACACTTTCAAATTACCAGCTCCTAAGGTGTAAGTGGAGATGGACACAGTTCTGGGAGTGGCCAAGCCACATATTCCACTAACCAAGGTGCCAGTAGAGAGAATTGAAAATCTCCTACAAGAGCACAGAGAATCAAGGCATACTATAGAGCAGAGTTGTGTAGATGCACATGCATGCATACATATCTATGCACAGATATCAGTCAATTAGCCTGATAAACCTAAATCATTCTGTGATTCTATAAACTGTTTAACATTCAGGCAGAATTGTTTTAGCTATAGGTTAAAATGGCTACATAAATCAGACATTTCCCTTTGCAGTTCCAGCCACTGTCAGAGAGTATATATGGAGATTATCCCCTCAAGTACAGTACAAGTAAAGAGCAGCCAGCCCTTTCCTGGCCCTCCATTTCCAGGACTGCTTTTCCATAGTTCTTTCAATAAGAAGGTCTGACTTTCCACCCCAGTTGAAGGTGACTACACTTTTCTTACTATCTGTTTACTTCTTTCACAGCTTTCAAGAGGTGTGAGGACCATGAGCCTTTGTTGGGGATATTGTTTGCCATGTGACAAATTGCCTGGGGCAGCAAGTTCTAGAAAGTCCCATTTTCTCTTGCTACAAAGGGCTGTCATTGTCTCTTCTAGTCAGTCATAAATGTGTCTTGCACATGTGACAGGGAGGAACACAGTCTCTAGCTGTATGGTAATGAAATTGTCTTCAGAGAGGAACTGCCCATACTTAATAGACTATAATACCTTCTCATGTTCTGTAATAATAAGCTTGACACAAGTACCAAAAATTCATTAAAATGTACTTTTAATCCTTTCAAAAAGAAGACTCAAACAAGATGGGTAGCCATTAAAGAGGAAGCCATGCAACACTGTAGGATCAGCCTCTGAATATATGTAATCTGAATTGATTAAATTCCAACTTTGTAAAACTTCCCTTTCTAAATGAGGAAGAAACCTGTTCCCTGTTTTTTTTCTTACTGGAATAATTGCAGTATATTAAGACACACCAGGTAAGCCAGAGCAAAGATTGTTTGGAGTTCTCATTTCAACTGCACATTATGCACTTGCATTGTAATATATTCAAACTGACAGCTTTATTATGGGGAATTAATCTAAATTATGTCTAGACATATATTTGCAAGAACAAGCATCACAGAGACTGTTCGGTGGCTGACTGTTCAGAGGAATTAAACAAGAAAATCCCAGGCTTAAGCCTTACAAATAAATGGTTAAATTGATAAACAAAGGAATAAATGAGTTTAGGTCATGCTTCAGGAACAATAGCAAAACCTTCTCCCTAGATTTTTACTAGTTTACACATTCCTTTGCCGTTTTGCCATTTTAATTATCATCCCCTCTGCCACCACAGAAGCCCACACAGCAAGGGTGTAGGGAAATCATAGCAAGCCATAGGAAGCATTACATGATTCCTGCTTCTGCGCAGTAGAAGTGCCTGGATATGCCCATACTTTGAAAGAATATTGTGAATTTGTATGGCTATTTTACATCATATGTGTCAAGAAGCTTAGCTATCATTTTAACATTTCTAAAATCGAAGAAATAAATTTAGCACTGCTCTACCATTAATGGTGATGGGGGAAAAGGAGACTTGCAGCTCACAATGTTATTACTTATTATTTGTAATGACAAAGGCTTTAGGACTTTCCATCTGGAGATAATAATTTTATTACCCAGCTGTAAAATATCCACAACACTGCTAGTGGATCGTACGATTAATAGTAGGTTTAAAAACTTGCTGTACACAGTACTTCAGACTAAACTCACTGCAAGCTAAAAGCTTGCAACTGCAGGGCAAGGGACTGCACATGAGAGGTTTGGTGTCTCACTGCAGCTGTGACTTTCAGGAGAGCTCTCAGGGCAGCTGAGCACACAAGAGATACTCAACCCAGCAGCTGCACCACCCGAGGAGTCTCTGTCATCAGAAAGCACCTTGATGCTATATCATGACAGCATTCCCAAGCAGCAACACAAGGACAGCATGTTCCCACTTCCAGAGCAAATTAAATGCTTTCTGCCCTTGTGTGGGATTGGTGGCAGGGGAAGGGCTGCCTCTGCCAGCCCATTTGGTTTTGAGACCTCCATCTGCTGTAATGCAACCTTCATGTAGCCCTCCAGAAGGACTGGGGAGGGCTGAAGGAGGAAATCGGGCTGAGCCCAGTTAGGGCAGAATCAGATGCCGGACAGGAGAAATGTGAGACTTGAGACAGCTTCAGCACCAAGACTCTGTATTTACAACAGTCAATTCAACTCCCTCACTAGCCTTTTTTTTCCATGGGGAAGCAGGAAAAACTAGCAGGGACACAGCCCTCAGTAACACGTCCTAACAGCTTCCAGCCTGGAGAAGGCTTTCACTCGTCTGACTCAGAGGGAACGCAGAGCTACTGTCTGTGCAGATGTGCCTGCAGATATACGAGGTGGAAAAGGTGCAGTGCAAGTCCTGTACATGTCCTACAGAAATGAGGATGAGGTAACAATGATGGCAACACAGGAAGGTCACATTAATTTCTTAAGATTGCCCAAAGGGTCTGTGCCAAACCCAGAGTTTGAACCGTGGCACCTCCTGAAACCTGGGTGAGTAACCGTGAGTGCAGTGGAGGTTTACCTTGAGGAACACTATTGCTGCTACCTTTAACAAGTGCTTTAAGTGCTCTGTCAAAAGTGTTTAACAGCTATTTAGAAAGCAGAAGCAGAGAAGTGAGTGTATGGCATTAGTTAGCCATGCTGGCTTGCCTTTCTGGTCCCTGCTGTTAAGGGAGGCTGAGGAAAGACTACAGAGGTTTCAAAGGGGAGCCACAAAGCTGGCTTGTGGGCTGCCAAGCAGACTGTAGGAGGGGAGACATGCATAAAGACCACAATTTATTCAAGTTACTGAAAAAAAGAAACCTGAAGTGATTTGGGTGTTTTGTACAAGTGTTAGCACACAGGATAAATACCTGAGAGTAGAGAGCTTTTAAACTTTTACTGACGAAGGTGTGACAAGATCCAATCACTGATAAATGTCCTTTGGTGGGAGAAACTCCAAATCACAGCCTGTAATCAGTGGTGAGTAGCTCACATGATTGACTTCAGGCTATGAAAGAATTCCTTCTCTCTGTCTCCAAGATATATTTTGATTACTTTCCTATCAACCTACTGCTTTCTGAAGTGTCAGAACTTGGTCACCAGTTGGAAACAGGACAATGACTGGGTAGACCACTGGCAAAAGGCACTAAACATTCTCAGCTTTCTGCTTTGTGTATCTTCCCCTGGTGCTCAGGGTCACAGCAATAACCAGATTTGGGGTGGGAAAAGCATTTTTGTCCCAAAGATAGCCAAGCAGGATCTTGAGAGATTTTTTTTTCCCTTTATCTTCAGCACGGATTGTAGTTTGCAGGCTGGAATTCCTCATTGTCAGGGGTCTTCAGGGTGCAGTACTTGGTTGTTCTTGTACCTGGTACAGAGCTTTTTCTCAAAAAATCTGAAACACTTATTATAACCAATGCTTAATATAACTGTAGTCTTTGGGACATGCAGGAATTCAAACAATTCTCTTGGGCCATTAAGCCCACCACCCAAGTAAACTTTTAAAACAAAGTCACACAAACTCCTTCTCAGCCACTGGCCCATCCTGACAATGCCCAAACTCCTCATGCAAGTACCCTGGCAGCAATGAGCATCTTGAAGTCTGTCTCATTTCTGTTCCCTATCAGAATCAAGAAAATGGAACTCTTTCTCCATATCTCCCTTTAATAACCTAATCTAGCTGGAGTTTCAAGAATATCCCAGTGTGAGCACACTGCACTCAAAATGCAATTTAAAACATAGCTGGACAAGAAAAACATAATTATGTTTCTGGTAAAGGGTTAAAATGTCCAACTGAGTTGTGGTCAGTTGACACAGGTTTAATTGTCCTTTCTCTGCCTGGGGGAATTTAAACTTCAGAGGAAGAAATCTTTGCTTCTGGCACTCTTCTGAGCACCAGTTAAAAGAACATTTTACAACCTGATAAATGCCAACATCAGTCATGGTACTGAAGAAAAGTGTAATGTCCACTCAGTGTGTTTGAAGGAAGAGCACTGACACAGCCTTTCTAATGTAAATTAAAGCCTGGGAACACTAAGTGAAAGTATTCAGATACCTGTCTGTAAGTAGATTTGGAATACAGGAGTTTGGGCTTGGTTGTCATAGTGCTCCATCAGCTTGTCTTCACTTCTGCTGTTACCCACTGTCGCACGCAGGGCTCCCCACTACACTGTGTGAGGAGCCTATCCCAGGACTAGCAAACAGCCATGGTCTTGTGCCTGGTAGCCCTTCTGTGAACTTGAAGATTAAAGTTTTCAGAAACAGCTGGATAAGAAAGAAACAGAGAAAGGCTATGCCAGAAGAAGAAACCTAAAATTATATTCAGTATGTGGTCACTTCTATAAGATGCCCATGAGAAATACCTAGTTTCTTACAAAATCTTTTGTCACAAATGAAGTTATTCAGTGAGAAGGAAAAAAACCAAAAACAAAACCTTAGGTGTAAACCAAGAATTATTGGCATGCCTCTTTCAGTCACGTTTTTAGCCTTTTATTTTTTAATGGGACATATCTAAGTGAGCTGTATGCATATACTCTGTTTCTCTTTAGCTTTTGAACCTACTCCTTGATTTGAAGCAAATTCAAGACATGACTGAAACCCTCAATGGTTTTCACTGCTAGAACATTATTCTGGAGGGGAGCTGAAAGGTGAAAAAGTACAAGGAGAGGAGACAGAAAATGTTAATATTGTTATGTTAAATCAGCCAAGAGATACATCTCTGTAAGAAGACTGACTTGATGTTTTGTACTCAGTGCTTTTATCTGACTTTCTCTTCCTTTCTGCAGCTAATACCCAGAGTTTCTGAAGGTCTGAGCCTCACTCATAGGCCCCTCCAATAGCAGTCTGTTCGTGTGACCCTTGCAGGAACCTCGCAGGAACAATATATCCAAAGGTTGTCAAATTTGGTTCAAATCAGCCAACAAGTTCTGTGACTACTGAAGGGGAAAATATATTCAGGGTGCAGTTCAGACAAAAATAGAAAAGCTTGTCAGCCCTGAAGCCATGAACAAACCACCTGATACCAGCTGGAGTTAATGAGAGGAGGAGGGCTCAAGCTACTTTACCCATTCCAACATATTCCCCTTAAAATCGCAGGTTGAAATGCAGGCTAGTAGAAACTGGTTTATTGGTTTTAAGTTCTTCAACTTCTGCTTGTGATTCATCAATGAAGAGCAGGCTACAGCATGCAGGGAGGTTTGTTTGGCCAGCTGTGAGCCAGAGCAAGTCCAGACTCATGTAACCAGTCATCACTTTCTCACTGTTAATACAGCCATGCAGAGCTCTCTGTTGTTTTTCTTGGAAAGAGTGGGTAAGGATGGAGGTAATATGTGGATGAAATATAGTTTCAGGACAGCGAACATCATTTGATCAGCATGTGGAAAGGCATGGGAGAGGATCATCTGCACTGTGCTATCATACATAGAGATCGCTGTATCCTGGCGCTCTAAATACTAGAGATATATTTAAAAGGTTGCAAATTGATAAATAACTTTCATGTCCAACATTACAGGGTAAGAATCTTGTTACTGACCATTCATGATGGTCAAAGTGCATTCATTTAAAAAGGCACATTTGTTCTTTTTATGCATGTTTTCTGTGCCCTTACATATTTCAAAAAGACTTAGAAGAAGAAAGAATTAAAACATCATTTTCTAGGCAATGCAATCTAAATAATTATAGTAATAATTATGTTTGCTGTCTGCTTCTGGGGTGTAAATATAACCCATCCTACCATGTAATAGAAGTTAATTTTAAACAGTGCACATTTACACAGCTCATGTGAGGTCTGATTCTATTTTCAGTTATTAGCCATGAAAGCTACCACTGTACAAGCTCTCAGTTCAGTGACAACCATTTGGAGGGTAATTGCGTGACTTTCATTAGCTCAGTGCCACATGTCAGCTAAGGCATGCAGCCATTGCTCAGGAGTAGCTCTGTGTCTGATTGCAGTGTTCCGTTAGACTTCTGCTGAGGAAATTTCTGCTGGCCCTGTTTGTGTTTACACTAATGACTTTATACACTGTCAAAGAAGAGAAAAGGAGCCTTAAACCAAGTACAGTTTTCTCATATTTCATCCCCTGGATCCCTTCACACTTCCTGAGCTATGTGATTATAACCTACGTATCTGGATATGAAGGGAGCCTACAAGGAAAGACACAGGGACCTTTTTACAAGAGCAGCATGTAGTTACAGGATGAGGGGAAGTGGATTAAACCTAAAAGAGAGTAGGTTTAGATTTGATATTAGGAAATAATACTTTACAGTTAAGGTGATGTGGCACTAGAACAAGTTGCCCAGAAAAGTTGTGGATGCCCTGTCCCTGGAAATGTTCAAGGCCAGGCTGGAGAACTGGAATTCAGAGCAGCCTGGTCTAGTGGAAGGGGGTCAGAACTAGGTGATCATTAAGTTCTCTTCCAACCCAAACCATTCTATGATCCTATGATTCTACACAGAGCGAGTAGGCAAACACAGCAGATGGATCAGGCTCTACACAGATGTTTTGCAAAGCTGTATTCCTGTCTGGGAAATCACTGATCTCCTGTCTGGGAGATCTTCAGTGCTGCAACAAGAGGTGAGGATTGGAATCAAGTATGAAGAAAGGTGAGTATAAGTGGCAGTATAGCACCTTCAAAACTCAATATAATTTAAATCAATTTAACATTTCCCTCCAAACTGATGAAATATTACTTTTGGCACAATGTATGCACACTTCCCTCTGCCTTTGCAGCCAGCCTGCACTCCCTGTGATTTTCAATTGACTGCATGTTTGACAGCCATGTCACCTTCTCTGACATCTAAGTAGGCATTTCCTTCAATCCCTGACCAGCAACTTGACAAGCAGTGCATCAAGAAGATGAAAAGGCAATGGTTTTATGAGTAAAGGACAAAGAAATGCAATAAAAGCTGTCCCTGTTACTGATCATGAGGCTCTCTGGTGGACTCAGCTTATGTTAATGTTGCTAAAGTTGCAATGCTGAAAAGCTGGAAATTATCAAAAGTGAGGAGCCATGCTGCTGATCATCTGCAAACAGCCTGGGAAGTCAGTGGCTACATGCTGGACTGGCTGATGGGGCTACTGGGGCAGCTGTGCTGACTGGGTGCTGGGGAGGGACAGACACAGAAAAGTGGGGGGGTCGGGGGGGGGGGGGGGGGGGGAAGGGAAACTCCCACGGCAATACCAGCATGCTCTAATAAAACCCAGAGCTCTGGCGCCTGGGCAGATGCTCTTGTTTTTCAGAGAGTGTGGCACATGGCAGGGTTGTTGATGGTGCTGCCTGGCCAAATACAAAGAGCTCCCTGTAGGGCTGCCTGTAGGGTGGCTTGTCCTGGAGTGCTGCCACGCTGGCTGTGTTTTCTGGTCTCAATCACCTGGTCACTTGCTCGTGAGTTTACCCATGCTTCTGGCCACCATGATTTTAACTAGAATACCGCAACATCAGCTATTAAAAGGAAGTATTTGGGTGAGGGGCATGAACAGTGGCAAGAGGCTGTTAGGACTCCCTGCCTCCCAAGGAGTCAAGGAGGCACTGCTGGGTTCTCAGAAAGGCCACAGGGCTGCACTCCACACGGGCACACAGGGAGAAGCCCACATGTGGGTCTGGCCTGTTCCAGGGCCAGTGCCAGCTGCTGTGGCGGTGCGATTCTAATGCCCCCAGCATCCCCATGGCAGGGACAGGGGGGGAGCATGGGATCTGCCAGTGATGGCTGGTGGTGGGAGGAGAAAGGGGAGGTAAATGAGCGCCCCATGAACCAGCTTGGGAACTGGCGGCCATCTTAAGAGCCTGGCCTCTGTTGCCACTGGGATCAAGGAAGATATAGTGGCTAGAGTTTGTCAAGGGGCTGAGCTCCTGTACCCCTGCTGCCCTGCCAGGGCCTCTGCAGGGGTGGGATGGGGACACCTGAGCGGCTGCTGTCAACTCCTCACACCACTACAGCCTTTTACTTACTCCCTTTGGCCCCTTTTACTTGGGGCCAAGGGGAGTCACGTCCTGGGAGCACCTGTTTCTTGGCCTTACAGAGGAGGAAACTCTGAAGGGCTGTCTTGGATGCAGAGGCATGCAAAACCAGAGTGCAAAGCTGCAAGAGGGATCCAGGTTCTAATTTTCATCTCTGTTAGGTTAACTGAATCTTCCCAGCAAAATGATCTATGGAACCTTAAAACTGGTATCCCCAAAGTGGAACAATTTGCTTTAGTATGGAGCACTCCCAGCTCCTGATGAACTCATCAAGACTTGACCAAGGGCAACACTCCTGGAAACAGGTAGATGGCTTGTAAAAAAATTGCTTGGCTGTCAGCATCGTGTCAGGAAACACTGTCCTGTGCATCAGTCACCTCCACAGGCACAGCTGCTCTGGGTGGGCACTACACAGCACCACACCTTTGCATATGGTTAATCTGTGAAAGTGCCATCAGGAACAATGAGCAGGGTGACCAGAAGACTCAAGTGCATGTAGCAGCGTGCTTTTCTGTCCTGTCATACTCTTTTTCCTTGACCTCTCTGTCCCTGACTGCACAAGCTGTCCTGGTTTGCACAAGCTGTCCTGGTTTGCACACCCCCACATACCAAATTTGCAGCAAGTCACACTAATGTGGTCTCACATGTCAAATCCCCAGGTGTTAAAGCCTCTCCTACACATCCCAGCTCCCTATACTTTAAGCAGCTGGTCAATCAGATCTGTGACCCACTGAGCAGCTGCAACTGCTGAAAGGGACCTCAGCAGCAGGTGCTGCTCTGCAGGTGTTTGTGATACTGGGCATGTGGGAGAAGGGAAGAGATGGCAAAGGGGAGAAAAAGCAAGACATGCATCATCTACTTCCCTAGTCTTATGTTCAGCCCGTGAGACCTGACTGCTGTTGCCAGCATGACTACATAGGGACTGAGTATGATGATGGAGGTACTGCAGGAAGACTTAAGAGAGTCATGAATCTCCCTTCACTGTGCATGTGACCTGTTTTACTGGGAGTAGCTGTGGCATTTAATGAAATCAGGTGGTGAAAGCAGACTACAGGGACTTGGAAATGTGTAGTTAAATTGAGCAATTTCTCCCTCTTACATTAAAAATAATTTTGCTATGCTGACCTAAAGGCTAGGTTTTGTTCATCAGATCATTTAATCAGAACTATAGTCCACAGGATAATTAAAATTTAAAAGTTAATTAAACCAGCAATGATCTAAG
The DNA here is from genome assembly GCF_000738735.6 of Corvus cornix cornix. NCBI lineage: Eukaryota > Metazoa > Chordata > Aves > Passeriformes > Corvidae > Corvus > Corvus cornix. Next base: position 58,202,373 of record NC_047056.1, on the reverse strand, counting down.
AATAAGTCTATAAGGAAGGCAGGGAATTCAGATACCTTATATCTCCTCTTAGAAGTCATGACTTCTATCACATATAATTGCTCTCTCCTGTGGTGTGCATGGGAAGGATCTGTTTCTAAATGAGGACATTTTCTATTAAAAACAGCAGGAGAAAAGTTCAGACACCAAGGGCTTAATCTGTAAAGCTGATTTTTGAATGAAATCAGCCCCATTACGGCCAAGCAGTGGCACAAATGTTTATTTATGAGTGTGTGAATAGCCTTGTTGCCTTTAATGCCATCACTTCTCCTAACTCAGGCATGTCCTCCAATGCTTTGTTCAAGCAGTCCCAGAACACTCACTGGAGGCTTGTTTAATTGGCAACACACAAACCAAACACCTAGGAATCATGACCTTCAAAAATGTGCCAGCAGTACACAGACCCCAAGAACCCGGCACCTAGCTGTTGCTCTAGCAATGACGTGACTGGTAAGTGGGCTGTGACGGAGGTAGGACTTGGGGAGCAGAGCTCTGTAGAGACTTGTGCATGAATTGAAGGGAAAATATGCTGAGGATGAATTCCAGGGTTAAGAGAGTTGACCCATAGGGTTTTTCTTGGGACTGGAACAAAATGGACTGCAGATCTGTGTGGAAAAGTGGTGAATTCATCAGAGGTGAGCTGTGGACTATGCCTGGCGTTGGGAGAAAGGTGGTGTAAGGTTTGGTGAAAGTCTGTGGTGCTGCACAAGTATGAAAGTCCATGGCAAGCTATGGGGAAGTAAACTGAGAACTGTACAGAAAATTCCCCAGCTAGCAGTGACAGCTGTAGAGAAACATCTGGGGATTATTTCTCTTTCCATAAACACTGCCAATCTTTCTTTCTGTTCTCTGCAAGGTGAGATTCTGCACATATTACAAGCTGACTTAGGTAATTTCAGTAGCATGGATTAATAATGCATAATCCAACTGTACATGCAGGTAGTTTCTACAGCCACTTGAGTTTTGTAAATGTAGCTGACATCGTGATCAGAGAATGAGATTGTTGTGGAAACTGCTTCAAGATGCTCTTGCACTTCAGACGAGGCAATGACCTAAATGCACTTAAAGTGTACTGGGAGTGGCTTGTGCTGTAAACAAGTCCATCGGTGAAACTGCACTTGAGAACAGACCTAAGGAACCATTACACATTTTTTTCTTAAGTAGTCATTGTTCAATTTTTTAATAAATGAATAAATGGCATTTCCTCTTTCTTACAATCGTCAGTTTCTCACACTTCTGTTTTCCCCCAGCCCACCTGGCAACAAGGAATGAGAGTCACTATTTGATTCCTCATGTCTCAAGGTAGAGGATGTCTTCTCTGTCTGATTCTGGATTTGAGAAAGGAAGCAGAGGTTTGCATAGGAAGATGGCTTCAATGAGCATCAGTTTAAACTGCTCTCTGCCTTCCCCATTAAAGTATTTTCTCCTTCTGCAGACAACCTTACTGTCACAGTGGAGTCTTTGCCATTTGTCTGCCTTCTTCTTTTTTGGTTCAGAGGATGTGTGGCTAGCTTGTCCAAGCAGCTCCAAGATAGTAGCACAATTTCATTGTTGATTACACATCATTTGTCCAAACACTGGAGAATCTGGGGAACATGGCAAAAGCATTAATGGGTAAGCAGTGTACAGAAGATAACAATAATACTCATTGAGAAGCACTTAGTGCAAATGATTTGCTGAGCTCTGTTTGCAGTAAATACAAAGTTTAGATAGATGTATATACACGTGTGTGTGTGTATATCAACAACAAGGTCTGAAGATGTGCCTTCCAGTTCACATGGTGTGTCAGCCTATCCAGAGAGTAGCAGCAAGAATATTGCATGAATTTCATGTCGCTGAATGTCTTTGGGCACACTTGATCTCTTGCTAATTCCTGCCTGTAGCAGGAATGCATTTCAGAGCTCTCAGTACTTCAGGCTCTTTCTGCCTTCCTTTGCTGACTTAGAAGGACAAGAGTAAGTGCTGCTAAGACACCTGCTTGGGATCACTTAGCTAAAAGCAATCAGCCAGCATCATCTGAGTTTTTTCAGTCCTGTTGTTTGCACACAGGTGTACTTTGCTTTCAGCCTTTGAGAAGCTGGGCTCATCAGGCAGGCCTTCACAATCATGCTGGTATCTACCCCCTAGCAGGAACTGCCTGCCCATGGACTATAGCTGGAGTTATCAGAAATCCGCTGAACTCTGGGTTTGTATGAAAAGGCGCCAAAGGTGACAATGACATGTAACCAGATGATCCCCCTATTCCCTTGGGAGACAGACTGACCTGAGCTCTGCAGGGCTCCCTTTTTATATTATTATATAAGTGAGCTGGTTTGTGGCTACCACTGTAGCTCAACTTGCATTTTTTTCAGCGTTCATGACCTGGTGGAGGTAGAGGTTACAGAGACAGGTGAAACCTGAGTGTGGATGTGGGGGAGAAGAAAGGCTCTGCAGTCACAGGACTGCAGCATCAAATGACAGGGAATGTGTGTACAAAGCAGGGAGGGTGGTGGCAGGAAAGGGCAAGAGCCCTCATGCTTGTGTTTCGGATCTGCATCACTGTACTGTTCAGTATCACAATGACCCCAGCTTTCTTGGGGAAAGCCCCTACTTTCAAAGCAATTGGCAGTGTCCCTCATATTCCAGCAATGACTATGTTTTAAACAACCCTGTTGAGCTACTGGAATGAACTTCTCACCAGGTAGAGGTCACAAATGTTTACCTTCTCACTGAAATACTGGGTCTCCTGCACACGCTTATTCAATGCACAGGCATAAACACGCAGCTACATCCGGAAACCAAGCAGTGTTTCAGTTTTGTGAGAAAAAGAATTGCAGAGGTTTGGTGAGCAGGAAAGAGGCCCCACAGTGTGGGGGTTGTGACTGGACCCTCCCAGGGTCCTGAAACAGGCACATAGCTTGAAGAATCCTTCTTTCCTGTCTATCCTCCTCTGCCCATTGATTGCATACTACTAACTCTCATTTTATGTCAGTAAAATCCCTATGGATCCATGCCCAACTAGATGGAAAGATGGAACAGGGAGGGAGAGATTGGCTCCATTTCTTATTCTGCAAGTTAGCTTCAGTCCATTTTACTCATGGAACCTGGTTTAGTGCATGCTGCATGTGGGCAGGCGCAGTAAAAAGGAACAGACATGGTAAAAAGAAATTTAATATGAGAGAGGACAGGATCTTTTTTCTCATATAAATGAAAAGCAGTCGGGTTCACTTATGAGTTCACTTATGGGTCTATGAATTTTATTTCTGAGCTGTTATTATGTTCTTAATGTAGAAAAACAAAGGTGGTGATAGGGAGGAGTAGGGATGCTGAGCCCAGCATTTCAGCAATGTCCTTGAATTCTTGTTTTACCTGTTCATCTGTAATTGTAACTTATCAGAAGCACATCAGAAGCCTCAGGTAGAAATAGACAGATCACTGGGCTTGAAAAAAATGAAGCCATGGGCTCCCAAAGAGCACAAGGTGAGAACCAATGCCATGCTTTGTGAGTATATAGTGAAATGCATTTGGCTCTCTTATAACAGCGAGATAAATCCTTAAGTTATGCAGAGGAATGTCTTAGAAAGGTCCAGTGTGCTTCTCTCCTCAGCTCAAATGCTTATTTCTAAAAGTGGAAAAGAAAATCATTCTCTGTTTTCATCCACTCCTCTGGCTTATGTCTAAAACACTTGCCAGGATAAGCACCTAGACCCTAAGCCTCAGTTTCATGAAGGTAAACACATCATTTCTCTTGAGGGTCTGGGCTTCAGCATGAACTTGGAAGGTGTACTTCCAAATAGAGTATCTGCTCATCATACATGAGTACCACTAAAATTAGTTCACTGATTTCTCCTTAAGGAGATGCATTGAGATGAGCACATACAACTGTCAGTTCTTGAGAAAACCAGTCATAAGGTCAAAATGAGCGCTAGTTTTATTTAATCTGGAAAAATCATGACCAATATGAGTACCAGAAATTCAGGAAAATTCTCACAAAGTATTCAATGTCTCCTCTTAGAGCACTGGAAGGGAAAATGCATGACAGAAAAGAGCACATTTACTACAGATGGCCTTTCAAACCTCCTGCAAACCTGACATTACTCAGAACTGAAGATTTGTGTCTTCTCAACAGGAAAAATATGCAGAAAATCTGCAAACTTCTGGAACTCTCTCAAACAATCCTCACTTCTCCATCAAGTGTTTACTTACAGAGATAGTGCTCTAGAGATAGACCATTCAGGAAAACAAATTAAAAAAAAAAAAGGAAGTAAATCTTTCACCTGACAAGAAGGTAGTCTTGTGATTTCTGACATTTGCTCAATTATCTTGCAGCATTTTAAAATAATAATCAGTATGGGAAAGACAGAACATTTACATTCTGTGTGCTGTAGATCTCAACATGCCAAGACAGTAGCATGCAGCAAAATAAACCATTATCACACTAAGAACTTGTCCCTCTGTCTTGGCATGTATTACTGAAACCGTGAAAGGTACATGGCTACACTTGGTTAATCTGAGGACAAGATCTCATAAAACTAATTTTGTTATCAGACTGGAAATAAGAATAAATGACCCATATGAATACCACAAAACCATACAAAACACTATATAAAATTAATCCTGATTCAGTCTGAATTAAAATGGAATTCTGTATCATTTCCTGAAAGGGATTCAGTTAAGAACTGTGATCTGAGCATCCCCTCTTTCCATACATGTTCTATAATACTCAGGTTGCAAGCAGAAACTGTGAATAAATGGAGGCAGATGTCCTTTTGGAAAGGCCTGCAACCATAGAGTAGGGCATTCCCTTCCAAAACCTGAAAATTCACACACAAAATGAGAACTTTACTGGAATATTACTGCATTCATTAATATTTAGAAAATATAATATCACCACCACCACACTGCAGATTTTTAGGCTGCACTTCAGTGCATCACAGCGATGCTCCTCCAGATTTAGAGACTTTGAATGTTCAACCCAAACACTTCCAGCTTTAAGAAGTGCATCCCATACCTTCCTTTGCTGAGATAACCTGGAAAAATGCACATTGCCATGAGACTGCACATAACCTATTTGGCTGCAAACTGAGTTTTGCAAAAATACTGGTTGTCACAGGGTAGGAAAGCTCAGTTTTGAGTAAAGCAGAATGGAAATTCATTTTTATCCTGCCTAGAATGACAAAATGCATAGATTTACCAGAAGGGTTTAGAGGCAACAGAAATGGTGGCTCCTCTCCAACTGGCACTGCCTGGGGCGGCAAATGAGTCTTTCATGGGGTCAGAGGAGACATCCTGCAAGTCCCCACCCCCTCCTTCAGATTAGTATCCAGCTCTGTTCAGAGCTCTGATAAGCAGTAGATTATTTCCAGACCTTTAGATGCCAGTGATATCACCTGGGTGTGGTACTGTAGCACTTCATATTTAATACTGTCATGACCTTGTATATAATAACTGCATTAAGATAATTGGTTACATATACACAAAGTCCAACTTGTACATGCTCAAAGAAATTTCTGATTCCTGATATGTGAATAAGTTTGTCATTCACTCAGATTGTCTTCTTTTCCCAGTCTTCTGTCCTCTGAGACCTTTAGTTCATGGCCAATGCTTACAACGTGGTGGTTGCCTGGAAAATTATAATTGCTTGTAGATAAGATTATTTAGAATGAATCCCCCAAGGCTGAAATGAAATGGGAAGGGCCTCTCAGTTTTACCAAGTGTACATGCGTTCCTATTGTGGGGTTTTTGCCTAGCTGATATTCTACCAACTGGCTATTTTGTTATGAGCACAAAGGATCTAATCCAATTTTCACAAAAGGCAATGGAAAAAATTCCTTTTGTTTTTCATGGAGCTCAGATTCTGCATTAATTTTGATTCCTCTCTCAGCCTAGCAGATATATGAATAAAAAGCTGCAGATGTGGTTTTGATTGTCATTAGATGTTCTTTAGATCATGTTATTCCTCTACTGAGCCCAGATATACTATTAGAACTTCTGTTTATTCCAGATTTTTTCATTTTGGATACTTTTTAATCTCTATTTTGAAAAATTCAAAGTTTTTCTTTTGGAGAAAAAGGAAGAAGTCTAATTTTTAACACTGTAGTGATACAACATAGAAAAAAATAAAAAAGAATAGCAGCACACTGTCAGGGACAAAATATTTCTGTTTCTGAAACATGGAAGATAATTGGTTTTTTTCAAGACACCGTGCCTCTCTCTCGTATTTAAAATTTAAGTGTCTAGTGTCTTAGCTATTGTATCCTCTCTTGTCTTTTAACTGGTCTCCCTGTCCTTCCCTTTTCAGTCAGTGCAAGAAAGGAGCCCTTTCTTTTCCTGTTCTTGAGGACAGCATGCATTTGGATTCTTTTAGAAATCTGGGTATGGATGAAGGGATACGGGTCCTGGCATTGCCTGTTCCTCACCATTAATTCCAAGGTGAGTTAAAACAGCAGAACCAGGTGCAGAAGACAGCATTTGTAGATACCTTGCTTAGGTCAGCTAAGATATCAGCTGTTGCACATCTGGACTGTTACCCTGTTATGTGAGAGGATAGACATAATATGATCCTAAAGAAAGAATGAAGTTATAGGCAGCAAAAAGTTGGAAGAGATATTATCTGAAAAATATAAAACTCCAGCAATGTCAGGTTAATTCACAATGACAATTTCTGAGGATTGGCAAACGAAAAAGCTCAGTCACAGAATGACAGATTATGTTGAGCTGGGAGTGACCCACAAGGATCATCAAGTCCGACTGCTGGCCCTGCACAGCACCACTCCCACGAGTCACACCATGTACCCAAAAGTATTGTCCAAACACTCCTTGAACTCTGTCAGTCTGGTGCTGTGACCACTTCCCCGGGGAGCCTGTTCCAGTGCCCAACCACTCTCTGAGCGAAAAAACTTTTTCTAATATCCAACCTAAACCTCCCTGACACAACTGCAGGTCATTCCCTTGGCTCCTGTCACTGGTCACCACAGGGAAGAGATCAGTGCCTGCCCCTCCTCTTCCCCTCACAAGGAATTTGTAACTGCAATGAGGTCTCTCCTCAGTCTCCTCCAGGCTGAATGGACCAAGTGACCTCAGCTGCTCCTCATAAAGCTTCTCCCAGTTTTGTACCATCTGGGAACTTGTTCAGTATCCCTTCCAGTCCTTCATCCAAGAGATTTATGATGATGAAGAGCACAGAGCAGAGGATGGAGCCCTGTGTTACCCCACTAATGAGAGGTCACCACTCTGATGTCCCCCCATTCACTACAACCCTCTGTGCCTGACCCATGAGCCAGCTGCTCACCCTTCTCACGATGTGTTTATCCAGCTGTGTGATGGACGTTTTGTCCAGAAGGATCCTGTAAGAGACAGTATTGAAAGCTTTACTGAAATCCAAAAAGATTATATCAGCAGGCTGACCTTGATCACCTAGGTGGGTTACCTTGTCATGAAACTAAATTAAGTTTGATAAGCTGGATTTTCCCCTAATGAAGCCATTCTGGCTGTGACCAATGACTGCATTGTTCTCCAGGTGTTTTTCATTTCCTCCCAGAATAATGGCCATGGGTAATATCTATTTGGCAGTATGTAATTGTGTTGTACGTTGCACTTACATTTCCCATAATTTCAATTTTAATAATTTGCTTCATTCTCATCTGAAATTTTGAACATTGGCATGCTGTGAAGTCACTAAAGTAGCGTCTTATTTAAATTGAGCTTCTGAAGCTGCAAAACATGAACAGAATCAATAGAATGAAGCTGTGCATAATTTTTTCATTTTCTCCAACCATTTTCCACCTTCACATGCATTTTATACTGAAGGCTTCAGTATTCTGAAAGTGGGTGGGCAGAAGTGTGTGCATACCTCTGATAAGTTAGAGAGTTATATATACACTTCAAGCAGCAATTATGAAAAGTCATGAGGGAAGTGTGCTTGGAGCTTGGGCAGCATCAATCTATTTTGTCACCTTACTGGACTCCTCTCATGCTAGGAATATTGGCAAAATCTGTTAAAATTCCTGCAGAAGTCAAAACAGGTTTTTTTTGGTTCTGCTTGCCATCTTTCTGTGGCAAGCACAAGAGCCAAGCTTCTTTTCCAGGCCCATATTTGAAAAGGGGCATTTGTCATGGAATCTCCCTGATTAGACTGTGCAAGGAACCCTTGCTGGATATGGTGCAGGAATGCATGGGTGGTTGGATGATTACTGCAGTGGTTTCCACTATGGTCTTCTTCATCGTTCCCTCTTGGTTTGCCAAAAAACCCCATGTTTTTCATTCAAGCCTCTCTTCCCCTTAAACCCTTCATTGGTTTCCTGATGAACTACATATCACATTCACACTCCTACTGGCCTGAAAGACTTCCTGTAGCACTCCAGACTGCAACTTTAAAAGCCTCTCGTTCTTGTTCAAAGTTATGTCACATTCTTCACCTGGGCCTGGGTGACCTCTTCTCCCCATTCCTAAGCTGTTCATAGTGGAAGGGCTCTTAAGTCTTATTCGCAGAGGTGTTGTGCCTCTCTTTCCATGCCTTAGTAAAGTTTGCTTCTATTGTGATGAAGCCCAAGTTTATTCAACAATACCTTTAAAATGAATGGAAGCATCAACAAAACATTACTTGCATCATACGTGAGCAATTACCTTTTGAGGTGAAGGCTGTGATTTTCATACTCCCTTAGTCCGTAAGGACCATGATGGTTGTACTCATTGTGGCACCACACCTAAATTCAGTGTGCAAATTCTCTGCCCATTAGATTGCTTATTTGCTGTGCCAAGTGCAGAGCACAGTTTAGGCCCTGCATAGTTTGGCTGTGGGTTGGGACTGCTTACAGCTGGGGTGGCACGCTGTTGCTGGCTTGTTGGCCAGGCTTTCTTAAAGGATGCAGTCTGTGCCATGCTCTGTTTCCATTTCATTCCTGGGTGCAAATTGGGGTATTGTCTTTCACCGTTAAACTCATACCAAATCTGGAAAAGGTTCCTTAAAGGCTCCCCCATTGCTTGTGTGAGACCATGGAAGTGGAGGACTCTGAGATGTTTCATAGGAACCCCTCATTTCTATGCAAAAACTCTTCTGGAAAGTTAATTTCCACAGAAAGAGATGAACTCCAGAGCTCCTTTTGCTCTCACCTTGAAATGGCTAAGCTGCAGAATAACATAAAGCCATTTCTGTTTTCTCCAGTGTTCGAACAAAAAGGTCTAGTGTCTGAAAAACTGAAAGTAAGCTCAATTTTGTTTTGAGAGCAGGGTAAGCAAGTATTGCTGGTGATGAACAAGCAGAATTTTCTGAATCAATTAATCAGGTGTACATTTGTCTACATCACCTTAAAAAGAAAGAAAAAGAAGAGCAGTGTGGTATGCAAAATAATTTGTTAAGAGGTTAATGATAGTATTAATGATAAATGCTGACTGCTTTACTTAGTACAGCCACAAACTTTTCATTGCACTCTTTCATTTGCTGTCAAATAACTCTAGGCTCATGTTGCATACAGGACACTATTTAGTGACTTTTCAGGCTTAGTCAGTATTTTAAAAAATAATTTAAGGCCCAATAAAATGAGGGTAAAGTTTAATCCAATTAATTTAAAAATAAATCCAGGTAATATTTGTTGAAAAATTTCAAAGTAAAATATTTGAACTTAAATAAGCACATTCCTTTATTTTTTTTTCCATTACTGAAACAATTTCAAGTATTTTGTAGGTATTTCCATGTAATTTTGCCTGATTTAACACCCCCTTTTTTGGAGAAAAAGATACACAGACAGAAATGTTTCCAATTCTTTCCATATTTAGAAATGTGCAAGAGAAAAATTATATCTGTCAGTAGGTCAGGGACCTCTTGTCCTTCCAGAAGTGTTGCTTTCAGGGACATGACTGGTCATTTGTGCCAACAGCCAGAGAAAACATGAGATGAGCCTCAGGGACACTGATAATATTTTCTACAGCTTTGACTAGCTGGTGCCAAGCAGCTGTTCGCTGCGATGCACAAGCCTTATCCAAGGCTCTTCATCCCTAGTCTCCCCTGGACTTGCCTCTGATGATTCCACTCTCTGTCCTGTCTGCCCTCCTCTCACTCCTCCGTTTGCTTTGTCTTCTTTCCCTTATCACATTCCTGTCCCTGCCCCCATTGAAACCAGGGGTACCATAGTGTTTGCTGGTGTGGATCTCTTATTTTATCACCTTTCTCTAGTTTTTGCCTGTCTTGTCTGTTTTGACTGCAAGCAATTCAGGGTGAGACTGTCCTCTTCTCCTCACCCACACAATGCCTAGGACAGGAGATCTCCACTCCTAGTTTAATCTTAACAACATGAAAAATAAGTATGTAAATAGAATTGACAACAGAGTTTTACTCACCTAGGTAGGAAAGGGTAAAAAAGCATGATCCTTGCCCCAAAAACTCTTCTTAAATGAAGCAAAATAATTCTCCCTTCCTCTTCTGAGTTGCTTACATGCCAGTTTTACTTTGTGTTTTGTCTTTTTATCTTCCACTGGCAGTCTTATGTGGCTCTGCATAGCAATCTTTCTAGCACAATAATTTCTCACTCATATTTTTCTTCCCTTTTTCCTGCAGACCAAATTCAAATTCCTCAACCTCCATATCTGGAGCCTTCAATAAATTCTCTCTTCTATCCTGCCCTGCAAACCTAATTAACAGCAGAGTCCTGCAAGAAGTCAGCCCATGGAAAAGCTGGGGTAGGCTCCTGCACTGCAATTTCATTCTAAGTAGTGACGAAACCAAGGTGCTAGAGGTATTCGGTGTTCCCTTATCTCCTGTGAGGTAGTCTCTCACACGGCTGCTTGCCAGCCTTTCTCTGACTCACCCAGCAAAGCTGGGATTGGAACAAAATGAAAGGAGCACAGTTTCCAAACTTTAGGCCTAATGTCCTATACCTAGTTCCAAACCTGCACTTACAGGGATTGCTTACATCCTTTCTCCTTGATCCACAAAGTCGTTTATATAAAATGTTCTCTTAGGTCACTCAAAAATCATTGCATGATGACTCAGTGGGTCCATAATCTTTAATGAGCTTTTGGCACTTGTCAGTGTCTGCTTGGAAATTTAATGAGTGCAAGTGTAAGTTGCACTGCTTAAGCGTGTGAGGGAAAATACTTCTTTGGTGCTCATCATTTATAGCTCAGCAAAGATCAAGCATGAAAATAGTACATTCCCAATTAGCTGCTGGTCTGGATGGAGCTGGGAAAGTGTAAATAAAATATGTCTGTGTTTTGCTGGACTGTGAATAGGCTGCTTTGAGGAATGCCTTGAGCTGGCTGTCCATGACAGGCTGCTGTCCTGCTCAGCTGTTGGCAGTTACCTCATAGTTTGGATTTGGTTTTCTTCTTCTTTTAAATCAACTTGTAATAAAATTGACCTTAAACTGAGGTCAGTCTAAGGCTAGGTGAGTGATATATATGTGCCTGATGCTAAAAGTATCTAAAGGGTTCTGATTACTTTAATTCCTGTCAGTCTAGTTACAGACCTTAATATAAGATAGAAAGTATTCTGGTCCCACAAATCTCTCTAGTCTTCCTAGCAATAGGATGAGAATAGGCCTCTCGGCTATTTTTTTAGATCCTGGATTTTTTTTTTTTTTTGTATTAGTGATCAACACACAGTGTTCATTTCCCTCCTAAAGTGGAACAACCAGAGCTGAATGTAAACACAGATGAAGCACGTTTGTTGTAGACTAAAAGCTCCTGGACAAGGAAACTTTCTGCTCTTACAGGGAAAAAAAAAAAAAAAAAAAAAAGAAGAAGAAGGAAAAAAAAAAGAAAAATAAAAATGAGGGGAAAAAGGGTAAAAAAAGGAGATTGTTTGGCTTTCCTACATGTTTCTAAGGTCCACTTTTAAAGAAAAGCCAAAAACCACCTGCAAGACCTTGGGTGAGGTAAATTGCTTCAGCAAGGTCACTGAGAAGTATCTGATTTTCTCAAAAATGTATCAAAATTTGTTGTCCTAGAGTTTGTTGCACCAGGGGTGTTTTGATAAGAAGTCTTTTACTGAACATTAAGAAAAAGTTGATATTGAAATTACTCATGAGTGTCAGTTGATTTAATTAAACTTCTACTTTGGTAAAGCTTTAGAAGAATGTTTTTAAACTACTCAAGTACCCACTTGTGTCAAAATATTTTTCTGGTTAAAAAAATTAGCTTGGTTTACAACAAAAATACATGGTCTTTTTAAAATGGTTAGAAGTAAAGTTTGTTTAAAATTGCATGCATGGGATATTTAGATTTACCAAATCAAAAATTTTTTCTAACCTCACAAAAATAGTTACATATTCCACTTTTGTCTGAGCAAAGCTATTCAAATCTAGAATGTTCTTGTAGAAGCACTGAGTGTGAAAAAATGGCTTTTTAGGTGACATCATTTCATTTTGCAAATCTGCCAAAGCTATTCTTCTACCCCCGTGAAGTGGTCAGGTGTTAATCCACATTACCCTGTTAACTATGGAGTTCTCTGTTTTAATTGCCTGGGGATGGTATTGTTTGCACAGGTGCCCTAGCTGGGGAGCTGAATTAATGTCAATTTTCCTTGGCTAAAAGGCTTGTTTTTCATGTCTTGTCTGTCTTTTTGCAAACATAAACGCAGAATCTGTCACGGACTTGCATTTACAATTAGCTGTCTCGACACTACAGGCTCTCTCTCCTGCTGATGCTGCGTCATTAGTATGTAGATATATTTTCATGCCTTCACCTAAGGGCCCGATCCTCTCTTCACTGAAATAATTAAATATCTTGCCATTAATATCAGAGGAAACAGTTTCTGGCCTTACATCAGTACTCCTCTTTTCCTGAAGAGGTTGTGGGCTTTCCCAAAATTAGTGATTAGACAGCAGATCACTCTTTATTAAACACAACATTAAGGTGTGCAGCTTTTCCTAGTTCCTAGTTCCTGGAGTTTTCAATTGAGTGTGCCCTCTCAGCTGACAGTACTCAATCTGTCATAGTCCTCATATGTCCCTTTCACTGGAATTTGGATACACACATCCAAACAGGAAATGTTTCCTGTCAGATTACCTGGCTACCTAACAGTCTGCCACTGCTTAATACACTAGTTTATTTAACTTTCCCATGAGTGAATAGTTTTCAAAAACAGATCCTATTTTTCTCATTTGGAATCTTTGTTTCTAGTTTGTATTTCTATAACTCTTTATAAAAAAGCAGATCAAGAGAAATCAGCCTTGTATTTAGCTCTGAAGGTGGAAAGGCTGATTTGCTCTATAGGACACATCCAGAGTCTATGACTTATCTTCTCCCCAGTAAACTTAGGAGGGATTCCTAAGCGAGCTAGGTCTTTCATTAGAAAATTATGCCAATTTTCCCTGACACAGTGCCCAATTAAACCAAGTGTGAATGTTCCTGGGGTTTCAGTGAGATTTGGCTCAAACTGTGAAAGGAGCCCTGTTCCACAAAGCAAATATGGGCTGTCTTTTCCAGGATATTTGGTCTTGCTTCCAAACAAAATGAAGCTTACTTGAGTCTACTACCCAGGCATGGACACACACTCTAACCAGTTCTGTGCAGGGTAATTTTTGGTATTTATTTTTAATTCCTAGCAGTTTTTCAGATTATTTAAAGCAGTGAAGTGAAAATAGCGTTATGGCAATAAAATGACCCATTACTCTGTTCAAGCATACCTTTTCCAAAGAAATGGCTGTTTTCTGCTGCAGCAGACAGAGTCTCCATCCAAGAACACCATGCAAATACAGGAAGCCTTACATACAGGGGCATTTGGCGTACAATGGCTCTTCTGCCTACACCTGCTTGATTTTACCTCCAGTTTTGAATAGCTCCCTTCTGTGAAGGTGATGAAAAAGAGCGTCCAAGAAGGAAAGAAGCTGGCAGTTTCTTATTTTACAGCATCAGTATCAGCCATAAGGTCAGGCTTTGTCCATAACTCCTCTAGAAATCCACATTATAATGGCAGCTGGGAGACTAGGTATTACATGTGGAAAACTAGGTGTGTAAAGACAACTGTGGTCTACCCTAACCAGGCTATATATCCACAGGTGGTGAAGTCTACAACGATAAAAGCGAGTGATGATCTTATGTATTTCACCACCTTGTTGGAGAGCATTTCTCCCACTCTGCTGGGGATGCCTGAGTTTTGGGAGTGCGAGAGAGGGAGGTAGGGGTGGAGGGACAGAAGCATGGGGGAAGCTTGGAATATAGCATCCAGCCTTCATCAGTCTCCAGTCTCTCTGCTTGCATGGATGCCATTGAATAATTCTGAACCAAGCGAAATTTTCCTGCTTTAGGAAGGGAAGGGAACAAAATGGCTGATCCATGTCTTTCATATCCCTTGGCTAAAGTGAATATGAAAATGGGGGTAGGACACTTAGCAGACTGGACAGATGTGCAATGGTTGGAGAAGCTGATTTCTGGAGGTACAAGTTAAGGTAGCCAGCATTTCCTTATCTCTGATTTTTGAAAGATTATTGTGTGTATGCTAATTCCTTCATAAGCTGGTATTTGCAATTGCCTTAAGATATTGCTGTAAGCATTTTTTGAAATTGCTTCCAAGGGGAGAGTTTTCTGAGATGTTACCAGATTTACAAAGTAAATGACGCAGAGCTGAATTCCTTGCCTGCTTCTTCACTGCGCCATTTCAGTGACACAAGAAGCCACAGGCATGCACAAGTCGTAAGTCCTGCACCCCAGCTGCCACTCCCTCAGCACTCACCTGCTTCTCCCTCCTTCTATCCCATCCTCCAGCAGCTCAATCCCTCCTTCCTCATTTTACTCCACAAACTCTTACCTCTCACCTGAACCCCATAATCATAAATCAATAATTGCAAGATGACCTCTACATGAATGCAAGCCTGTTGAAGATGCTTATTATTTAGATGACATAGAGAGTGTTTCCTGTTTATCTTGTCCTGGATTTGTGAAGGATCCTGCTACAAATAAGTGCCTTGGCTGAAGCATCAGCTTCCATAGGATCAGCCTGATTTTACCGAGGTGGGTCCACGTCCTGAAACCTGCAATTACATTTTAATAGTCTGGAAACTATTTTCTTGCTAACAAGACTTTTATTTGCATTGTTATGGTGTAGGCATTTGATGCCAGTGCCACAAGCTGCTCTGTTGTGATGTCACTATGTAGCAAAGTGACACACTGGCATTTGCAAAGCAATAAGAATTACAAGCAAAAATATGAGATATGGGAGGATTTCATTTATTTTTAGCCAAGACTGGTGAGTCAAAAATAAATCAGCAGTTTAAAACATATCGCAAAAGTATCTAAACAGAATTTCAACAAAATGTTGTTTATTAGTCATTCTTCTATTACTAAGCTGCATCATAATTATGGTTTATACATAGGAAGCTTGCTAATTGCTTTTATATTGAAATCTCTAATTAAATATTTGGCTTAACTAAATCATAGATTAAAAATGACGTGAGAGGACATGATGTGAATAGCTGACTTTTCTGGTAATGAGGAAGATGCCTTTGGAGAGAGAGGTGTGTAATAGCAAACAGCCTCTCTGCAGCGAGTGTACAAGGAACTCATCTATTTTCCCCCCTAAAATTCTTCACAGAAGTACTCTCCTGTTGTTGATGCAATTTTAACTTAGCCAGTTCTTACTCTTAAATTGCTTGCTTTTCAGCAGTCAAAAAAAAAGATAGCAACAAGCTGCACCCCATAGAGTCTCCTTTTCAGCCTGTGTGTAGGGAATCCCTCTGTCACACCAGCGACAGCATGTGCCTCGGGGGGGGTCCCACCTTCTTTGCAATAACTTAACTTGTCTGCTATCAATGCAAACACTTTTATTTTTAAGCACTAGTTATATCAGGTCTGGGCTATTTCTAGAGCCTCACAAGCAAGGATGAGCCATTTCCTCTCCGGTAATCTAAATGGGCTACTAAATCTAAGATTAGCAGTCTTCCTGCCTTAAATGATATTAGTGTCTCTGTCTATAAAATCTTCTATGTTAAAATAAGAATCTACCTGGGAATACACATCCAAATAACTGAATTTCAATTATTCTGTTAATCATCTTAAAGAAAACACTGTATTAAGCGCTAGGATTTCTTCATTTGTTTAACAAAGCAATTCCTTCTAGTTGCACACAATTGTTTTAATTTAAAAGTGAATGTATTGCCAGGTGAATTCACTTGCATATGTGCTGGCACATTAAAATGATTTCCCTTTAAGACATCTCATGTGTATCAGATGTTGGAGTCAGAGCTTCACAGCTCAGTGACCAAGACCAAGCTGCTCAAAACAAACAAATTGGATCATTTCATTGATTCAGAGACAGGCATCAAGATAAAGTGTTTTCAGAGGTGCTATTTTCAGCATTGGCATGGACTCTGTCAGAGATCAAAATGCTGTATTAGCCATCCAGCTATTGAATTAATGTTCATAAAGATCACCTTGCACTGGCAGCACTTGGAAGATTTAAGCCAAAGTGCACAGGCATATGGAAAACAAAGTGCTGGATTGAAAACAGCTTTGAAGTTTATATAAGGTATATTTCCAGGCAAATCATGGGTTTTGAAAGAAGAATTGTGACACAATCACCTTGGTGTTTGCCATTGTCACCTTTAGTTTGTGCACATCCCTGAAGTATTCTAGCAGCCTCTTCTCCCAGGAGCAGAATAATACGGGAAGAGGAACAGCCCTCAACATCACTGCATTGTCATCAGAGTTGGTTTTGCCATTGCATTGAGTAGGATCTTAGACAGAAGGCATGGACACAACAGAAATGGATACTTCAGGGGGGTTTTTTTGCCTTTTATTTTGTCCTGTGTTGAACAGTCCTTTCAAATGTCAACTTTCCTGATCAATAAAGGCATTTCATGACAATTAAAAGTAGACAATGTCTTCTAAGACACTAGATTTTAATCTTTTGTAGGAAAGGTTAGAAGAAGACAATATAATTTGAGGGAGAGTGAATCAGCCTCATTTCCTGGCCAAATTCTATTTAGGGTTATTAGTTTCCTTTTGTCTTTGTATTCCTCCACTTTTTCAGAGACACTGTAGTTTACATTCAAACACAAGAGCACTCTGGCATGCTGTTAAAGGTCTGTTTCCTTCCACTGCACAGGTGACTATGCTGAGGTTGTGGGAAGAGCAATTATTAATTGTTAAGTCATAGCACTCTGCATTCTAGGGCTAGTCTTTAGATTAAAAGCTGCTGTATAAACACAGATTGCAATGAAAATGTATTATCCTTTATTGCCTTTATTATTTTATGTTTCTTTACTCCTATAAGGAATGAATACTTTGAAATATTTTGCAATGTCAAATATCTCTTAATTCTGCTTCTGAACACACACTAAACTCAGTGATGTCCAGCAAGATCTCAGCTGTGAGCTTTAGTCTAAATCTAAGTACTTTAGATCTTTCAAGCAGTATTGACATGACTAAAGGATAGAACCTCTGAAGTGCCTCCAAGTTGCAATCCCTATAGAGTCAGACTGAATTGGCAAAACAATAGTATTTATCGAGGCCATCAAATTAAGGGTGGTAGCATGACTTTGTATAAACATATCCTAGAAGTCCAATCAAAATCTGACAAACAGGAACATGCTAATCTTACAGTAAGAAAATCAATTACATTTTAAAACCTCAACCTCTCTTTACCTATAAAGCATAAGGAGATTGAATCCATGATCTGATGACAGACTGCCCTTGAATTCCTACATCATAAACTGAAAGTGGCAACCGATAAACCTCCAAAGGGATGAGCCTCTCTTCTGAAATGCACTGAATATACACCAGCTATGTTCGAGTCACTCAGTGAAGTAGGTACTTATGGAGTCTTAACACATTGCTACAGTATGCTTCAGGTCTGGTGTCACATGCACTAATAGCAGGGTAGAGAGATAGAGCTAATCTCACCTTCATACAGTCAAGGCATAGTCACTGCTCACAGAAGTAGTATCATGGTGTTAGATCTCTCCTGAGACTTCTGCCCTACAGCATCCCCACCAACGGGCAGGAAAGGGCTGAGGGGTGTCCCTGAATCAGCACATCCTTTGGCAGTCCTGAAAGAGCCCTCCCCTGTGGATTGCTGCCAGAGGAGATGGTGCCTACCACCCTGCTGGGCTCCTCAGGCTCTCCCCCTCCAGGGTTTCTTGACAGATTGGCAGAAGTCAGAATGAACCCTACGTAAATTTGTTTTCAGATGTTTACAGGCTGCAGGTTGCTTTGGTAACGTGGTTTAAATCCCAGTATAGGTCTGTTTGATTTCATCTGTGTAGAAGTCTTTATAAGATGACCAGGATCTCTTTTCCCTGTACACTCATCAGTTATTTATGTTGGACTGTGGTCAGGAAGCTCAGGCAGACTAAGACTCTTTCAGCATTGTTACTGACAGGACCTATGCCACAGCTTCATCTGTTTTATTTTCCTCAGCAATGCAACCAAACTAGCATGTTTCCATTCTCCCACAGTGAGCAGATGTCAGCCACACAGCCCCTGCTTGGGATGGGGGGACAGTGCTGCATTTCCATAGATAACTCAGCACTGACTATGCCCTGCAGAGCCCAGCCCAGCTCCTCTGTAAACCTCATAGTCATATTTTCCACGTGTGGTAGAAGCCTGATTTTACTCCAGCCACCTCAGCTGATCAATATGTTGACATTAGCTATTAGAGATGCAAGATCATGTGGTGAGAGGTACTGTCTCATCAGGCACTTCTGGAACAAATTAAAGAGTTACTACTCCCTGCTTTGCTCACCCACAGTCACCATCTTATTTAGAATGTAAGAATGACAGTAACAAGGGCAGTGAGGAGCAGACAAGAAGGACTCATCCCTTTCATTTTGAAAAAAGATCATGTCATTGTCATTTAGACTTGATCCTCATTGTGAACGGAAATATTAAAGGATTAGTGAGTTATTTATACCCAGTTATGCCCTCGAACTGCTCCCATATGTGTGCAGAGAAGAGGATTGCCCAGTGTGACCACCACACCAAGAGAGGGGTTGGCTAATGCTTTATTTTCGATGACTTAACAGACTAAGGGAATCCTGTTTCTGAAGAGCTTCCTAAAATAACACTGCTTACTTGTTGTGACAGTAAATCCTAGATTAAAGTATTGCTCTTCTTTCTACCTTTCCTTCTATTTCTTTCTCTTACAAAAATAAAAATATTCTCCTACACCTCAGGTAGGATATTGAACATAATTGTCTGGAAACACATGCTTCATCTGGGAACACTGGACATGCAAGAGAAAACCAAAATCCTAAATTTCATGGCAGCTGATAGGAGCAGTGCATGAAAACTATGTAAGAAACTATGTAAGACTTTAAAATATTGTTCTGAAGCTAAACATGGTGTAATTTTTTAGAACATCGGAAGCTGAGATGGAGTAACATCACAAACTCATTTCTGTTTTATGCTACACGCTTGAATGCAGTCTAGTGTCAGACAGCTGGGGAAGTTTTATGTACTATTTTGATTGCTGAGCACTGAGACATGGCAGACTGCCATTCCAATCCACCAGTTTCAAAAGCAGGAGCAGTGCAGGCCATGTCACACAGCTTGTGAGCCTGTAAGACACTTTCTTCAGCTATAGTAGGATTTGGATGGCTGTAAGTCCCTGTTTACAAATGATCAAGTAAAAGTGCTGCTTTTGGCAAGAATCTGACTTAAATGGTCTCATTGCACTCCCTAAGTAACTAGCTGTGTACCCAAGCCCTACTCAAGAGTGTACATACACAAGGTTTTTCTATCATAACTACACGCTGGGAAACTGAGCGTCCCATGAGGGGGAAGAGGATTGCACCACACACTTATGCTTCCCAGTTCATCTGTAAATAAGCTGTGACTCCCTAATTGCTTCCCTTATTAAGCTGCTGAGGAGTGCAGAGGACAGGCCTCACCCCATGATCCTGCTGCGCCTGGCAGGTGCCTTTAGCAGTTTCATGGGGACTGTAAGCCCACTGCATGCCCTGCTGTGGCCAGGTCACTGAAGCAAAGGAGCTGCTGGGGAAAATGTGTCACTATGGGCATTGCCAGGAGGAGTCTGAGCATCCTGGAGGAGTCCACCCAGGAGAAGAAGGTAAGGCTGATAATGGAGTTAATGGCATAAAGCACTTGTAGCTGGTATACAGACAAAGTCCTTTTTTATCTTTCAATAATGTGTCTTAAAAGAGGTTTTGAATACAGGTTTTCAATTTATCTGTTATTACCTAGCAGTCTTCTTTCAGCTGTATAATATGTCAATAAAGATTCATTTGGGGCCTTGAAGGCCAGAATCCTTTGGAAACCAAAAAAAGCCTCTGCTTCAGCTGTGGCTCGAAAAAATCTCTCCTCTTTATTTCTGCCTCTGAGTTTCATGCTTCTCTACTTCCAGGTTGTATTCACTGCAGTATCATTAGTAAATGCTGCTTCTGGATACATTATGCAGCAGGAAGAAATAAAAGCAGTGAGATGTCCATCATGGTTTGAAGATCTAATCCGTAAAGGGTTTTAGAAAATTCTCATTGCTGGGACAGGGAGATATCCAAGCACACTCAATCACACGTGTTGGTCTTACTGCCTATGATGAATTTTGCACTTCATACTTCTGCCAGTGGAGAGCAAGGTAGTGTGACCACCTTGTGTATGAGCCTGCTTACAGCTGTCATTGGCAGGAAAGTGCACAAAAACTGATGCCTAGTTACTCAACGGTTGGTGTCACAAGCCCCAAAGGGTTTAGCAGGTTCCAAGTCCTTATTTAGGTACTCAGACTCGCACTGCTCTGTACGGAGAAGGTCAAGTAACTCAGAAAAAATGGTGCAGAAAGGAAGGGATGCAGGGTGGGAATCTGGGACTATGGAAGTCAGGGTGCATCTCAGTGTTCCCACTTTCTTTCCCTGGCTGCCCTTCCACCTCCCTCCCTCATACCCTGACCAGAGGGTGGTCGGGGCTTAATCTCGACCTGGATGGAGATCAGGAAACAGTCAGATCTGTACTGTATTCAGTGTTCTCTAAACAAGCAGGTAAGGATGACTCCCTCAGGTGACAGAGGGAAGAAAGGGAGTATATGCATATCCCTTGAATTCCCAGTAAAGTCCCTCTGGACACAAGACAGGAATGAGTGTTCAGGTCTACCTGGTCAGAGGTCAGGTGAATCCCAGGCACAACAAATCAAGGCATGGTTGAGAGGTGCCTTTGGTGTTAAAATTGCAGTGGGAGAAAACTCCTCTCTTGTTGTATGACCCCAGATACAAAGCTTGTTGTATACTGGAGGAACAGCAGTGATGCCAGAGTGGCAGATGCACTCAGAAGGAGAAGGAGAGAGAGATTAATCTGCATTGGTGTGCATGGGCATCCAACTAGGCATTAAGTCCAAACTGCTTCATTGGAAGTATCAGGGCTTTTAGAGACTTTTCCTTTCAGGAAATGGAATTTCTGATACTTCAAGAACTTTAATGTCATAACACATAAAGTGCCTTTGGCTATCTTTGAGATCTAGTCACAGCCATGCAGAAGTTGCACCTCTAATAGTGGAAGTAGGAAAATTCAGGAACCTCCATCCCTCCGTAACCATTTTATACTATTCTGAAGTTTTAACATCCTATGGGAATAATAAAAGGTGACGCAAGAATCAGACTTGGGTTTCCTGACTTTAGTGTTCTTACCGTCACTGAAACACCAGGGGAAGCCAGATAAGATTTCATATGAACCCTTCCAGGATAAAGAGCAATACTTAAAATTGTGGCATGTAAAGTCATACTGCCATTCACATTTGCTGGAACTTGACAGGTCTTTTATTATTATTTTATGTATTTTCCATTTTTTCTTTTATATTTACTTTTGCGTTATCTCGTGGCATTTTTTGTATTGCTATTATGGAAAGTCTTGTATTCCGCATATTATTCTGTGGTAAGAGGATATGAATGAACTCTGATTCAGCAAGTCAGCAGTACTGCAAGAAAGACTTCAGGGTCAAAGCAATTGGCTGCCATAGACATAAAAGCATTACACTAAAATAGCATTGCAGCATTCACAGAAGGCACAAAAAAATCAATTTCTCTTTAGAGACTACAGAAATAATTATGATCTATTTTTGCAGTACAAGTAGAATCCAATTTTTTGATGATGTCAGTTCTTTTAGGTACTCCATGATGTCATTTGCATAGATGATGTAAATAGAAGAACAATCAGCATTACAGTTCTCATCAATAGTGGCTGGATTTGCAGTTTCATTTCAAATAGATCCCAGTCTAGAGTCTGGATTTTTAGTGAAATGTCACCTAACCATTAGGACCACACTGACTTGTACAACTGAAAAAAATCTCCCAAGGAAAGTCAGTGTCCTGTGCACTTTGCATTTTTTTGCTTTGTTCTTCCTTAAAATGAAACAAAGAACATCCAAAAGCAATTTGTCATTTTGGTTCAGAAAACACTGAGGCAGAGGAAGAGAAACGGCCTAGTATGGGATTTCTTTTTTTTCACCAAGTGGCATATTTTGAAGTATTTTGCAATAAATTTGGCTCAACCTTGAGACAAAGGCTCTGGTTGGTTCCTCACACATCTGACTTCATGTGTTCACCTCTATTGATGAGGTAATTGCTGCTCAGCCCCTCGCAGCCCACCCCCATGGTGCAGGACCCAAGCGCTCACTGGTGCCCTGTGGATCAGAGCCTGCAGGAGATGCTGGGTTTGCCTTTTCTCAGTGACTTCAGCTCTGAGAATAGGGATGCACGGGACTGTCAAAAGACGCAGCTCCTTTTCTCAAAAGCCTTTTTTTCTGCAGGTCAAGTAGTCCAGGATGGGCCCCATAGTTTCAGATAAGCTGTCCTCTGAGAGATGGCATGGCACTGCTGGCAGCCTGTGAGCAGCACAGTCAGTGCAGGAGTACTGTATGCTTTGCAAACTAAGCCTGGCAAGGCGCTCAGCTCAGGGGCAGGGCAAGATGTATCTCCTGCTGTGTTTACTTGTTTGCAGGTGAAATAAAACACAGCCAGTCAGTGGGGAATATAATGCTCTAATGCACATTATCACTTCTCTTCTGAGTTTACATCATCAACACCATTCAATCATCTCCTTATTATATACAGCCAGGTGCATACACTTTCTTTAAATCTATTTAATCATAAGACTACCTCCACAAAGTTTAGGATACAAAACGCATTTGCCCATGCAGAGAATAGAAAAGAACATTTGTATCCCAAGGTGGTATTTTAAAAGTGATTACTGTAAACAAATAAAGTCCAGCTAGAGGTGTAATAAAAACTGCAAATGAAATGCAAACAATTAAAAAACCCCAAAACTTTTCCATTTTAAAATTGCCAAAGCAGATTTAAGTAACTAAAAATAGGTCTTGTTTGGAATAAAAAAAGAAAAAGTTTTTTCTACTTTTCCATTTTGAGGAAGTTCTCAATGACTTAATAAAATGTGAAATTTCTGAATTACGGAACTTCTTTAAAATAATGCTCAAAAGCTGATGATTGCAGTTTAGTCAATTTAGTCTGTTAACAAATGTCTATTTGACTATTAATGATGCAGTGAAATAATATATGCATTGGTTTGTATTTTTGGTTTGCGTGAGCACTTGGTCCTGATTTGCATATCTGCATACTCAAGCAAAACCCCCGCTAGTGTAGAATAGGTTATTAAAGTCTTGCTCAAAAATACATGCAGATGTTTTTCACTTTCTCATTAAGAGGTTGTTTCATATGCTAGCTCACCATTTTAACACCTTTTCTGAAGTGATCATTACCATTAAAGACTTTTCCCAAAGAGGGGAAGTGGCCTCTGCCTCACCTATCCCCATCCAGAAATGCCCATTGCTGGGGCTGACCTGCATGGCTCCTGTGGTCAAAGCTGAGCTGTCTGAAAGGGATGGAAAGTCACTTCTGACAGGGGAACAATGACAGGAGAATGGCAGGTGCTCTGGGAGAGGTTTTCAGGGATGTTTTCAGGCAGCCAGAACATGCAGTTGGGAGTGATACATGAAAAAACCCTCCGTTTTTGGCCACTCCCAACACTTCAGAGAAGGAAGCAACTGCCAGGCTGAACACTATTGTCTGATTATAATAGAGACACATATGGAAAGAAAAGAGTCTCCATAGCAGCCCATTTGAAGAAGAGCTCGATCTTCACTTGGGAGTTGTCCAGCTGGTGGCCAGGAGCCTGGAGTTCATGAGCTCTTGGTAGCAAACACAGCTGAGGGACTGTGCCCTGCTGCATTGCCTCAGCTGTAATTTCTGAGTGGCTGGAAGGTGGAGATCTATGTAGCTGTAATTTGTCCTCTGGGTGACAAAGATCAATAAACACACCAAGGTCCCTAGCAGGAGATCAAGGATAAAACCTGCCAAACACCTAGTACAAAGAGCTCGGCAAATCTCTGAAGTTCATCATATTTAGTAACTCGCTATATTGGATTTACTGTGCATGGCACAAACAAGGGTTTTGAACTATTGAGGGTATCTTTCCTTAGGATCCTCTAATGCCCCTCTAAGGGCATGGTGGTTAGTGATCAGATTAATATATTTCAAGGTTTCCTGCCATACACCATAAAGAAAGAAATAGAAGAAGCCAAACAAAGTAAATTTTCTTCCAGAATGTTGTATGACTATTCAGAAGTATGAACTTGCTTCTTCACATATAAAATGCTTAGAAAGAAAATGCTTAGAAAACTAGCCAGCATGGTACAATTTTTTAAAAAGTATTTATAGTTGTCTTTTTTTGAGAAATAGCTTTTTGTACTATGGAGGGTTCAGAAAAGAGTAATCTTGTTGACAGATTTTTAGTTCTGCCACTTAAAAATAGCAAAATGGTTTTTAAAAATTTTCTAAATATCCTTATGTTCTGACAATATGTGCTATACTTCTCAAATCAATGAAGGGATGAATACAGTCCTATCTCAGGCTTGGAGATGTTTGAGAAAGGCAGGGGGAGATTTACCTCTCATGTGAGCTCATGCCTGTTTATTTTCTGCTAATACTAGTCACTACCCAGCTGTTGATTAAAAGCAAAAAGCTCTAATATCCCATTGCACGGACTACTTTTAAGAAGTGCTGCTAGATAAACAGCCACACTGGACTACGAATGAAAGTTTTCACTTCTTTTGTCGCTTTTAACCCTTTCTGTTAGAGTTATTTTCCTTAACATGAAACAATCAAATGTTCCTAACAACACAGATAACAAGAGAGAGACCACTTTGGGTATCTGGTGGATGGAGCACGGAGTGCAGGAATCCACATGCTGCATTAAGAAATATCTCATAACTTTTTACCAAATATTTGCAGGTAAGGAGGCTGGATCACAAGCCTCCCTTTTCAAGGTTCTGACTCATCAGACACCTAAGTGACTCCAGTAGCAAGTTTACTGTAAAGTGATGTGATGGCCAGTGACCCTACCACACAAGGGACAAAGAAAGTCCGCTGGTAGGACAGTCCCTAGTACCAGAAATTCCTCCCATATCAGGGTGACAAAAGAGGCTTCTCCCAGGATGCTCTGTCCTGCTATGTTAATGTGCCCCAGTTCTGCTTCCCTGGTTGGCCTCCCCGCCCCTTGTTACCTAATATGTCCCTGCCCTAGAAGGTTCTCCACTCCAGGTTCCCCCATTGGTCCTTGTCCCATCGCCATTCCCCCAGAGTTTCCCCATTGGCTCCCTTACCCTAGTCCTGCCTGTGTACCGCCCCTGTGCCCTCAGACCATTGGTCTCTGATGCTCGATCAGGTCCCCTACTTAAACCTGGACCCTCTATTGTTCCTGATCTTTGTCCCTGGATCTCTTCTTGGTGTGGCTGCAATAAACCTTGTCCGTGGAACCCCATACGAGGACCCTTCCCAGCTCTTTGTCGTTGACCCATATACTGAAGCTATCCGTGCGTGTGTGCATGTATGTGTATGTGAGTGTGTGGTGGTCCTGCCGAGGGGCTTCACTAAGGAGATGCTTTTAGGAAGGTCGCGGCATCTCGCACTCCGGCACTGCAAAGCCACAGCACCCAGCTAGCGACAGAGTGAAGTAATGTTTCAATGCAGGCTCTTGACATGAAGTTTAGCTTATTCTGTGTCATTGTGACTTTAATAAAAACTCTTCATTCCCTGACTCCATAGGTGTTTTTACTGCTTGCAGGATGAAGAATGCTTATGCTCAGGAAAGTGGCCAGCACGCTGTACTTCAGTATTCCTGCTAGATGTCATGAGCATGGCGCATGAGATGACATGTGCATGAAGGCTTACATTATCTTTGAGAATATCAAATGAACATTATCTGCAATCCAGTAGGTTCTTTATGGATAATTTGCCACCTACACATACATTATTAAAGCTTTTGATGCACCTGAGTGCTCATCTCTAAGTTACAGCAGTAAGATGAAACCCCACCAAGTTATTATTACACGATTTTTCTTGCTAATATGGTATTTTACTACTGTAATTACTTCCATGTAGGAGACTCCAGAAAAAGGTTTCATCTCCATTATTAGTGATTTATAGGATCAACTTTGTGCATGTCTTGAGCTCTCCTGTGACCTGCTGAAGCACAATTAATGGAAGCTATAACAAGGAAAGTTGAATTCCCTCAGAAGACAGAAACAGGACTTCCAGAAACAGGAAGAGGGGAAAAATCTATTACAGCAAGAGGAAAATGTAGAAGAACAGGAACATATTACAATAAGAACAGTTATGGGGAACCTGACCACAATGGGGTAGAGAGGTGGAGAAGAATTATGATAAAAAATACATATGCTGCTCAGTAAACCCCTTCTGGCAAGGATTGTATTTACACAGAGAACACTTTTGCTTTGTTTTTAAAAACTTAATGCCCCAGATGTTAATGGGAGAAAACGTCTGAGACTTCATTCTTGTGTTGAAAACTGTATGAGTCAAGCCCTGGGAAAAAAGGCAATGTCCTCTACACAAGAAGAGGACTCACTGCACCGTTATTCTGAAGACCAAGGTCAAAATCTACTTGTCTTGAGGGGTTCTTTGGCCAAAGTCTCTCCTGATGAGATTAGGTCTGGAAATAACACCATGTTCTTTAAGGACAGGGAATTTAGAGTGGAATTCAATAAAAATTCCTCTGAGTGTGGTATTTTCCTTCATTTCCTCTTCCACTCTGCTGTAGTGCAATATCTCTCCTCCCAGCTACAAACTGCAGCAAAACCTGTCTGGGGAGAATAAGGTTTATGTACAATGCCTGATTGCAATAAAGCTGGCTGAGCTAAAGTATGAAGCCTCACATAAAGCTGTTCACTTACTTTAAAGACTAGTCTGTGTTGCTTCAACCCTCTTGCACCAAAGGGGTTTGTACTGCTCTAATTCTGTAACATGGGAAGGCTGCAAAACTCGCATGTGGCGTACGATGAGATGAAAGACATTATTACTTTTTAGGTGAAGTCTAGTGTTATAATTATTCTCTTGACTGCTGTTAAATCTTTTCTGGAGCAGATTCCCTCTATGACAGTAAGCTTACCAGTTATAGAAAAGGAATATTTTTCTTTATAACCTTCATAATGTCCTTGCTTTACTCTTGTTTAGCAGAAACAGCATTTAAAGAGAATTTTCTGACTCTTTTTTTGTAGCGGGTCCCAGGAGCTCAAAATTTACAGTCCTGCCTTCGTCCTTGGAAATATATCTGCATGTTCACAACTTCAGATTGAAGTACAAATATTTTGGCTGTTTGGTTAAAGCCCCTAACTTAGCTTTCCTGCTGGGATTTTGCAGCCAGAAAAGATATATCTGTGTTTTCTTTTTACTTTCAAAATATTTTGTGTACTTGAGTTGTACTATCTTTTGTTTAGAATTAAGTTTTCTGTTGTTTTGTCTTGAAGTAGTTCAAGGACTGGGTAGGGAGGGTCAACGTTAGACTTTAAAGAATACATGAAGCAAGCACTTACAGAAATAAGATCCTAAGGTGAGAGACAGTTAGGAGATTTGCAGAGAATGTATGATTGCATTTTGTGAGGGTGCTGAACTGCAATTAATAATGCAGAGTGCTGCTGATTAAGTACGTGATAAATCTATGTTCTAGAAGAAGTCATCAATTTGCAGCTGAGGTTATGGTACTATTTGTAGGCATAAGTTCACATAACCTCATTTATAGATGTGCTAACTACTTGTTCCCACACAGAGGACTTTATTTAAGTCCCTTGTACATGTGGAATGTGTCATCTGTTTGCATGTGCCACCTTTGTTTTGGTTTGGTTTTAGTTTTGGCTTGTTTCTTACACTACTTTTTGCTTCCAAGCTTAATGTGAGGTAAGCACAAGCATGTACTGTTGTCACACTGAGTGTTTTAAATAACACTCTAATGTGAATATGTGTTTTAGATAACACTTATAATGTGTAAGTATGCTGTTCCTTAAAAATGACCGATTTGCCCACTGCTGGGCAAAACTAGAGGTCATACCAGTGTAAAAGAAATGCACATAACATTACCATAGTAGCAAGTGAAATTAATATAGTGAAGGTATAAAACTTAGTGATAGACTATTTATATGAAAAACCTTTTACACTGAGAGGTAAGTCTTTCTCAAGGTCACAAGTTGTATCTCCTTCACCTCCTGGTTATTGCATGATTATAACTAAGCATCCAAATACTAAATAAGAGAGAAATGAGGGAGACAATTTGGGAAATAAAGGCATTTATGAGGGAATAAATTAGTTACTGACTAAATATTTTCAGCATTTTGATAAGATGTTTCTTGTGTGCCAAGAGACATTGCTGAGTAGGTGTCAAAAGTCCAAGCAAATTCAATCTAAAGATAACCTCAAAGAACATTCCCTGCCAGGACTTTGTTTATTTTAGCAGTTCAATATGTTTCACAACATGAGATGAATTTTCATTATGTATTGCTGGTAGTGTATCACTCTGCAAGAACCTGCAATGACCTCACTTAAATTTTTCACCCACCCAGGAGCAATTTCTCCATTAGCCAGGCTGCATGGGGGCTGGGGGTGGAAAGTTCCTGCTGCTCTGAGGCTGAGGACAGCATGTTATAGTATACAAAAGCAGTCAGACTAAGAAAATGCAATGCTTTAGTCTAATTTTCACCTAAGGGCTGTCTATTAATGCACAAACACCATCTAAAACCTGTGGCAATCTTTTCTAGATCTTCATTAAAGCACCATTTTTTTTTCCCCAAACAGGATAAAATATCTGACACAGGCACAGTAAAATTATTCAAACATTGCTTATATACAGCCTTTATGACTGTCAGTCTTTGTTTTAACCAAGAGAAGCACACCAAATTTACAGAAGACAGTACAATAGTCCCTGATCTTTAGACCACAGGGCAAAAAGCTACAATCATGGAATCACAGAGTGAACTGGATTGGAAGAGACCTTAGAGATCACTAGTTCCAATCTCCCTGCTGTGGACTGGGACATCTTTCACTAGACCAGATTACTCAGAGCTCCATCCAACCTGGCCTTGAGCACTTCCAGGGATGGGGCATCCACAACATCTCTGGGCACCTTGTTCCAGTGCCTCACCACCCTCACAATAAAGAATTTCTTCATAATATCTAATCTAAACCTTTTTGAAACCATTGCCTCTTGTCCAATCACTACATACCTTGTATAAGGAGAGTCAAGGACAAGTTCTACTGGAAAAAATGCTAGATTATTTTTTGCCCACACAAGCATAACATGATTCAATCTTTTTTTATAGTGTGAAGTCTGAAATGCCAGAGAACAGGGAAAGGAATTTCAAACTTACCAGTCGGCTTTCAAGTGGGATGTAAAATCAAAATAAGGAATAATAGCCCAAAGAACTTCTCTGTGTACAGGCTACAGGCAATCCTTAACTACTTAGCTAAGTAGCTTACACAGCTACTAAGGAAAAAAATCTTTAATGTGTAGGATTAAATCTGAAATTACTCTTTTTCCCCACTTGTATTTTGTCATTTGGTTGCCCAAGCACCTGTTTTGCTAAGTTTATATTAGTGTCCAACAGAACAAAATCCTCAGCTGAAGGCAGGGTCTCTGGGCCTTGCTGGAGTAATATGGAAAATGACACATTAATATTGCTCTTTAGAGACCTGGAATTAAGTCTTCAGTTTAGCTGCTATTGTTTTGTCATCACAGATTGAGACACAGTTTGACAACACAGTTTAAGGTTATGAATGTTGCTCTTATGGTTAATGTGGCTCTAGAGATCCAGGTTCAGCTCTTGGCTCAAGCACAGGCTTCAGCTGTTCAATAAATCTGTGTGTGTCAGCCTCTAATCTGTAAAAGTCAGATAATAACATATTTTTTTTCCCTATACTGTGTGACAGACCCTGCTATCTGAATGTGACATCAGGATGCTACAGTCCACTGATCAAGGGAAAGGTCATCATTTAGTGTTACGCATTCAATTAAAAAAATAACAACAAAAAAAAAAAAAGGCACAGAGAATGCTTTCCAAGGTCATCGTTACCTGTCAGGCTTTCCTTTTTTTTTTACTGCAGAGTGAATGTCCCCTTTTTCTGCATATTTTTTTCACTGAACAGTCAGAAACAAAACCATTTTTGAAGGAATAACACCTTTCTAAGAGAATTGAAGTATATTTACAGAATATCAAAATGCGTTGACTTCAGATCCAGAGAGGAGCTTGTGCTATGCCACTAAGTGTGCATGAGTACTCCTCTTAGCCACGTTTTCTTACCCTCATCAGAAGAAATTTCTTCCTCATAACAGTGCAAATGGCTATAAAGTTTTTAAATCTCAAAGACTATAAACACATTCATTCAAAGTAGGGCATGGTGTTTGTATATATCTTTGTAGATCTCTTTTTTAATCTGTGTTAGGCAGTAGGTACAATGCAATGCCAGCAAAGTATATTCCAAATATTCATTAAAATATGTATTCCTTTTTCATTCTCTTCAGGTTCTTGACTACTTTGATTCCATAGCCCAGCTACACTTGGTGAGAAAAAATACGTCCTTTACCAGTTTTGAGTTTGCTGCCTCTGCACTTACTGAATGCTCCCTTGTTACTGCATGAGCAGTGATGCTCCCTGTCATCTCTAGATCTTTCATTATTCTACAGACTTCCTCCCTTCTTACTATTCTCTGTTCTAGGGCCAATGTTTCAAATATTTTCAATTTCTCTGACATATTAAAGTTTTTCTGAGTCTTTGCTCAGTCCCATCACCCATGTACGAACTCCTTCAGTTCTACCATAACCTCTCAGAGATCACATGGCCAGTACCACTTACTGGATTCTGCATAAGTCCTGAGTATTGCTTTACAGACAGACACCATAAAGGAATCTATATTTTTCTCCATCCTGTTCTTCATTTCAGCTGGCTTAAAAATGTTTTTATAGTGTGCAAGTTCTTCTGTAATGATGCCTAGGAATTTCTGAAGTTAGTGCAAGCGTGGGGTCCTTGCTGCTAGAGAACATTTTGCTCCCTGGTATATGGGCTTTTAGAGGACTTTTATCTGCAGCATGCATACCTACACCAGGTACAATGAGATTTCCTCCCAGAAAAGAAATCCTTCAGGATGTCTGAAGTGTTTACAGGCACTTCACAAGTTCCTGCTTCTGTGCCACAAATTAAATTATTTTATAAAGACAGATTAGACTGATGAGATTTTGGCATGACAAGCAAAAGTCAAAAAAGAAAATAAAAGAAAAATCCTGGACTACTTGAAAGTGTGTCATGGACTTTAAATTTTTTAGGTGGAGGTCTCTCCTAAGATACTCCTCTCTGCAGAAAAACTCCTCAGATAAAATCCTGTCTGCAGAATGTGTTTCCTGATTACTTATCAGCTACATTTCAAAGTGAACTGTGTGCCACTGAAAGATGCCAATTCAACAGATGAGAGGACTGAAGGTCCTTCAGAGGGACAGAGAAACAAACATGCACCCACGAGATGTTCCAGCTCCAGCGAACTGGCAACGTGGCTCAGTCCAAAGGGAAATTTCTCATCTAGAAAGAATTCATCTTCTGCCTAGATTACATATTTACATGGTCCTTATTACTGTGTTATCTAAATTATTTGTAATCTAGAACTGTATCACTGTAGAGTAATGGGCCATTTTGCAGACACAAATGCAGTTACACACGACACACTGGAGCCTCGTAGCAACAGCCTCTTTTTCAGTCATGGCTGCTGCCATGGCAGCTTACCAGGGAAGGCGCATGGGAATGCATGGTTTTGCTGTGGAAGATATGCAGAAGTTGCTGAGTATGTGCTTGGCAAGCATTTGCCCATGGTCTTCTTTTTCCTGCCCAGCTGCTGAACTTTACCCAGGCTGCCATTTGAGTTGCAGCACACCAGTTATCCGTCTGGCTCGTCTGCTGCACTTGCCAAGTAATGCGCATTAGTTTGGCCTTTGCTGTTTTTCTGTATGTGAATGTGCTTGCTTGAACTAGGGAGAAGCCATGATCTCATTTCATAAAATCCATCAGGTTTTTTAAGCATTAAACTTAAGGATATGTTGGCTCACTCATGGACAGTCCTTATCCTTCAGTCCATTTAATTCTCAAGACATTCTCTACTTCCCCTGCAACCTTCTAAATATTTGTTTCCTTTTCAATTATGTTGGACAACAAGACCAGAATTATATACCAAGCTGAGAGCAAAACCCTGCTTTAGGAGAAACAGTCTGACAATGCCTGAATTCCATTTCAACGCCCTGTTTCTTTCTCTGAAGCAGCAAGTGTGACAAAGGTTCAAACACCCACTTAAGATGTGTTTGTGCACCACCCCCACATCCTCTCAGCCCTCCTGATGGAGAACTCCAGGCAGTTTGGCTGGAACCAGGCTCAGTCCGTGCTGCTTGGGGCTGCTGTGAAGGGTAGCTTTTCCCAGCACCGTTCATGGACAGGGCAGTCAGAAACAGCAAGCGATGCTGCCAGTCGCTGAATAAGATAGGGCACATGCCAAGGGGCAGAAAGGATGACAACGGGTTCATCCAGTCAGATGTAGCTATGCTAGTCGGAAGAGTGTCCTGGCAGAGAATCTGCAGCTCCAGGGCTTCAGGCAGTTGGGCACACCAGGCAACAGGAAGTGATGGAGTTTGCCCAAGGTTGAGGATCAAGCGACCCTGAATGCATGCGACCATAAGTGCTGGTGAATCAACACACAGTGGCCCCACTCCAGCAACAGTAACAAAGCTGTGTTGCAGAAAACAGCTGGATTACTGCTGTCAGGGGGGGACCGAGTGAGGATCTCTTAGCCATGAGCAGCTGTGACATCCTCCATGTCCCTGAGCAGCTGCCCACCTGTGGGTCACAGCAGGGATGGCAGAGTGTTGTGCCTTCACCCTGCAGCTGCTACAGTTCTTAGTGTGGATGATGGTGCATTTGCACTTACATGACTGACCATGCTCTGCAATCACTTGGAACACAGGCATATTTTGTTATCCCCGTTTTACTTTATGTCACCTTTCTGTGGGGAGACTGAGGGATAAAGCAAGCAAATAAAGGGTCAAGAATGTCTTAGATGACTTGGTTCATTGTACATGAGTTATAATGCTCAATCCAACCCAAGCCAGATGCACAGAACAGAGAAACGAAACACACAGGAGGTATTTCCTGTTGGCCACAGGAGTCAGACTGCACAGGTTTATCCTCAGCCATCTCTTTTTAATGGTGATCTGTAAGTCTCCAGCTGCTGTGCTGTGAACATCTCTCAAGAAATTCTGCCAGACATCACATTCATGGCTTCATTCACTGCCAGCTCTTACATCACCTGTTGTTGGCAGACTCCATCAATGAGGACGGTTTTCTGGCAATTATGTCAGCCAACCTTCTTCTTTATATGGCTGTGTTGTTCTGCATTTGTTATCAGCTGTTGTAGTTTATGAACTGTTTTCTGGAGAACTTTAAATTGACATATTTGCCTGTAGCTTCCAATGTTAATGCACCTTGACTGCAGGTGCAATTCTGTCTTTTGGACATGTGCTGCTTTTGGTTTGGGTTTGGTTTTTTTTAAGAGAACTGTCAAACAATTAAAGGAAAAGCTAAAGAGCCTCTTTGGGGAAGCAGCAGCCAGAATCTCTCTAAAATGTTCAGAAAGATATAGGAGGCGGTTCCTGCAAACCTATCAGTCAGCTTCCAAACTCCCCAGTGAGGGCTTGGAGGCTGGGGATGGTTGGTAGGGGATTAGGTGGAAGCTGTTATCACGGGCTGGCTAGG
Organism: Corvus cornix cornix; assembly: GCF_000738735.6. Classification (NCBI taxonomy): domain Eukaryota; kingdom Metazoa; phylum Chordata; class Aves; order Passeriformes; family Corvidae; genus Corvus; species Corvus cornix. The sequence goes on along the minus strand of NC_047056.1, from coordinate 58,168,361 downwards.
TTATGCATTTCCTTCAATTCAATCCCTGCTGTGCACAGGGCTGCAATGTACCTAAGAGAGGCATGTTCTTTGCTTCCCTTTTGAGCCCTGCTCTGGCCAAAAAAGCCTTTATCAGAGAACACATTTGAGTACCGTTGTTCATTAATGATAACTGAAACGGAATGCAACCTCTTTTTCATCTCCATTGCCTCTGCTGTAATTCCTCATGGAATAAAATCTCCTGGGACTTTGCAGCACTACAAGTTGATTCCTAAAGGAAATTTAAATAAACATTGCCTAAGTTTGATAGAAGTAATCAGTTGGGTTCTTTCCTTTTGATGTCTACAGCCTGAAGTTGCAGAAAGTCTTAATCTCCCAACTTAAGAGAAAGAGAGTGAATCATCACTGCAATTTTATGCTTTTTTCTTGAGCAGTTGTCTGCTTTTCTTTCATTTATTTATTATAATGACCAGAGGATTGCAACCAGTCATTAGTATGGGAGGGAGCCTGGATGCTGTTCTTGTGGGAATTCCACACTCCCTGCAAGTCTTGCATAAGGCAGACTTTCCCTCAGAGTCAGTACAGGATTCCTTCTTGCCAGACACTCTTTTCCTTTAGCAATGGGACCATATGAGGAAAAAGTAATCTTTATTCCCCATTAGGAAACCTCATTCTTCCTCCTCAAACCAGAGATATGTTAAAACTCCCATTACGTAAACATAAAACAGCACTTTAATGAAATTGTCAGTGTCTTTTTATGATGTCCCAATATTCTAGTTTGACAGGTTTATAAAATAAGGTGGACTTTGCCACTCTCCTTAAAGTGTAACACCTTCCCTCTGCTAGTTAATAACATTACTTAAGTAGTCTGTGTTATGACATTGAAGGTCACATGTTCAAATTCTGCTGATCAGTCAAAGCAAATGTCATCGCAAAAGCAATGGCTTCTTTTCTTACTCATTTTTTATCTGAGAATTGCTGCTGATGAGCAGTTCACAGCTCCCTGGCATGGATGCATCAGCAGGTGCCATTCTTTTTTCAGTACTGGAAAAACAATCACTTATGTAATTCTCATACTGCCAAAAATCCACACCACAGACGAACCATCAAAATACCAGCTGAATTTACTACATGGTCAGATGAGCAGTCAGAAAACAAATACTTATCTGAAACTGCAAAAAAAAAAAAAAAAACAAACAACCCAGAGCTCATAGAGGCTGGTTAGAGCAAAGTGGTGCAGTATTTTATCAATATTATATTCTAAGGACAGTTTTAGTGACCAGGACTGTATTGAAAGGATTTAGTTATCTTTTGGACCATAAACTCTGGAGAGTGCACAAGTAATGAGAGAAAATCATATGGAGTGGAACACCAACCCTTTTGTTTGCAATTGCTTGCTTTTAATTTGCCTTGTTTCTGCTTGTGAACAACTGTGAATTAGACTGTGTGCTTAGTGCCAGTGTGAAGTAATAGTATGTTGCATAGTTTTAGGTCAGATGAAAGCTAAAGCATTCTTCATATCACTGAGTTTTCCCAGAAGAATTGCAACATAAGTTTGTCCATTATTAATAGGGAACTCTCTTACCCAGGAAAACATATAGCTGAGTTCATGTAGTGCAATTCAATGAGAGGTGCAGAATTACAGTCCAGGTGGGCTTTGGCCAATGGGGAGTCAGTGTCCCAGAGGAGAAGAGGTTTTTGGCATTTGCAGGCTGCATTGAGTGCCAGACTGTAGTGGCTGGAAGTCCTCAAGGACAGTAGATGTTCCAGTGGTAGGTGTTCCCATTTCTCCCTTGTTTTCTCATTTATCTCTGTTCACTCCCTATCATTCTGTCTTTGCCCTGCCAGACGCCAGAGGGATAATAAAACTCTTCAGTGTTGTAACATTAGCCTTTACCACAGGACAATACAGTTTTTCCAAGTAAAAAGCAGGGCAGTACTCGTACTTAAGCTTTTCAAGGCAGAGAAAAAAGCCAGGAAACACAGTGAAAGGAAAAACTTAAAAAGAGAGAAAGATGACCAATAATATACTCATCACGTGGCATCTCTGCAGTAGAGAAAAAAACTGCTCTATAAAAGAGATTGTCTGTTCACGTGAGGAAGCTGACACAGAAAACCAGAATGGATGGCCACTCCTCTTCTAGAAAATAGCCTAACTCATTCTCACTCTCTGACTCTCCTGGAAAAAAGAGGAGGATTGCTATGCTCTGTGAAATAAGTATTTTTCCTATGAAGAAGTGAGAAAATTAACCCTGTCTCCCCTTCATATGTTTTTTGAACCTAGTTGCTAGTTGTGTCTGGGGTCAGCACAGGTGAGACCTGTGAGACACTAAAACAATTCCAACCACTGAACACATTTGTACCATGACACAGATTTCATCAATACATGGGAAGCCCCAGGATCAACTAGGAAAATATTCCTTAGATTCATTAGATAATTAGAGTCAATCAGAGCCTTGAGCTCAGCATTGGAAATGAACTTACACCTTGTTTGTTCCATGGGCTGGTGAAGCAAAATGCAGTGGAGTACATGAGAAGTTGACCTGAGGCATGTATTATTACTTTAATGTGGCAAAGCACAGTAGGAAATCTTGACTATCATTTTGACCAATATTCCTCTTATAGAACTGATGTTCTCATGACTAGAGCAAGTCCAAGCAATAAGAACACAATTTTTTCAATGTCAATTCACATGTGACAAAGTTGTCAGATTTTAAGCATTGTAGCTGCTTTTTTTTACTTTTCCTTTTTTTTCCCTATGCACAGTTATATGTTATGACCATAAATGCTGAGCAGCAGGATAAAAGTAGCACAGAGGGAGGGGGTAAAGAAGAGTAATTGCAGTAGCAGAGCAATTGCTGTAACAAAGCAAGTGCAGTAGCAAAGCAAAAAAAGTTGATTGATCTGAGGGGTATATGCTCAAACGCCCCCATAAAATGGCCCTGCCTTTTCCTTTTGAAAAATATAATCCTCCCTGCATATCAGTACCAGAAAACATTTAAAATAATATAGCATTAAATAGTCAGAACAATTTATGGAGGTGGACAAAGTAAAGCTGTTGTGGAGGCAAAACTGGGAACAGGAGCCAGTGTGCCCTATTGGCCATGCTTCTGCCAGCCTTGACTGCCCCAAAGAGCCTGCAGAGCCTGGCAGAGTGCCTTTAGTGCACTGCTTGGTGGCCTTTCCTGCACTCTCATGGAATTTTTTTAACCATTGTAGGTCTGGACTGTTGTACATGTCTTTTATGGCAGGGTGTTTTATGATGGTGTTATGCTTTGGCCTGCTGCTGATAACAAAGCTTCGAGTCCACAGGTCTGTATCATGGTGCAAACTGGCCAAAGGTCGGGGCTGGTGACATGGGAGCAATGCTGGTTGTTTTCAGTATGAACATTATCCATTGTCACACCCTGCTGCAAAAAATATCCATCTGTTTTAAATGTGAAATTTGTCATTCCCCACCTTTTAGAGAGGTAATTTTTTTTTTTCCTATGAGATGAGACCAGAGAAGTCAGACAACCATGAGGGACAGGACGATATATTAAGCCTCTCTGCTGTGTGACTGTGTTTAAAAGAATGAGGAGCATTTCATTTTGCCTTGAATTGGATGCCTAGGGTAGGATTTATCTTTCCTAGCTTTATATGTCTGCCAAGTCAATCATCTGTATCTGAGCTAGGCAACTTCAGCTGCCTGTGTAGTCAATTGAGGAGAACAGGAGCTTCCAGAGCGCAAATCACTCAGTCTTATTTTAGAGTCACATAGCAGTCAAGAGGAGGACCAAACATCTGCAAGTTTTTCACTAGATACTGTCTCTGGTTTGGTCCCAGGGACAAGACATCCATAGGCAGCCAGGGCACATCTCCAGGAGTCCAGTTTATGAAACCCAAGATTATTTGCAATATGATAGCATGCAGCATGTGGGGATGTCTGTGGGAGACCCATTCCAAACATGCACTCCTGATGTAGGCAAAGATGGAAATAGAGACACACACAGTCTCATCTTTATCGAAGACAAATCTTTAGATAAATATCAAGTACAGGTTGTACCCGACAGGATGTCCTTATGTACCACTGACAAGTGTAGGTGATCCAATTGCTTAGCACATGCGCTGAGGAAGTATTTCTCTTACTCATTAAGGAGTAGACATGAATGGTCTTTGAGGAGAGAGTATTTCTTCCTTTGCCTTCAGTAAACTACTTCTCTGTGGACATAGACACAACCTAATTTGGCACCCATGAACATCTTGTTCCATGTTTTAATCAGTGTTATTGTTGCTATAAATAAGTATTATTGCTATTTACACTCTGTTTACGGTAGGCGTAGCCAGGACAAGAGAATGGTAAGTGGGAAGTGCAGTGCACAGATTAATTCCTGATTTATTTTGATTTAGTTTCTGCCATAATTAAACAATTTTGATGGCTCTCCAGATGTAGTAGACATACAATTGTAAAGATCACTGTCTTTGCTGATCTAACAGCTGCACAGAGAGTCCAGTACAACAGACAGGGCAGAAGGTACAGCATGATGGTGAATAATTTTGTCTCTGAAAGCTATTTCCACATACTCAGTTTTTCCAAGTTGTTTTATACTCTCTCCACACCCCCCCCCCCCCCAAATGGCTATTGCTCCATGACTGTGTTTAGGGAAGCTCTTTTTGCTGTTACTGTGTGTGGGGAGTCAGGCTCAAGCTGATGAAATCCTCAGTGCTTGGAGGAGAGGTATTTAGTGTGGACCTCAAGTCAATAAAAACTCATCTAGACATGACCCCCCTTTCACATAAACTAATGTCAGGCTGATTTTCAGTAGTTCTACAATCTCTCTTCTGCCACTGAGCCCAAACTTCCCCTGTGATAATGCAGGGATATACCTTGCAGCAGTGGGCCTCAGATGAGCCACCTACACTGGCAAGAACAGAGTGCGAATAGAATGCACTGGGACTTGGAACAGTTCTCTGGATTTGGCATTTAAAAATAGCAATTAATCTCAGTGAAAATGAAAGGGAGACTTTATGCATGTTGATTTGAAGTGGTAATTTGGTACCTTGTTCTGAAAACTGCCAGCAGGACATTTGCATGGTGCACAGTGTCTCCGAGCAGAGTGCAGGCTTGGTGTCACGTGGTCCATGCCAGAACAGTTGGAATCTCTTGGGAAGTCTTTTGTTCTAACATTATTTAAGATATGGGTTCAATAATGCCCTTAATGAGAATACCTAAAATGTACAAAGGGTCAGTCACCCTGTAAAGGAAGAGGAAATAGTTGCAAAATGCACAGGGAGGGGCTAATGTTAGAAGTCCAAGGAAATGTGTTGCCTTAAGAAACTGCTGATGTCTTCTGTGACTAATGTGTTATTGTTCATAGAACAACACAGGTTATAGACGTGCCCATGCTGCTAAATGAGGCATTGAACCAAACACTTCCGTACCTTAAAGAAACCTGTTATTTTTCTTCCGAAACTTACATGTAAGAACCAGATTCAAGGGAGAACTTCTCATCTCTGAACTCCTGTAATGTCTGAGAAAACAAGAAGATATGAAATAGTGAATCAAGGGGAAGAAAGTCTTGTGTTCCAGCAGCAAGTACATTTTCTCAGTCCAGAAAAGTAGAGCTGTAACTGTGCAACTTTGAATTTGCAACAGCGTTCTTGCACTCAAAATTGCCTGAAGGAGTTTGCAATCAAATTCACCCAAGTGCAAAGACAAGAGTAGCAGTTTCACTACAAATAAGTTGTGCTGAATGGTACCTCTGTGTGTGTGTGTGTGTGTGTGTGTGTGTGTGTGTTTGTGTGTGTGTGTGTGTGTGTGTAATAAAAACGATTTAAAGTATTTGAACAGTAAAACAAAAGAGGCTAACTTCATGAGAAAGTGGAGGGAAGCACCCACACTGAGAAAATAGGGTGTGAAACATCCAGGAGGACCAAGATCCCGAGCAAGCAGTCTGCCTGGAGCTGTGAGAATACATGATGCAAAGCACCTAGAAATGTAGTTGGGGAGGAAAGATCATTTTAGGTCTGCTGTTCAGGAAAAAGTAGCAGAATTTTTTTAGTTCTATTATTGGACATCTGTAGTAAATGTTGCTTGACAACCAGAAATATGAGAGTGGGCAGTAGGCAAAAGGTCAGAAGTGAAGAGAGTCATCATTTGTGAGTCATCATTCAGGTAACAGCTCTAAGAACTGGAGCACATGAGGTCATGAAGAATCATATACATGGAAACCAATAACAGATCCTCCTCTCCTTCAGTCCAGTTCTGGGCCCCTTTCCTCAAGGAAGACATTGAGGTCCTGGAACATGTCCAGAGAAGGGCAACAAAGCTAATGAAGGATCCAGAGAGGAGCTGCTGAGGGACCTGGGATGTTTATTCTTGAGAAAAGGAGGTTGGGGGAGGCATTATGACTCTTTACAACTACCTGAAAGGTAGTGTGGTAAGGTGGGGGTTGACCTCTTCTCCCATAGCCTCAAGCTGTGCAAGGGGAGGTTCACGTTGGACATCAGGAAGAATTTCTTCATGGAAAGGAAGGGTCATTAAGTATGGGACCAGGCTGCCCAGGGAGGTGGTGGATTCACCATCACTGGAGGTGTTAAGAAATGGCAGGATGTGGCACTTAGAGCTATGGTCTAGTTGACCATAATAATAATCAGTCAAAGGTTGGACTCCATGATCTTAGAGGTCTTTTCCAAAATGATTTTCCAAAAATCATTTTCTAAATGATTCTGTGTGATTCACGTTTCAGTTAGTTGGAGTTATTCAATTTCAAAGCCAGGAATTCTTTAAGGTCCTGGTTGTCTTCCATCTACCTTCAGCACCTTAGATCCCCTTCTTCTTTCACTTTTACAACATAGCAATGCTGAAAGCAAAACAGCCAGTTCTTACACTCCAGAAAGTGCCTCAGGCTACCTTGTTTACGCACAGAAATATCAGGTGTAATATCTGAAACACATTCTTCTCCCAGAAAGTAAGATATTGAGGTCAAAGCTTTGGAATTCCAGTGGTGCTCTGTGTATTTAGCAGGTACTGGCACAAACAGGAACATCTCCCAGTCATGGTTCACTACTGTGAAAGGAGGGCAGGTAAGTGGCAGCTGCCTTTCTGCTTCTCACATGCAGGATATTCAATTGTTTACCTGTAACACAGAAACTAGATACAGATTTTGCAGAAATGCTCAGAATAACTTGTTAATGCTTGTCACATCAAAACTGGCAAATTTATTTTTTAAAGTAATCAGGCTTTATGAATTTGTAAAAAAACCCATGACGTACAAAAGATGCCATTAATCCTTGAATGCCTTTGATGCAAGCTCGTTTTCTGCTGCTCTACATAGACTGCAAAGCTGACACCTTTATTTTCTCTGTACTTGTTAGTGCTGAGAACATTGCTGCTGTGGTCCATATTTCAGGCTACAGGGAGCCTGAATTCCTGTATCCCATTCCACATTAGTTTACAGAGACACTCCTTAGATGACCATTTACTAAAAAGAAATGGAAATTCTCCTAGCCTCTCTCTTTCTTGGAATAGGTTTCATACGCATACACAATCTGAAAGAAAACAAATTCTACATGAGCTAGTTTATGGAAGAAGGTCACGACATTTCCATCGAAAGGACGTGATCTTGTTCCTGTTGAGATTACTAGTTAAATTCCCATCAGTTTCAGTCACTGTTAAAGTGGACTGTGAACAAAATCCAGAATGACTCCCTAAGCTACCTAATAAATTTTATGCAGTTGTTGTTATCTTTAGGTATTTGGGTTTTAGACAAATGATAGAGATGTGGAAAGTAGAGAAACTAGAAGAGAAACAGAGAGAACTGTTTTGTCTGGACTGAAGGAATGCTGTTACAACATGTCCTTTAAATAATAAATTGACATTGTGAGCTGAAATGAAAATGTTTTCCTTTCTCAATTTCACTTTGAAGCAAACACTTTTTTTGCTTCTTTCTTCCTATGAAATGGAAAATTTTCATTGGAATTGAAATGTTCTTGTGAAAAAAATGCTGTGCTCCCATACTCCATGTTAAGAAAGCAAACTTTTTCCCAGAACTGACAAACTTTGTTTGTTCACCGTTTCAGATTTCTGATCATGTGTCAGGTACATCATCAAAAATCAGAGACAGCTGTTCCTGCTCTGTTACATGTAAAGAGCAAATGTAAAGACAATGTTGCAATACCCAAGTAGGTAGTAAGGGTTTTGTGGTGAAGGTGAGAACAACCTCCTCAGGCTTTGGGACCGCTCTGGTAGCCTCTGAATGTCTTCTGTGTGAAGATGCTGGGGTACAAGCACCAGGGTTATGACCCTTGCATCTGGCTGAGTTTAATTTTTGGAAGAACACAGATATGAGATGAAGGTCAGTGAGAAGGACAATTCTCCCCCTTTGGGACAATCACAACACGAGCAGAGCAGTCCAGGTGTCCAGACCTGAAAGTAACAAGGACACAAACTCAGCTATGACTCATGTCTAACAGCAGACCCTTCTGAAGCAGCAGCAGGAGGTGAAGTGGCATGGTCATAGATGACCTCAGATGCCTCTGGATAGGCATTTTAATTGCTCCTGGGGTGTTTTGGCTTCCCCACTTCCTGCCTACTGATGTAACTCTGGTGATCACTCAGCCTCTGGAAGCAGCGCTGGAGCATGAAGCCGCAAACTGTTTTTCCAGGGAATCATCCTCTGCTGGAGAAAACCAGCTTCCCAGTCACTGTGGGCTGGAGGGGCATTGAACTGCCAACCATGTTCAAGTGCAGGTTATTACCTGCTCTTGGCAGAAAAGTAATTCATACAAAGCCAAGCAAGCAACAGTTCTTCTTACCCATGCTTTATTTTTTCCTTTTGGTTGTGGCTGCTAATTGAGGTGCTAGCAGGGCTGTGGTCACATCAAACCTAACATCAGATTTGCTACTGCCTCTATGACGAACCTTGTGGTGCCCAAAGGAAGCCTAAGTGCTGAAAGGAGAAGCCTCTTCCAAGAGGGCACAGTCCTAGCAAGAGAGAAAACAAGACAAAAGCTCATTATTTTTAGGGTCGACTATAAATACAGACACTATTTTTAGGTATTTTTTACTCCTGATCTGTTTTACCTGCAACTGAGTGTCTCCATTTGGATGTCCTCAGCTCATGTGCCTCTCACAACAACTCACCATGAAAATCTGAAAAGGGCCCACCGCATTTGGAGGCTCCAATACAATTACTGCAAGTACAGAAAGATGCGCAGGGCTGTGTAGCTTGACCATTAAATTGTATTAAATGGAGACTATGAGAAAGCCATAAGGGAAAATGAGACTATACATCAGCTTCTATAGTATTGGATTGTATAGTAGCAACCCAGACAAATTCGGCAATCACATGGGAAAATTCAACGTCATCTTGTTAAGAGCTTGTTTTCAATACAGTTCCTAAGAGTGCAGTAAGACCCAGACAAACAGAGGCTCTTCAGTTGTTATCTACTCATTGGGTTGCACACTGTGAGGACTTCTTTAGTTATTTTGATTTGCTCTAACTCAGCCCCAGGGAGAGAAGAATGACAGCATAATCAACTTCAGGAAGTTAGTTATGTGGATGAAAACATAAGGCATGAAGTAGTATGAAGACACAATGAATCTGTTTTAAACTGATAATTAAAAATACTTATGGCTTGAATCTCTTCATCAATGTGTTTTTGCTATTATTTTTCAGTGCAGTGTGGCATAAGCAATCTATGAAACTGTCAAATTGTAAGCTGGGTTTGTTTTGGTAACATGATTACTTCCTGTGTCTGTGACTACCTCCCTCTGATCCATGGTGGGAACTCTTGAGGAAGTTTGGGGTCAAACATATGGAATTACTTCAATTGACTAATTAAGCAAGCTTAGGATGATGTTCCAGCCGGAGGTGTTCTTCATACATGGCAGTTAAATGTATGTGTATCTTACAAGCACAAAATGACCAGATCAGGAAGCTGTGTCATACCTCCACTTTGCATAATTTGCTCTTAGAGTTTCAGTGGTTTGTGACACCACCACAGATGAAGGAATTAGAATGCAAACTTCCTTTAATTATGCAAAAAAACCCAGCATGGCACTGCTTCCAGAAGCATTTAACATCTAGCAGTTGTGGGCAGTTCAAAAGGTCAAGGGGTTCATGCTAGCTGTGTTTATACTGAGATAGGTATTTGGGACTTCCACATATTTCACCTTTCCATTAATCTCCCCATCCTTCAGCTCCCTCCTTCCTGGGTCCTCTTAGCAATCACATGCCACTTGGATGATCCTTAAAGCACTAAAATGCTTTTCATGAAGCTGCTACAACAGCAAATATGGATCCCTGATACATGATCTGGCATCAAACCCAGTGACTATTGTCAGGGGCTTCCCTTTACTCACCCCCTTTTGATTACATTTGTTGTGTGCTGATACTTTAAATCAGAGCCTTTCTGCTGACTGGCATGTATCTGCTAGGGACATTTGGTTTAGGTGACTGTGCCTTATCTGGTTTTCCCCTATATCAGGTGGTGGGGAAAATTCCACCCACAGCAAATATTTAGAAGATATCATTACCTGCCTATCTTTTTTTTTTGCATTGAGCATCCTTTGTTTGGGACTTGGAGGAGCTGCATATTCAGGAACAGGAAGAGTTGGGACAGACAGACTGGGACTGTACAGGGTACTGAGGAAACTCTAAAGAAGAACAATGTGTCCTGTGTTACGTCCTGGTTTGGCTTCAGGGTACTAAGTGAATTATTCTCTGACCCTTGGACAGGAACTGCATGTATGTCAGCCAAGAGAATATCTGGGCAATACCTGTGGACTGATTTTGATTTCTTGATATGCTGGTTTCCAGCCATTCACTCAGCTCTGCAAGAACTGCAGACCCTATTACTGTGATTACAGTTGCAGAAGGACTTTTTGGTGTTGTGGGACCAGTGCTTTGCTTTCAATTAAAACATTTCTAGTTCTCTTAAATGCTTATTAGTATTTTGAAAGGAATATATACTTTTGCAAATGTTTAGAGTACGGTTGACATTTCAACTAAACCAACTTTGTGTTGGACCACTGGCATAGGAGAATTTTCAGATGATGCTAAAGTGAATTACACAGTATTGATCTATAATCCCCAGAGCAGTATGGGGACACACACACACACACACACACACACACACACACACACACATGCATACATGCTCTGAACACTTACTATTAAAACTGGAGAATTTTTTTTTAACAAATTAAAAAGTGCATTGCAAGAAACTTTCTGAACTTCTGAAGAAAGTTTTAAAAATAGTAGTGATGGTTTCTTCACTAGTAGCCAGGTAATTACTTGAGAAGTACTTTCAAGGGGAGAGAACACACACCCTACAGGGTCAAGCTGGTCATAGCCTGCAATTATTAGTTAATGAAGCAATCCATCAGGACCGGGCACTTGGTGCTTTAGTGATGTTTATTATGGCAATAGTCATTGAAGTCAATGTGAATAACTGTGACAATGGCCCTGTGGAATTCCAGCCTAATTTCCATATCAAATCATTTTCAGTGACAGGTGAAAGGGTAAGGTTTCTGCTTGCCAGGTACACAAAGTCACAATGGGCAATCGAGGTTATGTTGATGCTTTCTCTTTAATATGTCACCTATGATCAAGATATTGAAAGTCAGATTCTGCCTTCAGATAAAAGCATTTGAATTTGTCATCTTAAAACTTTGTTCCTGGGAATGCAGCAGTCACTGTGCTCAGATTGTATCTTCAGTTGTAGCTTGGGCAATCTTCACAGCAACTTGCACAAGAACAAAGAGACTCGTTAAGAGCTCTCTCAGCCAGTTATGCATAGGATGAAGTGAGGGATATCTACATCTGTAGCCAACCTGGCTATGCTAATGTAGCTCTTTTGCATATCTTTTCATTATTCCTATTAGTAGCATCACAATCAGCACTAAATACCATTTTGGCTATTTTGATAAGAGGAAAAAAGGTGTCTTTTTTTTTCCCCAGTCATTTTGCTGGCTGGATCTACCTCTGAGCAATGTATTCACAAAGTAAATTATGGTGAAATCACAGACTTAGGGAATAGGCACAGAGTTTCCATAGACAGCAGAAAATAACATTTTTGAATGGAGAATCTATATAAATTATTAACACAAGGCTGGTCTGAGATCTATTATTAAATATCACCTCCTGCTAGTGCAAGGTGCTCCATCTCATATAAATGCACCTGTGAGTTCTGAAGAGGGAAACTCTAATGAACAGTCTGATGGATCACATAGGTTAAACTTGTTGCTTTGGGGATTTGGGATATGCTTGAGCATAATAAATCCACGTTGAGTAAGACCTGTCTACAGTTTGCCTTTTAAGAATCATTCAAAGGTTTGTCCAGGAGCACCAAGCCACCAGGGCAACCAGGGCACCAGGACAACTCTTAGGAGAACATTGAGTTTAGAAGAAGGTCATGTTTAGGATGAGAGCCATCAGACAAATCTCAGATTTACAAACCTAACATGTAGCCTCTTACAAGGCTACCCTTACTTTGTAGGTGCTGCTCTCAATAACTACATCCCTAAGCTGATTCCTCCCTCAGAATGGGTCTTCAGGCTCTATGTGTGCTCCGAGGCCTAATCTGGGATATGGCTTGTGAACTGTGTCCAGAGCCTCCCTCTCCCTGACTCCAGAACTAGTAATGGTATCTATTTAATCCACATTCTTTCTTCCTATGAAAATGTGAGGCCTTGGAGTCTACAGTTGAAATTCCCTTTCCATCATCTCCAGGAGGTGGCCCAGCTGGAGGATTTCACATACTTTGGGGGATTACTTCTCCCCACCTTCCCTCCTGAATCTCTGCCATGGAAGACACAGGACTGCAGTATCTCAGGGCCTGGGCTGCAGCCCATGTCTCTGCCTAATGGTTACACTCTCTTGGCACACATAGTAGAGGTGGATGACAGACCCAGCACCCTCAGCTCCTCATACATTGAAGTCTTCATGGCTGAGGAAAAATACAAATTCCAAGACCGCAGCACCTCTGCTTCTGTGAATCACTGAGAGTAAACTCTGCACACTATGTATTTGCCTGCAGTCTCCTTTCTTTGCTTCCTTTTGTTGGGAGTTTTGGGCTGATCCACTATCCACTAATTCAAGGGGAATCTTGCCATAATCTTGGATGGACATTAGATCAGGCACCATCTGACTGGAAAAAGTGACATAAAGCTTCTAATAACACAGATATTATGGATAGCTTGGCTTTATGCAGTGCTTTTTATCAGACAACATGTAGTTGTAACCTCTGTGTGCATGATTTGCTTTTATGAACCACTGAAAAGCAACCACATGTGGGGAGAAATGTGACTGTGGTGAAACAGTTCACAGCAGAATTTTGTTATGATAGCACATCTCTCCAGTTCAAGAAGCTCCAGGCAGCAGATGATAGACTAAAAACACAGTGACTATATGCAATGCAAAGACAGGTGAAAAGCGTGATCTACATTGTTTTTTGAAATCTGAATTCATTCTCATGTATTTGTATTTTGAACAGAAAAGTTCATTAACAATTCTTTGGGGTGTTTTTCCTTCTTGTCTCTCTTTCATGAACTTTGACTTCTGAGCAAGTTCAGTTTCAACTGTCCTGTTACTTGGACTCACATTTCTTATTTCATCCCCCTTTGCTTTTGCAAAGGACTAGTAAGTGAAATGGATGATCAGTCTATGTCCGTAGTGTCACATTTTTCAATAAAATACCATTGAAAAATTCTTTATATTGTTCAGTTGGAGAATGAAGAAAGCTTTACAAATTTCAAGTTTTGAAACACATTCTGAATCATTTGCAGATGGGCTCAAAATGCAAAAGGAGTATATTTGCTCTAAAGAGACTGTGTCTGTCCCTTGAGATATTCTAATATTGGAACTTAAAGAACAAAACCCCTCCTCTTTCCTCTCTCTTTCAGGCAATTGTGTTCCAGCACAGTGACACTAAACTTTTGGATTACATGCACCTGTCAACACTTACTTGCTTGCTTGTTTGCTTCATTCCCTTAACAATTATAAGTGTTTTTCCCAGAGATGATGTGTTGTGATGAAGAGATGTTGATTTAAACTTGCCCTGATACAAACACGGAGAAAATGAAGAGCTGTTCCCAAAGAGCTGAAGCGGGACAGATAAAAGGATTGAGTGAGTGTTAACTGTTCAGGTCATCCACGTGTTTGAACAGCTGAGTTGAAACCCACGGGGTTTGTGTTATGATAGGGTTGTAGCCGCAGGGTACCCAGAAAGGGCACTCAGAGGCTGGAAAGAATTTCTAGGAGGGATTTTCACTTCTAGAATGAAAGCAGTGGGATTTAATTTCAGAGAAAATGTTACAGAAGCCTACCATCCTCTAAACACACGTAATGGAAATGCTGAAGCACTGCATAAAAACAAAGACGTTGTCAAAGTCAAAGCACTGAGAGGAGGGGTTTGTCGGCAGATTAGTTTGCTGCAGGCTACTTGCCATATGCCTCCCAATGCTGCCTCTACTGGATTGAAATTTACTTCCATAGGATAATGAATTGATGTTATTACGGATCTGACATTAAGGATGAAAACCATGCAGATAGGATGTAAGTCAGCTGCAGAGAAGGGGCCTAAAAAATGTCTGTCCTTAGGCAGTAACAAAACACAGTAGGAATGGCATTTTCCATCAGATCTGAGCTGAAAGCTTTGTGAAAGGTGAGGCAGGACACTAACTCCATTGCTCTCCATCTTTTTTTATAATATGGTCCTTAAATATCCCTCGTTAGATCTCACACTCAGACTGACTTTCAGTTTGCATAAACTGGCTTTCAGTACTAAATGTAAACTTTCCAGTTTCCAGCTCCAAACAAACATTACCTAGACTTATTTAATTCTACAGTGCATCTGCTAGATGTAGTCTGTATCAAGATTTCCTTCCCCTCAATGACAGTAAGCTTGTGCTCTTCAAAAATGCAATTTAAAACATGCACCTGGCAGTGTTAATAGTTAGACTTGATGATCTTAGACACCTTTTCCAACCTTACTGGTTCTGTGATTCTAATGATTCTAAAACACTTAAAGCAAAATCTGCCTTTCCTTTCTGCACTACAAACCTACATTTCCTAACAATGCTGGTGTTATATTTATTCCCTTTCCAGGTCTGATAGGCTAGACTTAGCCAAGTGCTTGTCCTAGACTCCCTTAAAAGACAGGATCACTTGGTTATGCTCGAGAAAACAACGTATTGAACTGGACTGAAAATATCACCACTAATGGCTTTTATTTTAAGGTGAGAAATGTGCATATATAGAATGCCAAAAGAATTTCATGTTCCTCCATTTTCACATAAAGTTCATGATGTCATACATTAATGTTAATATTTGAAGGAGATTTGCTGATTTATGTACCATTGGCATATATATGATTCCTGCTATAAGAGTGAAAAAAGAATCATTATAGTTCTGGAAAAAGTTAGAATTTTTTTTGCCCTTTTTTCATTAAGGCAGTTAAATATAAGTTGCCACAGGAACCTAAAGCTTTTCATCATTAACATGAGTTTTATTTGGCTATGTTAAATACTTTTATGAAGTACTCTGAGGGGAAAAAAGGAAAAAAATGCCATTCACTAAATTTTGTTTTACATTTATTCTTTTGGAAAATGTACAAGGGTTCTTATAGGTTGTGACAAATAGTGTGTAAAAGAAAATCATGCACCTACTTTTGTGTATGTAGAAGTGGAGGATGGCTCAGGATGGGAATTTCTAGCAAAATCAAGATGGTAACAGTGAGCATTGCTCTTTTCTGTGTAGTCCACCCCTCTGACTTCCTGTCCACTACTGGAAGATCCGAGTTTGGGATGGCTTCACCATCAAAGGTGAAGTCCTACACTTCAGGGCTGGGAAAGCCATGATGTTAATCTCTCATCATACATTTCTTCGTACCCTGCCACCATTGTACTTGGTCTGTTTTTGAACACCAGCATCACTGTCTGTGCCAAAGCAGGTTATCTTTTTACTTGTAGTCAGAGACCTGGACAGAGCTTTTCAAGTTCAGTGTTGCAGAATTTCTGGCATCCACAGCCATCTCTAAACCATTTCGTTTCCTATGGGTGTTCAGGACACATTCCACATTCTTTTGTCCCATCCCATTAAGTCAATATTTTAAAAATAAATGCATAGGGAAATGGGACCTTTAGGATTAGGCACTGAGCAAGGGTCACCAGCTGTGAACTCTGCAAAAGAAAGCAGTGGATGATGTCGTCATGGTCACCTGTTGGGCCTTTTCTGCTGGTACTGACACAGCTTTAGGTCAGTCAATGTCTACCTGACTATAGCCAGAATTGGGCTTAAAGACACACAAATGCTACCCTGGGTCACAAAGGCAACATTTTAATCTATTAAAGAATAGGGTTACAAGCTTGCATTTTTTAACCAGTTTATCTTTTCTTGTCCTCTTTTCCCTCATATTTGCCCACAATAATTTCTGGTCTAGTTGAAAATGCTGCATCCAGACAGCCTGTCTAGCAGGAATGTGATGGTTTGAATGATGTTGTCCCAGAAGATCCTGAAGGTTCTATCAGGTGAGAGGAGACAGAATCATTGGGGTGCACTGACCGTCATGATTTACATCTGAAAAAGAAGCTGTAGGTTGAAAAGAAACAATTATTTCTTACAGTCTGTTAGACTGTGAACAGCATCCCAAGTAAAGTGTCTGGAAAACTGTAAAGTTACGTTATTTAAAATCAGGCTAGATTACATAAAATCTGCATTACATGAATTGCTGTGTAGGGAACACTCTTGCATTGTTTTAGGAAGGGAATAAATGAGCAAACCATCTCCAGCTTTCTATGTCTTGACCAGTTTTTAGGTTGTACAATTAGAATAATTGTTTTGTTAGCCACTAGAAATTCCTTTTGCTGAAGAGATTGTTCTTGGCTAACAGCTCCAGGCAAGATCCACTCCTGGTATGACAGAGTTATTCCAATGAATAGAGCAAGTATGCTCACTTGTGCCATACATAGTTGTCCATGTAATAATTTGTGTTTAGTAAATCAAGCCACTCTGCTAAGTATCTTTACCTTAAAAAACTAGCAAGAAAGGAAAAAAAATCATTAGAAGTTTGGCAAACAAATCTCACAAGCTCCTGAGTTAGTCCTACCTTTGGAGTCCTGTACACATGTACAGAGGAATTCTTCATAAGACACAGTATGGCTCACTGTGAGTAATAAAATCCAAGTTCCTTAACCTCTTCATTTTTGCAACATTCTGACTGATGTCACAGAGAAGAATTCCTGCTGTCTGAAAGATGGAAACAAAAAGAAATTTATATAGAAACATAATTTTTAGCTTGTTCAAATGTATTCACTGATGTTTGTAAGTTTTTAACTGATGAGCTTTAAATGACAAACTTTAGAGAATGAGAAGAAGGAAAATTCTTGGCTTAGTTTTTTTAAGTACAATTGTTTATAACGGTGGCTTTAGCCAGCGCTAACGCACCATTTAATAACTGCTGATATAGAGAGTATCACTAACATTTTTTCTGATTGAGGCAAAGTTGAGTAGTCTGAAGTGTTCTTGCAGACTAACTTCCCATTGCCTCCCAAAAGCTTCCTATGGACAGGCAAGATACTAGTATATAAGAAATAGCATTTATTCTAGATTCTGTGACTTGTTTCTCTAGAACATTGGGAAAGGTAACCTTTATTTGGTAGTGTCGACTAGCACAAAAGCATCAGTTGGGATTGAGTTTTGCAGAAGCACATTCAGGTTTTCCATCTTGTGCTGATGACAGTAACTCCAGTTGCACCAAGATCTGCATTGTCTAAAGCCTGTGAAAAGTGAAAAGCATCTGGTGATCAGGCCAGCCTTAAGGGAGTGTGGGCAGAGACAAGAAGGCTGTGACAGAGGGGACACACTCTGTACCTTTGACTGCAAAGGGATTAGCTAAAACAGGTAATATAAATCAGGAAAAGGTTTGATGATAGAAGAATGTGAAAACAGATTATTGTATCTGATTAACTATGTGAAAACCAAATTTATAAAAAAAAGGAGAGAACCAAACCTGAATTCTAGTTCTGGCTGCTTTCAACAGCTGAAGTAGGGAGTATTTTGGGGAGGAATAAAAGTTAGAAATTCAGTCTTCTGTCAAAAAATGGCAGCAAACATTTGCCCCAACATTCTTTGAAGCCTCAAAGTTGGGATGAGTACACAGCAGAGAGGCTGTGGGGATTTCCTGGAGGACTGCCTTTGGTACAACATGGCAAAGAATGATGGACAATCTCTCCTCAGTGCGGTTCCAAGGCAATGAAGTTGAATACAACAACTGAAGTCAAAAGCACTAATGACTAATTGAAACAACAGATGACCTAAGGCCAAGAGCTCAGCCAGCCAGTAACAATGTGGAAATGTCCTTTGCCAAGGTCCATAAAGGAATCGTTTTTATTTCCTTTTTTAGAGGTAGCACAATATTCACATTTTTTGTGTAGTTATCAAAGTGTCTAAAAAAATATGTGTTAAGTACCTCAATCAACCAGAAAACCGTAATTTAACACTCCTTTTACAATCTAAGCTGAGCAATTTTAGTTGTTTTGCTTTTGAGGTTTCTTTAGGAAAAAAAGATTAGAAAATGAGCCTTGACCTCTAATGCCCATTTCAAACATCCTGCTTGTTTTGATGGAGCCAGAATGTCACGTAGGTATCCTAATATTTCTTATTGCTTATGTCCTGCATCAGCTAAACCATTGATTGTTTGTTGGTGGCTTTAAAATGAATTCAAGTAAGTCTCATTCTGTTAAGTGGGTTGGTCCTTCCTTCTTCCTGTGCTGGGTTTGCCCTTGTCATTGCAGGCATACAGTAAGAAGACTTCTCTGCCACAGATGTTTACAATACGGTCTGTAAATAATGGATTCCATTGTTTACTCAAAAAAATACTTTTTTTTATGCAAAGCTACAAGGTTTGCAGAGCTGGCGTCAGCCTCCCCACACACAGAGTCTCCTATTTTCCGGGAAGAAGCCTGGGGCATCCTCCCCACTTGTAAAACGTTTCTGCCAGAAGCAATTTAAAAACATTTGACAATGAGAAACGTGCACAATGAAGCATTTCAAAGGAGGAGACAAGAAAAAAGGGGGATGAAAAATGGAACCTGCAGGAAAACCCTTCAATATTTGTAGTGATACGAGCTGATAAAATGTTCAAGGTCCACTCTGTAAATGGTGACTCCCACACATAGAATTTGTCTTCAGAAGCAGTAAACATTTCTACTAAATTAAAACTCTACATTTAAAAATTTTGTTCTAAGGATTCTGTTCTGCTAGCTTTGTACCAAAGTATCAAAAGAGATAACTCATGTCAGAAAACATTTAAAGCTTAGAAGACGTGAAAAGATGAAGAGTACATTTGTTCCTTTGAATTTCCTTCACTCTAAATTCTGGGAGAGAAATTTATGCTTGGGAGTAGATAGTCTGGATATGAGGTCTTAGGAGTATTTCTTGGGTTATGGTGAGTTTACAGGTGATTTCTGTTTAGAACTCTGCCCAAATATTTGCAGCATTTTTGTCTGAATTGAAATGATAGCTTGAGATATACTGGTCAGCAGGAAAAAAATTTATCATTCCCACACCTGTTTTACAGTAGCATTTGTTTCCAGAGGCTATTTTTCTACTTCCATGAACTAAAGATGATACCACACACTGTTACACTCTAGTGTCGGAGGTCTTGGCTATGAGAGCGGAATTCACAGCCTTGTCCGCACCACTTATTTTCCCAGTGCTGCAGACAGAGAGTTCAGAGGTGGGGAGACTGGACACACAACACCAGAGCCCATAAAACAGCCAAGAGGAAAAGATCAAAGTGGGATTCATCTGAAGCACTATCACACACAGGGACTGAGATGTTTTCCTGCAGCTCAGTCTGAATAGTATGTCAAGGAGAAAGAGAAAACTGTCCTTTCCAAAACTTAAGGCACCTAAGCCACCCATTCAAGCACAGCCACCCATCTCTTTCTTTTTTCATAGGCCCTACCTGCTGCTGATCCTGGATGAGATGTTATTGCTCCTATTTGTGCTGAATGCTTGTGGTTAAAGCACTTACCTAGAATGCAAAGACCTGTGTGTTTTCAGGTCTCTTCAGGCTGAGGAGAACATGGTGTCACCTGCCATATCCTCAGAAGGTGGTTCATGGAAGGAGACTTGATAACTGTGAGGCGTCTCCTGGCCAAGATTAGATACTGTCAGGCCAAGAGGAAGATCACAAGTCTGGAGAGTAATAGCAAACTGTAAGAATGTAATTGTATCTCAGTGAGGTCTCTTGAAAGAGAGATGCCCTGCCTTTATGGGTTTTATTCATTGACTTTTTAATGCAAAATACACAAGCACATTCTGAAAGGCTTTAAGGATCAGACAGATACAAAGATGCTCACTTTATTCACTATGCCTAAATCTCTTCTTGGATTTGTTTTTAGCCTTTTATTGCTTTCATATCCTACCTTGAATGAGAACATTAGGTACCTTCTTTCATGCTTGGAGAAGTTTCTCTGTGAGGTCTGCCACAACCCTTAACTAGTCTCAGTTTTACATTCTTTTAAATATTGTTGACATCAGTGTGGTGATCTATCCTACTTGACACCATAATAGTACATCCAAATACATGGCAAAAAAAGGGCCAAGTATCTTTGCTCTCTTTTTAAAACAATTTGTCAAACACAAAGGTACAAACAGCATGAGACCTGCCACGAGACATCATGCATGAAAACATTTCATGAACCTTGTACCCCACAGCTGGAGTGGAAGCTCACATATCTGAATTGTTTCCTGAACTCCTTTTACTACTAATTTACACAAAATGCATCTGTCCAGTGGTCTGAGCACTCTCCTAAGATTCTGGGCACTCTTGTAAGGTTTAACCATGATGCAGAAAGCAGGCAGTGCTAATGCCCCAGAATAACTTCTCAAAATCAACTTCTTTAACTACGTCTTATACATTTCTTCCCCAAAGTCCGATAGAATGGAGAAACCTTCTGGGATTTCCAGGAAGACAGCCAGTCTGGATGCTATTAGAGAAAATCTGTCATGACATTTCTATTTCCTTCTCTTACTGGTAGGCCATGGGGTGTTTTTACCTGTAAAAGGCATGTCCAAGTCCTTTCACTGCAACCATCTTGTCTGTCTCAAGGAGAGGAGAGCAGTCTCTGGTGTGATAGAGGCCCATGCTGTTAAATACCATGGAGTAAGGAAATCATACTTGAAGCACAGAGCAAAATCTAATTAGGGAAGAGGGCAGGTTAATGCTGAATGCTGGTCTAATAAGTTTTTTTCCTGAAGTAAGGGTCTGAAGTCAGACATGTTCTGCACTTAGTGTCCAAATATATGTCTTGACAGAGCAGCTCTGAAATTTTTTTAAAATGCCAACATTGACAACAGTGGGAAAAGGAGAAGCAGCAGAACTGCTGCTAGTCAAGGCAAGGGGATGGGGACAAGTCAGTGGGGCAGTGCTCACACAGATCTTACAAGCAGCCAGCAACAGACAACTTAGGAGACCTTTCTGGGTAGGGATTTGGCAGCAAGTTGCAGCAGGGAGCTGTAAAAGTCTGTCACAGAGCTTAACTAAAGAGTCCAGCAGAAGACTGTCAGTCACCATCATGCACCCAGAAACAGTCCCAGAAGCTACAGGAAAAGGAATGATACATGGCTGAAGGGAAGCTAGAACTCTTGCACTAAGGAGCAGGGTAAGACAGTATTTAGCTAAACCAGGACACCATCTGATTATTAGAACCAGACAGAGATTTTGGACAGAAGACAGAAAAATATCTCTTGTCAGAAATATGATGCTGCAAATATATGTTAAATACCACTACATTTTCAAAACCAGATTCAAATCTGCTATCTCTGTTTTCCCAATTATGCTTGATGCACTCAAAATATTTTGAATTCCTCATTTAGATATATTTTCATGTTTCATTGCAGTCAATATATCTAAATGCATCAGTAAACTAAATTTAACATATTAATATTTCATAATTTTTTTCCAACATTATACTTCAACTTTTCAGCATTACTGAAGGCAAATACTGTTACCTTATCAAATACTGCAGCATTATGAATAAAAAAATATTTTCCTTGAGTTAGCACTAAGAACTTCAATGACAGGGAAAGTCTGAGTGTGTTGAGTTTTAGTTCCAGTTCAGAATGAAAATAAATGTCAGATTGCTGTGAAATCTTATGCAATAGAAATGTTATCCCTGACTGGCTCGCTAGACTGCAATGGCAGATGGCCCTTAGCTGAGAATGTTTTGAAGGTCAGCACAGAAATGACAGAGCATAACTGCTACTGATGCCTTTGATTTCAAAAGCAGCAATTTAATCAAGTTGCCAACCAGCAAGCAATCAACAGCTGCTTCCTGAAAGGGGAGAAAGGATTAGCAAAATGGGACGTGAGATCATTGCCTTGAAGCATCCTGAGTCAGCAAGTTAGGTGAGAAAGTTTGCTCTGGTCCCAAGATCATCTGCCTCCAGAAATGCTGACTGGGCTCATGCTGAGGCTTGTTCACTGATCAAACACCCACTGGGAGAGGGACAGGGAAGACTGCAGCTGGACCCCAGCATCCAGGCAGCCTGTGAGCTTTGTAGTCACACTTGAACCTAGACTACCCCTGCTGATATAGGGCACTTTTAGATAAGAGTTGTAACAAACTGGTGTATGGAAAACAGTGAGTACAGCTTGCAACAGCATGTCCTCAGATGAACTACTCATTACTCAGTCACCTGCCTGCAGGGGAGGGCAGCAAATGGCACTGGTGTCTAGCAGGTGCCACTGCTGACACCTGCACAGCCACCAGTGACAGTTCCTGCACCAGTGACAATCCCTGTGGAGAACTGTCTGACCTGCAGAGAAGAGTTTGGAAGCCAAGTCTTGGTGTAACAGCCACTGTAAAAATAATTGGGTCATTAAAATAGCAAGGCAGTGTCTTCCTAGGAACTAAATCAGAGTTTCTAATTGTGATGGGAGTTACAGGGATTAACTGTGTGCACAATGTGGCCAGACCAAACCAAGATGTATTTCCTGCTGGCTGCCTGGTGAAGAATTGTCTTGGGGCGTTGCTACCATCAGTGGAAAGAGTGCATCACTGCACTGTCACTGGGTCACTGGGTACTGCCTGACACTGAGGGCAGGGAACTGTCTGCTCTCTGCTCCCTTGTGAAAGCTCACAGGTGTGAGGAAAGGCTTCTTTCCATCTCTGATATTCTCAGAAATGGTCTGTATGCCAGCACACAAACACTTTGACTCTTTAATCCTAAACCAAACATTGCTTTATTTATTATTTTCCATCAAAAAGAAGGGCTCCTCTAGGTACATATTTCTTCCCCCCCTCCCCCTCCCCCCCCCCTTTTCCTAACCATTAACAACTTTTGATTTTGAAGGAATAGGAAAAGAAGTTTTTTTATCTCAGACATACTGCCTTGTTTGCTTCACAGGCAAACTAAAATACCTTCTGAACAGAAGGACAGGGCACAGTTTCCCCATGTCTATCAAAATATCCTGTCCATTGCTCCTTCTCCTTTAGCTTGTGTCTGTGCTGCAGGTTTAATCAAGTCCTCTTAGTTCTGTCACTCACAAGCTGAAGTTACATGTAGTCTTACAGAGCCTCATATCTGAAACAGGACAGATCACAGGGAAAAGATTTTATTTGTTTTTGAGGTTGGGGTGGGTTTTTTTGTCTTTTCGTAGAGTTTGGTCTACTGGTGACTCATTTCTTCTTGTTTACTTAGTGATAAACCCCAAGATGTTAAGAACTTCTGGCCCGGATTATTATCCTGACCTTAATGACAAATTTTAATACCCTTTCTTCCTGTGACACAGAAACAACCTCTTTCTCAAGAAGTCCTGGCTGCTGTGGTAGAAGAAGTTCCTTAGGAAAGCCCAAAACCGTTGTGTTCTTCTCTGGTTGAGGAAAACACTCTTGAGTCACTGAGGAGGCTTTTTTCATTCCACAATATATATTCAAGTGAGGAATCCTTTCCAACCTCACACCCACAGCATTTCTCATCTTCTGCGTGTGGTGTAATCAGTAAATAAAATCACAAAAAAACCCATTGGGCTTTGAATTTGGGAGAATGAAGTTACAGAAAAGACCATGCTGTGTCCCCAAGGTTCATGAGAAGGGGACAAGGCTGCAGCAATCTGGGATTCTCACTATGTCTTGAAATAGAAAGCTCCAGAGGGAGGAGGGGGGGATGAGAGATGACAAAAGAAGTATTTCAGATGGTGGTCTGTGGCCCTTTTTTCTTCTCTGAGTTGCAGCTGTGGCCTGTGCAAACACCTCACTGCTGGCCTCTGTTGCTCTGAGGGTTGTCACAGTAGGGTGATACTCAGATTATCTCCAGGACATCTTTACTCAGTGTCTCCACAATGACTTTTCCAAAGAATATGATGAATATGTCTCTCAAGGTCTATGGTAACCGTACCAGGGAGGAACTAAGAGACCCAGAGGTGTCAGTACCCTCAGGTATGTGCCACTGCAAGTGGCCTTGTGGACTCCCTGCCATCTGTTTTTCAGATACCAGAACACCTGATGCTGTGCTGCAGACAGCTCTGAAGCAGGTCCAGAAGGCCACATTGAAACGAAGTTAACCTCTTCCAGAATGCTCTCTTATCACTGACTGAAGGATTTTGCCACTCAGATTAGGTGACACTGGCTTGGGTGACACCATTTCTTCAGCATTCAGTTTGTCTGGTATGTGTCTGGCTGGCTGGGGTGCAGGCATAGGGTATCCTGTGCTGCCAAGAGCCTTGGAGCAAGGCTCGAAGTCACTGCCATTCCCAGTAATGCTCCCTGACGACACTTGCCATCTGCATGGGCTCAGAAAAACCACCAATTACAATGCACCACTGCTCTTCAAACACTGCCAAGGTGGTGAGCCAGGGCGTGGGGAAATATCACTGGACGATGGCCAGCGTTTGGGAATTTTCACTTGACTTGTAGGAATGCAAAGTAACACTTGCAAAAACCAGTCAGGGTGTCAGGTGAGGCCTTTTCTATCCCTTTTTATTTATAACTGTAATATGAACTGTCATGGAGTTCATTTATATATGGCTTTTAGAAGGCAGCTTACAGCTCAGCTCTGCCATAGAAGTCTATGTTTTTGTAAGACCTTATTCTGAAATCGATATTCTTTCCCTCAGTGTAAGGCAAACAGCACCATAAACCAGGTAATTTCTGTGCGGAGCAGTGTACACTGAACCCCTGGAGTAAAGCAATTTGGTCTGGTTTATCTGCTCTTACCTTAATAGGAATCATTTTGTTTCTTGTTTTGGGGGGCAGGAAGAGAAAAGAAGGAAGGGACAAAAGTAATTGCCTCTGTAATTCACCTTCTTTGACAGAGCTAGAAGTGCCTGGATACTCCTTAGAAAATTAAAAAAAAAAAAATTACAGGAAGGAGGTAAAGACTTTATCCTTTTGACTGGCTAATATGTCCAATTGCAGCTTTCAGTAAACAGAAAGGGAGAAATAAGTTCAGCTGCAGGCTGGACAGTAAGCCCAGACGGGTCTGATTTATGTAGCTTGATTGAAGTATGTATTTGAAGACCTAGGAAAGAGTCTGAAGCTGGCAGCCCTTCTGCAAGTGATTAGTACCCAGCCCTGCCTCCACCATAGACCAGCAACACCACAGGGAGGGACCAAGGGGCAGATATTCCACTTCAGATGCTATAACTGTCCTGGTTACAGAGTTATATAAATACAGGAGAATGTGCAAAGGAAACAGAGGGAGATTAAGTTATTACTGGATGGAGGGAAAAAATCAGTGAGGTACAAAGCAGCGAGCAGAAGCCAAATGGACTTCATCAGCCCTTCAGCTGCATTCCTACTGGTGCTTGAGTTCCTTTTTCCTGGAGCACTGGCACAGCATTAGCTGACTCTGCATGTCCTGTTCAATCCATGTTTTCAGCACTGACAACTGGCAGTCAGGAATCCTTGGGGCTTCTGAAAACCACTTACAGCTCTACTTACTCTCTAACGACTGTTCACCTTCCCTGTTACTCACCCAGAGCTATATTTCATTGCTTTTATTCCTGCTCTATCTGACTTGTTCTGGAGAGGTTTCTCAGTTAACAAGCAATAGTGTGTCAGCTGTCAGTCAGTATTGTATTATATTGTATTATACTAAATTATATTATATAATTTTGTATAATATTGTGGTGGGCAGTGATGATTTTCATGTAGAAGGATATAGCATGTTCCTCACATTACATAATTATATCCAATTTTAAAGCCTTTGATGGCAGTAAAATCAAAATTCAACCAATATATTATATATATACATATACATATATATGTTACATAGCACATTTTGCATTAAACACACAACTAGGATTACAAAAAGTAAGAATAAAAGACACCAGATGCTTTATTTGTTTACTGCATCCTTTGAAAGAAGCTATCCACAGCATCTACTCATAAATATTGGAAAAGTTCCTTCCCAACGTGTCTGGTTTTCCTAAGGAGGATAAAGAGGAGGATGAACCCATGACCCACAGCTACTCCTGAGCCAGTCACCAGCAGTGAAGGATAGCAAGCAAAAACTATTAGTTAAATTTGGTTTGGATTTGCAAGTTGTGAAAAAAGACACTTAAAGTGTGGGAGATACAGAAACACCCAAGTTCATATCCCCTCTGCCTAGTCAACAACCAGAAGTGCCAGGTCATTTACTATACAGAAAACAAGCTTAAAAGGCATGTCAGCCAAGTGCTGGCATAGAATATCCTCCAGCTAATGAATCCTGGGCTGCACAATGTGTGGAAGTTACTGGTTTGTGTCTCTTCAATACACTAAATTCTGGGATGAACACGCCCTGAGTAGATGGCTGTAACAACTATTGGCTCAAGGCTACATTTAAGATTGTAATATTTGTCTAGAAAACATCATTGGCTAATATCTCAATCTACTTTTAATTGGAAAATAGTCTGTGGTTTTACAAAATAGCATTATTTATTCCAGTTTCTCTGGATTATTTTTTTTTTAAATTAACAATACAGAAAAAAACCTGGACATCTGTATCTTCTCATTTCAGTATATGTATGTTTTCGTTTTTTGTGGAACAAATCTTTATGTCTGCTACTCCACACTCATGCTGCTTCAGCTGGGAGCAGAACTTTGCTCTAATTTAAGCTGGATCTCTAGGGCATTCATGTGTTGTAACTAGTTCTGCTGACTTCAGAGTCAGACTTACAATTCATTATTCCTAAAGGCTTCCTCAGAAGTTCAATGAGTACTGAGAAATCTCAACTTTCATTTAAGCCAAAGCTAAGAGATTTTAGACACAGCACTGTAAAGTCCAAAACATAAGAAACTTCAATTAACTAAAAAAGAAAAAGTAAGAAAAACTGAGCATGGCTATTCTTTAAAATGATGTGGTTTTAAATCACATAACTTCGTGCCTGATGGTGGTGTGGTTTCAGTTCTTGATTTGGCACCAGAGCATTCTTCATTCTTTTTTGTCTAGTATTAATCAAGTATTCAGACATGGTAATAAGCCACAAAAGAGTCATGGCAGAATTTACAAACACAAGATAGTGTTTCTTCTCCTTGATGGTGTTCATCTGTCCCAACTCACCCAAAAGACTGATCGTATTAAAAGGAAACTTATAAAATGACCTCTGAAGGGCCAAGAAGATGAAAGGCAAGCTCCATGTATGTAGAGCATGGGCTTGTAACAAATGGCTTCCCAAAACAGCTGAATGAATGGGTAGCCTCAGGTCAGGGTTTATCTCAGAAAACTGTCATCTCCTTTCTCAGTCTCAGACAAGACGTGCCAGACTAAATAAGAGCAGTAAAAGACTGAGTTGTCTGCTGATCTTCAAAGGGGTCCTCTGTGGTGAAGTCTGTGATATATTGATTCACAGCCACAGCAAGGTCTTGCCATGCTCTCACACTTCTTCTGGGTTCCAAAAGAGCAGCAGTTTTGAGAATGCTCCACCAACAGCATGTTTGATGACTAAATTCTCTGTCTGAAAACGTGACTGCACAGTGGCTTGAGAGATCTACCTTGGATTTTTGTTTTCTTCCTTACAGTGTCATTTTTAGACTTGCATATTTGCATATTAATGGATTCATTTGCATTCTATTTTTGTGGCAACATTTTGCCTATAATAAGCCAAAACCAAACTCTGGAAAAAATGCAGATGTAAATCTGCCCATTCAACCTTTTCCTCCTCTCTAGCTCAGTTTTTCTAATGCCTGGAGAATTGCTATTTTGTTTTAAAAAGTGAAAACCATACATAAATTTACTGCTCCCAGAAATCTCTTTAAAATTCCAAATGGCACAAGTTCATACAATAGGAAATGCTCCACTAGGAGCATTTAGGAGGTGCATGCAATTAGGAGGTGGGAATCTGTCTTTCTCTAGTACAGTGTTATGGTGGCATAAGTGTACTTGTGCCAGTAGAATTCATGCAGAGGAAAACTGGAGCAGTGTAGTTATAAGTCAGGCACAGAGGTTTGGTTCATATGCAAGTATGAAATTCTTAGGGGTTATTGTTTCTCCTGCATTTGTGAGGGAAGATATTTTCCGAGCACCATTCAATATAACTCCTGCACCAAAGAAAAGGCTATTTCTTTCATAGACACAGCCTCTGAAATACCAAGCATCTAGAGAAGCAGCAAGGACTGGATAAACTTAATGCCATTTCCTTGTTTGAAATATTTTTTCTTAGTCATGCAAATCCTCTTCGCACACAAAATAAATGTCAATATTTTACTAGAAAAGTAAGATGAGGAACACTGCAATTTTATCTGGGTCATTCCTATAAATAGGAAAACACAGGAAATTGCTGCTGTTGCAGAATATTCTGTCTATCAGCTTTCTCAGATCTGTTCACTGAAAAATTGTAAGCATGTTCCCCTTTCTTTCCTACCTGCCATTTAGCATTCTTATTATACACAATACAGTTCTCAGCATTTCCCTCTTCTCTCATTTCTCTCTTTTCTCTGTCCTTCTCCTTTTCCTTTTGGGATCATGCTTCTCTGGCTCTGATGGTGTTTTACCCTTTCCAATTCAATCTCTCCCTCTCTCCCATCAAGATAAATTCAAATTCCATACCCCTGTCACCCAGCTTTTGCCTGGCCTGGCCCTTCACCTTGCTACAAGCCCTGGCTTCTCCCCAGCCTCACGCTCTTCTGCTCATATGTCTGGTTCCCTTAACACTTTCATCATCTCATCCTTAGTACTCTCTTGTACTGTTTCTTGAGACCCAGCTTCTATTCTACAGTGGTCTGGCACTGTTGAACTCAACATGACCTGCTGCCTTCAGCTGCCGGCTATGCTGCACACCTAGGCCTACCTGATAGTCCTTCTGCTGCTCTTCTCCCACACTCTCCAGGCTGTAATAATCAGCCTCTCCTCTTCCATTTCATCACTGTCCAGTTTTCCCCACTATCTGACTCTTTATCTTTCCTTCTCAATGTCTGTCATCACTGACTACCCAGGTCCTTCCTCTGTGGTTTGCATTGGTGTAGAAATGAGAACTTCCATTGTTTATTTCATGCTACCCTCTGCATGGTATTTAGCACTAGGAAATTCTCTATAACCAATCACAAAAAACTGTTCTTCAGATTCCCACGTACAACTACTTTTTTCAGAAAACTTGGCAAAAGCTAAGCTGCCGATGTGCTGAGGCAATTGTCTGAGATATGCTGATCAGTACTGGGCTACTGGACCTATTATTTTGGATGTAGCCATTTTTTGCCTCTCAATTTTCATTTACTTTGTAAACCCACACAGACACTTTTTTCCCCCCTCAGTTATATTGCTTGACACCAGGGAGACTTGACCTTTTTCTTGTCATTCATGGCAATGAAAATCATAAAGAATATAATTTCAAAACATGATAGCAAGATGTGTCAAATAAAGAATATTAAAAGGAAAACAAAACGAAACAAATCTTACATTGCAAATATTCAGTAACATCGTTCCTTTCTATTTGGGAAAACATATCTGACAGGATGAATATAGTTTTCTGGATATGTGAAAAATCACTTTTGAAGGATGATACTGAATTCTGTTTTGGCAACTTAATAGCAACTGTTTCTGCACTAGTGGTGTGATAACCCCTAAAACCAGAATTGAGGGGTACTTTTTCAGGTCCTTTGCTCAGCTCTCTAGGCCGTAGCCAGCAATCCAGTAGAATTCCTGCAGCACAGGAATTCTGCTATTTCTTGACATTATGACCTTCTACAGGCAGAGAGAGCAGAGAAGATTAGTCAGGTGGTTTTAAGTGTAAGAGCCCAGGTACTGGAAGTTATTTCATTGTCACAGTATGCAGCAGTTTTTGGTTCAATTTAACATGAGACGGGCAACCTGCCGTGTTGATATAGCCAGAGCAGCACTGTGAGAATGAAAAAGTACTTGTCTCTGATGTAATATAGCTTCAGAATCTTTCATTTTCTATTGCCAGAATAGCTCTAATGAACATATGAATGCAACTTCAGCTGCCCCAGATTTAGATAGATAATAGTTTTAGTGTTAGTGAGCCTCAGGCAGACTTCCATAACATTTGGTAACCAGCAGGAGACACAGAGGAACAGAAACTTCATTTCTTCTGAGACATTTACATCTTTTCTCTATGCTCTGGATTGGAAAAGTATTTAATGTTAAGAAACACCCTTTATGCTTACTTCTGGTAGCCCCAACTGTCACCATTTCTTTTCATTTAGTTTTACTGTTTCTAACTAAGAACAGATGTAGAAGTGGAACTGAAAGGACTTCAGTGTCCCCCACATGTTTTAAGAGAGGCAGGAGGGATATGAGTTTCTTCACCATCTGACAGTGTAAAGTCCTGGTCTGTCTATGCTCTGTCCTTTGCCCCAGGATTGGATCTACCTCTGTTTCACAAATTTTGAAAAAAAAATAGCTTTTACCAAGCTCAAAAGCAGATATTTAACTCTTGCCTTGAAGATTGCATGCAATAGAAATATCTACAAATTAAAATTCCTGAGAGGCCGACAATGTGGAAAGATCAAGATCCAGCACATACCACGGAATCATGGAACGGTTTGGGTTGGGAGGGATCTTAAAGACCATCTAGTTCCAACTCCCCTGCTGTGGGCAGGGACACCTGTCTAGAAAGGCTCAAAGCCCCATCCAACCTGGCCTTCAACACTTTCAGAGACAGAACATCCATAATTTCTCTGGGCAACCTGTTCCACCTGTTTACTACCCTCTGGGTAAAGAATTTCTTCCTAATATCAAATCTAAATACACTCTTGTTCAGTTTGAAGCCATTCCTCCAGTCCTGTCACACATGGCCTTGTAAGAAGTCCCTCTCTGGCTCTCTTGTAGCACCCATTTTCCAATAGGAACCCATCAAAAAATGAGGCAGCTAGCCCAGGGTCCCTAGTTAAGCTGTGATGGAACTCTGTTGAGTGATTCTTCCACTTACAGGATGTGATAAGAGGATTTTGTCACATCTTGGGTTGTGGTAAGAGCCTGCTTTATTTTCTGTGCCTGTACTCTATGAACTAGTCCTAACACTGTATCTGAAGAAATAGGAACATGAACTGTTAGAATGGAAAAACAAATGTCCCTGTAGTGCTTCTCTGGCCCATTTTGCAGTTGCAGTAAGCTCCATCAAATGTTTTGGAGATGCTGTTGGAGGAGGATACTAGTAAGCAGCAATTAATTTTGACAGCCGAGCCTCAGCAAAAGAGCGGCTCCCAGCCAAAAATATTTCAATTTTTCTGAACAGCTTTGCAAAGACCTTGTTCAAGAAGTCTGGGAGCTAAGGCGAAGCCATGAAGATTTTTTGCCTTTTCTTTTATGCCCTTTTATACCTTTTTACAACTTCTGTATTCTTTAGTGCTTTTTGCCTACATTCTTGGCCTTGTTTGTCAAGCTAAGAGACTAAACATTTTAGAAGCTTCATAGCTAGGGATCAGTGTGCCCCAGACCCCAAGGTCCTCTCCAGAACAGATTCTGTAAACTAAGATAGAACCATCCAGGGGAAGGTTCCTTGGGGAGGGGGGTTCACTCGAGCCCCTCATTGGGGAATCTTTGATAGATATGCTAATTAGTAAAACCTATAATGTTATACCAGATCTTTTGGGGGTGGGCATTGCAGGGTGCATTGAGGTGCATTTGACCTGGATGTGTGCACCTAAGGATCCTTAAAATAAATACCAAGGTAAAATCCCTTTTCCCTTCTAACCGTGTCTGCCTCTTGATTTTAAGACCAGGAAAAGGCATCAAAGGTGAATTGCAGATTCTGATCTTCCCCAGCCTTTTTATTATTTTTTTTTTTTCTGGGAGGTGTCTACTCCCAGTCAGCTAGCAGTTTTGGAGAAGGGAATTCCTCAGCATAATGCACAAGGAAATCTCTGTGTCAGCCTCTCCTGTATCTTTCTGTGAGTAAACAAAACTAATCTTCTGGACCACCAACCAGTGATTTCTGGAAACTGTATCAGGCAAATTGAAGTTCCACAGCTCAGCTGCATTCAGATTCAGGACTGAATCACCATACAACACAGCATCTCTCAGTCCAACTGTTTGCCTGTTATAAAGGTTCAAGTTCATTATTGGATATTGACCTGGCTGAACTCCCTTGCAATTGAAATTTCAATTCACTGCTCTCTTGTGACCAGTCTCTGGTACAAAGCACACATGCACACATGCCCTTACACTGGTTCTTGCCTTACTCAGGGCTTGAAATATGTGATACTTGAATGTTGCATTTTTTCTTCCTCATCTGGTAGCTGTCATTCCACAGAAACTAAATTCCCTTCCAAGTGCAATATTATTTATTAGCTCATGATCTATTAAATAAGCGCTGCAAGTCACCACCAGTAGATCTCAGAGTCCCTGCAGTTACCAGTGTTCTCCTATTCCGAGGGAAGAGTGGGGAAGCTGGAAAGAAACAACCTGAATGTTCATGTCTCAGTGCTCAGTAGGAGACGTCTAGAACATGTATTCAGAACACATCCCATAGAGAAATACTGTAACCAACGACAATCTGTAGTAAAAGCAATTTTTCCAGAATCACTGAGCCCACTTGACAAAAAAAAAAAAGCATCTGTTATTTCATGTGATAAAAGCACTTATTTGCAGTTTCCTCTAATCAGAGAGTTTATTAGTCTTTAGATCAGAAGTCTAACTGAGGTTAAGAGTCTTTTGATTAACCATTTTGCTATCATTTTTGGAAAGACATGTTGGATAAAAATGGGGCAAGAGAACAAGGCAGGAGCTTTAACAAAATAAAGTAACAAGCACCTGACTTTAATTACAGCTGGTGCCCTTGCTTTTCATGTATATGCATCCCAAGCCCCCAACATTGCACATGCTGATTTTCCCCCAGTACTACATCTCCAGTTCTCAGTAATTTCATCTGGAGTTTCAGGTGCTTCTGAAAAGTGCAGCTGCCTCTCTCTTGCTGCCACTTCTGCTGGTGCTGGGGACCACAGACAGGTGATGTGCTGCCCCCTCAGATACAAATACTCGACAGTGTTATAGTTCCAGCCTCCAACCAGAGCTGCCACCTGTGAGCACTGGATGACTTGGGACAGAAAGTCCTTGGCAGGAGCTAAGCCTTAATGAGCTTAAAATGTATTGAGGAGCTTGGCAGATACAAAGCCAGGCCACAGAATAAGTAGTTGCAGAAAGTTTCCAGTGCAAAATGTTTACCAGACAATTGTTTGCATTATCTAGATGGTTTTAATTACAGGAGAGTTCAGACCAGTTTCTTAAGCTTTCCCAAGGGGTGATTAGTCACCCTGTGAATTTGCATATTTTCCACTGCTGTATTGAGGCAAATCAGCCATACTTATCAGAAGATTGACCTGGCAACCTCTGTTCTTGGCAGATTATAGTCTGAGTTTCATCATGACAGTATCAAATGTATTAGCAAATGTTCCACTGCAGGGCTGCAGCAGCCAAACTCTGGGGAGATGAGAGCGTTCCTTGTTTGAAAGGTAAGAAATATCAAGCACAGACAGAATGAAAAGGACATTTTTTTACAGCCTCTACTCATGACAGATGCAATACTTGTCAACATCTTACAGATATATTAATATTCCACTCTCTGCCACGTTATATAGACTGTGCTTTTAGTTATGCTGAGATTTACTAAACTGAATGGATGCAGATTCATTCCCAACAAAATTACTCATTTCAGAGAGCTCATTTTATGGTATTTTATCAGCTGTGTTGTTTTTCTTGGTCATAGGAGACATGGACATATCAACAGCTGAGATTAGCAGCTATTTTTATTTAAAAATCAAAACCATAATATACATATAGAAAACACCAAATACTATCAATATGTAAGAAATTATGTGTTATCTACTCTTACAGATTTCACAGTAGAAATAAGTGGGGGTTTTTCAAATCAGCTTGTCAATGGCAGCATTTTTTAAGATTCTCATATCGTCACATTTTACTCACATTTCCCACTGGCTTTATATCTATCACCAGAGCAAGGGTTGCTTCCAGTAAAGATAGGAGATAATGGTCATAAATCACACTAAATGTAAATTGAAATAGATATTTAAATAAGTAAATTACATTTTTTCAGAAGAACCTAAAATTACACTTATCAAAGTAGAAAATTGTAGCATGACAATTGACATTATTCAAGTGCCATCCAGCCTGGTTAGATGGGCTGTCCTTGAGCCTTTGTATATGAAGTGTATTATGAAGTGAAATGCAAGCTAGACAAGGTAGAACATTTAGGATCTTTTTAGTTACTTTTGTTAATATTGAAGTTGAAATCTCTGGGAATTCAGAACAAGCCAACCCTAAGTTTTAGATGCATAAGGAAAAGAACAATTAATGAGTGACAGACATATTTTCAGATATCCTTGTTTTATGTAGCAGGTCAGAATCTGATATAATAGCTTACACATGTATATACATACAGACACACATATATAACCACAGAATGTCTCCAATGAGGACCATATGACAAGCTTAAGCAGATTATTTTCCATTGTTTTCCATGTGAAAACAAAATTATAAATCTTTCTTTTCTTGACATTGGTGCCTTTGCTTTACCATGAAGCTAACCATTTAGGTCAGTTACTATTTTCCCTGGCCCATTTTTAGGCCCCTGTTATCTAGAAAGTCAGGTGTCACCACCAGAATAGTTTCTTTACTCTGAAATGTAGGGAAAAGTGTTGATTCTTAGAAAAAAGAACACCTGACCAGATTGTCTTCTGCTGACAGCCTGCATCATGCAGAGGGGGATCTTTAGGATGCTGACAGCTGCTGACACCTTGGAGCACACACCAGCAGCCCATTTGTCTTATGCAACGGACAGAACTGAGGAGGGACTAATATTGCACACACCATGTTTGTGATAAAGATATCCTGTTTGTAGAGTGCAGCAGTTGTGAACTACTGCCCTTCAAATTCTTCACGTGTTCACACCATCTCCTACAGTACAGTTTGCAACAGGGAGTAGGACAGAGAGCTGGCCTGGAGCAGGAGCCACTTCTCCATACTCTTCTGCAGGGTCCAGCTGATCTTGCAGGAATTCCTGGCTGAGCCAGGCTTTTGCTCCTTCAGACCACCTGAGCTCTGCCAAGACCCTGGCTCTTTTCCTGCCTGCCACGTTGCTTACCAGAGAGCTTATGAAGCACACAGTAGAATGTCTCACTTGTTTTCTTTTGCTGTGCTTCATATTTCACACTGATTGGTGAAAAGTAGGAGAGCTGCAAAACCTGATGAAGAACAGCAAGAAAGCCAAGGTGGACTTGCTCACTTTTCTCAGTTGGTATAGAAGCATCTGGATACTCACAGTTAGCTGAACAGGGGAGAGAAAATATAACAAAGGTTCATGAATTGAGATAAGAACCAGGAGAGATCACACACCAAATACTGTCATGGGCAAAACAGATTCAACTTGGTGATATTAATTGAATATATTACTAACAAATCAGAACAGGATAATGAGAAGAAAGAAAGACCTTAAAAACTCTCAGCCCTACCTCCTCCCCACCTGCTGTGCAGGCACATGGGGATTGGGGGTTATGGTCAGTTCGTCACACAACTGCTTCACCGTTCTCCAAGAACTTCTCCAATGTGAGCCCATCCTTTGAGAAACCATTCTCCACAAACTGCTCCAATTTGGGTCTCTCTTCCACAGGGTAGAGTCCTTTGAGGACAGGCTGCTCCAACATGGATCCCCCGCAGGGTCACAAGTCCTACCAGGAAACCTGCTCCAGTGTGGGCTCCTCTTTGCATGGGTCTGCAGGCCCCTGCCAGGACCCTGCTCCAGCACGGGCCTCCCGTGGGTTCACAGCCTTGTCTAGGCATTGACGTGCTCCACGGGCTGCAGAGATGAGCATCCCTGTGATCCTCCAGGGGCTACAGGAGCACAGCTGCTTGACCATGGTCTTCACCACAGGCTGCAAAGGAATCTCAGCTCCAGTACCTGAAGCACCTTCTCCCACTCCTTCTCCACTGACCTTGGGGTCTGAATAGCTGTTCCTCTCCCATATTCTCATGGCTCTTCACTGGCTGCAATTACATCTGACCAATAACCTTTTTTTTACTTCTTTTTTTACTTCTGTTATCCCAGAGACATTCCCACAATTTCTGATTGGCCCAGCCTTGGCCAACGGCGTGTCTGTCTTGGAGCCATCTCCATTGTCTCTGCTGGACATGGAGGAAGCTTCTGGCAGCTTCTCACAGAAGCCACCCTGCAGCCCCCCTGCTACCAAAGCCTGGCCACGAAAACCCAACACAACAGGTCGTAAATTCATTGTCCTTCTGTTCTGCTTGTACAGCAGCAAACACAGTGAACTTCCACATTTGTAGATACAATAAGTGCAGCCTAAATAATGGCAATTCCATCCAAATAAAAGTTTAGATTCTCTGCAGGTATGTTGATAGTAGAAAAAAAATAGTGATAGATCACAATAAACTAAGAAATTATTCAATTTTCATAGAGCATGTTGAGAATGATTTTTCCACAAGACATCCAGCTCTACTCACAAATAAAATTTCTTCTCATGGCAGTCAAACTGCACATGGTTGCAGTTCACTGTTCTCTGGTGAATGAATGTGATGGGGATGTCTCCATCCACACAATACAAAAGTTCACTGGTATTTAACTCAACCCAAACCTAGCCCTTCACAGAATTCTCAACACCTGATTAGGAATATGGACATAAGAATAATTTTTAACAAACACAGGCGAGCCACAAAGCTTCAGCAAATATTCCTTCATATTGACAAAGCTAAATCTACCTGCCACTATGAGAGAGAAGGGCTTATGGGTGTAGTTTTGTTGGTTAATCCATGCCAACAAAGAATTTGAAATGTGGTAACAGCCCAAGGCTAAAGAGCACGGATTATTTGTGAACATATTTCCACTGAACATGATATAAAGAATTATTCTTCCTGCCTAATATCACCCAAATTAAAGGAAGGGCATTTTGTCCTTTTATTTAAACCATTAATAAATACAGAATAATAATAAAATCATGCATAACCCAAGAGCTGCAAAAGGCATTTCAATAAAATTCTAGTGGCTCCTCCCCCTCCCCCTTCTTGAGTCACTGTCACCTGCCTCAAAACTACATCTGGAAAAAGGATAGAAGTGTAGCCTCCTGAAAGAGCTTGTTTTGGTGAAGTTGGCATGAGAGCACTGGGCAAGAGTTCAATCCCAGGCATCAGTTTAGGATTACGTAAGGTCAATTCTCTTCATTGTTTCTGCTGATCTTTAAGCTGTTAGAAAAGAATCAGTGTGACTTGATTCCTTTGAATGGAAAATAGCACAATGGTTCCATGATAGAAATGGTTGTGCTGATTAGGAAAACAGTTTTCCGTCACGAAAGCAAACGTGGCCGCACTCCCATGCAAGTATGGAGTGCCATGTGGTTACTTCTTCTTTTTATGCAGCCAAAACAATAGCCTCAACTCTTGCTTGACATGGAGGATTGATGTGGAGGTATGATGTGGACTCCAGAGCTGTTTGAAGACCAGGGTTTTGGGAAAGTCATCAAAAGCTCTCTGTCTGGATTTTGCTTTGATGATGACTGACATTTTAAAAGAATTCTATTCATTTCTGTCTTTTCACCAACACATACAAGCAAATCATCCTTTCCTCCTAGTAGCTGAACCAGATTGTCTTGAATTAATAAAAATCTAACTAAGGAAGCACAGTAAATGGTTTTGGGAGCATCGGTACAGGGGAATCAAGGATCTATCTCAGTTCCTGTTCTATATGGCATGCTTTCCATCATCTGTAAATCACAATACTCCATGGAGTGATACTTACTTGCTGTGCTGGAGGAAGCAAAGCACATTGTTTGGTATCTTGTACAAAAAGCAGGTGAGGAGCATGTAAAGGGTGTGGATGGTATTAATGTATGGATGCCATACTGCAGCAGGAGGCAGGGCAACTCATGAAGGGCAGGTCTTACAGCTCTCATCTTTGCTGCCTTATTAAATCTATGCAGGTGCCCAAAATGGGGTTTTAGTTGAGGTCATCCTGATGCTTACTCCTCCTTTCTGATCTATCTTCTGTTGTAATGAGCTTAAGTCTCTTTTTCATCTCCCATTATTTATGAAATTTGCATAAAGTTAAGTATCTTTGCAGCATACCTGCAGTCCAGACGAGAATTTCAAGTCAGACAGTGATCACAAATAATGTTGATGGTGATTAGTCAAGGGGCACACAGTTATACAGAGCACTCATGTAATCCTTGCATTTCTCCAGGAAGCCAAACTAAGACTGAAAAATCCCAAGTGGTTCAGGCTGTTCACACTGGACTTTTTTTTTTTAAATTATATTGCTGCCTAACATCATTGTCTGCTAAGTTAAAACACTGATCAATTGAAAATGAAATATTTAAGTTTTTCTTTTGGGAGATACTTTAACCTGAGTAAAATCAGATCTGTTTCAAAACCAGAAGCTGAAATTCTTGGAAAATGTATCCATAAACATGTTTCAATTTTTTTTTTTTTTTTTTTTTGTGTAACACAACTCTTAGACTTCGGCTGATTGATTCAAATGCAAACTGCTTGCTTTCTTGAAACCATTTACTGATTTAGATCCAACTTCACAAATAGTTTCCATTCTCCCTGAAAGCACTTTCTGGCAAAACAATTCCTTGTAGCTCTGTCGGCTCCAAACATTCCAGTGTCATCACTCTCAAAAGCAAAGTGTATGAGGACATAATATAAATGGTAGCTAAACACAAAGAAGGAACAAAGCTGCATAAAGTTGTGGAGGAGGTAAGGAATCTTGAATTAATTTTATTCTAAATTCATTCAGATTG
This sequence comes from Corvus cornix cornix, assembly GCF_000738735.6. Classification (NCBI taxonomy): domain Eukaryota; kingdom Metazoa; phylum Chordata; class Aves; order Passeriformes; family Corvidae; genus Corvus; species Corvus cornix. Next base: position 58,129,183 of record NC_047056.1, on the reverse strand, counting down.
GAAGATTTAGAAAGGGTGGTTCTTATGTGCCCTCATGAGTGGAACAACAATTTATTTGAGGACTGAGAGAGGCTTTTCCTCCCTGCTTTTGCCAGGGTTGTATTCTGCCCAGAAGTAACTGGCATTGAGAAATTCCCATGTTTAATTTCTAACAACAACCATAGAGACTTTAAATTCTGTCTCCTTGTGTCCTGCTGCAGCTGATGAAACTTGGTGGTGCCAGCAGAGCATCAGGAGCTTCTCACTGGTCCCATGCAGCCAGTGCAGCAGGCCACAGGGAAAGACCAGTACTGCAGGCACTGTGGATGCACACAGGGAGGGGATCCTGCTACCCTGCAGACCCACCCCCTACTTCCCAGATGTATGTGGTGTTGTGCCAGGGGACAATGGGCCACTTCAGGGCTGAAACTCAGAAACTCTTAAGGAGGAAAGTTCTCACAGGGGATGCAAGAGCCACACTGTGTGCCCATCTTTTGGGGGAGGGATTACAGCAATGCAAGTTTTATCTCTCTTAGTCATGCTTGCACAGACAGTTCAACATCTCTGAGAACCTGCTAGACCCAAAGATCAGCTGAAGCATGCAAATCTTCTCCATGTGACTGCTGTTTGGCAAACCTTCCTTCAATTCAATTATAAATTACAGTGCAGGAGCAGGAAACGAGAAAACAAGCTCCAACCTATTTATCAAAGAGCCAAGTCTGGTCTTTACATAATAACCATGACTTGTTTTTGGAAAATATTGAAAGCAAAGGTTGGACAAATCAAAGACCACAGAACAGCAGAAATATGCTTTATTTTGCCCTGTTCACTCTAATATGCAACTTTCTGACCAAATATTGCTAGAACTGGCTCTTGTTGGCATCAACAGGTAATTAACTGACAAGTATACGCACTTATGAGATGAATTTCTAATCCTTAAAAAAAATAGCACTATTGCCTTGCTTCCAAACAAAGGGTGAGAGAGGTTTAGAGAAAGAAAGTGCAGTGCACTCGTTAACTAAGAGGATTAGAAATCCTAAGGTACAGACAAGCTTGAATAACATTTTTTCACAATATTTCATTTGATAAGCCATGTCAACTAGAAAAACATCCTAAAATATGACCAAGCACTAGACTAAGAAAAATAATGGGATTTTTAAAGAAGTATAAGAGTAAAAAGTTCAACAGACATTGATAAAGAATGTTTGGGAATCAAGAGTAAAAGTTGTTGAAAACTTTCTGTTAGAAAACTACTGTGTTAGGAAGCAGAGATTTAAGGAAATCAAAACATTTCACAGGAATGTAAATAACTGTTGGACCCTTTCTCTAGGATTTCATAAACATACTTGTGCAGTATCTGATGGACCTGTGTATGAACAAGGAGTCAAAATGAAACATTCTGACAAAGCAATTTTGCAAGGCACTTTTGATATTCTGTGGGCCATATTTTGTCATTTTGGGGCTGAAAAATAAAATTTGAAATGGTCATATTTTTCACAGAATGAGCATAATCCTTTGCAAATCAATAGATAGATGAGTAGGTTTGTTAGCAGTCACTGCCACCCCAAATACTCATTAGAGACTCTTGAAAAATTGTTCACAGTGATGGAGAGGCAGTGAAGAGAGTTTCAAATTTTCAGTTTACCATGACAAATGGGGAAATTTCTTCAATATGAGGGTGGTGAGGCACTTGGAAGTGTTCAAGGATGGGGCTTCGAGCAACATGGTCTAGTGGCAGGGGGTTTGGAACTAGATGATCTTTAAGGTCCCTTCCAAGCCAAACCATTGCATGATTCTATGATGTCCTAGTCAACTGCAAGATGAATACCCACAATTATATGGTCAAGCAACCAATGAGAAAGAGCACGAAACAAAAATGCCACAAATTTTACAACATCAGCACGTTAGATCATCAGATTATGCAGACAGTCAGTCTCTAAGGTAGGCCGTAAAATATCGTTCATGTGGTTCCAGAACAATTAAGTAGAGTTATTGAAACTATGTTTTGCTGAGACTACAACTAATTTTACATGTCCTCCTTTGTTTGTACTTTTCCAGGTCATAAGAATGGCTGAATCAAATGACGGTGTGACGGTTGTGTCCAAATTTGTGTAGTATATACAGATGAGAAATTTGATCTTGAAGGTGATGCATGACAGCCTCTTGGGAAACTGCATGCAAAATTCAGATATCTACTACTGGAAATGCAGCATGCATAAAATGTAACTTTTTCTTTTTTGTTATTTTCCCATGGCAAGTTTTCTACTATTAAATTGCACGCATTTAATATAATCTTTGTGTATTGCTGTGACATGATATCTGCTTTCATCTCTTAGCCATGGCCTCAGAGGATCAGTTCTGCTCCATTTAGGAGCAAAATCTGGATTGTACACTGGGTTGTGCTGACAGCACAGGCAGTGATACAATCAAAAGATTTTGGAGTGAACTTTGCATTGAAGTTCTTTAACCTACAAAACAACTGAAAAGCAGTCACACTAGCAGAGAGTTCAGACAGGCTGGTTTATCAGGCTCCTAAGATGACTAGCCATGCATCTGTGGCCTTTCTGTGTCTCCCTCTCCAGCAGTGTAGACATGGCTTACTATGTCAGAGGGAATGCAGAAGTACAAGGATCGCAAAAATAGCATAAAAAAATACTGACCTAAAGTCACGCTTGACAGGTTTTAATTCTGTTGAGACAGTATTTATCTCCATTACACCCTTTGCAAATAAGCTATTTGTCTTAAGCAATATTTAATCCTTTTCCAATGTATCTGGAGTGGGCACTTGCTTACATAAGTAAATGTAACACCGGCAGGAGGGCCTTTCCAGGGTGTTACAGATAGCATCTCATTAACCTGTAATTCTATGCAGCAGGAGGGGGACCAGTGAATTAAAGCTTCCTCTTTTGTTCCTAGTCCACTGCAATGCAAACCCAACAAAAGCACAGTCTGGGAACAACCAGGATAAGTCAGAATGTCAGAATGTCAGCAAAACCACACTTTGTTTTTCAGAGGGCCTCAGAAACCTGTTGTTTAGGGCTTTTGCTGTGAAGGAGATGATGCAGAAAGGTCAGGCTTGCCTGTAGACACCCTCCTATTTTTCTACACAGCAGGTAGTTTTGTTCCCTGCCAGAGAACATGGCCTGTCAGAAAGAGGGATACTTGTTTTTTAAAAAATCATGCCATACATACAGTTCTGTGGTGAGTGAGTGAGTGCATTTAGAAGCATCTTCCTAGTCACTTGACAAAATTTGCCCCTGAGGTGCTGAATCAAATTATTGTCTACTCTAGAGCTCTCTGAAAGCAACACAAAACCAAGATGTAACGCAGGTCTTTGTGTTACAGCAGTTATAATCAAACTATTGTTCATGCGGTAATTGAGCTCCTGGAAAAGGGTATTTGAAAAAGAAGGTTAAGAGTAGGTTTATAAAATTTAAGTATATACCTAATCTGTCTGGGAAAATTCTTAGTGTACTTTACATGCTTTCAAAGCTGTCTCTGACCTTAATGTCAGAGCAACAGACAGAGTATGGAGGTATGTAATTAATGTTTCCATTTATAAAAAAACACAGAAAATTTTCTATTTAAAGCTGTCTGTTTCTATGCTAAATCTATGTACAAAGGTATAATGTATGTTGTGTGTCTGTCTAATAACACAACAGCTAATAAAACAATATTGGTTAGTAATGAAATTGCCACTTGCCAGAACGTCACTGTAAAAATTTCAAGGCCAGGCTTCAAGAGCTCTGCCTGACCTTTCTACCAAGAATATGAAAAGAAATGAACATTGGCCATTTCTACATCACCAAGAACCTCCTTTTCAGCTGACATTAAGCCATAGAAACAGTGGGACTACAATAGCCAGCTGAGATGCTGGTTTCTGACACTCTCCTAGTGACTCCAGCTTTATGTTATTTCACCAAGCTGACTGTTTGTGGTATCACTCTCGGTCTCTGACAAATGGCTGCTTCAAAGTGGCCTTCAAGGCAGTCAGCAAGGAGAGGAGTTTCCTCCAGTCTCCTAGGACTTTCGTTATATCACTGACATTTGTTCAATGAACTGCCACTTAAAACCAACTAATAGGAAAGTCTGGAAACCAAACCACTTCCTAAAATGCATCCCTGCTTGTCCATCACTTGCTGGGCAAAGGTGGTGATACTGAGCTAGTGTGATTGATTAAAAGTGGGCTATGGCACCAGTCCTCATTTGGCCATACTTCTTGATAAACATCACAGCTGTCCTAAGAAGGAGTTTGTTAATCTGTTGTTGTCCAAGGTATATTCTGAAAATATTTGGAGGCTGGATCATCACCAGAGGATGTGGTGGAAGAATATACAGGACGGGATTTAGCTGAGCAAGAACTGTAGTGTAGAGCTGGGATTCCCACGTGAACTGGTGATAACTATCAAATCATCGCAGATGTTTTGAGTACCTAAGCCTCTTGCCTGTGGCTTTCTATTGGGATTGAGTGTTACATTGTCTTCAGTTTTTCCCAAAACCCATAGGAACACAACTATCTTTGAGACTCCAGTCATCTTCTGAGCATGATGTGAATTCTCCCAAGGGTTCAAAAGCTATGATGAGGCGACATCATAGTCAAAGTTCAAGCTCATGGACTTTTTCCTTAGAAAACCAGACTAGCAAGCCTGTCAAGGAGCTTAGTTACTTTCAGGATTTGACAGGAGGTAAGCAGGAGTTCTGAGCTTTACTTAAATATTTATCCAAGTACTTCCTTTTATAATGTGTACTTGACTTCTACGTAAGTCCCTTCTTCAATTATTTTCATGAATTTCTTTGCTTTTTTTATCCATTGCAGTAACGTGCAAGTTCTTGAGACAAAGCCTGGCCCACTGGGGAGTAGCAGACAAGCTTTTGCTTACTGCAAGATAAACCTTTTATCTCACCCAGCTGCTGAGCCAGGAGGGCTGGAGTAGAATGGTGGTAGAGTGCAGAGGGGGAAATGGCTGAAGAAAGTGCAGGGGACACAAAAACCCCTCCTGTTGTGCTCCTTCAGTGAGAAGAAAGCCAGCTGAGAGTGGGCTTTTCTTCTTCCTCACAAGCTACAGAGTGAAGAATAATTTAGTATCTTACAGTTTTACATCTTCTGAAGCAGAATGCTGCACACTAGAAACACTTTCTTTCCCCATTTCTTCCCCCACCCCCCACTCCCTCCATGCTTTTGGCTGTCCCCAGCCTTCTGAGGTTTGACCTGAGAGTTCAGAGGGAGTTTCAGGACACTTCAGCAACAGCTTTCTGTGTCATAGCAGATCTAGAGTACCATAAAAATTCCTTCAAAATGTGAAGTCAAATGTTGAGCCAGTCCAAGATGAGAAAAAAGGCACTGATGTGCTGTCTGCTTTTTAGTTGTTTTCAGCTATTATTTCAGTCTAATTCATTGTGTAAGAGGAGAGACTGTGACAACAATTTGTGTTTCATACAGCTCACTATTGCTGAAACAGTCCCTATGCAATTTTATATTCTCAGCACATCTGGATGAGTTGCAAGTGAAATCAGTCATTTTGAAAAATGACTACAATTTTCATTATTTTGCAGTAATCTTTCAGTCATCCGGTTAGCATAATGAGTAAAAGTAACAGACTTTCAGTGAACGGACCAGTCTTCTTGCTTGGTTTTTATCCAGTTGTTTTATGAAACGCCTAAAAATTTCAAGCAGCTCCTGAAACATCTGGATTGCTATTCCCATAGTACCATAAAATCTGACGTTATTATGTTTTCGTGGAGCAAAGTGACTGTCCTGGGCTGAAAGAGCCCCAAATAAGGCATGACCCAGGTATCAGCACCTATGGACATGCCAGAACTGAGCCTGGGCTCTGTGCAAGGCTCCTCAGGCATTTTCCCAGTGGAGAACAGCATTGTGTAAAATGTCACTATACACTTGGCACACAGGAGGAGAAAACAAACAGATGCAAAGGTTCAAAAAGGAAGTCAAAGCGTAACAAACGAAGTCGCAGTAGTCTAAGTGGGGAAGATAAGCACTGGCTCCTCTTCAATTGCCTGTCAACAGGACTGCTCATATCTCCAACACTTGGCCTGGGGAGCGGTATTTCCCTTTGCAGTATCTGTCCCCCATGCATGTGCAGCTTTCCACACGTGCTGGGCACACTGCTCCTTCTCCCTGGCTTGGGGACATGCTCCCTTTGCTTGCCTCCTTCTGAAATCCTCCTGCTGGCCCTTTTCTTTTTTCCTACGTGTCTCTGCCCTTACAGTTATTTCTTTCAAATCATGTGTGAGTTAAAACCAGAAATTTATTATTTCTGCCACACAATCCTGTATCTTCTAGCTTCTGCAGGTTAAGGCCTCTCCACACACTTCTGCACAATCCTCCACCTTCCCCCGTCTTTCCTTGCTTCCCTCAAACTGTGGAGACAAGAGGGTCAGATTATAATTCTTACTTTCTCTTTCAATTGGATTTAAACTGTTTGCACATCTTCCTTGGACCAATAACTTATGTATTTATATATTAACTAAAGCTCAATGATTACATTAATTAGGCTGTTGTGCACTCTCTAGCTTCTTCCACACCCCCAGGTTTCCAATCTCTGAGTTTGGAAGGGGAAGAGACTCTCTGGAGGGAGAGACTCTCTGGAGTCTCAGGGGCTGGTGATGCTCATGTTGTGTGTTTTTATTGCCTCAGGGAAGTCATGATGTGCTCAGCTTCTCACTTGCCCACTCTAACATTTGCAGCCCTCTCACAGTGCCAGTATCCTGGCATGACTGGGGGCTCAGGCAGCTCCAACAACAGGCACGGCTCCCAAAAAGGGGAGAACAGGAGGGAACTGACTCCTCCCAGTGAGATGATGCCTCCATGCCAGACCCTCTAGATCAGGGAGTGCATCCTGGCTCACACCCTGGGGACGGGCAAAAACAGAGGCATTCCCCACTGTTGCAATTTCCCAGTGGCTCCGAAGCTGCTGGAAGGAAGGTGCAGTGCTGCAGGAGTGGGGGAGGCAGATGCAGGCTGGCTCCTGGTGCTCAGCTGAGTTGTAGCAGAGATAATGGAGAGGATTTTAAAGCTTTTCTCAAGTCCTCTCCTTTGGGAAATCGAAATGTGTAGTTCATCTATGTCTACACGTTCAGACTTCATAGCAACATGCACCAAGTCCTGAGAGCTAATTGTATATAGTTATCTCTGTTGATTAGCTAGGCTGCTCTCTGAATTTGAAAGGTAAATTCAAGTAAATGGTTGGATGTGTAACAAATGCTCCTGCTCCACATGCCAGCAGTTTCCTCAAGGGCTTCATGTAGCTCTGGAGGTATGCAAAAGAGAAATGCAGCAGATCAGCATGTTATTTGTTTACCTTTTTCCCCCCTTTTCACCTTGCCTATTTCCTTTTTAACATTTTATGATCAAGTAATTAGTGTTGTCTTAGTTGCAGTGGATTCTTTAGCTGCAGTTTGTTTGCTTGATTGAAAGAGCCCTATTTAGTCTCAAGGCCAAGCCAGAGCAATGCTCTAACAATGTCTCCAGAGATGAGGATGCATGTGGTTTTGTTTATCCTCTACTACTTTACTTTTCATATATTGTTTGGTGCATCAGGTCTGGCAACTAAAATGTGTATTTATTAGTCTATCTGAACAGTACAGCAGCCTGGAAAAAACTGTATTTTCTTTTATGTGACAGCTACTTCTGAAAGCAATAAAAATCACATATTGATTGATAAGAAGTAGGAGGAACAGATAACATTTTTAATGAGATTTCAGAAGTCTCACAGGCACCCTGCCCTGCGGACATAATGACTTGCATCAGGGGCCCATGAGGGGAGGATTTGTTCAGATCAGCACCCCCACAGAGCTGTTTACCAGCCACTTCTTCTGGAAGGTTTAGTAGTTATTTCAGCTTTGATAACAAATAGATTAAAAAAAAAGGACAGAGGAGGACTTGTGGAATGAAGACCCATGTCGCTATATGTAGGCAGTAAAAACCTCAGTGGCTTCTGATCCCTTTTTCCCCTTTCTTCTTCTATTGTCTTTTTCTATTTCTGAATATTGCCTGTCTTGAGGTTATGAAAATGTTTGTTATTCCAGATACAGGGTTTCCTCCTCCAAAATGGGGTTCATGCAGTCTTTTGTTTTTCAGTTTATATGATCTTAGAAACATATTTCTCTAGAGAGTAGAGAAGGTCTTATGATACTATAGAGAGACTTAAGAAAGACAGCAGCTATTTCCAAACAAGCAGCAAATTATAATGGTTGTGCTAGATTTCTTTCATATTTCATTAAACACCACAGGACTGAATCAGCTGAGTCAACTCAAGTGGCTCTTCTCAGAAAAGATAAGTGGCCACTTATCTCCCATTACCACATAAAGTGTTTCTCAAATGTACCTGAAAGTTAAAAATAAAGACAAAGGACAATGAAGAGTTTTCTTTTTTTTTTTTTTCCCTCAGATGGGACAAAGTTGTAATTGTTAGTGCTGTAAAGCAAACCGAAAGCGAGAGTCTAAAATAAAAATGGCTTTCAAGGAAACTTAAAGCTTTTGTGCAAATTCCTACAATATTTTCCAGATGCAACATCCAGCCAATCTGTCAAATAGCTGATATAATGCAGCTTTGGTCTTTCTGTTTTTAGAGAATATTTTCCCCCTTGGAGACCTTCTGACTGTTTCTCTAGTTTTTACTGTTTCTAGATTTCTTTTATCACCTTTGCCAAAGGCACATTTCCAATCACATTCCCTCAAGAGACAGATTCCAAAACCTCTTCTCTCATTTGTCAAGACAATGATCTCTTGTCCTTTCAAAAGGTGTCTCCTGTACAAGTGGTCCTAGTAATCTCACTGGGGGTCATTTCTCACCACAGAGATTTAGGGTAGATGCAGGGTAGTGTTTTGCCTTGTCAGTGATCTTGCTGTGTTGCATAGTAACTAGTGCTCAGAGTAAGTGAGAGAACATGTCTCCTGTAGAACATCAAGCCAGCTGTTATCATTTCTACTCATTCTGTAGATATGACCACCAAGCACACAGCATAATGAACAGATCTTTGTTTATCTGAGGATTATTCTAACGAAGAACAAGGTGTTATTTATTTAATGATGTCAAAATGTTGTTGCCCTTGACTCCCACTGCTAGAGCATTTCAAAGTGGAAAACAACTCCTTTGCAGACACTGGGCAGGGTCTAGAATGTCAAGTTATACCTTCAAAGTTAATTTGGCAAGGGGCTAAAGCAGAAAGCTCAGTAGAGAAGACTAAGGCAAGCTGTTTGATAAAAGCTTCTGTAGATTAGATCACTGCTCTACTTCCACTTGTGGTGCGAATGGCGACGAATTGATCCACCCACAAGGGCATCTGCCTGTTACTCACACAGTCACTTGTATCACAGAATTACAGAATCATAGAATATCCTGAGTTGGAAGGGACTGACAAGGATCACCGAGTCCAACCCCCAGCCCCACCCAGGACCATCCCAAAGAGTCACACCATGTGCCTGAGAGCATTGTCCAAACACTTCTTGAACTCTGTCAGGCTTGGTGCTGTGACCACTTCCCTGGGGAGCCTGTTCCAGTGCCCAACCACTCTCTGAGTGAAAAACCTTTCTCTAATATCCAACCTAAACCTCCCCTGACACAACTGCAGGCCATTTCCTCGGGTCCTGGTCACCACAGAGAAGAGATCAATGCCTGCGCCTCCTCTTCCCCTCACAAGGAAGTTGTGACTGCAATGAGGTCTCCCCTCAGTCTCTTCTCCAGACTGAACAGACTAAGTGACCTCAGCTGCTCCTCATACAGCTTCCCCTCAAGGCCCTTTACTGTCTTCGTTGCCCTCCTTTGGAGGCTCTTTAATAGCTTAATATCTTTCTTATATTGCTCTTTCAGAGGCAAAAGATGAGAGGTCAGAAGAGGTCGTAGTAGCTCTTTATGGTTTTATTTTTCCCCATGTTTCCTTCTCCTGAAGAGGATAACAAAGCAGTTTTAACGAACCCTGAAGCTTTACAATCACTTAGATTTCCCAACATCTTAATTGCTTTCTGTGGTATGTATCCGTGAGAGCGTGATAAAGCTAAAATTCAATCTGAAATCCCATAAGTGTTTGCAGATGTAGGAATCTGATTGCGATGCAGGACACAGCTGTACCCTTTCCGCTGGGTTCTGCCAACACCGTAAGCCAAACACCCTGAGTTTTGGACAGATCGTAATCAGTCAAGATCTGCATCAAAAATGTGCAGCTCAGATCCACTTTTGGTCTAAAATATGACAGGCCACATGCCAGAGGACACATACCTAATTACCAGGCTGTGTTGATTCTTCCTTCTTCTCTACTTTTCTCAGTAATTTTAGAATAAATTATATCTTTGGCAAATTACACAAGGAGATGATTATACACTTAATTAGATGTTTACCTCTCATTTTCTTCATGCAATAGTATCTAGTACAGATGACAGGAACTCAGAATAATTTTTCTGTATGGTCACATTTTCCCAGGGTTAGATTTCACTGACAAAAAAAACCCAAACCAAAACAGCAAAGCCAACAGTAAGGCTAACAGTGAGGTTAGGGGAATATTTACACCATATTCAGCTTTTTTCTTCCTTTAATATGAAAATGAATAGTATCAAGGGATGGTGTCTCAGCTACTTGCAATCCATTGGAAAATGCATATTTGAAAGGAAAATACATAATTTATTAAATGTATTGCTTAAAGTGAGAAACTTGAAATTGAGTTTAGTAAGTCTGGGGATTTGAGGTTATACTTGGCATAGGCTACTCAGTCTGCTGAATTATTCAATGCTAAGCCTGCCAGTGGGAATAATGAGAAAACAGACATAGATTTCAAAATATGTTTTCATTAGATTGGGAATAAAAAGTTTAAAAATTTAATAGCTACGCTCAAAAAAAGATTTTATGCCCTCCTCATTGAACAACTGTTGACAGATGACTGCAGTTCTGCCTATGAAAGGAGTATCCATGCATATTCACTTAGTAGCACTTAAACAAGAGTAAGAGACATACTGTCCATTAAACTGATGCAAATGTTAAATATAATTAAAAGTTGCTTCCCTTTGAAACCATTTTTTTTTCAAACTAACTAAAAAGTACATATATATTAGAACATAAGGACAAAAGGTAGTCACAACGCTGATGTCTTTTACACCTGTTTGAGGAAACCGGCTTTAAACAAAACCCCTCTGTAAGGATTGCCCTTTTGTCATAAGATTGGTTCCTTATGATAGAAAAGCACTCTGATTTCCTTCAGAAATTGAAAGAGTTGTGCAAATAGTGGTCATTTTTCTTTAGTTTTAAATGTTATCAGTGGAAATTCTGCTTTAATCGAAGCTACATCTGGCTTTTTGTTGTCTAAGTATCAGACGACCTAGAGTCTGAAAGATTTCTCAGACATATAAAGAAAAACAATTTCTTGGCAGCACATATCTTCAACCACCACAAAGAAAGAATTATTTCAGGAATTGAAGCAAAATCCCTCATTTTATCAAATTCTACTTTTTTTCATCATTAGTAGGGGGTAACTCCCCTTGATAATAGCAGGCCCTTTTTCTCCTCATCTCAGGGTTGTGTAAGACCACAAGAGATAGGAGAGATCAAAGTCACTGAGACCACAGTCCATCTTACCTATGCCGAGTCACACTGTTTGGTTGGAACCAGGAATTGCTAGCAGGGAACACAAACATCCATCTGAATCTTGAAGTCTTTCATTTCTGTCAATCTCATTTTTCCCCCACCACACAATATTCTACCCACTGCTGTCCTGTGCCCTACAACCAACACTTCAAATAATGTCACTGAGAAGGGATGAAGACAGAATCTCTGCCCGTGCTTTCAGTCTCACACCTCTGGTTCTGCACTTGCTCAACAAAATATAATCCCCCAAAACTGAATTACTTTTTTTGACATTTCATTTAATATGTCATAAATGTGTACTATAATTCATTGGTATACACTATGTTACTGCTAATCTTTCAATAATATACTATTTTTCATCATGTTTTGGTAAAATGGCTAATGCTTTTTGTATTTTCTTTGATTAATTTTATCAATAAGGGAAACAATTGTCAGGCCTAGAAACAGCACTTCTGCAGATTAAAAGGCTATGGAAAATTTCTAGGTTTGTCCAAGGAAAGACATTCTAGATGATGAAGAAACCACTGGAATGATTTGAAGAAAACAGAGAAATATCCATTTAATTAGCATGTAAAAGTCCCTTGGAAGAAAATGTTCTGCATTTTTAATACAAGCAAACGCAAGCTGGCTTTCCTCGTGTTCAGGTAGTTCATGAAACAGTGACTAACAAACTGCAAAGCTTTCTGAATATCTTTCTATTTAGCAATATAAGGCAAATATTTCAGCTTGATGACAATAGATCAGAGGTATGGAACAACAAATACAAATAGGAATTTTTTTTCACTCTAGGACTTGAGAAATATCCCCAAGCTGACTAATAACTCTAGTCACTTCTCCTCTGTCTCACTCTTGCTTGTGAAGGGCTCTTAAATAAGCAAATGCAAACAAGAAATAAGAAATAGGAAAGGTGTGGCTGTATACAGAAAAGTGGATATCTAAAAATTGTACAAAAAAAAAAAAAAATAAAGGAGAGCAAAGTATAAATTACAGCCTGTTCTAGGGCTATTAGATTTATCTGGAGCTCTTCCATCAGCCTCAATGACCTTTGGATCAGACCTGCCACTGCTTCAGTGAAGAGCAGAGTTCTCATCTCTTGCAGAAACTGTCTATTCAAGCCAAAAGCCAGTCTTCGTGCTGAAGCCCTCCCACCCCAGGTGGGGCTGAATTCAGACTACACTTCAGTCAGAACACCTGAGCTGAAATCCAGCCTATTTAGCAAATACAGAACATCACTTATTGATGCAGATATCCCACTTAAAATGCAAGCATCATGTGAATGGACTCTGTCCAACTCTCCTTTGAGTCCAATGGACTGGAATCAAATTGATCTATCTACTGCTGCTGCTCTGTGACAGTCTGGCAGTAGAAACCAGTTGTGAATTTAAGGGACCACTTGAAATGTATTTGACCCTGCTATAAATGGCTACAAAGGGGAGTGGGCAGGGTAGCATGATCTACCCAGCACAGTCGTTTTAAGGTAGGGTCGTGACCTTTAAAGCTTTTCTGTCGGAGCCCCTTGCAGCAGTGAGAACAAGGGACTGGACACTGGAAGATGGCTTGGATATGTCATAGGAATTTTTCCAGTGTGTTTTCTGCTCTGTAGGTGAAATAATTCACTTGGATTTCCCCAGCTCCTTTGCAACTCTATAAATGCAAAACTGATATAGAAACATAATGCTTATAGGCAAAATGAAAACAAAGTGATGTACTTGTGTAGTCCTTTCCAAATACCATAAATTATTGGAGTGGTTTGGTGGATTTTTTTTTTTTAAGTAAAACAGCTCTTGAAAAATTCTGATAAGTTAGAAATTACTTGAATCTTTCCCAATTTGAAATCCTTTAGCAACTTAAAAGATGTAATCTTTTTAGCAGGAAGCTTTTCTAAGCAATTCCTAAAATTATTGTTTTCTGAAATGCTTTTCATTTTTTATTTCTTTAAGTGAACCTACTCAAACTTGAAACAAATTTAGGCTGCTATTCTGAACAATCTGTATTTTTTTTACTGTGTGATGAAGTAACCCCTTGGGTTTAACAAGAACTGAATGGACTTACATGAAAAATAATATGAGCTGTTCCAATCACCTCAGCTTAACTGAAAAAAAAGGTGACATTTTCTTCATGAGTATTCATCCATTTGGAAACACAGTTCAGTAGGATGTATACATGAATCCTCATATAAAATCACTCTCCATAACTCCTGTAATTAACAAATTTCCTGTAATTTCCCTACATAACTCTCCATGCTGTTTTTGTCTTCTTCCCACAGCCCTGGAAATCATGCCAGTTCCATTTGTATCTGGTGTGCAGAAATCTCAGCGCTCCACTAGGCCACATTTCTTCTTGCTGACAGTTATACACTTCCCAGCACAAACCACAAGATCAAAGCAGGCTTCTATCTGCTGTGCAACAACTCAACAATTTTGGAACAACTGGAAATCCTAGAGGCTTTCAGAGGTCATTCACCTCTCTCTTTTTGTTGCATCACCACACTCGCTGGTTATAGATAAGGGAAGTTGTGGTCTTTCCATAATTTGGTCTCTTCATGTATTAATTTGCATGTTTTGGCTTCACACTTTTAGTTATTTGAAATGTTAGCATATTTAGTCTTGGAAAGATTATTCAAAAGCCTAAATCAGGAACACTGTCTCACATCTGGTTCCTGAGCTCAAGACAGCATAATCATTGTGGCATAGAAAATTAAGGCCAGGTTTCTGAGTATTAATTGTATTTATGAATGTCAGTGTATTGACAGCTTTAATCACAAGACTGTAACTGATGATATCACTTGAATCAAAATGAGTTGGGATATATGGAGCCAAATTGTCATCTTGGCACTTCTGTGAGAATAAAATATCTCACAGTCATTCCTCATGGACAGTTGCACCAGCAGCAAAACAAGCTCTGAAGGGCTGGTAGGTATAATATCATGTCACCCTCTATCAGTCCTAAAAGTTAGAGCCATTCTGGTGCAATGTGCAGATGGCAAAGGATGCTTACTGGCCAGCACAGAGTAGAAAAGTCTTCAGGATGCATTGATCTTTTTGAGTGTTGGGACTCATAAATTAGAGTCATAACCCTGTTGTGCTTTCGCTTCATCTCACCCAGTAGAAAGAGAATGTGTACATGCATAAGTCTACGTACACTTTTATATTTGAGTTAAGTTTTCTGACAGGAGATAGATTTTCCTCTTCTGTGTACTAATTTTCTCTCTCTGTCTCTGTCTCTATCTCTGTCTCTGTCTCTCTGTCTCTGTCTCTTGCTCTCTCACACAGAGGGCTTCAATCCCCATATAGGCCATTCACTTAAGCGTGGGACTTGTTGATCCTTGTGGGTCTCTTCCAACTCAGAATACACTGTGATTCTGTGATTTTTTAGATTGTAATTCATCAGTATTTGGAGGAGCCTTAAGCTTGTTGCGTTTCCACATGGCCTACCATTAGAGTAAATATCCAGAGCTTCCATTGCATTCGTGAAATGTAAACAACAACTTTTACACTAAGAGTAATAAATACAGGTTATAACATACAAACTAATGCTGGAAGGCACAGTTGAAATTTCTTTTAAAATCAATTTTATTAAAAAGCAGTTATACTCTCCTCAGATACCCCTTCACATGGGTAACTTTACTAGACATTTAAGGTATGACATAACTCATTAAATACATTAAAGAAGAGAAGTTTTAGGTAGTTTTTCTGACAGCTGCTTTTTTCTCCTCATAAATGTGCTATACGAACACCATTCATGATCCATGCATACTCAGCCACGTGCCTCTGCTACCCAGTGATTGTTCTCCCAGTGCTCCTGCTATTGTGTGGCTCTCCATAACTCAGCCACAGACTTGTGCTGGAGGATGGCAACACACGGCTCTGAACACAGAGCTGTTTGAACAGCTCCTGTGGCAGCGGGGTGCCTGGCCCCTTGCAGTCGTGCCTTTGAGCCGCAGCGGCGCCGGCTGCGGCAATAAAAGTCCAAAGGAGGGAATGGAGCCTGCATCCCGCCACAGCCCCGTGTACAGGGAGCTGCGGCTTCCCGTCTCATAGGAAGTGCCCACTCTGTGACCTGTAGTTTCTGCTGTCTGAACGGCTGTCTCTGAGCTTCCTGCAGCAAAACAAAACGGCACTGAAAGTGTCTCTCTCTTCCTTTTGTTTCACTATTTTCCTTCCACGGGGGGTCTCTGAACTTGTGTGCCCAGCTGGAATTAATACACCCAGAGACTCTGCAGAGAAGACTGGGGAAGTGGAGGAGGCCCAGGGGGGTGGTGTGAGTATTCGTTGTTGATATACACATAAATCAGAACCAGCGTATCACTCCATTGGATGTCTGAGGCACATCAAGGACAAAGGAACCTCAGTTTTTGACCCTCTGCTCCAAACTTTTATGTGCCTGGTCTCCAGACTTGTATCAACAGCCCTTGGCATAAGTAGCAACAAATGCCAAGGAGAGAAAGGCAGATCTTTCTGCAGCTCAACATAAGCCAGAATGGATTATAGGCAGGCTGAAAGGACTTGCTTATATCTATCGACCGGAGCTTCAGAGCTGGCAGATCTTTGTGGAAGAGTCTGAGGCAAGGGTGAGGTAAGCAGGGAGGGAGAAAGGGAAGGCAACTGCAGAAATATTGAGCACTATTCTCAAGTTAGTTTTTTTATGCCACACTGTCGTAGGAGCAGCTTGGCACCAGCTGGTGAGTAACCCAGCAGTATATTGCCCTGGTCAAACAACCCACTGCTGCATCTGTATCACAAGCAAGCATCTGTATCACAAGCAAGAATCTGGCTTCTGGATTGCCCCTCTCCAGTGCAAGGCAGATATCAAGAGAAATGGGGAAGGAGACATGCCAGGGTTTTCTCCAGACAGTCTTCTGAGAAAGTCTACCTTCTTGTGCAAAGAGAGATATACTTCAAAGGTGAGTGAAGTTTAGAGGGTTTTTCCTGCATTTCACTGTGACTATAAGCCTGGAGAGGTTCCTGCTGTAAGCCTGTGCTTTAGCTTTAGATCCCTGGCACACTGGTGTCTGTCAGAGATTTATGCTAAATGGAGGAGATCCAGCTGAGCACTACACATACAAGTGTCTACATCACTTACCCTGTTTGGATCACTGCAACAAGATTTCTCAGAGTAAATCAGGTCACTCAGCAGGCCAGTCCCAAAAGTTTTGATGATGCTTTTGAGTTGTCTCCCCTGGCTTACATAGTTACACAGTAGGCTTTGTCCTCTGCAGTAGTTTGTGGCCTCTAGCCTCAAGCCATAGCATGCATGTCCTCAGTGTCAGAACACAAAAACACTGTCTGGGTGGGATGCAAAGCAATCCTATCGTTATCCAGATCACTTTGAACTCAAAAAAATTACCCCACAAAAAGATAACCATTATGTCTTAATGCCTGAGACATAACCCATGAGACCTAAACAAACTCAGGGCCAACTGCTACAACATATGCATGTAGCCAGTCTGCTCTGGAAACATGGGGATGGAGCAATGGGTGGGTGGAGGACATTCTGCTACTCTTGTGTCCAGGAGCCACTTTGTTCAGTCTGTGGTACAGTCACAGCCACGTAGGCCCACCCCAGCCTTGACATCATGCTGTAGTAGGTGGTTCTTGCTGTTCTCTGATCATTACTAAGTCTAAGAACTGTTGCCAGTTTCATTTACTAATTATGGAAATGAGGTCAAAATTAGGTGATGGGCTGGCTCAGAACCAAGCCCAGGACTTTTGTGTTTAATGCTCAGCTAAGCTGCTCTCTTATGTTGCCTAGAACCTTGAATGTAGATACAGTCTTTAGAAGGGGAATTTACAGAGAAGAGTGAGATCTGCTCCAACAGGGAGTTCTGGTGTTAGATTGTGCCAGAAGTAGCAAGTTTGTGTTCCAGAAAGAGAAGATGATGAGGTCTTAAGTTTCGATACTGATTAAAGAAGAAGATAGGAGCTTTATGGCAAATTTATTATAGAAATAAAAAAGTTGAGAAGGTTTTCTGAGGTAAAAAGTAGAGTAAATTTGATTCAGTAAGTCACTGGGCTGATTTGCATTCCGAAAAATAACCATAATTTCAGAACATAGATTTGGCCCAGTGGGTGAAGCTATTAGTCAACCCTACCTGGTATTCAGCCTGTGTAGTAACAAATAGCACGTGGTGATGAAAAGGAATTACAGACGAAGCGTGCTGTCCTTACCCAATCAGACATTGCTACACATGGTGTGAAGCATTTCTTTCCAGCTCTCACTGCTGATGACCTTGTGCCTTCAAGTATCAGGCTGAATTACCCTTATCTCCTGCAAAGCTATATATAGTACTTTGCTGTTGTAAAATCTGGCACCAAGAGGGGTTTTTTTTACACATTAACCTTAGGCTGATTATGGTGGTTGGGACTACTGGACTTTCCAACATCACAATATTCTAAAAATACCACTGAAAACCTTGACTGTCCATGTGGAAAACAACAGACACTCGAACTCTTGGAACAAGGTGTAAAGTTTGCCCTCAGGTAAGTTATGGTGTCATGATTGCAGCTGGTCATCTGGGAGCAAAACAGCAAATAGAGCTGGTGGGAGATTTATTGATCAAATGAGAAGAATGAGTGTGTGCCAGATCTCCTACTCATCTGACAGATCCTGACATGTCCATTGCATGTATCCAAGGGAGTCATTGTCCACAGTCATAGATCAGAGCCAACTAAGGTGTATCAGCCGAGAAGCAGCAAAAAGTAGCCAGCAGTTTCCTTTTCTTTCTTGAGTTAATAGCTTTCTATCAGAGCAGAAAACCAGGTTCATGCATTCCTCAACCTGTATTTGTCCTAAGGGAACATCAGTGACAAACTGTTCTTCAATATTTTTTTCCTGACTACAAAAACTGCCTGGAAATGATATAATGCAAGATGTAGCTTGGAGGTAGCAATGAATGGCATTAACTGAGGGGAATCACCACTTTAGTTTATTCCTTGGACCTGATGTATCTCTTTCAGATTGCAAATGTTTTTAATGCTCAACCAGTTTAAACAACCTCAGTGGTAGATGCCAACTGGTCACTGAAGTGACATCTAGACAAGGACAATACATGCAGTATCACAGCTACTGTATTCTTTGAAACATGTATCTCCAAAAAATGGAACAGCCAGGAAAGAGGTAGGTAGTCAGAAAAAAAATTCCCACTTTTTATTTTTTTTTCTATTTAACACCAGAAAAACTGAATGAGAACAGTCTAAGAAATATTCATGTTGTTAGTGACATGGTTTTGGGTGGGGAAGAAAAGGAGTACACAGCCAAGAAAATGGTATCTATCATGCTCATTGATTTTAGTATTTGTTTTCCAATTCTGCTAATTACTTGTGCCATGTCTGTCTCTTTCTCTTGTCAGACCTATCCAGTCTGGAATTGCCTTGAAGTCACTTTCAACTTGCAGATTACGAAAGTGACAAAGGTACATACATTTTCTCAGCAAGTCACTTTCACTGGCAGCCCTCTAGCCTAGTCCAAAAGCTATCTGTATTTATCACCATCTCACGGAAGAGTTGTACTGCTTCCAAAGGAGCTCTTTGCTTTTGTGCAGCAGAGCCGTCACTCCCTCAATGTCAGTAAGTCCAAAGTGAACAGCTAATATCCCCTGGCAGTGGTTCCAGGAGGCCTGGGTGCTACACAATAAAGATCGTGTTTTTCCAGAAGATGAAGGGCTTTCTATTCTGGTTAACTGGGGAGACCCCTTCCTGACACTCCTTCCAAGCATGTTGGTTTTATTTTTAACTCCATTTGCTTTAGTCTCGTCTTTGGCACCAGGGATAAAGCTTTTTTCCACTGCCAGCTAAAGGTGTCAATGCCTGAACATGTAGATAGGCACTGATTGAGAGTCTCCAAACTGCATCATTCTGCAGCTCACAAATCGGTGGCAGTTAGGCAGTGCCAGGCATGCAAAGTTTAGATATTTAACTTTTATCCAACCTCTATTTTGGGGCACTTAAGTACAATCCCATAAGCTTCAGAGGCTCCATCCAGCTACTACCTGTAGTAGTGAGAAGCAATTCCCATCACTGAGAGAGATCATAGAATACTAGTTTGGAAAGGACTTCAAGGATCATCTGATTCAACTTTTCTTGGCAAAAGCACAATCTAGACAAAATAGTCCAGCACCCTGTCCAGTCAAATCCTAAAAGTGACCAATGTTGGGGAATCCACAACTTCCCTAGGGAGATTATTCCAATGGCTGATTGTTCGCTCTCATTGTGAAAAATTTTCCTCTTGTGTCAAGTTGGAATCTCCTCAGAAGTGATTTTTACCAAATACCTCTTGTCTTCTCCATATGACTCCTTGTAAAATAGGAGTCTCCATCTTTGGAGATGCTCAGAAACAGCTCCAGAGTTGCACAGCTGAGCAGAGTATGTTGTTGTCTTGTATGTTGTTGGACTTTTATGTCTATCTCACAGTGTATCCAACTACTAGTGGGTACACATAGAGCTGCCTCGAGCCCTGAAGAGCCTTAACTACTGAATTGACCCATCATGGCCCAAGGAAACAGTACTCATTGACATTCTACAGTCTGCTCTGGCATGCATTAGGAATTACCCACCACAAATTGATCTGTAACATGGAAAAACAGTTATGGATTTATTCTTTTCTCTTTTGTTAAACTGTGCCAAATATTTACAGCTCAGGCTGTAACTGAACTGGAGATTTCATGCAGGGATACCTTGAATTTCTCAGTTCCATGCATTTGTAATGATTTCCTTTTTGTTCGTCCTTCTGCCATCATGTCAGCTGTTAATAGTATCATTCTCTCTCTCCATGAGCCCTGTGGCATACTCCAGGAGCCACAGAGGTTGTAACTGCACTGATTACTGTGCTCATGGGTCAGAAGCGCTTTCTTCTGCCTCCACAGAAACAGCACAGCATCCTTGAGAAAGTGGTTTAAACACAGGCACAGACCAAATCCACTCCTGTGGTAACTGCTGAACTATAAAGTTATTCCAGGCATATGTTTGGCCTTATTTGTCAGCAGTTCTTTCAAAACCTCTCTCTGCTTCAGTCTGGAGGTGGCAATGCGCCATCAGCAGCTGACTAGCATGACACTTGGTCCAGAAATGGGGTGAGTGAGGTTATCAGAAGGTAATTCAACATCATTGTCACCATTTTCCCTGGCTGCGTTGCCATGGTGTTGTAGCATATGCTACACAAAATAACAACGTTATTTTAGGAAAACTATGCAATGAACTTCTGTCCTTAGTCCACCAGACTCCCTACATGCTGATTGCTGGGATGCTAACTAACGGGAGCTTGCAGGTTTGCCATTGATGGAAAACTCAAAAGTTCACATTTTACCAAACAAGATGATACACCTCTATGGCGTGGGTACAAGGCATAGTTATGCATGACCAGTATTAGCTGAATGTTCTTAGACTGTATCTGTGGAAAATTAATGTTCCCCCCGATGTGCTTGACTGGCTTTGTGTCATTCCTCTGGCAAGAGAGACAGAATTGCAACAGCTTTTTTTTCTTTTTTTCCATGTGCCATAGCCAACAATGTTGTATGTTATTAGCCTGTAGCACAATTTCTAAAATTGGAATTTCCATTGCTTGCAAGGCAGACTGAAAGTTTTCTTTTTGGAAAGGCTGTATCTCTTTCTCTCTGCTGCCTCTCTCCCATACCTCTCCAAAACATATGTTTTCAATCTTTTTCATTTATATATAAGAAATCACTGCCGACAGACATTTTTCCTTTGCAGTTTATCTTCTACTGACCTCCTAAAAATATAAAAGAGATAAGAAAGAGAAACCAGAGATGGATTTACTGGTATGACAGAAGAGAGATGAGGAAATAAAAGGAATAAATTCCTCAGTTCAAATGTGAGCCTGCCAGACTGCAAATCAAAGATTTGCTAAATTCCAGAAATGTTCAGGTCATTTTTCCTTTTCCTCTTGTGTGCTTCGAGGTTCAGTCTGGAAGACAAAGCCAAATCACTGTGTAAAAAGTGGTTGTTCCCAGTATCTTCAGTTGGCACCAGAAGCACCAGTTCTAGGAAGTCTCCCAGGGAAATTGCTTTTTATACTTCCACTCTAATTTTAGAGACAAGACATTAGGATAATGTGAGCGTGCATCCACCTTGCTTCTGCAAACTGAACCCAAATAGAGCCTTTCAAGGGCCATGTGTGTCTCCCAGAAGCCTTGGATTTCGAGTGAGGGTCTTTAAAAGCATGAATCACTCCTTATTTCCTCATTTAATTTGGCCAGCACATAACTGAGCTCCAAGTTGACAAACTATGGGAAAGAATATTTAGAAATCAATAGTGCCTAAGTACATGACAAAAAAAAAAAGGACAAAGACATCTCAGTTTCTAAAGCTCAGCCCAGGAGTCAAGACTCACATCTGATTGCTCTAAACAGTACTTACTAACTACAACCAACAAAAAGGGACGCATTTTATGAATCAGTATTTGCATCTGTGATCACTATGGACTTTGTTAGCTTGGTCCCCCAGTGTAACTCCCCCAATAGCAAGAGATCTTTGTCATGAGTCTGGCTGGCCTCCCAGCAACACCTACTTTCATCTGAACTGGATGCCATGAGATCCCACCCAGAGGAGTCAAGCCTCACTGGGAACAATGAGTAATTCTTGGGAGACGCCACTGGAAGGCTGCTGCCGTGGCACGGGAAGGCCGATAACATCTCCCAAGCCACAGCAGCCCTTTGTGTCGGCAGACACAAGTGGGATGTTCCCTCTTAAGCTTTCCAGATTCGGAGGAAGTGGACCTTGAAACACAATGCTCATTGAAATAGACTTTCATCTAGGGGATCTCGCAGCGTAAGTGCCGCTCGGTGATGTGCTTTCCATCTGCAGCTGAGGCCTCCTGATGCATTTCCTGTGTTTGTTCCAGAGGGACGGATGGCAGCACCTTAAACCAGGCACAAATTGTACTGGAGGGTGGGCATTATTCTGGGCTGCGGAAAACAGTAGACATTAGTAATAACAGTATCCTCAGGAGCCTCTGGTGGAAGTGGATGACATGTTGAATTACCTCCTCTCTCTCCTTCCCTCTCCTTAAGAATAGCAGTCTCATTATAGAAGGGTTTAAAAGCATTTTGTATCTGGCTGTGGTGATGCACTGTGCTCCGTCGTTCAGAGTTTCTCTTGGAAAGGAAGGGCCACCTACACTTATGACGCTGAACAGCCCCGGAGAGCAATACTGTAACTGGGAGTAAACCACAAAGGCTAGAACACTGAGTGTCGTTCCATCGTAATTGGCAGATTGGATGGTACCAGAAATACAGTTGAGGAAGACACTGCCACTGAGAGAGGGTCGCTTCAGCTGTTAACTAAGACACTGTGAAAGTAACTCACACCAACAGTACTTTTCTTGTCAGATGTCTACTGACCAGTCTTCAGGCTGTGACTTTGCAGAATTTATTGTTGTTTGTGGAGCCTTGTAATTAAGCCTAGGCTGGTTGCAAGTGCAAATGAGTACCTTGCCATGTGGAAAAGTGTGTAACTGAACATGGGAGCATAAGGACAAAATGTAGCTATTTCTGAGGAATAAATGTTCTCATAAAATCCTGTGGAATAAATCCCCTTTTCTGTTATAGGGTCCAAAGGAAAGAGATAGACCTGCTCTACTTAATTGACATCTCCCTACCAGAAGTATTTCAGGAAGTCTCGAACTGCAGGGGGATGAGACTGGTAAGAAGGAAATAGAAGTAGCTTCTCTCAAAAATCAGTTACTGAGTCTTAGGCCTGAGCCCAGGGCATGGATCACAAACTGCAGGTTTTGGTAGCTGGAGATAGCTCCACTACTAACTCATCTTGAAAGGCTCATAAAGAGAGGAAAACATTCAACCAAAAAGTCATTGAGGGTATGTGGAGATGGATGCTGTGTTGTGTGGGAGGAGGAAATTATTACAAAAAAAATAATATCATCCTCTCACAGTCCACTTTGGTTGCAAAATCTATTTTTAAATTTTCATGTCAAGAAATACTTACTACTGGCAGATCCCCTCTGTGTGAATTATTCAGGCACTCTAAAAAAGCCTCCTTACTTCCATCTGCCTCTAATGACTATGTGCCATCTGAAAGGAAGAAGAATGTCTCTTTTTAATATTGATCTCTTGTCTATCTCAGTCTAGACATCATGAGGCTCCCAGGGTGGGCTCAGAGCCATGGGGTGAGGCTGAGCTGGGGCAGGGACACAGCAGGCAGGGCACACAGGCAGGAGGGTACTCTGCCTGCCCCACAATACTGCTGGAGAAGAGTCATTGGATCAGAACTTAAGGCAAAGGCAGAGTGAAAGGAAAATCACACCAAAAAAAAAAAAAAAAAAAAAAAAAACCCAAGAAAAAAGAAAAGAGAAAAGGGAAGAATTAAATGTCTTATAAAGTTTTGTAATTTTTTTACCATGACAGTTCAGGGTATGATAAAAGGGCATCAGGATACACATTAGAAAAATCAAAAGACTGTTAACTTATTGAAATATTAATTTACTGTAGTAAGGGGAAAGCAATTCAGCTCAGTGACCAAAGGAAAGGTTTGCTTAAATGTTAGGAAAAAATATGGCTAGTAAGAATTTTGATAATAATACTGAGGACTACAATGATGCCTAAAGACTTCAGTCATGTTAGGCCTTTGCTGTGAGTAATGGTGTGTAAGCATATAATGCCCATCCAAGAACACTGTATAACAACTATCGTAAGAGCGGTTTTAAAGCTTCAGTCATCTTAAATAGCTGAGTGTCTGATGAACAAACAAGCACCCTGGCCACCACCCACAGGTACATGTATATGGTTATCCCACAGTGACATCTATTCAATGTCTTTTCCGTGGCTGACCTTTGGGTACCATTAGGAACTTTAATGCCCCACACAGGAAGGTTCAGGGTCAATTGATACACCTGAACTGGGAAAGGATGAATTTTCCTCTTGATCTGAGTTAACTGAAGAGGCTTCCTGGCTCAGGCCGAGGCTATTCCCATAACTATAGACAATTAAAATGAGGCGAAATAAATTCCAGCCTTGAAATCTTTCACCTGAAAGGCAGTCATGCTGGAAATGGTATTAGTGTTGTGATGAATAGAATAGAATAGAATAGAAACCAAACCTTTAATTTGCCAAATTTATGAGATTAAGACGTTATTTTAGAAATTATGCACTGCTGAAGTATATGGTTCCCACAGTGCAGAAATCAAGGGAGCAGACAGGTAAAGAATACCATATGGTAAAGACTGTCTTAGTATGACTGTGTCTTTTCAGAGTAAAACGTATCTTCAAGATAAGCACTGTTTAGAAAGCAGCCATGTCACTTCCAAATATGCCTAACCATTCTCTGGGGCTTCTTGGATACCGTGTGTTGAAAGAAAGTGCTCTGTGTTGGAAGGCTGAAGATCTCAGACATACTTAATATAATAATTCTTTTGATTAATAACTCAGGCTCGCTGTATTTTTAATTATTCTCAATGCATCTCTGAAAAGACACCTGTCTAAATCCCAAATCTATTTTTCTAGAAGAAGTGACTACCTAAAAGACTTGCACTGACACTTAGGAGTGTACCTGAAACAGAGAGAAGGTCAGCAGAGCAAAGTGAGACTTCCTGGCAATGATTTAAAAGGAGGTGATGGAGGAATATAACATCTTATATCAGTTTTAGAATTGTTCTTTATTCATTTCCAGGTTTAGCCATCCTCCCACAAACTCGCCAGACTAAACAGCTGCTTCTACTTGCTTTCACTGAATGTGATACTCAAAGCATGGTGGAAGTTAAACCATACAGTCATCACAAACGAGACCAGTTTATTAACCAAAAGTCTAGAGTCTCAAACAGAGTAGTAAAAGAGTAAACATGATATTGTGACCTCTGGTTCCACTGGTATTTCCTAGAGATTTAGCTAAATGATACCTTAAAAACATCCTATTGCACAGGGACTATCATCCCTTGGCCTCTTCTTTCCTTTAGCTGATAGCAGTCTGAATCACTTCATGTAAAATTCATCGACCAAGTAACATATTTCATCAACATGGATCTCAACTGCTTTGTCACAGTGCTGCATCTTTAGCAATTTGCCATAGCATCTGAAACTACCGGGTAGTAGGAGATCTGTAAAGCACTGCAGTGGGACACGGTAGTCACAGCACCTCTTGGTTGCCCTGGTCTGGGCAAGCGGTGAATATGCAGCATAATATCAAATGTGGGTGTCACTAGATAAAGTATGTCAGCATAACTACAGTCTAAATATTTTAAGCCTAAAGCAGCTTAAGTTCCTAACTGCGTCCACAGACACACAAAGCCGTCATTAAAATCTGAAAAACCCTAGCTCTGCTGTTGGTTAAGTCTGGAGTTGTTTAAATTCTCCATGATACTTTTGTTGCTCATGGGGCATGAGCTAAAACACCGGGGGAGAGGTTGGGGGGGGGGGGGGGAGGGTGGTGGTGTGTGTAGCACAGTGGCAGCAGGACGAGTTCCTGGGAAGAGGTAGAGACTGAGGCAGCTTACAGAGCAAGGCTCCCTTTCCTCTGTGGCTTTTCCAGCCAATTAATTAAGCTCTGCTTCTTTGCTGTCCCTTCTATCTTTTCCTCCCTGGTTACTGCACTGGAAGGAGATGTGAGAAGGAACTTTAATCAGTTTTTCAGTGTCCTCCCCCTTTCTGTCCTTCCACCTCCGTCCCCACTCAGTGCTACCCGTGTCTTTGGAGCTGGCTTTCCTAGCTGAATCAACAAGAATTGCAAGCACCTCCCTACTGACCTCCACCCAGCTGGCTGCAGAGTTTGTGGTTGTCTTTTTTCTCTGTGCATTCAGCGTACATCGGTTTAACAAAACTCACGGTGTGCAATTAAACCTACAATTTTTCTTGCTCTCCAGGAGGCTGGTTTTGTGCTTCATTTTGTTCTCCGCATCCCTATTCCTGAGTCAGTAAAGGCTGAAGCTTTTCAACACAGTATCCTTTGAAGGAGCTCATCCTCAAATTGACAATGTTCCATCTAGCATTAATTTAACATTTAACTCATTGGAAAAACCTGTTACAAAAAAAGGCTGCACGGGGGATACACATTAAAGCACTAATAACGAAAATTTCTTTTTTAAACTAGGATACCTGGGAGCAAGCCCACAGAGCCAACAAGAAACAGAAGGCCACATCCCAGGTCCACTGCAGAATATCAGTGACTGTGTCCCCAAAAGTGCCTTCTAGGCTGACCCTGTGCCCTTGGATCCCGTGTCCCCTGGCAGCCGGAGCGCAGGAACAGCAGGGCCCCGCAGGGTCCCTGGCTGCTGCCTCCCTGCCGCCCGTGACGCACGCACCCGGGTGTAGCAGGCCAGGGGCGTTTGGTGAGACTCTGAAGAGCCCTCGGGAGCTTTGCCTTACGTACAAAAAAAAAAAGGGGGGGGACAGAAAAAAATAGAGATAGGGGTTTGGAGTCCCTAATCAGCAATGATTGCTTCCTGTGCAGAAGTCAGCTGTTTCCATACAATAGCCAAGCTGTTCAGGCTCCAGGCGCCATCCCAAGGTCATCACTTCTCTATTGTTGTTCCCCACCCCCATGGAAAATTCCTGTGCTCTTTTATGTATATAAGTGTGTTTGGTTTGGGGTTTTTTTGTTGTTGTTGTTGGTTTTTGGTTTGGGTTTGGGTTTTTTTTTATCTTGGAAAACTCACTCCTGCCTCTCGTGGTTGTGGCAGAGTTCGGCACTTGGCACTGACCTGAACTTGGCTTTTCAGAACTTTTCATTTGTTCTGCATCAAGACAGCCTGCTATGCCTCTTATCTCAACAATTTTTTAATGTTTTCAAGCAAAATACTTATCTGCACTGAGGTCTGTGGAGGATGTAAATCACATTCAAATCTGACATATTTTTTCCAGCTTGCTTTTCTAGGGATTCCTGTGTGTCATTGCCCTCTGAGAGTGAGAAATGAGGCTGTGTAAGTTACTAGATATTGTTCCCTTATAAAATATTTATTTCCTTACACACATAAACCCCTTGCTCTTTTACATCTACCTAGTCGAAGCCCTGTGGAAGGGAGTATTTCATCCTAAGAAGCCATCAAGATATCATTGCATTGGTTCATTTTGAGACCTGCTGAACAAAGTTCTACACCCTTCAGAAGTCCCGTAGAAAAATATTCATTTTGAGCAGCTTCTCTGATTTCTCAGAATTCTCCCAAATCCCATTCATTCAGCCAGAGCTGATCCTGGGCAACACTAAGCAACTTCTTAAAAACTACTGCCTGTTATGTGTTGCTGCTAACATTAATTGGACACAGCAAATTTAGCTCTTGCAAATTTGATACCATATAGTGCAGTCTGCAGCTTTCAGAAGCGTTGACTAATTGACTGAGAATTTCTCAAAGCATATGTAGTTTACTAAGCAGAACTAGAAAAAAATTGTGGATTTCAGGAAGGCCTATTTGCTTACACCCTGTGCTGTGTAGGAATGCCAAATGGAAAGTTTATTGCCATACCTACAGCAAGATCTCTGCCTGATATTGGCTTCTCAGGAAGTTTAGTGGCAGCTGTGGTCTCGTGACATCATCTCTGGTGTCACTTACTGCTAATAAAACAATTGTGCTACTCAGTCTGTGGCTTGCACAAAATTTAGGACAACTCAGTGCTTTAGCCTGCAACAATGGATGGAGACCAAGTCAGACGAAAACTCTGTATTTAGTTATAAAAAATGTTTTTTCCTGATCTATCCTTTTTTTTACTTTTTCCCAAATGAACATGTATTGACTGTCCCTACTGCTTGCTGAGGCAGGCGAGTCTGAGCCATAGCAGGGCACCCCACTGTGTCTGGGTTTGGGGGTGAGGGCACTTGCTTGGATATGCTGACTCCTTTCAACCTGTAGGCTATTAGCACTTGTAACTCACCCTTTAATTTCTCTCTGGGTGATTTTTTGCAGTTTGTGCTTCTCAAGTGCCCTCAGGAGCACAGAAATCTGCTGCTCAGCTGTCAGCCAAGTTCATGAATATTTGCACCTCTCAGACTCCTCTTCAATAGGGTATAGCCAGACAGGCTTCATAGTTCTGCTGGGAACAATCGCTGTTAAAACTCTTCTGTTTGAAGGCTTCTTCCCAGTTCTATGGGCTCTGATTATGTCTTTTTCAGTACATTATCTCACTGTAATAGCTTCTTTGGGGCCATTTCTAGCTCTTGAATGGATTATCATGCTATCATTAGGCAAGACACCACATAACCCCTCTCTGATGACTGTGTCACTTTGAAAATCCTGAGTTACTGTTAAACGTGAAACCTGTGTTGCATACACAGAACACAAAGTTATAAGCTTTTTAGCTTCTGTGAATAAGTTTTTGTACTACTTGAGATTATAAAATAAAGTGTTTTGGTTGTAAACCATTGCTTTGTCATGCTAGCACAGATTCAAAATGACAGGCAGAAACTTGAGCACAAAAGGCTGCAGAGATTTACATATGGCATCTGTACAAGGCCCTCTTACCCTTTCTCTGATGACTATCACTGATATTAAATGTCAATAGGATTGTACTTCTACTAGATATGGCTTTTAATTAAAGTCCTCTTTCCAGATTTTTCACAACAATTCAGCTAGAAAAGGCTTTTCTTTTCCAAGGATGATTTTTCATGTCTAGAATTTAGTGCCACAGCACAATACCCAAGCCCTTTCTGCTAAGTATGGTATTCTTTGTCACTACTGAGTGTCTGCATTCTTAAAGTTTACTTGTTGCTGTTTTCCAGAAACTGTCAAGTCCTCAGTTGCCCACAATGGGACTTAATACAAGTTTCTCTACAACCTCTACAGTAATGGCTTAGAGCACTACAATTCTTAACAACACAGTCCTAGGGTTTCAGATAGCAATGTGACAGCATTAAATCTGGCACTGATTCTTAATGGAAACAGTTAAGGTACATATTTAAATACTTTAGTACAAAAACATTGTCAAATAATGTTTTAGAATTGTGAAAGAAAATGACAAATTTCAGTGAGATGTATAAAGTATTCAAGGAAAGAGGATATAATGGCAACATTTTGGAATGCATAGAAGATGAACTTAAAGGTAGTTTGCCCTCATATGTTATTATATGCTGTAATAATATTTCTGAAATGAATGAACAGATTGACTTCCTCACCTTTGCTGTGAAGGCACAGCATCTGTGCTGCTATTTCCCAAATGGGTTAATAGGTAATATTCTAGTCTTCTTAATGCGTTTATCTTCTCTTCCTAGGTCTCATTTTTAACTTTGAAGAGGATGATTCCTTCCTGCCATGATCCAATACCTAGTTTTTCAAAATCTTGCCAGTTACTTACATTTTTTTGTTCGAAATTGCTGTTGTAAAGGTGAAGACTCTTGAAATAATGACTATGATACAACTTTTAAAAATCCCTCAAGTAGTTAGTTAATTATATTCCTGGAGAGATGGAGTAATAGCAAGAATATTCTGAGTTGTAATAAAAATGTAAGAAGATGTTTAGAAGGGCATAATTCACTTTTTAACTGCAGTCTGTTTTGAATTATCAAAGGCACTAGGGAGAGAGAGGAAGGGGGAGCAGAAATGAGATAACTCACGTAAAGAAACAGCACAGGAAATATAAGCCATATGTAAGCTGGACTATGAAAATACACCAACATATTCACCTTCAAAAACTTGTAAGCACATTTCCACAGAGAGCAGAAATACCTGTAAGCAGCAGTTGGTCTCTTGGGGCCCAGCACATGTGGCTTTCTCCCTCCATGGCTGAGCCCCAGACATGGCACTACCCCCACGCTGCTGGGGGAAGGTGGAAACTGGTCACAGGTGACTGAGGGTGACTGTACCAAGATAGCCTGGCAGGTGGCCTCCAGGAAGGTTGCCCACGCCTAGGTGAAGCCACAGCACAGTATGGAATGTTTTCCACATGCGAGGAACTCAGCAGCTCTGGTGGATGCAGGCGCTCTGTGGTGCACTGGGACTTTCCCATGCAGCATCCGCCACCACGTGGGAACGGTGCACAGATGTTTCCCCCCACTGCCAGAGAGGATGAGACCTCACCTTGTGACAGGAAGCTGCACAGGACAGGTCTGTGCAAACACACAGGTCCTGTGGAATAGCTGGAGCCAGGTAGTCGCACATAAAACCCTGATACACATTTTGGCTTTTAGCGTGTGGACATACCCAGCAACAGCTGGACTTCTTGATACTGTTAACTAAAGGCTGTTATTTTTGAGTTTGTGGCAGCTGGGCACTCTTTAAGAAAGGAAAATAGAGCTAAGCTTACTGGTGACCTGATTTTAGGCAGCAATTTCTGTACTCCTGCTCTATTTTTTTTGGCATTCAAAAAATAGCTATAGCATAAAAGAGTATTCTGAATGCTACTCTCTACCTTCTGCTTTCCAGGAAACCCAATGCATGGATGAGTTCCTGTTGACACTTTATACAAATCATGCTTTTTCTTCCTTGGCCTGTGACTCTCGTACAAAAGAAGCTTCTTTTATCACTACCTAAAAATAAAGAACACTAACAAAATGCCCTGATCAAAGCAATTCATTCATGAGCAGACTGATTTTTGCATGCTGCTACTTTGTATGTGAGAACCATTACCCAAGGAGAGAGACCATGAATAGACATAGTGTTTACATAGTACCAAAGTATAAGGTTGCTCCTTGTGGATAAAACAGAACTGAACCCTCATGATACACTAACATGTGCGTGGTAGCTGATGACACATCACTGCTGCCTACATTAGCACAGCAAAGATGCTTTGTTCTCTGATGTCATGAGTTTCAAATCCCAGCTGGAGATTTACTGACTAAGCCACAGTGAGCTGCTGTGGCTTCCCTCCCAAAAGGAAAAGAGGAATAAAATAGAATGGCTTTCTGCTTTTGATTTTGCTTCAGAAATACTGCCAAGCACTAGGAGTTATTTCCCTGTTGGTACCAAAATTTTACTACAGTTCTTGCTGACAAGAGCTACATAGACCCATCAGTGGAGAAAAGGCTCATTAGCCACCTCAGGACAAGACATAATAGCAATTCCTCTGAACTCAGCTATACAAATCACAGATTAAATCCTCATTCAAATAAAATTCCTACCACAGATTGGAATTGGTAATTGCTCACCATTTCTCTGTAGCAGGACACTTATACCCCCGCACAAATGCAGACTGAACAATTCCAGTTTTACTGTCTGGCAGCCACTTCTTTAACTGTTATGTTTCTTCAAGTTCTTGTCTTTAAGTAATGGCACAACATATCTTGTGCATGGAAGGTGTTAGAACATACAAGCCTTGTATAGAGTCTCACAGAGAAAACTATTTTTTCTGCCTTTTTCCCTGTGAGAGGAGGGTAGTGCAAGTGTCTCACCAGAGCTGAGGCTAGTGAACCCTCTCCAGGAGTTCTTAATGCTGTGAACTAAAACAGTTGAGGACAGAGGCCTGGACTCTTGTTGTCACTTGTTATGACCTTTTTGAGTGATGATCCCAAAACAATATGCAATGGTTGAAGCATTATCGTCACAGCATTCCTAGAAAGCAGGGATTATTACTTCATTGTTAAAGTGGAAACTGAGTCACAGAAATATTGTGACTTGTACATGGTCACAGAGGAAGGAGTCCAGAAGAAGGAAAAAAGGTGTAACCAGTGATGTAAATTCTTCACCTTTTCATTCCTTTCTTCCACTGCATGGTCTTGGGCACTTTCTATATATTAACATGCCACAGAAGTGCTTTAAAGTTTTGTTTGAGTATGGACAGCAGATGAAGATACCTGAATGGAAAGGATAACTAACAACTCCTTATTGTTGCTGTCAAGAAGCATGGGCTGAAGTCATGTGGCACCTGGGTCAGGCAGGGTTTGCAGAAGCCTGGCTTCCCAGAGGGGTGTCAGGAGACCCAGTGCCAGTCTGGCTTTTCCTCCTGCAGCAGCAGTCAGGCTCACTCCACAAAAACAGTGTGAAAAGGGAAAAGTGGGTGCTGGGGGGAGAAAACAGATTAAGCAATCCCAGAGCATGAAAGCATTCAAAACTCATGACTCCTGTGTGCTGTCACATGTCTTTTCCCAGAGTGACAGACAAGTAGGGGACAAAAGGCTAAATCTCCATCCTGGTCCCCAGGAATGGAGAAGTCTGAAAAACTCTAAAACTAAGGGAGGATATGAAACAAGACTAGGCTCTGAAGTGGAAGGTTGACAAATTTGGGTGAAAATAAGGAGAGAAGGACAGTGTGAGAGAACTAAGGAAAAATAATGAGAAAGAATTAAGAAGTTATTATAATTGATCTAGTGAGTTACAGGTGTCCACTGGGTCAGCCAGAAAAAGTGAAAAGTAAAGATGAAAAATATTTTCTCATTTTTTACTCTTGAAAAAGCCATGAGAATTTTTTTCTTCAGGGTGCAAGAAGAAAGAAGTCTTTCACTGTTGCAGAGATTGCAGCACATCATATGAGGGGGTTATGAAAGTTCAAACACACACAAAATTTGTCAGCTTCCTCACTGCCCATTTTGGAGCTAAGTGCACACCATGCTAGATGTACATGCAGGGGTGTTGCAGGAAAAGTGCAATGGTCGTGTTTAAAATAGCACCAACTCTTCCTATCTTACCGGCATTGACTACAGAGGCAGGCACACCCACGCAGGCCTGCTTTGTGCTTCAAATATTTTACTGGTCTGACTATTTAGATTAGAGATGGAATTTCTTTTTAACTGGTAGAGGTCATGGTACAGGCATATAAATATGACCATGTTATAATGGTCATTTAACATTCCTTTCAGTTTCCATAAGGAATTAGCTAAAGCAGTATAAAATAATACTGTCTTTCTAACCTACACAAGTGCAGAGACTGCTGCATTATTTTAAGTTCACCAGGCAGCAGTTAGA
The DNA here is from genome assembly GCF_000738735.6 of Corvus cornix cornix. Classification (NCBI taxonomy): domain Eukaryota; kingdom Metazoa; phylum Chordata; class Aves; order Passeriformes; family Corvidae; genus Corvus; species Corvus cornix. The sequence continues at coordinate 58,095,833 of NC_047056.1, read as the reverse complement.
TTTTCTGCATTTATCACTATATATGGATGAAAATGGATGTCTCACCTTCACTAAAGCTAGGCTTGCTCACAGCAGCTGAGGGTATAAACTGTGTCTGACCATACTGTTCAATCCATGTCCAAAGCCAGGCTTAAACTTGCCTGTTGAGTTGATTCCAGCTTGAACATTTCATTTGGCTGTCCTCTCCCTGGTGACTGCAGGCTGTCTCTAGATTACTCCTTTGGCAAAAAAAAAAGTCAAAACTGATGATCCAATTGCAGTGAATTTAATTAAGTTACACCAGTACTTAATAAAGGCCAGCCATTATTAATGTCATCGTTGCTGTCTCAAAACAGACCTTTGTAAGATGTGTTGAGTGTTGCACACCCATTGCATGACCCTCGCAGACACGCTCTGGGCTGGGCTGTACCTAGCCAGACAACCCCACCACAGGGGCAGCGTGTCACACCAGGGCACGGCCTGCTCAGGGGATCTTTGTGGCAGGAGGAAGATGATGGCAGCTGAAAGACAGAGGCTTGGGCTCCTGCCTCAGGAAGGGAAGGAGAGGGGCAGTGCAGCACTACAGCTAGGGGCTGCAGAGAGGGACCTGCTGCTGCTGGTGCCAGTGCCAGCATGGGAGGCAGTGGAGGCCTCTTCTCTAGATTGCCCTGGCCCTTCCAACATTCCTTTCCCTCAGTCCCAAAACATAACCTTAGAACCCAAACACTCTCAGCCTTGCTTTTCAGGTGCCCTTTGCTACAGGGCTGGGCCACTTGCTGACTCCCTGCTCTTCCCAGCTGAGGAGCAGCTCTGGTGGCTGCCAGCCACGTGAATCATAGAATCACAGAATGGTTTGGGTTGTAAGAGACTTTAAAGATCATCTCATTCCAGTCCCCAGTCATGGTGTCATGGTCAGTGACACCTTCCACTGGATCAGGTTGCCTAAAGCTTCCAGGATTGGGGCATCTAGAACTTCTCTGGGCAACTAGTTCCAGTGCCTCTCTACCCTCACGGTAAATAATTTTTTCCTAATATCTAATTTAAACCTACCCTCTTTCAATTTGAAGCCATTCTCCATTGTTCTATTACTACACATTTTTGTTGAGTCCCTCTCCAGCTTTCTTGCAGCTCCTTTTAGCTAATGTGTGCCAAGTGAATCCCAGCAAGACATAGGAGGAGGCTGGTACTTGAGAAGGAGGCTTCCCTAGAGCAAAGGGATCAAGTCCCCACCACACTGCCACCTGCTTGGAGCAAGAAAGAATAGATCATGCTTGGAGTGCAGTAGAAGCAGGCATCAGGGGATCTCTTCAGGTTTATTACTGTTTTATTATTTTATAATCCACTATGTGTGGGCTATGGATGTGTCCTGAGCCCGACTCCCAGTATTTTGTGTGCAGGATCTGAATTGCACTGTCCAGTGTGCAATCTGCTGATGGCATCATGCATGGTGGGAAAAGGCTTTTCTTCTCCCCTCTGCACACCACAGTTGTAAGCATATATTCAGGTGAAGGGAATATTTGAATGAGCTGGGTTACTAAACTCAGCAGTAAACCTGTGCCTGCCTATTGAAATTAACTGTATCATTCTGGTTTAAAAGTAGGACAGGGAGAATCAAGTCTCAGCTTGAACTGGGTCCTGAAAAAATGTATGCATGACATTCTCTGCTGCACAAGCTGTCCTGCAAAAAAACTCAGCAGAACCTATTACCCACTGCATTTATGGACTGCCAACAGCAGCTTTCCTGGCTCCTGCCAGCACAGGCCTTTGGGGTTTTTTCCTCCTCACATCTTCTATCTCCAGCAGAGACACTGGACCAGGAGCAAGGCCTCAGTCACAGCCAGCATTTGACCCTGTGTGTAGTCATGTCCTGCTCTGAGCATGCATGGACAAGGTTTTCCTTGAAGAGCCACAAACCAGGTTGTACTCTCACTCTGCAGAAATCATGGAGGCGAGGGAAGGAGGGCGACACAGAGCTTCTCTCTGCCCAGCTCTGAAGATGAATGCTAATGGTGTCCTCATCCCATGTGTGCCTCCTACGTTGTCCTAATGGCTTGCCAAGGAAAAAACACCAGTGCCTGAATAAAAAAATACGTTTACACATCTCTTTAGTTCATTCCCAACCAAATGCCCATCATTTGCTGCATTCAGCAGTGCACTGAAGGGTTTATTTCTGTGTTACACTATCTCTCCATAATTACGGAGTGTTTCTGAAGTGCAGCATTTCTGTGTGTATGTTTGAAGAAGTGAGGGATCTGCCATTTTCTCCATTTCCTAATGTATCACCTACATTTTCCTTTCTGTCCACACATCATTAGCTGCTTCCCTTCTGTCAGACAACCAGCTCCATTAAGATAATTTTTTGAAAGATAAAAACAAAGATGAAGCTGCTTGTGAAGTACCTTCACAGACACTAAGAGAGGTGTCTGGAAAGACACCATTTGTTACTCTGTCATCTTTCTCATCTGTAAGTCTAGGACACCTTGAAATAAAACATGATGTGAAACAGAGTTTAGAACCAGGAAAGAACTTTACAAATGTTTACTATTTTGCTGTCAAGCAGTTACAGAATGGTTAATTAGAATTCCTATATATCATTATAGAAAACGAGTCAGGAGTAAATGAATTTCAGAGTGACAGGAGAACCCTGCAGGTTTTCTCCGCTCTTCATTCAGTTCCTTCTCTATAGGATGCTGGCAGGAGGATGAATTCATAGTACCAAACAGAAATCGAATCTGTGAAAAAAAAGCACCAAAACTTACAAAATTTAGAAATTAAAGGACTATTATACAAAAATGCCAATAGTTAGCTTGGTACTTACACAACTCTTGAATGAAAATTTCATCAAAGTCTTTTGCAAAATGAATACTAGTGTTGTCTGCTTTACATTTATCTAATGTGCTTCATAAAGCTGTCCATTAGGATTCCTGGATTATTTTATCCCATGTATTTGCAAAATGTTTAAATGGAGACATTTGGATTGAAATGCAACAGCAGTAAAATACAAAAATAGAAGGGAGAACAGTAAAAAAACCCCAGCATTTGATTTTAGATAATAATTTTGTACAATAAGCTAACTTAGCATCTTAAATTACAATGAAAAGCAAAATAGATGAAGATATGCATATCTTCTGATCTTCAAAGATATTAGTACTATTTTATTACAGTCTTTCATGTGCTTACTTTCCTTTTAGTCTTAACAATTAACTATAAAGTTATGAAACCTGCACATCACTGATTTGTTTGCTACTACAAGCTCTAACAGGAGTTTTCAGCACATGGATCACATGTAATTTTTTGTGATTTTTTTATGTCATTCTTTGTCTTGTGTGACTTTGTATATCTTGATTCCCAAGTAATTAATTTTCCTAGTAGGAAGCATGCAAACTTGTCATACCTGAGAAAATAATTGCTTTGTTTACAAAAGCATTTTTAAAAGAGCAATTTAAATTTGACCTAGTAAAATATCAAGTATTTTCTTATCTATCAGCAATGGTATTCTTCTTATCAAGTTATGCAGCCATTAGGACAACTGAGAAGTAGCATGCCTCTGTGTTACCTATTATTATGATGGCAATTATTTATTAGTACTGTGGCTGCAATATTGTCCCTGGAGGCTTCCTATAATTGAAGTTACCACTTTCAACAGTTTAATCACTGGAACCTCTTTTGATACAAAATTACATAATTATCTAATTAACTGGAAAGGGATGTAAGTATTTCATATTTCTCTTTGACAAAAACAATAGAAGTGTCCCTCATGTTGGATAATTTTCTGTGGAGTAAGTAAAGCAATGGTATAGGAGCCCCTGTAAAATCATGCAGTCCTCCGAGCACCCTTGTCACAGAAAGACTGAATGGGGCAGAGAAACCCGTGGGGCCCAAGGAGCACTGGTTTTGGGGACATTGCTCTGCTGCCCCTGATGCACACACATGGAGCGAACGTCACTGAAGTCATCTGGGACCCCAGCAAGCAGCTATAAGGCAACTATTTCCTGTAGTCGTGTCATTTCTGTGACACAGCTGCAATTTCAACTCAGGAGAGTTTTCCCAGGCCCTTTTATCTTGCCAGAAAAGAAAAACAAGGCAAACTATGAAATTGTTGGCTGCTCTTCTACCATAACTCTCTAATTTTCAGACTTTTTAAAGGTGTCAGTCCACAGGCTTTAAGAAGGTTAAGTAACTTTTGTCAGTTACCGGCAAAATTACAGTTTGGCTTGATGATCTAAAGGTATTTTCCAACGTAAATGATTCTTTCATTCTATGAAAATAACACTTCTGATTACATGATTTCAATAGATGAGTGCACTTATGCTACACACAGTGCTGACTTTATGCAGTGCTTTTACATCATGGGTTAAAAATATGTGGAGGCCAGCAACAGCTACTTAAACATGGGTTAGAAATGCTAAACATTTCCTGGGATCATTAAATAACATGATAATAAAAACTAATCTTTCAGCTGGGATAGGAATGAGCCACGTAGGTGAATACATTTTTCCCCTTTATCTTGTCATTTCACTCATTATTTTCTCTTATAAATATTCATTTATGATGATTTTGGATTGGCTCTTTGAATCAGTATTTGCCTGAATGCAAAGTGGATAGAAAAAATTGCCAACTTATAGAAAGGTATTTGCTTTAGTATTACCAGTGTCACAAGATACAGGATATCAGAGAATCAAGCCCTTAAGTCCTGCTTACCAGATAAAAAGAGCCCACTTGCCATATGAAAGCCTGTTTTACCAGCTCAGCTATGCCTTTTCTCACTTTTTTCTTCATTATCTCTATTTAGCCAAATTGGCTGTTGAAGACAACAGAGCTGAATAAAACAAAAAGCACAAGCAGGCCAATGGAGACCCTTGAATATTACTTGCATCCAAAATTAATTTACTCTCACCAGCTGAGAGTGTTTATCCACTTAGGGAGCAGGAAAAGCACCGTGTCATACCTAGCCAGGCAAGACTGAAGAATATGGCTCACATGCAAAGGACATGCAGTAAATCTATTCATTACTATTTTAGCAGAACCTGGAGGCAAGAGCTTACAGCCTAATGTGGTAAGAGAAACAAACCAAGGCAGGAGGCTACACACGAAAGGAGGGTTGTGCTAGATGATCTTTAAAGGTATATTCCAGCCCAAACTATTTTATAAGTCTTTGAAAACACTGTAAGTGTGAACCTGTAGTTATATTTCAGTCTCAGTGACTGCAGACCTGAGTGAGGAAGTGTTGTAAGTGTCGGCCTTTCTCCCAGGGTCCCACACCTAAGTGTAAAGCTGCAGAGAGCTCTGCTCCTGATGTACCTCAGCACCACACCACAGATAGTATTATCTATGCAGGTCTTCTTTAGGACAACATTGTTCTCTGAAAAGTCCAATGTGTTAAACATACAAACAACACACACTCCCTTCTATTTCAATGTTTTTTTTCAGAGCTGCCACCAGAAAACAGTAGTAGGGCTACCAATGCAGCTTAGCCCATGTGTATCCTGAATCCAAAATGATGAAAAGAAGTCCGAACAGCCATGTGAATGCCAGAGGTGCCTGCCATCACAAAAAAAAAAAGACAGTAACCATATCCATCAAAGCACAGGTGAATGACCTTTTGCTTACTGTGATCTCACAGCCCTCTTGAACTTAATATATTTTTTTAAAATCAGTTGGTGATTGAACACATGTTGCAAATACAGCCCATCAAAGTGCCACCTTAGATCTTGAGTGTCCGTAAATTTTCCATGACAGCAGCAGGAAACTGTCTCCTGGCAATGCACATTAAGTTCCTGCACAGTTCTGGCCTGACTTTTCTAGCGTTTAGGTCATACGCTATGCTCTGGGGTTTGTTTTTTTTTAAACCTACCCATGCTACAGGGGAGACTCCAAGAAATATTAATGCGAGCATTCACAGTGAAAAAAAATTTGCTTCAGTTCAAGCAGAACAACAAACAACTGTCACCAAAGGACAAGGGAAAGGACAGCGGATTCATTTGGCTACTCATCAAGGCCTTAGTGTAATTACACAGTGGGATCTTGCTGTGTTATTATGTCTTCATTAAATGGAGTTTGGTTTTATGTTCTTGGATTTGATACAAATTTGTGTGCATAATAGCATAATTAAATTAAGAAATTAATCTATATAAATACAAATAAAAGTTCATTGTATTGTTATTGCTCCTGTTATCCAATTCGGACCCTTGCTATGTTGGCGAGGTTTCCTCACATAGCTCTTTCTCAAAATCTTCTTCTACAGTGGCTTTTTTTGTCAAAATAGAAAATCTCATCCCCTCTGTGGAGCTCTGCATTTAATAGGTAGAAGTTCTCAAAATCTGACTTCTGTTTTTTTGAAGGACGTGACAAATTGCTATAGACAAAGATGCCGAGATGGCACTAAACACATGACTGAGGCTTGCTGGGTTTTGATGATGGAGTGTCACACGCTGCCAAGCTGTCTCTAAGCAAAATCATTTATACAGTAATAGCAGCTGAGATGTGAAACCCAGATTAGACAACTTGTTGTTTTTCTTCTGAAGATCTGATATGAAGAGAAATCTGGAGAAAAAGTAAAATAAAATATTGATGCAATGTTTCTTTTCCCTTTGCATGGGAGAGTAGAAAGATTGGGAAATGTTTCATATCTTCACTACTGCAGATGGAATACACAAAGATCAGAGCAAAAATTAAGATGAGAATTTTCAGATCCAGTTCTGGTTAGAGAAATTACAAGGAAAAACTTCTTCTATTATGAAGGCATTAGAAAGTTTATCTTCTTGCATAAAATGTTTAATTTTATTGTGTTTGTACATACAATGCCTAATTTTGCCTCCAGCCACAGCATTTTGCCTATGTTGATAAAGTACTGTGTAGGTACATAAGACTACTAGAAAGTCTGGTATTGTACCGCTATTACTCTCAGACCTTAGGACTGAGCTAACTTCGCTAAAGTGCATAGACAGGGATATCCTTTTCCAGACAATTTTCTAGAAGTGTATTTCTTCTCTGTACTCATTATAGCATTGTCTATTTAGGAACACTGAGGCTATAACAAGAACAGGCTGAATGGCAGAGCTCGAAGGTTGTGATCAGCACAGCAGAATCCAGTTAGAGGCCTGTAGTCAGTGGCATTCCCCACGGATCAATTGTGGGTCCAGTCTTATTCAACTTGTTTATCAATGACGTGGACAAAGGGATGGAATGTACCCGCAGCAAGTTTGATGATGATATGAAACTGGGGGAATGACTGATACACCTGAAGACTGTGCTGCCATTCAGCTGGACCTTGGCAGGCTGGAAAACTGGGTGGAGAGAAACTTCATGAGGTTCAACAAGGGCAAGTGCAGGATCCTGCACCTTGGGAGGAATAACCCCAAGTACCAGCACAGGCTGGAGGTTGACCTCCTAGAGAGCAGCTCTGTGGAGAAGGACCTGAAAGTCTTGGAGGATGACCAGTTGACTATGAGCCGGCAGTGCCCTTGTGGCCAGGAGGGTGAATCAGGAAGAGTGTGACCAGCAGGTGGAGGGAGGTGATCCTGCCCCTCTACTCAGCCCTGGTGAGGCCACATTTGGAAAGCTCTGTCCAGTTCTAGGCTCCTCAGTATAAGAAAGAAAAGATGTGACTGGAGAGGGTCCAGTGGGGAGCCAGGAAGATGATGAGGATTCTGGAGCATCTCTTATGAGGAGACACTGCAGGAACTGGGCCTATTTAGTCTGGAGAAGAGAAGACTGAGAGCAAATCTCAGTAATGCATATAAATATCTTAAAGGTGGATGCTAGGTGAATGGTGCCAGACTCTTCTCAGTGGTACCCAGGGACAGGACGAGGGACAGTGACCATAGATTAAAACACAAGAAGTTTCACCTCAACATGAGAAGAACTTCTTTACGTTGAGGGTGGCAGGGCACTGGAACAGGCTGCCCAGGGATGTCATGGGGTCTCCCTCTCTGGAGACAATCAGCACCCACCTGGACACGTTTCTGGGTCACCAGGTTTAGGTGACTCTGCCTTGACAGGGGATAGGACTAGATGGTCTTCAGAGGTTCTTACCAACCCCAGTGATTCTGTGAACTTTCTTTTCAAGTTAAAAATAAATTACATTGATGCCTTCTATTTGCAACACTTGAATTTTGTTCAGAGATATGCCAGCAAGCAAATTTACCTGTAAGTACCTTACATTGCACTATACATCTACTAATGCCTATAGTGGTCCTCATGCAGAGGAAAAAAAATTAAACACGTCTAGGTATATACCTATGGCATAGGTAATATGCCATTTCCACTTGCTAACAGGCAAGATATTTTTGATGATAAGTAAACAAATAAAGTTTCATTTCTTTGACTAGATATTTCATTCTCCCCCACATTTTTACTTCTGTAGTTATTTTTACCCCTGAGAGATTTTTTGAGAAGGGGATTGTTTCCTTGAATTTACAGTTATTTAGAATTATTGCACCTCTGAGTGTTCTCAAGCAGACAACCATTAAGAGAAAGGCAGACTAGAGCTGCTAAATATTCACAGGATTATAAAGGAGCCCCATGAATCCCAGGTGGGAAGGTGTTTGTTCTTAGCAGAAAATTTTGCATACAAAGGACAGAAAGGAAGAACTAAAGGACAGAAAATACGTGGTACAGCTCCTCCAAGAAACTGTCACCTCAAATCATTGCTCTGGGCCAAGGTGACTCAATCAAGATAACTCAGCTGTTTTGACACAGGACAGACTTTCTGAAACTAGCTCTTAAAAGGGAGTCTTCTTTGCTCCCTTATTGCTTACCTAATTCCTCTATGAAGCAACTTGAAAGGCAAGCTGGTGTGTTGAGCTGGCCAGAACATGCTGATCTGATTCGTGGATATCTTCTCTGGGATGACATCAACACACTCCCTTCCTTGTGGTCCCAGTGCTAAACTTGAAACAAATATTGTCAGATCCACCATCACCTTAGTGAGGGCACGAACCAGTGTGGGTGACATCACTGTTTAAAAAGGGTCACAGTGTAACAGCTGACAACTATGATCTCCCAAAGAGACAAGTCAGGATAGAGCCTGGACATGTTGTGGGATAGACCAGTGCAATGGATCATGGTCATGGCCAGTCACCAAGACTTGGTCTGCAAGGACGAGGAACTTCTTTGGTTGAGAGGTGAGATAAAAAACATCTGCAATACTAGCAGAATTATGAAAATGAAAGACAACCAAGGGACTTGGGTGACCAGCTCAGACAGAAGGCAGGGGGATTAATTTCCCTCCAATTCAAAAATGTTTTAATATGGTGTCTTGTTCAGCACTGAGAAAGTTGACAGTAGAAAATGTGATGCATAATTTAGAAAAAGAAGAGGAATACAAAAGCATGACAAAACCCCCTCTATTTCACTGAGATTTCTCTATCCCATGCACCACATTCACAAAGAAAAATGATACAGGATACATGTGGCTGAGGACTGTGGTCCCCCTCATCTCTTGGGATCTGTCTACTCTGTGACATCTGATACCATCTGTGTTTAATGCCCACTGTTCATAACTCATGAGAGGAGAGTGGCCATGTCATCATGTGGGTACATCTTCTAAAAATAACTAATTTGCAGCTGGACCATCTCTCTCAGAGTTTGCACCAGCCTTTAAATGGAATATTGGCTGCTTGTTCTCCTCAAGTTACTGTCATGCCCCATTTCCTTGGGATTTTTTTCAAAGCAGTGAGGACCATGCAGAGGTCATGCAGACATCATCCTTAGTGGAGTTAACCCCCAGACTCTGGATAGCAGCAAACATTGTTACCCAGCTGTATGGGCTTTTTTACAAAGTAGAGTTCCCTGAAGTGAAAGACCAATGAAAAATTGACAAAATACTAAACTGAATGGAGAAAGGATGAAGAATACATCAAAGGAAAAGGGAAAAAAAGAAAAAATTAAGCAATTTGAGATATTTGAGATTTCTCAGGGGAGAGTAACAACAAAAAGACAGAGAAGGGGGAAGCATAAAATTATGGGAGGGATATAATAGGAGAAGATGGGACCATCAGTACATGCAGCCACAAGAATATGGTGAGGCCAATACTATTCACACTCACAGGAGCATGAAATTATAATCACCACAATTCATGCAGGATCTTCATAAGCCCTGGAGCAAAGACATTGCCTGTGGAGCTATGTAGACCACTGCTGACCTGTAGGAGAGATATGCTCCTTTCTTTTCCCTCAAATGCTGCTTTCTTTCCCCTCAAATGCTGGGGAACCATAGCAGGGTAATACTGTGATGAGGGAGGCTATGCTTAGAGATGATCCTACTGATTATAAACTCCATGAGGGAATGTGGCAGGCCAAGCTAACCCTGAATCTCTGGTCTAGGACTGCCAGTGTAACTGCAGGTTCATGCAGGGTGAGCAGAGGGCTGAGGAACAAGATGAAGAGATTGTATCTTCAGAATTATTTATTATGCTCTGAAGCTATAAACAAACACGTGAGAGGCATACATTCCAAACTGAAGTGCATTCATCATTATTGTTAGCAATAATGATTAAAATAATTCTTTGTACTTCCAGTACAAGTGCAAATCTCAGGAAAAAAAATCCTGAAAACATGAGAATATTATAACAAATTTAGCTTAACACAAACCCTGTGAAGTAGGCACCCTTATCTGCACATTACAGAGGAGGAAATGTTGGCATGGGCAGATTGCAGTTTGCCCAGGGCCAAGCAGGAAACCTAGGGAACAGATGAATAAAGTCCCAAACTCATGAATGCCAGCCCTCTGCCTCAGTCAAAAGATCACTTTTTCTTTCCTTCATTAGATAAATTGCAAAAGAATTAAGTTAGGCAAAGCCATAATTATGGGTTTGAAAATAACCTTCATGCCATCTCCCAGCCCAGGGTATTCAGTGCTACATGGGAACAGAAGTCTGGTAAAGGAAGTTTTCTCTACTTTCCATGTATCTGCCAGGAGTGCAGATGAAGCCGTAAACCTAAGCATCAAATTGGGTAGTCTTTATAGGCACATCCAGTATCAAGACTTTGAAAGAGGTACTGGAGCAGACCCAGAACTTTCTCCAGATTCACTTTATATTACAAACATGAATTTTTTTAGTTCTCTCAGGACCAATACATGTTCAATTATACCAGGGAGGCTGTGCTGCTTTGCGCAAGAGGCCCAGTGAGCCTCACCACAGAACACATGATCAGTCTCTGCTTGAGGAAATTATTGGGAGGCTGGATAAGGTCCAGGATCCTTTTCACCAAGTCAGGACTTAAACACTGCTCATCCTAATAAGTGAATGCTTTCAGCATTAAGCAATTTATCAACAGGTGGAATTAGTCACCATCTTCCCCGTTTAGCTTTCAGCCTCATCTGACTGTCATTTCCAGAAAATTCTTATCAGCTCAGATCTCGTAGGCAAGAAGGGGCAGGAAAGATTTATCTTGCTTGTGACAGCCCTTCAGCATGGCCTGAGATGGGCACCTAGCTGCACAGCCCTGCAGAAACCAGACCTGCATCAGCCCTGTTCAGCCTCCCAGCAGACACACAGGGCAGCCTGTTCCTGTTCTCAGAGCAGAGTGCAGCTAAGTGAGCCTGCACTCTGGGAGTCAGGGCGGTGCAGACATTTGCCCTGACTACTCTGCCTGCTGGCAGCATCAGCCCAGCAAGCCTTCACAGCTTCAGGTTTCTGGGCTGGTATTTCTGCACAGCACTGTGGTGTGCCGGTTACATGTGCAAACCCCTCACTGTGTTTCACATAGGGTACGCTCGGAGACACAAGTGATATTAGTGACAGGAGCGCAAATGTTTAGGGCCTTCATGTGTTTCCAAGACTAAGAGCAGCCAACAGACGGATTCTGTGGATGTAATTTTAGATTCAACATTCAACAGTGCCTATCTGATATCTAAGTCTTCTTGTAGATTTAACCTGAAGCTTTTCACAGACTACTGCCTGAGCCATATCAGAGGTGGAAGAAAGACTGTGTAGTGCAGCTATTTAGATTTCTTCTGCACTTCTTACCTAAACATATAATTTCATACATGTTCTTCCTTTAAAACTGGGACCTAGTAATATTTTATTTGTATGCTACTGCACCTAATGTGTCTTGTACCAGCTTCAAGTTTGGTGGACACCATAGTGTTAAGTTTATAACTGGTCTCAATGATTTTGAAGGTCTTTTCCAACCTAAATGGTTCTATGACTCTGTGATACTATTTTCACAGCTTGCTAATAGCCAGGCAGAATAATCTTGGTCATTGTAGGATATCTTAGTCCCAGGGTAACCATGCTTGGGGCAAGCCCTATTCTGATAAAACAGCACTGCTGACTGCTTGCTGTATCACTCCGATCGGCCAGTTTTGTCATCCACTTTTTGACACTTTGACAAACAGTGCTCCTTCAGCATCTTGCTGTGCTATTGGTGTCCTTCTGTGTCCATCAGCCATTTTACCTAAAATAAATTGTGTATGCTAGATTTCCCATGTCCTCCACATCCTTCACCGAAAAAGACTGTGGAGCTTGTTTGTCAGAGACTCGAATCCAGGACCCAGACCCCTTGATCTCTAAGGTCAGCAGGCCACATTTGACTCCTATGAAATACCACTGAGGCTGGTGACATCCCTCTGAGGAGGAACTTGTCACAAGAATTTTATTTTTTCATACCTGTGATTAGAATTTGTTTTGCCACGAGAGAACATTTTTTTTGCACATCCAACAGACACAGAAAGTAGAGTACTTAGAGTGATAAGACGCAAAAAAAAGAAGAGGTTTCTGTGAAGAGTCACTGCTACACCATAGCAACACCAGAGAAGTCTCCCTGCCTGCCTCAGGCAGTGCTACAGAATGGCCCATGTGTCCCACCAGCCCTGGGGAGCAGTCAACACAGAGACACGTGACACACCGAAGGGACAACTCCCAGCACCCAGAGGGATATGCTGGTATCACAAAGACAGAACACAGGGTCTCACATGAACTAGTGTGGCCTCAGATCAGCTGATGGCATCTCTGATCAACAGAGTGGCTATCTTTAATCTTTCCTCCTTTGGGATCATATACTAACCATGTGAGTGTGACCCACAGCATCCCAAGCAGAAAAGCACGTCTGCAGTTGTCAGTTGCCTAACTACTTCTCCTTTCTCCAGCATTTTCTCAGGGATTCTTCACATGACATCAGGAAAATAGTTTTATTTGTGCCATTGCTAGTTATCCCACCTGCAGTGAGAATATTCATCATTTCTGATCTTACATCCATGTACAGAATTTACCTTCAGCTCTCCTCAAATTATTGTCAGTTTCTAAACTAATCATTGTCACTGGATATTTTACAGATAGCACAAGACAACAGAGAAGTATCAAATCCACAAAGAACATTAAGATGGAAGACAAGACTTGGACCTCAGAGGAAAAGAACCTGCCAGGAACAGTCCATGTCAGGAACAACCAAAGCCTGAAGTCTTTTGAGGAATAATGTTTTACTCTTTAAACTGTACATAGTAGCTCTTTGGATTACTTGCTGAATTAAATGCCAGCCATTGTAAACATATTTGGCTGGGTCCTAGGATAACAAGCCCAGGATCATTTGATCCACTTCGTGAAAAGACTGTGCTGGGTGCCTCTTGCAGCGGAGGCAAGGGTGATGAATTGGCACCCTGACTGCTGTGACTGCAGCTGTGAGGAACATCATTCCTCATCTCCATGGCCTAGCCATGGGGCTGCATGGGGAAGCTGGGGAGGAGCTGTCTCCATCTGGTTGTGATGGATGTGAGGGCTGTGGCACTGTCTGCTGTGGCAAACAAAGCAGAATAAGAAAAATTATCTCAAGGGTAAAGCCAGTAGACTTGCACATGCGTTGGCCCCTCTGAGCTGAAGCAAAAGCAGGAAGGGCACCTTGTGTGGCCGGCTCTGAGAGGATTTGTTGCTGTACTGCATGTCCTTGGGGCTTCCTTCACTTCACCAGTCTGTGCCATCAGAGTGCCACACTGCAGCACCCGGGTACAGGCCGGCTTGCTGCAGTTCCTGATGACTGAGCTGCAGAAAGGACTTTTGCCACTACTGAGGACAGTGTCTGGCTGCCAGCAGGTTCTCCTGCACCAGTGAGTCATTCCTGAGTCACTTGTCCTCTTGCCAGGAACAGACAGTCTTCTCCCAGGGAATACAGCAACCTTCCTGGCTGATATAAAGAGACCAGCTGAAAAGGTGAGACATCAGTGTGCATCTGTTCCCAGCAAGGTTTCCCAGGTATTAGTCAGTCAGCAAATAGCAACAGTTTGGAGACAGGTTTAAATTAGCTGTTCAGCCTTCCCCTGTTGATTTTATTTCCTTTTTGGATTCTGAGAAGGAAGTTCTCCATGGCCAAAGTGAGGAGAAGTGCTGGGGGAAGATGAGATGCAGCTGTTGCCAGCTCTGAGGATCTCTGCTGCCTGATCAAAGTCTTCATGCTAGTCAGCATTAATAATGCCCTCTAGGAAGTCTCAGGGGAACAAATCTCCAGAATAATAAACAGTTTAGCCCAAGCTTTTTGTTGGCCTCCTTCAACTGGATTTGTAAAACTTCAGATTACTAGTAGTCTGTGAACTTTCCTGCTAAAATTCATATTTGCAAAGACCACTGACGTTACAGAATAAAACCTCTCCTTTCTCTGTTTGATGATGAATTTTCCAGGATAGGCCAAACGTGTCTGTCTTTATGCTTGAAGGATCAGTTCCAGAGTGACTGGACCAGGAAGGCATTGCTTAGAGGTGTCTAGTCCAGGTAAGAGCATAAAGCCTCCTGTCTTGCTTTCAGCAAAACCCCCAAAAATGACCCTTTCAAAGATGAACCTACTCTAAATTGACTACAGATGGATGTTGGATGGGTACATTTAGGAGCATTTATTTGCCCTTTATTCAGGGAATAATGGTGAGATCTTCAGAACATACCTGTTTGCCTTTTGTGTTGGCTGCCTTCTGACAGAGACATTTAAATGTGCCCTCAATTACCCTTCAGTAGGCCTGCTTTGATTGCAAATGACCATATCTTTCTAACAAGATGAAATATGTACAAGGAGTGCACATATGGCTTCTGCTCTACTAGGTGATCAAAATAGAAGGTAATGTCAAAGAACGCAGAATCTGGCAATTGCTCCAGAGGAGGTGAGAAGAGGCTGTTCTTGAGCAAAGATGATGTAAAACCCAATAATTTGAGAATCTATGAAAAAAAAGTGGCATGAGAAGCAGAACCCCACTAATATGCTTCTTCTCCAAGGAGGCTATGGCGAGATCAACAAGCCTGTGTAGGATTTTCACCAGGCCAGTGGTGCTTCTGTTGCCTGGAAGTCTGATCCCTCTCCTGTCTGCAACAGAAATGCCTTTGAACTTCTCATTTGCAGCACATGAAATGCTGGCATGAAGAGAAGGCCAGGCCCAGGTGTCAGCTGCCATTCAGGTGATGAAGGAGCTGAGCACTGCATGGGCTGGGCAGTGGTTTTAGCTCAGAGCCCCATCCCGTGAGCTGAGTAACCCTCTACCTTCAGAGAGCGGCAGAGGTCAGAAGCTGTTTAATACAGAATGTAAAGATACAAAATCTAATGTAGAGATGTTCACCCTTACTAATAACTTAAGTATCAGAGTTTTAGGCAACTCCACTGTTACCCAACTTGTGCTTTTTTGAAATGTCATGCAGTAGTAGTCGATTTCCAAGTCCTCACTTCTCTCATTACCCTGGCTCCAGGACTGTGATAAATATATCAGCTGATCATCCCACACTGTCTTCTCTGCTTCAGACTGGAGAAGAGAACTGTCACCAGGTCATGGTACTGCCATGAAAGTAGCAGCTGAATACATACCAGTGTTGAACTTATTGCTGCTATAAACTCTAAACCCCAAATATAATAGGAAGTTAGGAACCTTACTCAGGGAACGAAATTGCATTCTGAAGCCTGTCAACTTTTTAATATTTGATCAAGTTAGAAATAGGTTCATAGTAATTAATTCTCCCATTTGAAATTGTTTTTCATGAAAACAACACAATCTGATTTCCAAATAATGCAGTAGAAAATTTGATGGCATATCATAAGGTCTCTGATGAAAAAGTGCAGACACTAGTGAGTTAAATAGTTTTGCAGTCATAGTGGCAAGGTAAAGAGCAACAGGTAAAAAGTCTTATTTCTTGAGCAGCAGCTTACACCTGTCAACTGGCAGGGAAAAGATGAAGAAGAAAATATCTCTAGAGCAAAGTCCTGCATAAATGTGATAAAGATCACACATAAGCCCACACGCCCCCAGACTCAAGTTTTCTCAGTAGGCACTTACAACAACAGATGCTGAGATTACCCATGAGGCTGCACAACCCACCGGGTGCTAATTCCAGGTTCTGTCTACCCATGAGGCTGACACTTTATAAATCAAGATGCAATCCATTCCAGCCCTGTCCAGTGCAGGGGGACCTTACTGAATGCTTGCACTAGGAAATGTAGGCTTTGCATTAGAATCCTATTCTACCTCCCAGCCTAGTGAATTCACCTCAGTTTGAGCATCATGCTCGGGAGGGCTGGCTTTGTCTCCCAGGCTCTCAAATCTACTTGCATATTGCTGCACATGCAGTGTGAAAATACTCTTTCACATGTTGTCTTGGGATGGGTATTAGCAAGTCTCAAGAGGCAGAGCAGCACTTCAGAGGGGTTATCCAGGCAGAGACAATGCCCTGAAACAGCTGAGAAAGAGTTCCCTGTGCACTGTTACCTTGGTTTTGGGGTGACAGCAGGGCTGGCCTGAACATTTGTCATGTCATCCACATAGGTGTCCCTCCCACCCACTATCAATCTTCAGTGTTGCTCTTGATGTTTGCCCAGCTAAATAAGACCTACCTCATCTGGAGGTAACCCACTCCAAATAGATTTCTCCAGGAAAGCTTTTCCCTAAGTGCTTGAATGTTTTAAAAACCTATAAATAGGTCAAAACAATGAGAGACAGAGAAGCAATGACCTCTTCTCAGGAAATAGTGTCCCACTAACTTGATTCTCATCCACTGCCTATTAGGCCTGGTAATGAGGTTGGGTGTACAGTTATTTTAAATTTGTTACATTATGTAGTCCACCTTTCTGGGACATCACAGCAGACGTAGAAAAGACAAGAATCATCCTTTTATATTTCCATGTGCATAGGACATTGTCTCTCAGCAGTATCACTAGCAATGCAG